>NC_135883.1:25836359-26480131 GCF_964194155.1 Cetorhinus maximus
AACATCATTCAGACACCACTTGAGTTTATTGGGGAAGATTAGGAGTAGAAAACTACACAGTATCTGCATTGCCAAAGGGGACAAGGTAATTGGGAAGAAAAATATGAGGCATCTCTGAGCAATTAACATAAGGTTATATTTTTTGAGAGCTACACGGTGAGAGTGGAGGGTTAGAGATGGGGAAGGAGGAACTTAAAGAAAAAACAGATCAAAATGTTGCGATAACTAACGATTGAGACTTTCAAAGTGTGATGGGGAGTTTATTCAGAGGATGAGGGAAATGAGTTGGGCAGATATAACAGAGGAGACAGATGATAACAGATAATATCACGTACTCAGTTTATTCATCATTAGTCACCTGCTCAACATTATTCCTGAGGAATATGATAACCCGCAACCCTGGGCTCTAACTTCCTTCTAATACATTCCCAAGTCTCAGGACCCTTCTCTCTGCTAGATTTGCAGAGCTTCCCTCACCCTTTGCTATTCTGCTGTCATCATTCACAACCCCTATACTTATTATCACTTCCTTTTTCCTTACACGATCTTCACTTTTGCCATTTAATCACTCCCAATCTCCCTATCACCTAACCTCTTCCTTCTATTCTTTCTGTGCACCCGTTCCCCCCCCATCCCTTTCCCTAACTCTACCTGCTTAAAAGTGGGTCATCTCAAACATCTCCCAGTCTTGGTGAAAAGTCACAGACCAGAATCGGCAACTCTTTCTCCCTCCACACACGCTGTCTGACTTGCTGGGCGTTTCCAAAGTTTTCTGTCTCTTTCACCATTCCATTTCTGTTAATTCTGCCATGCAATTCACCATTTATATCTTACAAAGGGTTTATTTCATGCATTGTATAAAACAAATCTGAACAGACGATTATTCTAATGCCTTATAATTAAGTTGCAGAATTTTAAAATAATTAAAACATTTCACTCAAAATTACATGTCTAACATAACCCATTTCAGGAGACATTTGAATTTTTGCATGCGTGCTTAAGATCTCATGCAGTAAAAAAGACTAGTCATTCTGTACAACTCATTCCTCCAAATTACTGTACCAAGAACTAAAATCGCAGGAGTAAAGTCAGAATAACTTGCAAACGCAATGCAAGAGAAAGAGCTCTACCCAACATAAAAACTTAAATATCTTTGAAATAAAATCTCTCTCACACACACACAATTTCTCCTAAATTTACCAGGCTTAGTGCTATGCTTTTATAAAGCATTGCACCTTTAATTTATATGGCTGTTCTGTTTGGTTACAGCCATACATTCTGACATGCTTCACAGTGTTTGTGGTTCAGCGGACGGAGGTTTGACTTACATTAGATCGGTTTCCAAAAGCAGCATAGAAGGGCTCTTTATTTGGGTAAAAGAGGTTCCTGATGTCTGTTAGGCACTGGATCTTAAACTTTTCCGGCTTCTTTTCAATTACCTCTCTGAAATGAAAAATGATCAATGAATATACTAGGGATAATAATTTAGGAACACACATGAAACAGAATTATAATTGTGAAGGATCAGAGTGGAAGTTTGGCCATTAAAAGTTGGTTTTGGACAAAATAAAAAAAACTTACAACAATCAAAACTTTAATAATCAAAAAGTTGCACTGAGTTGCCTCTTGCATTTTAACATTTGGCTTCTGTACAACAGGTAATAATTTTTAATGGAATTAATGCATCTAATTAAGAACGACATTCAACCATTTGCAGGTTAACAAACCTAAATCTATTCAGCTTCAGCGATCAGTCTTCTAGCACTCAAATTAAATTTGAAAGGGGAAAGTAATCTGTTCAGTCTGAACTGATATTAATAGCAGACACTATGGCAGCAATAACAACACCAACTTGCAATCTTTTGAATACTAGTTAGGAAGAGGTTAAATATGGTCTTCTCATGGGGCCTTGATTCTCTTCATAGTCACTGCAATCGCTGAAAAGATCCATTTTACCTTAAGAATGCAACTGAAAAACAGGACATTAATAAAAGCAATAAGAGGAACCTTACCTGTGCAATGCTGAGAACACACTACTGGGACACAGTAACAAAGGGCCTTTCGGCAACACTGTTCCCTTTTCATTAACCCAGTGCAAATATCCACGAGTCATGTGAGCCATCCCAATAGCACGTGCTGAGCAATACAGGAACTTGTAGCCATTTCTGCAAATGAATTTAAAATATTTATAGCACTCAAATGATTATACAGTCAGCCATTGTGTTTTGTTGATCTTCATTCATGACCTGGGAAACTAAGGAATTTGATAGGAAAATGCAAAACAAGAGGACACGATCTTAAAATCATTTAGAAGTGAAATCAGAAGCAATTTATGACAAAGGATAGTGGAAATCTGGAATTTGCTCACTTAAAAGGCTATGGACGCTGGTCAATTGAAACTTTTAGAACTAAGATGGATAGATTTTTGTTCAGCAAAGATATTAAGGGTTACAGAACCAAGTTAGGTAAATGGAGTTAAGAAATAGGTAACTCAGGGGGGAATTATCCTTGATGTCCTGGCCAATATTTATCTCTCAGTTATCATTTAAAAAGTATCAGATCATTGGCAAGTGGGAGCTTGTTACGTGCAAGTTGGCTGCCAAGTTTCCTACATTAGAACAGTGACTACGCTTAAAATGTACTTCACTGGCTGTAAAACACTTTGAAATGTCAGCGGGTCTGCAAGTCATTGTATAAACGCAAGTCTCCCTTTCTTTTGGAATTCCATTATGGGAAATGCCACAAACCTCAACTCAGTTCCAAGAATTGATAGTATCCCAAACTCCCAACTGATGTTCATTTGGCAAAATCGTATTTGAGCAGGCATTGATAGTTTAAGGAGATGAACAAGTTACAAGAATATAGCAGTGTTCCTGAGGCTGGGTTTTCAGCCTATTTCATACCTACGTGAACAATGCATTTCTCTCAAGAATTGCTCCTCAAATGTTTTATTAATGTCACTGAGATATATGACTGTAACTCATTACGTGATGTGCATTTTCCAGCCAATCCCACGTGTAATGCAGTTCTCATGTCACTAAAATTCTGTCATTCTAATTTATTCTCTACATAAGGCTATGGTAGGGAAATTTTGATATATTTACTTAACTACTCACTTTATTTACAAGGCCAAAATTCAAAGTTCAAAAACATCTTGACCCAAGGTCACCACAACAAGAATTAAATAATCTTCTTTGTTCCTGGTATCCAAATATTTCCTCGCTTACGACCCACACAAACCATTCTAGTTTCCTGCTCTATGTTTTGATTAAAGAATGTCTGTCTATCTTGAGAGATAATTTAATACAGAAAGTACAAAATGCAATTAAATGTTTTATTTTCACTATTGCCATCATTCACCATGAAGAATTCAAACTAAGGAAAGCTATTGTTTTAACAGGAAATGGGGTCAGGTTACTTTAGTAGTTACTTACCATCTAGTGTATTAATGCAGCATTATTACAGAACTCTTTCCTGCTCTCTCTCCACTTACAGGAGATGCTGATACTTGTTGCAATGTGGCTCCAGACATTGCAGGCCCCTCATGTGTCAGGGCACTCAGACCTCATATTATATACATGCATATACACACACAAACACACGTGGATGCACATGCACGCGCGTGGGTGCGTATTAAGTATTCTAAGTGTTCAGTTTTCTTTTCTCTCTCACATCAGATCACATCTGTTGCAGCATAAATAATAGGCCAGAACTTGCCATCAAAAGAACGACGAAACTAAAGGCACTCACCATTATTTAAGCTTGCGTGAGCACGCACAGATACATCTGCGTGATTTATCCACGTATACGCACGTGGATACATCCCGGTGTATATGCACGCAGATGTGTCCATGCCAGCTTTCTGCAAGAGCAACTCAGCTAGTCCCACTCCCCCAACTTTTCCCTGTAGCTCTATAATTTTCCAGTTGATAATTATCCAAATCCCTTTTGAAAGCCATGATTCAAACCGCCTCGATTACACTCTCAGCTCGTGCGTACCAGATCTTAAAATGCATAAAGACGACTTTTCTCAAATTGCCTTTGATTCTTTCCTTTAAGTGTGTCCCCTGGTTCTCGGCCCTTCTACGATTGGGAATATTTGGCCCTAACTACTCTGTCCAGACCCTTCAGGATTTTGAGCCTTTATCAAATGTCCTCTCAACCAAGGAGAACAGCTCCAGCTTCTCCAATCCATCCACGTAACTGAAGTTCCTCATGCCTGGAATCATTCTCATTTCCAGAATTGGACACAATGCTTCAGAGTAGGCCAAAGCAGTGTTTCATAAAAGGCTCACTATAACCTCCTTGCTTTTGTACTCCAAGCCTCTATTTATAAAACCAGGATCTCATATGCCTCATTAACCACTTTCTCAACCTGCAATGCACACATACCCCCAGCTTCCTTTGCTCCTGCACTCCCTTTAGAATTGTATCCTTTATTTTACATTCCCCCTTCTTGTTCTTCCTCCCAAAATGTATCACTTCACACTTTCTTTGCACTACATTTCATCTGTCATGTGTCCAACCATCTAACCAGCTTATGTCTTCCTGAAGACAATCACAAACCTCCTCACAGTTTACAAAACAAAGTTTTATGTCATCTGTTAATTTTGAAACTGCACCCTGTACACACAAATCCATGTCTTTAATATAGAAGAAAAGCAGTGGTCATGTATGTAGTATTCAGATGCTTCAATGATCAGTACTGGTATTTTCTGTGATAGCCTGCATGGATTATAAACAGATAAAAAAACAAACAAATACACTGGAACATCCAAGAAACAATTTAACAGGATGATTGCAGAATTCTGTAAAAGTAACTACAAAACTTACTGGCTAACTTTGTGATACAGTTTTGCGATGCCTTGATGCGTCCAATCCTTACCAAGCGTAGGTAAAATGTGACCCAAGGCATCAGATCTGTACAAGTATAAAAAGAATAATTGTTCAGAGTCCTATTGTCTGTTTTCAGAAAACAAATTGTCTCTACTTCAAACATGACTAATAACCACTTGGGAGTACATCAGATCAACACATACCTTGTAATTGTTCCATCAATATCCGAAATAACAATTTTGTCATTCCAGTTCCAGAGGTAGATGGTACCTTCACAACGACATGTGCCTTGGTACTGTGTTGTGACACTAAACACAACATCATTTGGACCTTCCTTTAGTTGGAGACTTTTCTGTGAATTCAGAGAATATGGCTTTATTAACCAACTACTGCAACACATTCGGTGTCAAATGGCTTTGCGTCCTGTGCTCTCTTAAAATGACCAGTTTGTGCACTGTGGTTTGATCATTTCATATTACATACAGTAAAAAGAGTGAAGTCACTATAACAACAAAAGAACAATTGACTCAGTTTAAATGAAGTGGTGTGTATGCCCACAGTACAAAACTGGCCCATCTAACATTAGCAAACTCAATCTTGGAGACGCAGTGTGAGAAAAGTGCAAGAATTCACACTGGTCCAGGCAAGGTGGTGTAGCAAAACAGAAGGACACCTAACATTGTGCTTATTTCACACCTGTCAGGAGGATGTTCAATACGGAGACAGAGTGAGAAAACTGAACAGGTTTATGACAGAGAGCAGGAGGATTTTTCTTTTTTACATAAATTGTTGGAGGCAGTGTAGTTACGAGAATAAAAAGTTCACAAAAAAAAAAGCTGGAGTTACACCATATTACACAGGGAATTGTGTGCTAGAGCTTCTTAGAATGGGCCAGATGTATCACAACTTTAGCATGCTTGATAATTGAGTTGTCCCACCACATTTACAAATGACATGCACACGAAACTGTTTTGTGCGGTAATGTAATTGCATCCCAGACAGATGCAATATTTTAAAAAATAAGCCAATAATAAAGCTTTATCCTACAGCATTTCTTCAATAGACAAGCTATCTTACATACTTTGCAATGATATGGAGTATTACTTAGAAATAACAACACAGAAACGAGCTGTTCAACTCATCAGTGCACACTGGTGTTTAGCCTCCACGTGAGCTTTAGTCCCAGGTCCACATGCCTATCCTGTTGCCATATCCCTTTATTCCTTTTCCGTGCGCCAGCCAGCTAACCAATTCTTAGAAGTTGGCATGATCTCTGCTTCAATCCCTCGCTCCTGTAGTGCATTCCACACCTTCAAAATCCTCTGTGCAAAAATGTTTCTCCTGCTTTCTGTCCTAAATCCCTCAAATTTAATTTTGTATCCGTCTCCCTCAATCTAAACTGCGCAACTACTAGGAATAATCTGTTTCAGTTTACTCTGTCTCATCATAACATTAAGCAACACAACTAAATCACTCCTTAATCTCCTTTAGAGCCCCAGTTTTTCAAGTCTTTCATCATATTGGTATTTCCTTATGCCTTCCAATTAACCTCAAATAACCCAATGGCCTCTTCTCTCAATTAATATAAATTAACAATTCGCTTCTTACCCATATATTTGTAGAATACAGTTTGTTAATATTATTTGGAGATTCTCTCCTCATTGTCCCTCCTTGGTTTTCTTATCCCTTCCTTAATGTCTTTCCTCATGTTCTTGTATCCTTACATTTATTTTTAAATGATACCTAGAGGACTTGTTTCCCCACTTCCTCTATTTTAGCTTGTCTCTAACCTTCATTTATCTACAGCATTTCAAAGCTTGAAGTAGTTTCCTTTTAGGAAATTGAAAATGATCTCTAACTGTGCAGTTAAGAACAATTTTCAGAGTTTCAGTTCACATTAATAGGTGACAACCGAATCCGGTCAGTTGTATCAGATGAGTACTTAGACCTCGTCCTTTTAAATATTAAGAAATTTGCTTTTTAAACAGCAAGGCAAGTGCAGAATGCAAGAAAGCTGGATGCCTCGAGGGTCAGAATGGTGGCCATAACTTCAAATAGTTACGACTCAGAATGTCCCACAGTTATTGATGTCTATGTTGGTCCCCATTTCTATATTCTAGTAAACATAAAATTTTAGTTACAGTCCACATCAGCATAATTTAAACTCTCTTGCATTGGGTGAGTTAATACATTTCTAATGCCCTAAGTAATGCAATGAATAAAGTTATTTAGTTCCCTGTGGCCCATTGTTGCAGGATCATGCTGCAGCACCACAGCAACCTACCGAAGATGGAACAGGTCATATGGATCAAAGCAGGCTTTTGAGTTGTTTGAATCGAGCAAAGTCGCACGATAAATGAAAATTAGGTGCTAAATATAACCACGTGTCGTTTTACCATATAGCAGTCGGTTGAAACTGATTTTTTGACAAGGTATAACTGAAAATAAATAACATGATGGCAGAGTCCTGGTTCAATAATTAGCAGGTAGCAGCCTATATCACTGATTTTAATACAGATCACGAGAAACTTTATCCAAACAACATGCAATAAAGCATTTTGTACTTACAAGTTGGTCAGAGCTGAGTCGAAGAGATTTCACATACGAAATATACGATAAAGCTGACAGGTTGTGATCTTGCTGGCCTGCGCTACAATTTTGGGTGATCATTCTAACATCTTCATCACTTGACGATGATTCATCTTTTAACCTAACAATTTGAAATATACACATTTATCATATTAAAGGAAACCAAGGTGCAAGCCCCCCCTATCCACCTCCACTTAGTCACCAATAAATGAAAAGCAACTCGCTATCAGCTCTGTTGAAGGGTCATTCGGACTCGAAACGTTAACTGTGTTCCTCTCCGCAGATGCTGCCAGACCTGCTGAGTTTTTCCAGGTATTTTTGTTTTTGTTTTCACTATCAGCTATCATAGCTCCACATTTTAAATCTGCTCCTTTTTCATTAAACTGGCAAGTTTCAGATATCACAGGGCTGGCAGTGTTTATCAGAAAGCAAAAAATGTCCCTGCTTTAAAATTATACTCATTAGATCAATGAAGGATGCATCATTGCGCAATTCTATTCCAGAATATAATGTCAAAAGAACTGTGCATACCCTAAAGTTGTATAAATGGTCTTTGTTTCATATTAAATAGGTATCATTAAATGGTCATTTTTAACGTGAAAGATTCTGGATACAACTCAGTGGTACAATGTACAGTAATTCCACACTTAGTGTTGCAGTTGCATTTCTGAAAAGTACATTCAAGTGAATCAGATTTCCCATTACAACCAATGTAAAAGCTGTAGTTATGTTGTTTTTTCTAATGAGGTCCTACAGAACCTAAAACATTATACCCCTGTGGGTTGATATACTGTACATTGCTAAAATCTTATAGTCAAAAATTAAGTAACTTAAAATTAAATTTAAAAACAAAAGAAATATGCCAATGTTTTCTACTTACCTCCCACTCACCGCTTCCCTCTCCCACCCTGTCCTGCTCATTGCTGCCCTCTCCCAAACCCTCACTGTGAGTGAGGGCTCAGGAGAAGAGTGGCGAGAGGGAGGCAGTGAGCAAAGGAGTGAGAGGAGCTGCGGGTAGGAGGGTCGGTGAAGAAAGCAGCATGCGAGATTCAGGGAGCATGGGAGAGAGTTGGGGAATGGGAAAGGCCTGTGCAAAATGGCGCTGGCTGGGTCACGCCAGGCTATGTCAGCTCTGGTGCAAAACGACACTAAAGCAAAAATCCCAACGCTAAGTGTGCGTATCTGCACCATTATATCCACAATGCTATAGCGGAAGGATGCTGAACGAGGTAACTTAAAACGGGAATTTATCGTACACACTATGGGCAGAAGTTTTTGCTCAGCGGGCGGACGCACGCCCACCCAACCTGCTCGAGCGTGAAATGACACGTGTTGACATCGGCAGAGCCTGCCCGCAGAGCCTGCCAACGTCAACACAAGTCGCTTGATAGTTCGGTCAGCGGGCACACACTGGAGCCAGCAGCGCACCCGCCGACAATTAAAAGACCGGTTAAGGCCATTAAGTAATCAATTTACTTAAATTTTTCGCTGTCCGTCCAATTGGACGACTGGCGGGCAGGTGAAAAGGCTAAGCGACCTTTGCAATTTTTGGAAACCTCATCCATGGGTGGGATAAGGTTTCCAAAAGCAAATAAAATCTTTAATTTTTCATTAATAATATGTCCCTGCTCATGTGACAGAGTCTTATGAGGGGACGTTTCATTTTTAAAAATATATATATATCTCTGTGCCTCAGGGAGATTATGAAGCGCTCATTCACACGCATGTTAATTGGCTGCCAGCGTGAAATCGCGGCCCGGTGCCAATCGCAGGCAGCGGTTGGCTTCCCAACCGTCCCCGCCCGCCCCCACCTGCCAAAGGCAAAATTCTGTCCTATCTTTTGGATGGTACGACAGACATTTAAACTTGCAGTCGCTCAGTCACAACATTGAGGTGACATACAACACAGGGGCCAGATACTGCCATAGAAAGAAAGGGTAATGGTGGAAGGGAATGAAAAACCAGTGAATCCAGACTATTCTCACACCAATTCCTAGTGATCATTAGTGATAGGCAGTGGCCTATGTGCCCAGTCTTATTTTCCCCTCATCCAATGTTCATATATAGCGTAGGGAATCAAAGATTGGGAAATCAATACTAAAATAGAGAGTTGGGCAGACCAGGTACCCAAGAGCTGCAGATTTCTTACTCCAAACAAACAATTTAACCTTGTCCATAATTCGGAGGGTATGATGAATAAGTGTGTTTGAAGGTTTAATAGATTTCCTTCATCGCGTTTTAAAATATTCACAGCAGTAATTTACATAAAATAAATTCCTCAAGGTATTACATTATAAATAATATTTAGATAATTTGTAAGCTGGAAAGAACATTTCGTCCCAGAGGTTTCAATAATTCATTGAAACGTCTGTTCATATTGCCTTAAAATAAACATGGTTGACAGTTCTCTACCAGTGACAGAAGGAAAAAAATTAAAGGAACGTAGTTAAGAGCAAGAATCAAATCAGAATTTCTACAGCTTATTACCTGCTTCCAGGGTGTGCAGATTGCTGCCTTGTATCCTGGCCACTTCGAATCTGCTCGGTTTCTGGTTCCTTTAATGTAGCAATACAGAATTTAGATTTACGCTTCATCTGTCAAAAAGTGGTAAAGCTACACTTCCTGCTTTAGTTTATTACAAATAAAAGTTTTGTATCACTATCTCATCAGTATTACATTCTTCCAAGAAGCAGATTAAAAAGAATAGATCCTCAGGTTTCCCCTATTGAAAGAGGTTTTTAAAAAATGAATACATTATTTTGGCAATTACGAAAGTGGGTCATTATGGACAGTACATCCTAGTCAATGCCAAGTGCAGTATTTTGTGATAAAAACAATGCCCATGAATAGCACTAGATTATGCAAAGATTTTCAACCAGCTCTCCATTCACATTGTTAATGATCATGGCCAGCACAGCTATAGTTGAGTGCAGTTGAAAACAGGGATTATATCTGAGATCCATGAGCTGCAGTGAGATTTTGTGTGTTTTTGCTAAGTAGAAGGAAATTCAAACTAAGTATTTGAACGAACATTTAATAAAAATATATACCCAACATTTTAATAAATATTCCAATACTCCCTTTTCCCATTGCTCTCTTTTATTGCCCATGTTGTGAGTCAGAAGATAATGATTATGCAGATAGTTGTAATACAGATCATGAAGGAGGTTCCTGTTGGCTAGTTTTAGAGCTGATACTTAATCTCATAGGAGCTTGCAACAGATGTTTATTGCAATAATATGCAGCTGTGTGTTTAAGACTGCAAAGGGTGGAAACCAATGCAGATTCTAATCAGTGCTTTTGCTTGTGCACACTCTACACTGATCATTTTGCTAGCAAATAACCAGCTGAAGTTTGCCTCCAATGTCTATCAACTGCTCACTTAATACCACATCCCAATCCTATCCAATGATTTGGGAGAGAATTTCAAGAAAGAAATGTGTGGTGCATCCCCCTTTTTCTAAAACAGTAGAACACATCAAATGAGCTTCTTTTAAATAGCGGAAATCAAAATATGGTATTCTTTAATTTCCACAACTGTGTACAGAAAATTAATCAAGTGAAATTAGACCTAATTAAGGGGTCCTAACTTATAACTGAAACAGTAAGTGAAAAACATTTATGGCGCATTTCCCACCACCATCTTGCCGTTTTTCTCTAATCTCAACATATCAAAAAGGTATAAAATTTAGATATAGAATATTCACCATTAAAAGAGGAAGAAAACCTTTCAAACTGTTGCTCAAAATGTAACTCGCCTGCACCACCTGGTGTTCATGGCTTACAAAGCAGCTCAATCTCCTTTTACTCGTGACGTTTAATTGTGACATCTCAAATTTTAAATAGAGTTCATTTTAATTTTAAAGTGACGTGCAATTCATATGATGAATGTCAACCCAAACCCCAGTATTTTTTCTAAAGATGAAGATTTATCGCATGAACGACACTTTTCTAGGGTGCATCGCTGGAGTTGGCTGGCTATAAGAGTAGGTTAGTAGTTACTGGTCTTAGTTACCTTCTAATAAAGTAAAGATACAGTGCAGAGGAATCCAACAGATTGTCTCCCTCCAGAAACACGCCAAAAATAAATTGAGAATCCTACATATAGTTTTAATGATTCTATATATGTTTTAATTAATTGTGTTCACTTTGTCAAAATCTTAAAGAAACGTTCAGCACCTTAAAAAGAAATTCCTCAGTTAAAAAAAAAAGCTTAAAACAAAGTATTTCCAATTCTATGATCTCCCATGTGTCGAGTAAGAATGATTGCTAAACTAAGCTGAAAATTCCAGGCTCAGAGATAGCTCTCCCTCTTTGAGGCTTTGAGCTTTTTCTCTTTGGCATCTATAAAATCCAATCTTGGCATATACATTCCTTGATCTGGAGTCACTGCAATGTTATTTATTATCACGGTTAAGAAGTGAAAGTTACAGAATAAACATCAAAGCACCATTTCATCAGGCCAAACATTTAAACAGAAACTTAGAGTAAACAAAATACCAGTAAGTCCAGATCTCGACTTTCATGGAAATAAAAATTGGTTGGTTTTTAGAAAGGGTACTAAGCTTCAATGCTAGTGTTATGATTCTGTTAGGGGCCGTTAACATTTAAAGAAGAAATCTGAACAACCGACAGTTAGCCGACAGAACTACATTACAAGATTTCATGTTTTAAACAAAAACAAACCAAGTTCTTTTTGATATACAATAAAGCAAGCACTATTAACTTAACACTGAGGTTTATGAAGACTTATGCTATAAGCTGAGCTCTAATTTCTATTTCCCCCTCAAGAGTTCCCTTATCTTATGAAATCTTTTAAGGCTCATTCACTTTTCCTGGGACCAACTCAAAAGATATATCACAGCTCTCTGGAAATCACTCTGATTTCTTTTCAGTGTTCCTGCTATTCGCCAATTCCTTTACTGACCTCACGACTCCGAATTCAGCAGCTCCAGCCTGATCCTCCCTGCAACTCCTGTGCAGTGGCTTAAAACATCAGAATACACCTTTGGTTTCCAATAGCTCATTGCTCTGGTTTCAAACTGCAGCCAAGCTGATTATTTCCAGAACTCCAACAAGGTTGACCGGTTTTCACTGAGGGGGTTACCGTAGATTTCCTCCTTTACGAGCTAAACACTTCTTCTAATCATTTTCCCCTTTCCAACTTTGTCTTATACTGACTAGCAGCTCTCAATCAAAGGCTGCGCCATAGGTGATAAATCTACAGTTTACCCTACCTCGGGTGTAGGTCTAACACTAGTCGTACACTCAGGTCACAAGTTGAATAAAATGCCCCAAAGAGTCAATCCCAATCAAATCAAATTAGTGGAGACCTTCATTTAGAGGCTAATATGAGTAAGTACTGAACAAATAAGAAATTGAAAAATAATTTATTTTATAGGCTATTTGTGTCAATTTACTGTGTCACCTTTATTAAGATTGTCGACTAGCTGCCTCCTTCTGTACATTAGGTCTTTGTTCTTTCAATGAGCATGTTAATTAGTGCTGTAGTCAAATCCATCTTGAGAGGCATAAAGTCATTTCCATGCTGAACTAATGTCTAGCATTGATTTGCATTGAACATCATCAAGTTTTTTTGTGATATTAAAGAACTGTTCAATCCCCAGTTTATGCATTGCAGCTTATTTTCCAAGCATATTGATCCAAACAGTCTATTTGCAGAAATTGGACTTGTGTCAGTATTGATCAGAAGTGAATTCAACAGGAAAAATGACCACTTTAATTTGTTTTGATTTAGGCTTCACCCGGGTGGAAATGTTGCAAGTCCATTAACTGACACTGAATACATTTTCATTGAAGAAAAGACTGGGCTAGAACACAACCTAAATCTTAAATGTTAAGATGTCTGGATAACGTAGTCAGGAAAGTTTGTTTGGATTTTGAACTCCGCACTGCTGGCCCCAAACAGAAAACCCAAATTCTGTTCTATTTAATGCCACAGAACTTTATACTATACCAAGGTTAAACTGAATACATGGCAGTTCACTGGATTGCAGGCAGTATGGTGAACCAGTGCTGTTTTAAATGGTGCACAGCCAGTGCTCTCTGCGCTGTTCATTGGCTGCATACATCAGTAGGCAGCCCAATATTGCGAGTAGCTACCAGTACTTAAAATGGGCAGCCTGTACGTATTAAAGTGCATTGTGACTGCAAGAAGTGAAAGTCCTTTGACTATTGCAATATATATTTGAACAATGGCTGAACATGTGAGAGAATGGGCACCAAGGTTTTCAGACATTGCAAGTCTTGGTGCAAAATGTAGGCAAAAGTAAATAGGCCCTGTACCTAGTGTTGGGAAGGGGAGAGGAGGAGGAGATTCTCCAGATATATGCTTAGGAGCTAGTTGGATGCAATAGTGGCAACGTCAGGAGTATAGTTTCAAGAGCACGGGTAGGTGACCTGACACAAGTGGTCAATGTGAGCGAGTTCAATCTTCAAATGGTATATCCTACCAGCTGTTCGAGTAGCCTCATCCAATGCTCAATTCATTATAGTCCCACCAGCCACTCCCCAGCAATTACTTTCACATGCGCCACCTCATCCTTTAACACACACAGACCTGCTGTAAACCTCGCATCCCACAATGCTCAGCTCACACAAACTGGCAGCTATTCCTCCATAACAGCCATATGACCTAAATATATTGCAGGGCTCTCACTGGCACACTTCCCACTCAGGTGGTGAATAGCCGGAAGCAGCAAGAAAGAACTGAGGGAGAAGCAGCCTGCGTGTTTTACCCCTTCCCATGGTGGCCTCTCTAGGGGTTATCACTGAGGTTATGGCAATTGCAGGGAAATCAACGATGAGGGTATCTGTACACCTAATCCTCCTCCTAGGATAGAGGCGAGTCCTATATGCGGTGAAACATCAGACACAATTGCACTGGAGCCAGAGTGGGGGGAGAAAGAGAGTGCACATGACAACTCGCCAGGAGGAGAAGTCACATATTAGTTCTTGTGCTGAGAAGTCAGATGAGGACTTTGTTAGGCCAACTACCAAAGGCGGCTGTTCTGATGAAGGGTCACCGACCTGAAATGTCAACTTTGTTTCTCTCTCCACAGATGCTACCTGACCTATTTCCAGCATTTCCTTCTGTTTTTTTTATTACAGAAGGTGGCTGATGGGTGTACACAACTAAATACTTTCTCCATTTGAAAATCTGCACACAACGTCAAGGAACGTCAACTTGGTGTCGGGCTTTGAGCAGAGCTTGGAGCCCATTCTTTCCAACGTGGAGTGGGTGGTCACCTCCATCAGCACACATGGAACCCAAAGTAATGACATGTGGCTGATGACTGATGTCACAGCTCCCTTTGCAACACAAGCAGCTTCCATCAATGGCCTAACTGATGCAATGGAAGCTCAGACTGTTGTCACCATGGCTGTGGATGCCAGTCTTCAAAGAGGCTGCCAGGGCATCACAGCAGTGTGACCTGTTCTCCAATAGATCAGCAGAATTGCTGAGGCATTACTCTAGGGGAACGGGGGGGTGGTTCCATGGAACACAAAACTGCTGTTGTATCTCAGGATGACAGCATTCCTGTTGCCAAGTCTATCCCTTCACCCATTCCCTTGATATTGCCCGGCAGTACAGACCGAGGTGGGACAGTCTAAAGCTGGGCTCTCTAGGTCCAGAGCTGCTAGAGTTTGTCATTCAAGACCATCTGCAGTCTTCCCCATTGAACATCAGCAGCCTTCCACCAGCCATGCAGCAGCCCCTGCAGTAGCACTATGTAGGAGCATGTGTCCAAAAGCATAATAATAGCACAGTAAGATCCCATCTTATCATCATAGTTTCACATAGCTTCGGAAAATGTGAAGAAGAGTCTGTACTTAATGTTATTTTTACTCTAATAATTTACGCAAATATAATTGGTCCAGACCTTTCAGCCTTGAATTCCACTGATCATTATGAAGTCAAATGAGGCTAACAATGCTCAGCATCCCCCAACTGTTGTCAAGCAGCACAAGTTGGGCAGAGGAGTCAGGAATTCTGGTGGGAACCACGAATACTGGGTCTGTGCTGAGAATCTGCTGAGCTGCACATGTGGCTCTGGTGCACAGAACTTCTGCATGATTAAACATGGACCCTGATATTGGAGAAGGTGAGGCCAAGGGAAAGGAAATGCCATTGCTAGAATTCCCTTGCCCTGACGCCTCTATTGCTAACCCTACTCTGAGCCTGAATATTCAGGAACAGAGATCACCAACATCCATTCCACCACCATGCCCTGGTCCGCTGCCAGGGTCAAAGGAAATTCTAAAATGCAAGGTGATGACAATACATCTTTAAGTTTCAATGCTGCCCCACAGTAACTACTTACCTTATCTGTGGAAAATGCAGCTTCAAAACTGAACACCCCAAACATCCATGCCTCAGATTATTCCTTCCATATATTGCTGAAAAGAGGGACATGTCAAAGCTTTGCAGACTGTAAGAACACGTGCACACAATGTGCACACCATTTCAGCTAAACAAAATAGGTGACAGCCATTCGCTGGCTCATTCCACAGGGAAATGCCTTGGCCAATCAGGGCCAAGCTGCCTGGTTTAAATTTCAAACAATGCTTGGCAGTTAACTGTCAGTCATTATCACTGGTGCATTCTCCATGGCAACACCTCTGCCAGAGTCCACTTGCCAACCAATCAGCACCCTCCTCACCTGCAGTATAAATCAGTGTTTTCCCCTTATATTGGTATTCTTGAGAGTGTGTCCTGATGAGTGCAAGACGAAAAGCTTCGACATGTTTCTTTTCAGTAATACTCGAGTTCTGTACTACGAAATGACTATTTGTATTCCTTCCATATACTTCTGCCTCAGACCTCTCCTCCTCTTATTACTTATAATAGTCTTACTTCACACCCACTGATATTCCTCATGTCCCTATTGTTCCCTGCCACGAACGCCTCCTCCTTCAGGTCATTCTCTGCTGCCAGAAAGCTTAGAAGGAATAACAATGTTTAAATACGAATAGCATGAATGGCTGGGATGGAAATTTCCACATACCTCAGACAAGGAGGATTCAGATATAAATCAGGAAGGACGGGGATTCAGAAACTGATCAGGAGACAAAGGGTCAAGGGAGGTGGATAACTAATAATAGGAGGCAGGAGTATGTCACAAGACCGCAATGTGGGAAGAATTTCATAGTTAAAACTGGCTCAACCTCAGCTAACTACAAGATGAATTCCCTTCTTAGAATACTTCATCTGAATCAATATACATTGCAAATGGACTGGGGTGATTTCAAGTTTAATTCCATAGCATATTACAGTGAAATTGTACCCTGTTTACATAGCATGACTCGACATTCCGAGGAGGCTATTATGTGACAGATTAAGATTTAGGGGTAGCACTGGGAAACGTACCACTTTCACTTTGTTGCTCCTTCCGCGCCATGAAAACCACCATCTGCCACCTTTCTGAGGCATCTTTTCCTTAATTAGGTTTTCCACGGTTACCTGTTATAAATGTACAAAAGTAACTAATGGAATAAAAAAAAAACTGAACCTAAACGTTACACAAAAACAACAAAATGCTGTTCTCCAAGTGAAAGAAGCAAGAATAAAAAACATACTTTGGGCTCAAAACTAATCTTCGCAAACCAAAATGCTGCAATGTTGAATAGCGAATGGAGGTAACTGAGGCATGAGTACTTGAATGGTTTTTAAAACAAATTCAAAATTATCACCAAAGAAAAATAATGAGGGAAAGAGAAAAGATTAGTTTAGAAATACATAAACCCAGGTGTTTATATTTCAGACTTGAGAAATAGAATTTGACAAGTCTAATCAGACAGAGAAATTTTAATGTATACATATAAAACAAATTTAAAATATTCAACTCTACCTAAAGCTCCTAAATGATAGAACATTAAAGCTTTAATATTGTCTCACGCAAGGTAATATTTTCTATGGGAATTTATGTTCTCCTCAAGACCAGCTCCCATGCCATTAGGGCTCCATGGTTTTTCTTTTGATGGTTATGCAAATAAGCTAGTATAACTCAAGCACATATTTATTGTGTGCATAGGCTGATGCAACAGGTTGACAGGTTGGTCTATATTTTCCCCACTTGAAGTCCAGTGTGGTAACAGCACATGGGTGTGCACCAGTTAAGAACACTAGAACCCGTGGCAAGCTGGCAGCTTTGCTCCACTTCACCAGCACTGATATTAAGCAGCTACCACAAGGGCTGAAGAAGAGGTGGGGGACTGCATAGCATGATATTTCTAGTTCTGATGCAATGTCATCAAGAACCATAGAAAAGTTACGGCACAGAAAGAGGCCATTCAGCCCATCATGTCGGCACCAGCCAAAAAGAGGGGGAAAAAAGCCGCCCATTCTATTCCCATCTTCCAGCACCTAGTCCATAGCCTTGCAGGTTACAGCTCTTCAATATTAATAATATTACTAACAGCCCGAAACATTAATTCTGTTCGTCATCTCTCCACTGCTGCTGTTTTTATAACATACTTACAATGTTTTCTTAGAACATACAGCTTCGCTCTACTCCATTATTAATATTTAAAAATTGTTGGGGACCCAAAAGTCATGTACAAAAACAAACTAACAATGTAGCCTTGTGCCTGCAGCAGAGCACAAATGCACAAGTGGTGCCACATGCCAAGATTCTCTCCTTGCTGGTCATTTGCACAGCTAGAATTCACATCAGAGGTGAGAGTCTAAAAAACGTTGATGTCAAATTCTAATGTCCATAGTATTATTGGAAAGAACTGCCACTATTTGACCAGGAGAACACTTATCATGTTTTGTTTTTTTCACCGAGTTTAAATTTAGTACTGGCAGGCTAATGTATAGATGTTAGCTCCGATGGTTGACATGGCAAGGGTCCTATATGATTTGGGGTTAAGCAGTCAAATCAGATCTTTGCATATAGGAATCCACTGTATAAAAACAAAAAAAACAATTGATAGCAGTGAGCAATAATCATGGGACTTCATTCACTAAAGCTATTGGATTAATATTGTAGGAAATCCAGATGCTACAGTCGATATTCTCAAAAGGATAAAATGGAAACACTTGTTGCTTAAGAATTCATAATACTGGTTAAAAAAAAAGTGAGAGTTTTGGATGCTGGTAAAAGGGTCCAAAAGGAAAAGCAAGCAAGTTTGGCTATCACCTGTATTAGCACAAAATTGACATACATCAAACTCACTTAAAATAAATGTATACATGTCTAAACCACTAGTACAAGCGGTAGGAAACTTTGTCCTAAATTTAGGTGGTCCCAGAGATTAGGCTGGGACACAGACATTGGATTCCAGTTTATGCCAGATTCCCTGTTTTTTCTGCCAGTTTTACAGAGGGCCTTGTTTGAGGGATAACCTCCACCCCAAACATGCTTAAAGGAGACACAGTCAGGGGAGAGGGCTTGTTGTCTGGGTGTTGTTTCAGTCTTGGCCTGGCACATCAAATGAAAGGAGCATACTGGACTCCTGACCAGCAGAATTGGGGCTCACCCAAGGGTCCAACCCCAAAATTGGGGCTTGACCAACCCCCAGGATTTTGCTAAATCTTAAAGTGAGAGCTCAACCAATCACCTCCTGAGCTGGCAGTGATAGGAAGCTGATCCACATTGCTTCCTCCAATTTCCTCTTCTACCCTTCTGTAGTGGCACAAGTCTCTACCATAGGGATGCAGCTTAGGGAATTTTCATTCAACCCTGGAAGGTCTAGCAGTGTTTGGGGTTGGCAACACTTATTCCAGATCTACCTGCACATTTTCAGCCCCCCTGCCTCCTGAAAACCAGGGGATGGGTTAAATCACTGGATAGCCAATCACTACAACTTGAATTTCATGAAAACTTGGCAGAGCTATGGAAACTGCATTTCATAGAACGGGATGTCCGAAACATTCGGCTTGCTTCCTACCAGTCAGTTACAGAGCAAGGGTGTTTTTTCTACAAACTAGTAATGTGCTTTTGGGCAATTCAGTTTAAACATGCTAAGGTTTGTACAATAACAACTCAGAATAATTCCTATGCTATGAAGTTAGCATGCAACACATTGCACTATAGCAGCACAGCATGTTATAATCAAATGATTATTAATTTTAAACCCCCTACTTAGTAGACAATCCTGGTCCCTTTGCCAAGTCATTTGCCATTTAAATATTAACTCACCTTTGGCAATGGTTTCTGGAATGTCTGCACTGCTAGAAGCATAGGAGCAGCTGTTGACCAGTTATAGTACCTAGGTTTTGTCAACAGATGAAAATTGTATTATCATGTAAAGTATAGAATCCCAGCAGGTTGATCAATCTTCAATATACTTGCATTCAATTTGAAACATGTGGGATGTCTTACTGCATTACAGGTGCTACATAAATGCAAGTTGTTGCTATGTCTTATAGTTAACCATGAAGGCACATGACGGAAGGCACATGATGGAATCAAAGATGCAGTGACATGGCCAGTTCTATAAAGTCAATTAATGAGCCTGTCTAGTGTTAAACTTCTAACATCCAAATGGTAAAGTAGGAAACCAGATTCTAGTATTTAAATTAATACTAGATTTATTTAAAATTACAGATGCTAACGTCCTCCCTACCAACATCCAGTGTCCCAAAAGTATCTCTATGCTCATTTGATAAAGTTTCTCATTATATGTGCTCAAAGTACTTGAATCAGAGGGTTGTGGGTTCATGTCCCACTCCCGGAAAAACCAAGAACTGTGATTGTACTCGAAAGAGTTGCAATCTGTGACTGTTGATAACTCAAAAGAATTTACCCTCCATCTGTATATCCTTAACCTTAATAATGCAATTAACATACTATTAACACTTAGCACCAGCAAATCAGTAAGAATTACTTTGCAGGATATATAACAGAATCAAGTTTCTGCACTATGCTTTAATAAAATTAAAATGTAAACTAAATGAACTGCAGTGCAATTGGAGTTTTATCATGAAGCAGCACAAGGCACAGCAGATGAAAGATGATCAGAGAAACTATGCACTTTAACACATAAGCCAAAAGGAAGGGAGTTAGGTCAGAGTTCTGAAAATATAGTTAAAAACACACACTTGCTGCAAAAGTGCTACTTATTGGGCAAAAATATATGACAAATATAAATCAATTGATTCTTCTTTTTAAATTTTTTTTGTGTTCCCCTTGAATCTCTTGCAAAGCATTTAAGATGCTGGCATAGTATAGGGTCCACGCAAATATGAAACATAAAACTCTGTTTCTAATCAACCATAAAAAACTTCAAACTATCATATATTCTGAGCAATTATTTGGTACAAATTTGCCACTTGGTTTCTCTGTCCGTCCATTCCATTGTACTTACTTGCTTCCAATCTTCACAACCAGATTGGGGTCATCAATGATCCCTGGATTCTCTGCAAACTGTTGATACGTGACAGAATGTTGCACAAATTGTTCTGCAAGAATAGAGACAAGACATCAAAATAATTAAAATATGAAGACTATTCGGCCCATATTCGTCCATCTATCCAGGAAGACCACAAGTTTCCCCCAGTGTAACCTTCTATTGTTTCTAAAAACAATTCCAAGGTTTTGCCTCGACAGCTCCATCTGGGAAACTATTCCAAGGCCCGAATCTTCTGGTCAGCGTGCGGGGGCGGGCCGACGCGCAAAATGACGCTCGGTGACGTCGGTCATGCGTCCCGACATCACCGCACGTCATTCCGATCTTCAGTGTGGTAGGCGCACACCGGAGTCGGCTGCGCGCCCAAACTGTCAAAGGCCTATTAAAAGGCCATTCATCAACTAATTGAGCTGATTGTCTGGGCTGCCCATTCAACCTTAAGGTTGGCGGGCAGGCGATGAGCCCGGGCGGCTATTTCTCATGAAACCTCGCGCGTGGGCAGGGTGAGGTTTCATGAAGGCTTTATAAATTAAATACAACTTTTTTATTGAAATACATAAACATGTCCTAGCTCACTTGACACTGTCACACTGTCACATGAGGGGACATGTCGGAGTAATTTTTAAAAATCTTCCCCCCCCACCACCATTTTTCATAATGAAATTAATCTCCGGGGCAGTTCCGTGCCTTGGAGATTTCGGCACGCTTGCATGAAAGAGCGCAGGCCCCGACTCTGCCGCCTCCTCCCCCCGCCTGCACGGAAGTGCTGAGCGCTTCCGGGTGCGCGTCACGCTGGGCGGGCATTAATTAGCCCACCCACGTAAAATTGCGGCGCGCAGCCGATCAGGGGGCGGCAATCGGCTAAGCACGCCCGTCCGCTCCCACCCAGCCCGCACGACGGGGAGAAAATTCTCCCAAGTGTCCACAATTATGGTAGAATAAATTTATCTTGAGCCTTTCATTGACAATTTTCATATCCAAATAGGTAATAGCTCCCTTAGCTGTTGGAAAGAACTTCCTGATATACGCCCTAAATTGATATCTAACTAGTTTCAATCCATTTTCCCTTGCCCTATTTGCATATGTACAGTAATTTTCAAATTTACTTTAACTGTATGATTTACAAACATGCAAATCTCAAAGACCAGCTTTCAGATGCCTCTTTTCAGGACAAAAAACCTAATATTCGCCAATCTTTCCTCAGAGCTCTCACCTCTAACACCAGGGATTAACCCAAGGGTTCTTCTCAGCTCTTCCTCCAATGCTTGGATTGCTCCCTTGCATTTTGGCAACCACAAATGGATAAGTAACCAGGGTGTGATCGGCCAAACTACTCTACAGGCCGAAGAGGACTTGCTCCAAATTGTACTCTACTGTTTCAGTTATATATTTTCCTGACTTTATTAATTGCCACTTGGTATTCATTAGTAGATTTGATATGTGGCATGTCTAAGATTCCCAGGTTTCATTCAGTTTCACCCTTAGCTCTTTCAATATCCTTTGTGGATTACATGTGATGCCATCGTTCCTAAACCCAGTACTTCATATCTGTTCACAGTCAATTTTCATCTCATGCTCTGCCCACGTACACATTATTATTTAGTAATCCGTGTCATCTTCTCAAAAACCATTGCTTTTCCTAGTTTGGCATAATCTTCAAATTTGCATGGACTCACTGATATAAATCGAGAACAGCAGTGGTTCCAAAAGCGATCTCCAAGACACCCCACTCTGTACTCCTGCCGTATTTTGACAGTTAAAATAGAGACCAGGTTTATAAGATAGTAGAAAAGTTGCCAAATAACAGTGTAAGGGAGCTATTATCTATTTGGATATGAAAATTGTCAATGAAAGGCTCAAAATAAATTTATTCTACCATAATTTATTTTCATTCTTTTTCAACGACACATTTGTGGAATTTTCCATCTATGAACTGCAGCATTTTTCCTTTTTTTAAAAAAAAATATACTCAGTGTAGGTTTCAGCATAGTCAAATCATTGGTTACCTTAGTTTGATGAAGCAGGAAGCTCACAACACACCCATGTTGTGATCAACAAAAATAATCCCCTATTGAATCTGGGTGCTGCTTTCATTTCCACAGCCGCCGTCTCCCTGGCTTCTCCTAGCAGATCATCTTTGTAATTTCATAACAGTTAGCTCTGAATTTTGCTCAGCTTGCTATTGTGGATTTGAACCCATCAGGACCAGGGTTGAGCTCAAACTCACTAAAATGGTATATTGTTTTCTCCCCATTAAGAGGGTAAACCTCATTCTCCCCATTGAACAAGGGAATAATATTTGGCTTGTCACACTTGTTCCTCATCACATGAGCCGAACTCTGTAGAGTTTTGAAAATTGCATTGTGCATTTTGACAACTTAAGGCTATCATATACTCGTACCAGCAGATGGGAGTCTAAATGAAGACTAAAAGAATCCATATTTTACAGCACGTGTGGTTCTGATCTGAATGCATTTTGCTAAATCTTACTGTTTCTTCCAAAGAACTTCACAAATTCAAGTTGATTTAATTTTTTGAGGGAGGTGAATAATGACAGCTGAAACCACAAGATAAATCTGAGAAATTTCTTCCTGCCCTCCTAAAGCAATTACTGAAATCGTCAATCTAATAATCTAATGGTACAATCTATGCTCTTCAAATTTAAACAGATGCACTCCACAGACGTTTCAGTAGCCCCAGATGCATAGGACCCACAGTATATCATTAATGTCTAAGCATGCCTTAATCATGCTTTTTACTGGATATTCCTCTAGCTCTTTCTTAAAGTTAACATTTACGTAGCATTAACTACTTTTGATGGGGATCTCTTCCACACATCTCGTGCGATTGTCCAATTTCCTCCGACTGAGGAGAATTGATATAGCCTTTGGCCTGTTTACTATGAATTAAGTCAATGCAATGTATCCAAACTAAACAAGAAAAAATGCCCGATTGTACTTGGCGTTCTCATTTATTAGATGTGAAGCAAATTAATGGTAAATGGTGTGCCTTAGATGCCTTAAATGCTGGTGTCCAAGGCACAACCACATCACAACCATGGATTCATGGACATCCATCCACTAACACATTTAACCAAATAGTAATTGTAAAATTAAGTCACAAGTGATATGGCAATTAGATGAATACATTGGTTGTTGTGGCATACGTACAAGATATGGATTAAATAGTTTGGCTCTGGCTTTGTTACGACTTTTGTGACAAAGTACAGGTTTCTTTCTCATGGAATCTTTACCTTTCGTTATTTCTTTGTAGTCATTAAGCCCACCACAGAGTGAAATGGCAATGGCTGGCAGGTCACCAATAGTATCATAGAAGCTGTCAATTCCACTGTCCATTCCAGAGCTGCCTACAGTCTGTGGTGACTGATTTTCTGAATGTGCTTCATTTTCACACCAACTTCTGCTAGCTGTGCCATTTTCACTGCAGAAGAAATAATTACAGGACTTTTAATATGTCAGGTACTTTCTAGTTGACATTAAGCCATTGACCAAGCTTCAAAAGAAAATCTACAGCTTCATGGTTACCATTTTGGAAAATAAAGAGCTGCAATTTCAGGATTCATCTCAGTGATATCGTCCAGGTAGACACCATCAGCACCCAGGTGACGACTACGTTTATCTGAGAATGTAAAAAAAAAACAAGAAACTAAAGATTTATTCTGGGCTTCAGCACCAATGTCATTTCCATTTTACTGACATGAGTCATCAATTGGAGGAGTATGCACCTATAGAGTTTCAGCAAATCTTTTCAGGAGACTATTTTTTTTTAAATCTGCTAAGTGACATCATCTACTACAGTGAAGCAGATTTGCACAGATAGAACACACCTCATTCTTGGCAGGACAGTCTCAGTCCTCGGGTGATGCTCCAGTTAACAGCTCACCATGCTAAAGTGCTCCACTTACCTCATAGCCCCACGCAAAGAGAGACAGTTCACAGAGGAATGTGTTATATTTTGGAAATACAAAAAACTTAGGGAGCAGCAGAAGAAAGAAGACAGGAAGTTGTCCAAAAGGAAGGAACTGCTCATTAGGTCAGGAAATATACAACAGAAACATTTGATAATTTCTCTTTTAGGAGTTGCAAAAGTACAAAAAGTACTTTCAATTTAATACGGGAAAGGTTAAAGGTGCAAGGCCCTGGTTTTTAAAACGCCTGCAAGGAAATAGACTTGAAAGTGAGCATGCCGCCTCAAATTTTTGATGCATATTTTGAGAGTGGCCTTGACATGTCAAGTTTTTTTTTTTGCTGGCTATTCTGGGCTTTGCTTAGTCAGGATTCTGTGAATGAACCGTTAGTACAACTGCCAGCAGCATATCTACATTTCACATTTATGGCAGCTGATTTGATATTTCATCTGCTGTTCAATGTGTTGTGCGGAGATAAGAGCTCATCTTGTGGGGAACTGCAGAGAAGAATCCACTTCGAGACTCTCAACTGCAAAGAAATATCCTACAAATGTACTTTCAGTAGTCAGTAGATTCGGTGAATATTAGCTCCAATGCTCTTTACAAAGAATTACTAAAACCTGACACAAAGGATTCAGATCTTTGGCTTATCCCTAGTTTTCAACATTTCTAGTACCAGGGCAAAACTTATGTAATTCATTTCTAATAGCCGGGTGCTTTTCAGTTGATTTCTAAGATTTCAGGACCATTACACTCCAATCAAAGTATTCAACATTTATATCTGCATCATATTTATATCCCCATTATATAGTATCTTTATTCTATTATGAAAAATTAAGGCTAAGGTCCTCCAGTTCTGTTTTACAATCATGGAATCTGTAGCGTAGTGATTCACCAATGCTACTTCAGACAGCCTTACCTTTCTTCTTGCATGGGGAATCAGTTTTGTTGATTTGCTTGATCTCATTGTCAATAGGGTTTGACTCCCCATTTTCTGGTACCAGTGGAGCTGTTGACGGTTCAAAGCTTTCTGAACCATGTGTAAAATTGTCCACAGACTGAGAAGTAATCTCGCTTACTGCTAAAGGCTCAGGTTTCACTAGTGGAGGGGGAGTCAATGAACCACCATGAGAGTTTACAAAAGGGGCACTCTCGATTACTCTGAAGTGAGTGTTTCCTGATGGAGTGATGGTCACCCTGTTAAGTTCTTCTGTTTTTGGAAGAGTGACAGGCTGAAATAAAGATTGGAGACGATTAACGTTTGTTGCACTTACTCATCCATATCATTACTAAAATTTCTCCACGTCTAATAGGTAGTTCAGTAAGAAGGCTTGCACTAATTCTAGGAATGTTGGATATGGCTGCATGAAAATACACTCACATTTCAAAGTCAGGCTCGCTATAAAGAAAAATGAGGGGGGGGGGAAAAAAGAGAATAACAACAGAAAGAAATAGGGAAACAGTAAAAGAAGAGAATACTTTCTTCCATGTGTCACATGGTAGATATAGCTTGCCGCTATTAGCCATGTTTATGTTATGGCTTCACATACACAATTTACAACTGAAAAAAACCATATGATTTTAACATTTCAGGTTTCAAGTTACTCGTATACAATATAATCACACATTTCCTCACCCGTAATAAATTGAGGAAAATCCATTTATGAATACATTAAAATTCTCAATGGGAGTGAAGCAGAGACATTAGAGAGAACAAATACAGATCTTCACAAGCAGGATTGAAGGTGGAAAGAAACAAAAGTGCAAATGGGATTCTGGGCTTTATGTACAAGAGCATTAAATACAGAAGGGTGGTGCTGAATCTGGACATGATATTGGTCAGATTGCATACTAGGGCAGTTTTGGGCATGTTTGTAGAAAAGATACTAATACTTTAGAAAAGTGCAACACAAGTTCACTAGGCTGGCATCAGCGGTAAGATGATATAGCTAAAGAAGAAATTTATGAAGCTACATTCATTTAAGCAGAGAAGATTGTGACTTGAAATCGAACTGCACAAAATTTTGAGTGTTTGAGAAGGTAAATAGTCAAAAGATTACTTCCACAAGTCTATAAATCAGAAACAAAGAGACAAATTAAAAAATGACAAAGCTTGGGCAGTGGGGGAGGAAGATTGGCAGAATGCTTTAAAATGGGGGTTATTAGAACGCATTAAACGGAGGATGGTTCAAACAGAGTCAAGCATGGCATTTAAAATATGACGGGTGGCTTCCCATGCACCCCTGACCTGGTCCCCATAACACAGTGGTCAGGCAGCAAAATTAACAGGCCACCCACCATTTTAAAAACATTAACAGGCAATTAAGCTCATTAACAAGCCCAACTGACCCAAATAATACACTTCCCATTCCATAAAACGGTTGCCGTGGGCAAGGGGGCAAGATTCAGATGGACGTTTTTTTAAAAATAACGTTGTGCAAAAAGCAGGTAGGAAGGGAGGTGCATCTTTGTTTTGGGGGGTGGGGTTGCTTTGGGCTTTTCCCTGCCTGGCCATCACAACCCGCCACCCCACCCCTCTCCCTAGGCTCCTAGGTCCCTTCCCACCATAAAAGCCTGGGAATTACCTTACGCCAGGATCCATCAATCTTCTGTGGGCCTCCTTGCAGTCCCAGCAATGGTCTCTGACACTGCTGGCCAAATCAGATTGACTGGCAACTCTCGAGAGGGATGGCGGGGGTGGTGTTCGAAGTCTGACCCTCACCAGAATAAGGCCACCTGCAGCGTGTTATTGCTGTGGGATGGCTTTGTTGAGCATTGGTTGGTGCGGCACCAACTTTCCTTCCAGGGAGGCAAGCAATTCATCATCTCCCCACCTCCCCCCTCAAAATTCAGTCCTATGACTCTACTACAGTATATATTTGTAGGCAGCGTTTTCTCATTTGATAGAGGTTTTAGTGTTCTTATAAATTAACATTATGAATACACTCTCACGATTATACAATTTTAAATGTTTTTCCAGATACCTTGCCAGTTTGAGGTAGTTCTCCCCATGCCCAGTGCATTTCTGTGTTTATTCTATTCATCCCTCTTTCTGATGGCTTGCTGACCAATTCAGAATCACTGTTAGGAGTAGGAGGGCGGCATCTTGAAGCACTGTAAAATAGGAGTAAATCTTCAATAGGAATAAAAATCAGGTGTGGCACAGTTTGTCAACTATCAGCCATTCTAAGCTATCACACAAATCAAGGTCTACCTCTATACAAAAATAAAAATACCTGGAAAAACTCAGCAGGTCTGGCAGCATCTGCGGAGAGGAACACAGTTAACGTTTCGAGTCCGTATGACTCTTCAACCGAACTAAGTAAAAATAAAAAAGAGGTGAAATATAAGCTGGTTTAAGGGGGCGGAGTGGGGGGTAGAGCTGGATAGAGGGCCAGTGATAGGTGGAGATAACCAAAAGGTGTCATAGACAAAAGAACAAAGAGGTGTTGAAGGTGGTGATATTACCTTCAACACCTCTTTGTCCTTTTGTCTGTGACATCTTTTGGTTATCTCCACCTATCACTGGCCCTCTATCCAGCTCTACCTGTCCCACCCCTTAAACCAGCTTATATTTCACCTCTTTTCTATTTTTACTTAGTTCTGTTGAAGGGTCATACGGACTCGAAATGTTAACTGTGTTCCTCTCCGCAGATGCTGCCAGACCTGCTGAGTTTTTCCAGGTATTTTTATTTTTCTTTTGGATTTCCAGCATCCGCAGTTTTTTGCTTTTATCTACTTCTATATGTTTTAGTTTAAGTAGAAGATTCAGCTTCAAACTTTTTAAAAAGGAAAAAAGGATATAATTTTAATGAGCCTAACCCAAGATTTCTTCTAACTTGTATCAATTAATACAATTTTAAATGCTGCATGTTTTATTAATATGATAAACGAATACACTGACATCTACCATATGAATAGCTAATTGCACTGCAATTCAAAATATATATATTTACACTCTTCATTGTCTGTTAAAAAGGATGAATTAGAAGTTAGTTATTAGTACTTAGATGAAGATGCAGATGTGGCAAAAAAAAGCTATTAACCTGCTCTTTAAATGTATAATTGTGTACATTAGGTTAGAAAATGTATTCACTTCATAAAGATAACCCCTAAAAAGACTCCTTCCAATAGTAAAAAAGTTGACTGAAGGCAAAGTACATTTAACACCAATAAATCACAGAGTACCCAAAACATATGTACAGAAACTATGCTTATTGTAGCTCAATAGGTTATTTTATGATGTAAATTCTGCTTTTGCCATATTTATTGGTTTGGAAATCAGTTTAATTCCATCGGTTATTATTAACAAAGAAGGGAAAGTGCTAAGGTAGACACACAATTAGCTCAGTGGCAGGAAGCAAAGGGTAACGGTCGACAGGTGTTATTGTGACTGGAAGGTTGTGTCCAGTGGAGTTTCGCAGGGATCAGTAGTCACTGGCAAGAGGGAGCCATGTGATGAGCCAACTAATCCTCTGAGTTTTAAGAAACCGTTTTTCTCCAGGTCACGGAACAGAAGGAGACGTCAAAATAAAAATAAGCCGGACCCAGAGTGGGTTCTCTCTCTCTCTCTATCCATCCTGCAAGCTTGAGCCCTGGTTGGTGTTTGACCAAACACCGCCTGTGGCATGAGTGAAGAATCAACACAGCAGCTGTCTCCAGAAGAATAGCTATAAATCATCCTTCAGCTTCTAATTAGTTTGGTGCCAAATCCATAAAGATTATCGAACCCAGCCTGAAACCATCTAAGTTATCAATCTGCAAGATCTGTATACTACTGACTTTTAAACCACTTAATCTGTTAGTTGGTATTACAGAACTGGAGTATTGCTAAAAAAAAATGGACACAAGCTAAGGTTTTTCATCTTGCACTCATCAGGACAGGTCACAAGATTACATCATCAGCGGCCCCTCAGAATCAAGGATGACATCCGTCAGGCTTAGAGAGACTTCAGATGACTGAGGAGCCCAATTCTAGATCCACATGTCCTTCCGCAATGGGGGTACATTTTTGTGCAGGGGAGTGGAACTCTCAGCCCTGGATTGGCTTCCTTCTCCTTCCTCTGCCACTTCTGTTCTGCCTCGCTGCCGAGTCGGAGCCTCGAAACGGACCAGGTGTCGCCACGCCGAGCGATCGGCAGCATTATCCTCCTAATCAGTGGTGTTAATTCCTCCATGCTTTAGGGCGACCTTGAGTGTATCCTTATACCTTTTCCTTTAGCCACCCTTTGAGCATTGGCCAATGGAGAGCTGCGAGAAAAGAAAACCTGCCTTGGGAGGCAGTTTTCAGACATCCGGCCGCATAGGCCCAACCATCGGAGTTGGTTCTGAAGGAGCAGGGCTTCAATGCTGGTAAACACAGCTTCATAGCGAACGCTCGTGTTAGTCCGACGGTCCTCCCATTTGATCCCCAGGATTCCACGCAAGCACAATTGATGGAAGCTCTCAAGGATCTCAATGTGGCGTCAGTAGACAGCCCATGTTTTGCTGCAGAAGAAGAAGAGGGTGGTCAACAAAATGGCCTTACAGAAAGGTTCCTAGTGTCAAAGACAGCTTGAAGGCAGCATTGGAACAGCTGACTCTGTGTTAGGCTTATTCATCAATGGTAATCCCTTGGGAGAGGTGGCTGCTGAGATAAGGGAAGTGCTGCACATACTCCAGAGCCACCCCATCTACGTGGATGGCACGGGGAGATGCTCAACTGGCCTGGCACAGGTTGGTGAAGGATCTTTGTCTTGGCGATGTTCAAAGACAGGCCAAGCCTCCTTTGCATGTCCTGTATAGAGTGAACCATCACGCAGCAATCATCTGCAAACAGAAGGTCGTGGATGTCCATGGTAGTGAGTTTTGTTTTTGCCCGGAAGTGACCAAGATTGAAGAGCTTACCACCCAGATGGTACTGAATGCTGACACCAGGTGGTAAGTCATCTCAAATGGAGGTGAACAATGACAGTCAGGTAAATGGTGAACAAGGTGGGGGCAATCACACAACTTTGTTTGACCCCAGTCCGGATGTCAAAGGTGTCAGTTTCAGATCCTCCACTCAGGACGTTGGCAGTCATGTTGTTATGCAGGCGTCTCAGGATGGTGACAAACTTCAACAGGCAAAGTGTCGGAGGATGATCCATAGAGCTTCACGATTTAAAAAAAGAGTCAAACACCTTGGTCAGGTTGATGAAGGCGAGGAACAATTCGATTTTGCTTCTGACATTTTTCCTGGATCTATCTAACCACAAAGACCATGTCCACAGTGCCCCGAGACGATCGGAAGCCACACTGGGTTTCTGGGAGGATCTCCTCAGTAACCAGATGAAGGCGGTTCAGGAGGATGTGGGCCAGGATCTTACCCACGATGGACAGGAGGGAAATCCCCCTCTAGTTTCACAATCAGATTTGTCCCCCTTCTTGTGGATAGAAATGAAGGTCGCGTTTTTGAGATCTTAAGGGATGTCCTCTTCATCCCAGAGGCAGAGTATGAATTGGAGTCGTGCCAGGAGCTGATCGCTGCCAGCATGGTAGACCGCTGCGGATGTACCACAAGCTTTGTTGGTTTTCATCTATTAGATGGCTCACTCAAGGTCATCACCGATGGTTGATGTATTGCTGAGGGAATCCTCCACAGGGTGTTGTGGGGTTGTTTGTGGGGTCTCCTCCAATACAGCAGAGTCCCAACTGAGGAGCATTTCGAAGTGTTCCCTCCAACGCTGAAGGACAGAGTCGTCATCCTTGAGGAGCCGGGAACCATCCTGTGATCGGAGAGGGTTTTGTCCGGTCAAGCGGGCTCTGTAGATAGTCTTGGTCGCCTGGAAGAAGTTGCGTATGTCATGCTGGTCAGCGTAGACCCGAAACTCGTGCACCTTCCCCCCCGCAGCCCCCCCCCATCCACCAGTTGTTCTTCATGTCTCAAATGCGTCGCTGTATCACAGCCATCATGCACCGGGTACGTGGGAGACTTTGCCAGGCGATGAAGGCTACTCTCTTCCGCTCAAGATTGCAGAAGTGTGTTACTGCCGTCAAAATCAGTCCTGGCTCAGTTGTAGTACAAGCCCAATAATGTGTGTGCAGGTGTCTAGGACATGGACTGGAGTTGCTCCCTGTATGTAAATGGCATCAGTGGTGGGCACTTGCTCCAGTGCACCGTGCAACTGGGCCTGGAACTCTTCCCACAATCCCAGATCTTTCAATACTGCAACATTCAGCTTTCTTCGGGCGGCTTTTTGGGTCCCCTGGCATCTTGGCGCCAGGCAGATGTTCATCACTGAGTGCACAAGTCAATGGTCCATCCAGCAATATTCAGAACCCTTCATGGCCCTCGTGACAAGCACAGACCTCAGGTCTCTTCCTTGGACAATGATGTAGTCCAGGAGGTGGCAATGTCCTGACCTCAGATGCCTCTTCTTCTGGTTCTTCTGGTGGAAGACAGTGTTCGTCCTGCTCAAACCATAGTGGGCACACTTGTTCGAGAGTAGGATGCCATTGGCATTGGCCTTCCCCACACCATTCTTGCCAATAGTTCCACTGCAGATTTCATGGTCAAGTCCAATTCGGATATGAAAATCACCTAGGAGGATGACCTTGTCTTTCCTGGGGATAGAAGCAAGGACACCATCGACATCAGAGTAGAACCTCTCCTTGACTTCATGGTCGGAATCTAAAGTTGGGGCACGTGCACTAATGACAGTGACACATTGGTTACGACTAAGTTGCAGGCGTAGGGTCATCAGCCTCTCATCGAACTCCCGTTGGGGGTCAGAGAGCGTGGCAACTATCCTATTCATCATGGTGAAATGAACTCCATGGATTTGGTGGCGGGGGGTGGGGGGGGGGGGGGGGGGGGCGGGGGGTCATGGTCTAACTTCCCTTTCTGGAAGGAAGTGTACCCTCCACTGACCTCCCTCAGTTGCCCCTCCCCAGCAAGCCAGATTTTGTTAAGAACAAGTTAAGTGATGTCAATGTTGTGCTTCACTAGTTCCTGGCCACGATGGCAGTTCATCTTTCCGGGCGATCACTCTTTGGGTTGTCAACAAGTGTTCTTACATTCCAAGTTCCTAAGTTTAGTTTTTTTTCTTGTTTCGACCACAGAGATGGTAATCCCGCTGGGTGCAGTTTCCCATCCAGGAGAAACCGACAGCCTATTTTTGGGGCATCTTTTCTAGCTCCTTCCTCGTTTGGGGTGAGCAGAGAGAGTATCCTGAAGAGGACTGCTCAGTCGCAGATGCAGCTGCCAAAAAGGCATCCCTGTCCCAACACAGGGTCTTGACGATCGTCACACATCCACCTCCTCTGTGCGGAATTTGGCTGGGGGCCTCGTGGTATCACAGCCCTGCCCCTGTCGCCAATCCTCCATCGCCACAGGGCTTTTTGCCTGATAGAGGCCTGCACATGGCGTAGTTTAGCATGGGGACTCCAGCGCGCAGCTGGGTTCCACACGGTCTTGGAGGTTGTTGGCCAGATTCAGTGGCATGGTGGGCCAAGTGAACTCTGGTAGAGATATTTGCATGGAGAATGTAGCAGGAAAGAGTTAATTGTCAAGCTTTTGTACAAATTCAAACCAGGTAGGTCAACTCCGATTGACTTAGGGAAAGGCTGTCCCCCAAGTTTTTGTTTAGTTGAAAAAGGCACAATGCATGGACATACTCCTTCTGTCTACAAGGTACAGGGCCTTACATGTGGATATATGTGACTTCCAGCACCCATAATTGAGCCACGCTGCAAGACTGACTGGTAATCTCAAGAGCTTGGGGGACAGCCATTCCCTGGTTCATTCCCCATGGCAATGCCTTGATCAGAGTCAACCTGTCTGGTGCAAATTTGAACAAAAGCTTGGCAGTTAACTGTTCCCTGGTGTGTTTTCCATGGCAACACCTCTACCAGAGTCCACTTGCCAACCAATCAGCACTCTTCTCATGCAGTATAAATTATTGTTCCCTTTACTTTTGGTATTCTTCTGATCTGACCTGATGAGTGCAAAACGAAAAGCTTACCCAGCATGTCTCTTTTTATTTCCAGTTAATCTATCCTCCTTCCACCATGTAACTAATTTGTATGCACGTTCACGTGCACAGATGTGTGAACTCTTGAATGTATATGAGAGAGAGTTGAAGCATTTTTATTAAGTTCAGGTGTTAAGTACAATAAATACTATTTTCTTTTCAAAACTTGAAAATCTGTGTGTCTCTCTTTAAAAGTTACTACTTAAACAGTTAAGCATTCACTGAATTGGCAAACTTATATTCTTTATAAAAGAAGCTGTTGGGGGTCAAATGAGACGTAGGAAGAGAGGGGAACTATTCTACCCCCCTTCACCTAGATATAACATGCAAAATAAATGAATGCCTGCCTTCAATTTAGTATTTAACCTAAATAGTGGTAATTCTGCAAATCTGATTTGATACATCATTACCTCATCCAATTATTAGGTCTAATAAACTACATGGCTCTTGCTTTACTTCATCCATATGTGCAATACATTAGATCTTAAATCTAAAATCTGGGTGTGATAATGTTGTTGAACCCTTCATTTCCCAGTTGGTTTATTACTAATACTGTTACAGCATAATGAAAATGTTCCCCATGTATTAAGTTTCCAACTATCAAGCTGTGAAACAAGATTTCCTAACACTTTAGATTAAGCGATAATTTGTTGTTTAGCTTCATATATTTCTAAAAAATTTTCCCTCCTGAAACTAAAAACAAAATCCGGTGGTTATGGCATGAAACTTCCTAGAAAACATCACTAACTATGGTGCAAGAGGGCTGTTGCTTTTTTTTTCCTTGAGAAATTTGCATTTCAACTGAACGTTGAAATATTGCAATGGACAAATTTCCTGGTTTGTTTGCAAGATTTACAATGTACCTCTGTCAAAACCATCTGCTTCTCATTTATTCCTCTGCTGCAAAAGTCCAACACATACACATACACAAATATTCTGGATTGATGTGCTACCATAGATTTAAGCCCAGAAGTTCACCCACAACAGCGTCCAAGTCATTTGATATCAGCGCAACTGAGATGCTAGCAATCTTCGATTTCTTTTCCTTTAATTTTTTTAAAAATTAGATCTACACTAAAAATTTAACCAAAGTTAAGAACCAGATCTCTCACATACTCAAGAGAATACCTTTTCAATGAACATTATCACCATGCTATATAATAAGAGGGAGAGCAGTAGCAGAGGCAATAGGCCCATTTCCACCATCTGAAACTAGCCTTCATCCAATTTGATTCACTCATCAGGATATCATGAAAGGGCTGAGTGCACTGGGTACAGCAACAGCAACAGAACCCACCAAAATCATAACTGCAGTGTCAAATCCTAGTGCCCCAGAAAGAAACTCACTAGCCAAGTTGTTCCAGCACAGTTACAACAGCAACATCTACTCAGCAATGTGGAAAATCTTCCATGTACATCCTGTCCACAGAAAGCAGGACAGATTCAGCCCATCCAATTAGCCTACACTTAAATCATCAGTGATGGAAGAGTTCATTGGCAGTGCTATCAAGCAGCACTTAACAACAACCTGCTCACTGATGCTCAGTTTGGGTTCCACTAGGACCATTCAGCTCCAGATCTCATTACAACCTTGGTCCAAACATGGACATGAACAGGCGAGGTTAGAACGACTGCCCTTGACCAACATGCCTTTTTTTTGTAGTACTTGGCTGATTCACTTAAAACGTGTAGGCCCTTAAATTTCTTTTTTTTGCACAGCCACATACAAGCTGTAACTTAAAGAGGTCAAATTGTGCATGGCTTGTGCAGAAACTTTCAGATTGCTGCACAGTTTAGAGGGGACATTGCCCTGTACATCAAGCCAACATTCTACAGGTGTGACCCCAGTAAGGGCTTTTCACCAATCAGTGCAGCGTGTTTAGCTCCATTTGCAACTCAAGTAATGTTGCATACAGCCATGAACTGCTTCAAGATGTGGACAGTATTCAGGCTGGGACAATTAATGTTTGTCCCAGGCAATAACCATCTCTAATAAGACTTTCAATGCATTATCAACACCAAGATTGGACGTCACCATAATAATAGCACAGCCAAGATCAGGAACCCCAACTTCATTTTCTAATACTCAACAACAAAAATACACAGAAAATATTTTTTCCACAGAGTAAGGATTATACTAAACTATCACTTTTACATCAACATGAGATGATGTCTGGGGAGCAAAATCATTAACCTGACTCCTTAGAAGGGTTTGGATCCAGAAGTGAAACAAACAACTTTGTAGGTATCAAGTCACTTTATTCAAGTGGGTAACTGGACAGCCTAGACACTTCAAAAACTTTAGTTTAATGTTAAATGTTAGAAGTACATTAATGCCCCCAGTTCCACATTAAGTGTTAGAAAGTTAATGTCCAGGGAGTCGGGGCTCTATGAAGACACACCACCAGAACTCTCTTAGCAATGATCAGTGCCAAGATCCAGCAACACATGACATTCAGTAGAGCTAGCTTGAGGGGCGCCAAATGGAAATTGGCATCCAATAGCAAAGTCAAATTCAATGTATACAAGGCAATTCAATGTACTTGTTTTTAGGTCTTTGGAATTATTGCATTCCCCTTAAATGTTTTAATAGGCGGGTATCCATTTACCGAAATCAGGCAGAAGACATTCTGTGAATCACAACTGTTTTATTGTTAAAATATAGTTCAGTACAAATACCAGTTTCCACTCTTCCCTTTGGGATCCTTTCCCTGTCCAGAAGCAAAACCCCCCCCCCTTACTCAGGAAAAACCCAGCTCTTCAATACAGGCTTCATTGAGCATCACCTGCTCTCAATTCGCTCCGAAGCTGGTCCTGGTTTACTCTTAAAGGGACCTGCATTTTGTAACATTGTCATTAAAATGCTCCCTTTTTAAAAAAAAAATAAACCAAACCAGCAACAAACAAGGGGAATGATATATGCATAATAAACTTCAGAAATTAATTTTAAAATACAATTCTTGTACATGTGTCTAAGAACGAACACAAATCAAAACTTCTTTAGGTTAACTGAAAAGATTAAATTGAACAAACCAAACGGTTAATATATGTTAGCAGCTTCACAACAGCAGGCACTGCAACAACACTCTTATACCTGAGCATAGATGGAAAAAGAGGTGATGGCTGTGGACAAGAGCTAGACAAGCCTCCAGCAACAGGAGCCAAAAGATGTGAAGTACGTTGATTGTATTCTACAGGCAGACTGGAGTTTTGCAATGTAGCAAAGAAAGCAGAATTAATTAGATTGCCTGGCTCTTGCTGAAATATCTGAACACAGATTGTACAAATGACAAAGACAACAATGGAGCCGGCTGTTACATCACCCGCTTGCTGTACTGACAATTAATGTTATGTAACCAGGACACATGAGCTAAGCAAATACAGTGCTGTTTTCCATCTGAAAAATGGAATGGTACCTTTTAAAAAAAATCTTGCATCTGATATAACTGACCAAAATACATGCAAAAGTTGATATCACTGGAGAACTAAGTCTAAAACAGTGTAGGATATCCCCATTTGATCCCTTTATACATAATTTGGGGTTACAAAGAGAGAAGACTTCAACATCTGTTTTAAACCTTCCAATGCTGACTGACCAATGAAATCCAAGGTTTTCTACTTTATCTCAGTTGTCCAGCAATCCTACTTTTGTTTTCATTATCTGTGACTGAGTGTGTTGACTGCGGTGTCAACAACTGGTGACGAATTAAAGAACTAATTTTGGAATTTCCTAATCATCTGGTGAAACATGAACGACTAATATCTGCCACAAAAAATAATCTAGCAGTTAGTTTGGTAACTGACAAACGGGCAATTTTCTGTCCGATCAAAATGAATGTTATCAATACTTGTGTTAAGTGGCAGTGGAGCTCCCATTTCTGGTGATGAATAAGTCACTGTATTACCCACGACTTTGATGTTGCACAAGTCTACAAATGATGTTGTTGATCTATTTTTGCATTTGTTCATGAAGAAATGTGCAATCTTCAAGCGTTTTTGAAACGTTACTTGCACCCAGAACCAGTGTCAAAAGTGATGCAGTTGTTAACCAACGTGGTCACCGTATCTTTAACTGTTTCAACCAAAACATTACTTGCTGTTTCTAACTGAAATGCAAGTTCCTCAACAATTTAAGCACATGTAGTCGCACATGCTTTCAGAATGTTTGTCCAATTAAACTTAAGGCACTGTTTGCTCAGAGTGCAACACTAGAACTGCTGCAAGAGCTTCCATTTTACAAGTGCACATTACTCAAAATGATTAAATTGTGGTATTGAGCCACATGTTAAGAATTAACTATCCGAAATACCAGCAAAACAAACGGAATCTTTCCCTCCCACATTAAAGGTCATGATTTTTTTTTTGCTTGCCATTACAAGTACATTGATCTGACAAAAAGCAGATAGAACAGCAGGTACAATATTTATTAATGCAGGAATGAGTCAGAGACATTGTGAAACTCACAAAAGACCACATACCCATGTCTGGACGAACATTCGCTGTCTGAAAGGGGATGCACCGGAGATTGGGCGAAGTTAACCGAGGTACTGACCTGCAGTTGTTTGTCACTGTACATATTTGTTGAGTTCCTTAAAAGGGAAAACAATGCAGTAAATAGTGGGAAGCTTTCAATAGCAAATTGTAATTGTTAAAAAAAAAATGCAATGTGAATAATGATATTGCACAGAATCCCACTTGTGTATAAAAAGGACTGAATGGTCTCCCCATTATTTTCCAGTTGGATCCACCAATTAAATGAAATTTAAGCGAGAAGCAAAAACACTGAACTGTAAAGTCTGCTTTTAGAGCTGATCTGCAACGCAAAACATGGGATAGAACAGAATATTTAATTTGTCAAACTCTTGGATTAAATGTTGCAAACCTCATTTGACTTCTTTGCTACATGAATCTCTATGGCATAGAAAAATCAATCAGGCTTTGCAAGTGCTTTTTAAAATCGCTGAAATATAAACAAGGTCATTAATAACATTTCAGAATTACCAGAATTTAACAAGCTACAGCATTACTTTAAGACACAGAATATTATTACATTTTTACACCCTTACATGCACGAACTGTGCATGTTATGGATTTACATTTCAATAACGATCACCTACGCAGCTCATGATGTTTGATCATTACTTATTCTTCAGAAATGTTAATACATGCGACTATTCCTATGCACAGTGGGCTAGCCTCACACTGTTAACTTGAACGCATCCAAAATTCTGCTACCTATGTCCTAATTCACACCAAGTATCATTCACCCCATCACCCCTTTGCTAAATGACCTGCATTGAATCCCGGTCCAGCAATGCATCGCTTTTAAAATTCTCATCCTCATTTTCCAGCCCCTCCATGGTTTTGCCTGTCCCCGTCTCTGTAACCTCCTAAAGCCTCAGATATCGATGCTCTTCTAATTCTGGCCTGGAGTATTCCAGATTTCAGTCTCTCCACCATTGATGGCTTCCAATGCTTAGAATCCAAGTTCCAGAATTGTCCCCTCTAAATTTTTCAGCCTCCCGACCTCTCTCTTTAACATAACCTTAAAAAAACTACCTCTGACCAAACTTTTGCTCCCTTGCCCCAATATTCTCTCACATATCTTGGTGTTAAATTTTGTTTGGTAATGCTCCTATATTTTGTGCCTTGGGATGTATTCTTATGCTAAAGTCACTGTATAAATATAATTTGTATATTGTTATTGAATTCCTGGATCTTGCTGTATGTAGCTAGACATTGGGCAAGAAAAACTCAGGTACACAGGAACACTGAATTCCATGAATGAAAGTAGTCAACCATGTTGAATCCAAATAGTATATCTGGTGTACAAACTAAAAGATGTAATAGCCAATATGAATAAGCAGCTCTCACTTTCTAGACTCATATGAATGTTGCGGCTTTGACAAGGTATCAGCAAATGAACAGAATGCGTGGAACTATACTCCAACAAAACAATGGTCTGAATTTTCCAATTACAGGGAGCAGTGAACAACTCAACTTAAGTCGCTTAAGGTCCTGAGGAAGTCCCGATGCATGCAGATGCTCGGTGCTTAGTTTTGGAGACTGACAGGCCCATTTAAAAACAGTGCAAGTCAGTGAACTGAAGACTACCTTAAGGGGCATGTCTTCAGTTCATGATGAAATGAGGGCGTGACTTTGCTTGAATTACACTCTCCACTTGACCCCTCCCCCACTGACTCTTCATCACTGCATCCCTGCTGGTGCCTGTATCAGTAGGTGCAAAGGCTCCAGTGTTAATTGTTAAGTGGGCAGTTTAACATCTGTGTCAGAAGTAGGCACTGTCACACCACTACTAACCCGGAGACCTGGGCCACTGGCTTTGGGAAGAAGCGTAAGCAAATTAAAGAGAAGAAATGAATCTAAGTTGCATAAAGATTAAGGAATACTTTAGGTACTAAAGAGCCTCAGAAGTGGCCAAGGTGGAGTCTTAAATGAAAGACGTTTATCCCATATTTAGCACAAGACCCCATTCTGGTAAAGGATTTGAAGCCTGCTTCTAGGAGTGACCGCCCAGAGGATCGTTAAGGGTGCGATGGGCAATTTATTTGCCTGCTAGTGCTCATTGAGGGCACACTGCATTTTGGTGGATAGCACTTGAACTAATGCTCTCTGCTAGCAGTGACCAGCTGATTGGCAGTAAACAAGTCATTACCAAGGATTCTGTATGCTACTGTTCACTTACTGCTAGAGGTTTGAAGAGGACTTCTGAAAAACATTAGGAGACTTCCTGGGACACTGCCAAAATTTCATCAACATTTATTCTGGAAATCCTTTGAGAACTTCAGCATAAAAGGGCAGCTGCTGTGCTATTCTAACTTAAAAGGAGTCACCAGGACAAAAGGAATGCTTGGTAATCAGCAATTTTCTAGGGGCTCCACTTCATCGGGGGGGGGGGCGAACGAGGCCAGGAAGTGCAGAACTAGCTGCCACAGGAGAGGGGGACAAGAAGGGCAAAGCGGGTGTAGTGGGCCGTGAGGAGCATGTAGTCAACTCCTTTTCCTCCTGGGGGTATCAGACAATAATCTTCCTCTGGACCTCCTCCACCAGGACCTCCAGTACCTGTTTGCCCTTTCACTCAGTCCCTGGGCCATCCTGTAACTTGACAACGGGGTTTGCTGGCTAACACATCCCATGGGTTGGATTTAATGCTTCCCCCAGTGGGTTTGAAGGCAGGGGACACATTACCCACCAGCCCCCACTGCAATTTTACCAGCTGCCCAGTGGGGGTGGGTTCAGGCAGCCTGCCTGCTTGTGACCAATTAAGGCTCTTAATCAGGCAATTAATGCACAAATAAAAAGGCCTCATCCCACTGCCGCAATTTAACCAGCAGGGGGAGAAACCAACACCAAGTCTCCAGCCCAGCAGCTTTCCCTGCATGGGCTGGTGGCAGGTAAGGGGGGTGGACCTCCTCAAATGGGTCTCCTGGACCCATAGATAAAAACAAAAAGCTAAAAGCTACTGCAGATGCTGGAAATCCAAAACAAAAACAGAATTACCTGGAAAAACTCAGCAGGTCTGGCAGCATCGGTGGAGAAGAAATCAGTTAACGTTTCGAGTCTTCATGACCCTTCGGCAGAACTGAGTATAGTTAGGAGAAAGGTGAAATATAAGCTGGTTTAAGGTGGGGGGGGTGGGGGGAGAGAGAAGTTGAGGGTGGGGTGATTGTGGAGATAAGCCAGCAGTGATAGGAGCAGATAATCAAAAGATGTCACAGACAAAAGGATCAAAGAGGTGTTGAAGGTGGTGATATTGTCTAAGAAAAGTGCTAATTAAGAATGGAAGGCAGGATACTCAAGGTACAGCTCTAGTGGGGGTGGGGTGGAAAGACTAACAAAGTTTTAGTTCTAGATTTAAAAATAATGGAAATAGGTGGGAAAAGAAGAATCTATATAAATTATTGAAAAAAAAAGGGAGAGGGGAGAAACGGGGTGGGGATGGGGGGAGGGGGAGTTTAAGATCTAAAGTTGTTGAATTCAATATTCAGCCCGGAAGGCTGTAAAGTGCCTAGTCGGAAGATGAGGTGCTGTTCCTCCAGTTTGCGTTGGGCTTCACTGGAACAATGCAGCAAGCCAAGGACAGACATGTGGGCAAGAGAGCAGGGTGGAGTGTTAAAATGGCAAGCGACAGGGAGTTTGGGTCTTTCTTGCGGACAGACCGCAGGTGTTCTGCAAAGCGGTTGCCCAGTTTGCGTTTGGTCTCTCCAATGTATAGGAGACGGCATTGGGAGCAACGAATGCAGTAGACTAAGTTAGGGGAAATGCAAGTGAAATGCTGCTTCACTTGAAAGGAGTGTTTGGGCCCTTGGACGGTGAGGAGAGAGGAAGTGAAGGGGCAGGTGTTGCATCTTCTGCGTGGGCATGGGGAGGTGCCATAGGTGGGGGTTGAGGATAGGGGGTGACGGAGGAGTGGACCAGGGTGTCCCGGAGGGAACGATCCCTACGGAATGCCATCAGGGGGGGTGAAGGGAAGATGTGTTTGGTGATGGCATCATGCTGGAGTTGGCGGAAATGGCGGAGGATGATCCATTGAATGCGGAGGCTGATGGGGTGATAAGTGAGGACAAGGGGGACCCTATCATGTTTCTGGGAAGGAGGAGAAGGCGTGAGGGCAGATGCGCGGGATATGGGCTGGACACGGTTGAGGGCCCTGTCAACGACCGTGGGTGGAAAACCTCGGTTAAGGAAGAAGGAGGACATGTCAGAGGAGCTGTTTTTGAAGGTAGCGTCATCAGAACAGATGCGACGGAGGCGAAGGAACTGAGAGAATGGGATGGAGTTCTTACAGGAAGCGGGGTGTGAGGAGCTGTAGTCGAGGTAGCTGTGGGAGTCGGTAGGCTTGTAATGGATATTGGTGGACAGTCTATCATCAGAAATTGAGACAGAGAGGTCAAGGAAGGGAAGAGAAGTGTTAGAGATGGACCATGTGAAAATGATGGAGGGGTGGAGATTGGAAGCAAAATTAATAAATTTTTCCAGGTCCCGACGAGAGCATGAAGCAGCACCGAAGTAATCATCGATGTACCGGAGAAAGAGTTGTGGGAGGGGGCCGGAGTAGGACTGGAACAAGGAATGTTCCACATACCCCATAAAGAGACAGGCATAGCTGGGGCCCATGCGGGTACCCATAGCCACACCTTTTATTCGTTGTCCCAATGCGGTCTCCTCTACATTGGAGAGACCAAACGCAAACTGGGCAACCGCTTTGCAGAACACCTGCGGTCTGTCCACAAGAAAGACCCAAACCTCCCTGTCGCTTGACATTTTAACACTCCACCCTGTTCTCTTGCCCACATGTCTGTCCTTGGCTTGCTGCATTGTTCCAGTGAAGCCCAACGCAAACTGGAGGAACAGCACCTCATCTTCCGACTAGGCACTTTACAGCCTTCCGGGCTGAATATTGAATTCAACAACTTTAGATCTTAAACTCCCCCTCCCCCCATCCCCACCCCGTTTCTCCCCTCTCCCTTTTTTTTTCAATAATTTATATAGATTCTTCTTTTCCCACCTATTTCCATTATTTTTAAATCTAAAACTAAAACTTTGTTAGTCTTTCCACCCCACCCCCACTAGAGCTGTACCTTGAGTATCCTGCCTTCCATTCTTAATTAGCACTTTTCTTAGACAATATCACCACCTTCAACACCTCTTTGACCTTTTTGTCTGTGACATCTTTTGATTATCTGCTCCTATCACTGCTTGCTTATCTCCACAATCACCCCACCCTCAACTTCTCTCTCCCCCCGCCCCCCCACCTTAGACCAGCTTATATTTCACCTCTCTCCTAACTATACTCAGTTCTGCCGAAGGGTCATGAAGACTCGAAACGTTAACTGATTTCTTCTCCACCGATGCTGCCAGACCTGCTGAGTTTTTCCAGGCAATTCTGTTTTTCTCCTGGACCCATGTAGGGTCCCCTCCAACACTTAACACCCTACCCCAAGTTCCCCACTCCTGGCACCCAACCCCCCCTCAACCCCCTTGCCCGAGTCTGCCAGCAACACCCCAACTCACCTGTAATTCCAGATCCAGAACTGCACGCCTCACTACAGTACCAGTGTGGCTATTGCTCCCAGTGGTGTTGCCAGAGCTTCCAGCCCCCTCTTGGCCAGCAGCCCTCTGAAACAGGACATCCTGTTGCTGAGGAGTGGCAGTCCTGCCTCAAATCAATCTTTTTTTAAAAAAATTCATTCATGGGATGTGGGCTTTGCTGGCCGGGCCAGCATTCGCTGCTGAATGGCTGCAGGGTCCACGTATGCAGCTCCACAAAAAGCAGCACCCGAGCGCTAAACCACCAGGTTTCTTCTGCTATAAATTTGAACTTGCCTGGAGGTAATGTAACAATTCAGACGAAAACTGCATGCTAAAAGCAGATTTTCAAACAAGCATGTCTTATTAGGACAGCACCAACTCAGTGTCTGTTTTCACCCTTTGACCAAAATAACAAATTTTCGTAATTGCAGGGGCTTAAGTTAAATGATATATTCATTGGTACAAACGGATTCAAGGAAGTGACACAGATACTTTGTAAAGCAGCAGACCACAATCTCCACTGGTGGCAATCACACTTCGTAAACATTTAAAAAGATTGGGAAAGGTGAAGTAAAGGGTTGACAGAAATGAATGGTTTTTTTTTCAGATAATAGGCAATTATATAATTACTTCATAAATTTTAAAGGTGGAGTAAGAGCAAAAAGTTTTGGAGAAACTCAGCAAGTCTGGCAGCCTCTGTGGAGAGAGGAACAGAGTTAACGTTTCAGTTCGAGATGATCTTTAATCAGAACTGAACGAGATCGAAACGCAAAAGTTTAAGCCTGTGGAAGGGGGGAGGGGGCAGGAAGGATGAAGGAGGAGAACTGTGATCAGGTGGCGGGCAGGGGAGTTTAAACAACAAAAGGTTTCACCAAGCAAAGAGAGTGGCAATGGGTTTGTAAAAGAACAAATGTCTTCTCCAAATGAGGCATGAATGGCTACTTAAAACCATCTGAATGCTACATGAAAAGGATAAAGAAAGAAAGGAACAAGATGAAGACCGACCCAGCAAAACAATAAAAAAAGGGTAAAAAAAAGAAAACACGGAAGCAGAGGTTACGGTCTAAAGTTGTTGAAATCAATGTTGAATCCAGAAGGCTGCAGAGTGCGGAGTTAAAAGATGAGGTGCTATCCCTTGAGCTTCACTGGAACACTAACAGGCCATGGACAGAAAGGTCAGAATGGGAGAAAGGCAGAGAATTAAAATGACAAAACAGCCAAAAGCTCAGGGTTTTGTTTGCAGACTGAATGAAGGTGTTCCACAAAGCGATCACCCAATCTGCATTGGGTCTCCCCAATGTAGAGATCACATCGTGAGCAACAAATAAAGTATACTCCATGGAAAGAAATACAAATCACTGTTCCACTGGACAGTGAGGAGGGAGGAGGCAAAAGGGCCAGTGAAAGAGCCTGACCTGCTCAGATTCTCCAGCTTTTTCTGTTCTTATTTCAGGTTTCCAGCATCCACAGCATTTCGCTTTTATATTACGTGGGAGTAAAATAGAATCAATTTAATGAAGGTCTTTGAAACAAGACAAGATCCAATTTTTAAACAGTTAGGGTGATTATTCATATAAGATGTTTATGCAAAAGCTAAACAGAAATAAAACAGTGGGCATGAAAGCCAAGGTAGTCTCAGACTATACGTCATCATCAAAATAGTACAGGAAATTCAAAGTCAGCTGATTCAGAACAACACAGAATTAATTTCTGATTCAAAGGGTAGGTGGTACTTTTGGGCCAAAACAAAAAGTGAAATTCAGACCACGTTCTGAAAAGAGGTCTCGATAATAGAGCAAGTTGGTTGGGCCATGATATCTATACGGGCACATTTAACTATATGGTCCAGATTTTACTGTGGTAATGAGGGCAAAATTGTCAGCAATTGCAGCGATTGGTCCATCAAAACTGGCAGGAACTTCTGGAGTCATATGCGAAGAATAACACAGAAATGCAGAAGTTGCTGTCAATGATTTTACACCTCACCAAAGGGTGCACTGTTGGGACACCCCCTGACTGCAATCAAAGGAAAATCAATTTAATTGATGAGAACTTCTACTCTTATGCTATTAGTCTCGGTGTAAAAAATATCTTGTTGAATAAGATGTAACTGGGCTTTTAAATGGTGTACTAACTCAATTACTGCTTTAAAACATCCCATGGCCCTGAAAGAGTCATTTTATATTTGTTGAATGTCAGATCTCTCCAGATCATAAAAAATTGCACACATCTTTAAAACTATAGTTTAATATTTGTATATCTTAATTTTAGCTTCCATCTTAATCCAATTATAATGATTAATTTCCCTATTTGAAATTTTTAATCAAAAAAGTGCTAATATTTGGTTTAATTTCATGGTTTGCTTCAATACTTCAACACACAGCTGTTTATCCACTTGCTGACATCAGTGCTGTTGCATGCCAAGACATCCCCTTGACTTAGCACCAGACTTACACCACACCACAAAGATCATTACACCTTGGTGGGCAGCTTTCTTTGAGGTTAGCAGTGACCGCCACCCTCTCCACACCTTGCTTTGCCGCTGACCATGAAACCCAGGCATATATTTTTTTATGACCTGCAAGACAACGTAGCCCCAACCAATATGTTCACCTGATTAAATTTAAATGCATATAGACATATCGATTGTCATAGCTGTTTCCAGGCACATTCAATAGCAAATGTGTGCATGCACATTGAATGCCAGCCCACGCAAATGTCCATAACCAAATTATTATTGAGGTGCATCAGAAATACAACACATTGAGACTTCCCGGTCATCAAGGGCTTTCTGCAGTGATGTGTAGCAGACACTAAGTGGTGCTGTAGTTAAGCATTTTCATTATTTTACCTCTTATGGATAAAATTGGAACATTTCTCAGTTTCTCACAAACAAGTCATTTTTTGATAAATGGTAAAGTCCAAAACTTCCACTCTTGATGAACCAGTAAAATTCTACCACTCAATCTTTTCTATCACATCAAATTTGTAGTTACTTTGTGCAACCCGAATATTAACTGAACAGAGTTTCTGAACAGAACTACCAGAGCAATTAACATTTAGCATGGTTTTATTTTTGTTGGTGTAAAGACGATTTTATGTGATTTGGTAAAAAGTACGACTGATTCAAGTCTGTTCAAAAGTACCTCATGCCAGCAATGTGTCACTATACAAAGACAGTTAAGTCTCAACACATATTACATGACACGAAGTAGAAAGATGACACTGGATAACTGCTACATGATCTTTAGTACATTCAGTGCGTAGGCAATGATCGACAAAATAAATAACAAATCTAATTTGGATAGAGCACACTACTATAATTAGTCACTGGTACACAGAGGAATGAAACCATCACACTCTTTCTGCAGCATACAGAATAAACTTTGGAAAATAGGTCAGCTGTCATAGGATAGTACAGCACAGCAGTGAAGGAGACCATTCAGTCCAACAAGTCTGCACCTGCTTTTTCAAAGGCCAATCCAGTTAATCCCACTCCAATTTATTCCCATATCTTGGTTTTCTTCTTCAAGTATTTATCCAATACCTCTTTGAAAGCTCCTAATGAATCATCTTCCACCACCCTTATCAAGCAATGCATTCCAAATTGTAACCACTGGCTGCTTAAATAATTTTTATTTATGTAACCTCTGGCTCTTTTGTCAATTACCTGAAGTCTGATCCCTCTAGCTATTGAGCCTTCAGCCATTCGAAACAGTTTTCTTTTGTTTATTCTATCTAAACCCTTCAAACTTTTAAACAATTCCATTAAAATTGCCTTTTTTCCTCCTCTGCTCTAAGTAGAGCAACCCCAGCTTCTCCAGTTTATTCACATTATTGTGATCCTTCAACCCTGGAACCATTTTACTAAATCTCTTCTGCATCCTCTCCAAAGCCTTCATATCCTTCCTAAAACGCAGTGCCCAGAATTGGACACAGTACTTCAGCTGTGGTCAAACCAGGGTTTTTTTTGTCAAATATAGGTTCAGCATAACTGCCTGATTTTTTAAACTCTATGCCTCTAACTATAAAGCCCAGTATTCCATATGTTTTCTTAATCTGTCCTACCACCTTCAAATGACTTGAGCACAAACATCACCAGGTTTCTCTATTCTGGCACTCCCTTTACAGTTACACTGCTTAGCTTGTATTGTCTTTCCCCAAGCTTGCTCATGTCCCCTTGAAACCTATCGCCATCTCCCTCACTGTTTACTACACTTCCAAGTTTCATATTCTTTGCAAATTTCAGACTTGTGCCCTGTACACCCAAGTCCAAATCATGAATGGATATCAAAAGCAGCAATGGTTCTACTACCGAAACCTGGAGAACACCATCTTCCCTTCTCCTTGAGGAAATAGTCAGTCAATCATCACAATTGCTATCTCTTAGTCAATTTTGTATCCATACTACTACTACTGCTGCTCTTTAACATATCATAGAGTTTGGATTTCCAGAACTCTACAAAAGATATCAAAGAGCAGCAGATAATTTTTATGGGTGCTTCAACTCCTGCTGTTCTAGCCCTCATTCTATTTCTCCCAGTGTCTCTCCTGTAAATCGACCACAACAGGCTCTGGCTCAGCTGTCAATCTCCCTTTCAGACGTTATGGAAGCAACACAAACTCACTTAGCTTTCACGCATGGAGTGCCTGCAAGGTCATCAACTTCCCAAGGCACTTCACCTGACAACGGACATCGAGCAACAATGGGAAAAATCTTTGGGACGGTGACTGAATTAATAAACAAAGATGTGTTTTTGAGGAGGCATTTGAAAGAGGAGATAGCAAGATGGTTCCAAGGAGAGTATGGGGTCAAGAAAGTTGAACGTTCTGCCATTGCAGGCGAGAACTAAGGAATAGCCTATTACATAGAATATAAGCACAGAAACTGATCATTCGGCCCATTTACTTCACCCTGGTGTTTAAACTCCATGAGTCTCCACCCATTCCATCTACCTCATCTCATATCTTCAGCATATCTATTTCATTTTCCCTCACAGTTGCCGAGTTCCCTTTTGAAAGCATCTAAGCCATTAGCCTCAACCAATTGCTTTGGTATTGAGTTTCACATTCTAACCACTGGGTAAAGAATTTTCTCCCTATTTCCCTGTAGGATTTATGAGCAACTATCTTCCCACAAGTGGAGACGCGGTGAGATTTTAACACGTTCAAAACCATCCACTTGCAGAGTTAAAATAGAGCTCATTCTCTCCGCATCTACCCTGTCCAACCCATTCATAATTTTAACGACTTCCACCAGGTCACCTCTGATTCCATTTTCTAAAGGAACCTCATGGGGAGGTTTGCTAATGCTGTTGGGGTGGATTTAAACAAAATTGGCAGGGGAATGGGATCCTGAGAAGTAGTTCAGAGGGGAGAGAAGCTGAGATGGAATTAGAAGCTAAAACGCTAGTGAGTGAGTCTGGAAGGCAGAGGAAACATAGGCTAGATAAGAAAGTAGTGAGGTTGGCAAGGGTAAATGGAATATACTTTAATGCAAGGAGCCTGAGGAATAAGATAGACAAGCTGAGGGCATAGATAGGCACATGGGAGTAAGATATCATAGCTATGACCAGGACTTGGCTAAAAAGGGCAGGATTGGCAGCTCAGTGTCCCTGGTTATAGGGCATTCGGTTGAGCTGGAGCATGGGGGGGATAGAAGGAGAGGGGTGGCCGGGGGCGGGGGGTGGGGGGGGGAAAGAGTCAGAATATTGATCATGGGATCAATTATAGCAGTGAGGAGGTATGATATCTTGGAAGGATCATCAAATGAGGCCATATGGGTAGAAGTAAAAAACACGAAGGGGCAAACACACAGTTGGGTGTGTACCATAGGCCAACAAAACAAACAAACAAGCAAACAAAGTCAGAGATAGAGGATCAAATATGTAATCAAATTTCAGAGAAGTGTAAAAATAAGAAGGCAGTAAGTGCAGGGGATTTTACCTACCCAAATATTAACTGGGATAGTTTTAGTGTGCAAGGTAGGGAGGAAGCAAAATTCTCAAATTGCATCCAGGAGTACTTTTTTAAGCCAGTACATAGAAAGCCCAACAAGGGAGGGGGGCAGTTCTGGACCCAATATTCAGAAATGCACCCGGGCAGGTGGAAGGCATATCAGTAGGGGAGCATTTTGGAGATAGTGACCATAACTCAGTTAGATGTAGGTAGCTATGGGAAAGGATAAGGTTGGGTCAGGAATAAAAGCTCTAAACTGGGGAAAGGCTAATTTTACTAAGATGAGATAAGATTTGGCCCAAGTGGACTGGGAGCAGCTACTTGCAGATAAAACTGTCAGAGCAGTGGGAGGCATTCAAGGAGGAAAGAGAGAGAGAGTACAGGGCAAATGTGTTCCCGTAAAGACAAAGCGGGGGGACCAAGTCTGGAGAGCCCTGGATATCAAGGGACATAAAGATTAGGACTTAAAAAAAGAGAAGCTTATGTCAGTCACCGACAGCTCAATACGGCAGAGTCCCTAGAGGAGTATAAAAAAATGCAGAGTGAACTCAAAAAGGAAATTAGGAAAGCTAAGACAGTGCATGAAAAAGCATTGGTGGATAGAGGTAATGTGTGCGTGAACCTGGAAGATGTGGGTACAGTCCTCAATGAATACTTTGCATTGGTCTTCACAATGGAAAAGTGCAACGCAGGTATAGACATCAGGGTGGAGGACTGTGAACTATTAGAGGAAATTAACATGAGAGGGGTGGTACTAACGGGTTTAGCAGCCTTAAAAGCAAATAAATTCACGGGCCCAGGTGAGATGCTGTTGAGGTAAGCAAGGGAAGAAATATCAGAGGCCCTGGCAGTAATTTTTAAATTCTCTCTGGCCACAGGTGAGGTGCCAGAGGACTGCTAACGTTGTCCCATTATTAAAAAAGGGAGGAAGGGATAGACCAGAAAATTACAGGCCAGTCAGTCCAACCTCGGTGGTGGGGAAGTTACTAGAAAGAATTCTTAGGGACAGAACATATCTGCACTTGGAGACACACGGAATAATTTGGAATAGTCAGCATGGATTTGTTAAGGGAAGGTCATGTTTGACAAATTTGATTAAATTTGTTTTTTTTGAGGAGGTAACCAGGAGTGTTGATGAAGGTAATGCATTTGATGTGGTCTACATGGGCTTTAGCAAGGCTTTTGATAAGGTCTCATGGCAGACTGCTCAGAGCCAATGGGATCCAAGGCAAGTGGTACATTAAATCCAAAATTATCTGAGGGGCAGGAAGCAGCGGGTGATGGTAGAGGGATATTTCTGTGGCCGGAAGTCCGTATCCAGTGAGGTTCTGCAGGGCTCGGCACTGGGGCCTTTGCTGTTTGTGGTGTACATAAACGATTTGGACTTAACTATACGGGATCTGATCCAGCAGTGCACGGATGACATGAAAATTGGTAGGCTGGTAAATAGTGCGGAGGATAGCCGTAAACAGCAGGAGGATATCAATGGACTGGTGAGGTTGGCAGCGAGAGCGAGAGGTAAAGCACCTGGGGAGGGCTAACAAGGCAAGGGATTACACTATGAATGGTAGGACCCTGGAAAGTACTGAAGATCAGAAGGACCTTGGTATGCACATCCATAGATCCCTGAAAGTAGCAGGGCAGGTAGATAGGGTGGTTAAGAAGGTATATGGGATACTTGCCTGTATTAACCAAGGCATAGAATACGAGAGCAGGGAGGTTATGCTGGAACTGTATAAAATGCTGGTTAGGCCACAGCTGGAGTACTGCGTGCAGTTCTGGTCATCACGTTATAGGAAGGATGTGATTGCACTGGAGAGGGTGCAGAGGAGATTTACCAGGATGCTGCCTGGGCTGGAGGGTCTGAGCTATGAGGAAAGATTGGATAGGCTGGGATTGTTTTCCTTGGAGAAGCAAAGGTTGAGAGGGGACCTGATAGGGGTGTATAAGATTATGAGCGGTATAGATAGGGTGGATAGGAAGGCACTTTTTCCATTAGTAGAGGGGTCAATAACCAGGGGGCATAGATTTAAGTTAAGAGGTAGAAGACTAAGAGGGGAGTTGAGGAGAAATTTTTTCACCCAGAGGGTGATGGGAGTCTGGAACTCACTGCCTGAAAGGGTGGTTGAGTCAGAAACACATGTAACATTTAAGAAGTATTAGATATTCACTTGCATTGCCATGGCCTCCAGGGGGCTGGAAAATAGGATGAGTGTAGTCAAATCTTTGTTGACCAGCGCGCACATGAAGGGCCGAATGGCCTCTTTTGTGCTGTAAACATTTGAGTCAATGAAAAAAACCCCAGCCTGTTCAATCTTTCATGATAGCTGTAATCTCCCTCTCCCAGTATTTCTCCAGTACTTCTATGTGCTTTTCATAGTATGAAAACTAGACCTGTGCACAGCACTATAAAACTATGACCTGACCAAGGTCCTCGACAAATAACATTAGCATCATTCAAAATTAGTGAAGTTATGCCCCAAGAAATAAACCCCAGTGTTTTGCTAGCAATTTTAAATTGCTTTGCTGATCTGAGATGTCACTTTTAATGATTTGTTCATCTGGATTATCAAATCCCTTTGCTCCTCTATCAATTCAGTTTCTTATTTTCTAATGTGTCGGTGGTGTTTCCATCTTTCCTACCAGTGTACATCACCTTAATTTTCTACAGCATTTTAGAATGGATTCTTTACCCCATATGTAATGTTTGCCCTGATGTTATTTTGCCACTCCTCCCATCTGTTATCTGTCACTACTTCTATTTCCCCCAGTTTGATTATTTCCATATTTACTGTACTCCTTGATGTACATTTACGATAACACTTCCTTCTCCTTTTGCACCAAACGTTCATTCTCACTAACTTCCCATAGTCACTCTCGAATAGCAAACCACTATTTATCAGACTCTTCCAGCTCTGGGGAGGTTTCCCTGATTCCCATTGAGTTCAATTTTGCTAGGGCTTCTTGATGCCACAATGGGTCAATTGCTGTCTTGATGTCAAGGGCAGTCACTCTCATCGCTTCTACAATTCAGTTCCTTTCCCCATGCATGGCCAAGGCTAATACGGTCTGGAGCAGCGTAGTTCCAGCGGAACCCAAACTGAGCATCAGTAAATAGATTATTGCTGAGTAAGTGCTGCTTGATAGTATTTGTTTGATGATAGACAGTAAACCGATGGGGGCAACAATTCACTGGGTTGGACTGATCCTGCTTCTTGTGGACAGGACATGCCTGGGCAATTTCCCACATTGTCAGGCAGATGCCAGTAGTTGTACTGTAAGAGTTATTACTGGACATGGGTGACAAAGGTTTGGAGAAGTTGGAGCTTACATAGCATACTACTCAGGGGACCCAACAAAAAGACTGGAGATGTCAAACCAGGCAGAAACAGACATAGGTAGGTCATCACACCCATTCTATCCAAAGTCCCTGTCTGGTTATTCTACCATAGCTACCCCTCCAAAATCAATTGCTGATGCCCTTCTAATGGGAAACAATTGAAGATCATTACTTACTTTAAAAGGGGAAGTATATAATATTTCAAAGTAGAGGAAAGTATTGGCTGACAGAAGGAAGAAGGTAAAAGGAAATGCAATTATTATTTTAATTGTTCTAACGAAAAGCAGATATAGAAAGCACTTTTGTGCTGTAAACCTCTATTATTCTAAAGATACCCTGGCATTTTCATGTCTTTAGGAATCTAAAAGCTTACTCTAATTTTATGATGGTACATTTTAATAACAAGACATGACTTTACACTCATGCCTCCTTAACCAGCAGCTTCTCAATCGCAAGATGTATCATACTCAGCAGATTCCAAACAAAAAAATAATAATTAATTTTCCAGTGAGTGGAAAAGCAAACTGATGATTGGACAAAAATGTAACAGGAGGAAAATAAAAAGAGAGGGAAATAAACTAAAAAGGGGATGTGGGGGGAAAAAAGGGAAGCAAAAATCTAAAATGCACTTTTGTTTCGTTTCAAGTATGCATGCGTGTGCCTTTTATGCTGACCTGTTTTGCTTCTCTCAAATGGGACCAATTCACATATTGTTAGCTTTCAGAATTTTAGTTTTACTTTTCATACCTGTATCTGCAGACTTCCTGTATAATTTTTCTTCCAAACTTCTTTTTTTTTGTTTTTTTGAGTCCACTCACCCTGTTTTCTCTAATGTGCATTATTTTGTTTACTTAATAGCTTCCTGACTGAAATAATTTTGTCATCTAACAATCTCCCTCAAGCATATTGCAGGGTCAGTTAATCCATTAACTTCCAATAATTTGAGCTCCTGTTTTTCTCTTCCCCCAAATGCACCCCCCCTCCCCGCGCCCCCCCCACCCACCCAACCCCCCCCACCCAAATTAATTTGTTGGCGTTGCATCTTTCAGAACTGAAGTGTGAGCTTCCCACTCTCCCTCCAGATGCTAACTATCTTGCTGTGTATTTTTAGCATATTGCACATTTTATTTGGTCGTTTCCCCAGTCACCCAAGTCCAAAATGATAAATGCTAGACAGAGATCCACAAATTCCTCGTTCATTTCAGAAAACTAACTGGCCGATATTAGCAGCAGTCAAACTGAGCAGTTCCACCCCAATTTCACAGAATCCAGCAATGAGAGAGAGATTTGGACAAGCAATTCCAATACTTTGCCAATTTCTGGAGATGTGAAGCACTAGTCTGATCTGTACAAATAGCTAGCAAGATTCTCCAAGAGAAGAAAATAAGGTTACTCCCCCCCAACCACCTACCCACCCCCGTATCAGTGTTCCTTCTTGGTGTATTCGTACAGTTGAATACATAGGAAAACAAAGAAAATTCAGAGTGAGTGTAACGCAGAGACAATGTTGGAAATAAGACCCTGTAAATTATGATATCTTAGAAATGATTTTTAACTAGTTTTTCTGATAAGCAAAACATATTATTCAATTTTGCAGCTTCGGCAAGCTTTAGCTTTGTTTACTGTTGAAGCACAAGCTATGGTTTAGCAGTGTAGTGAACAACAAATAGACCAACTAGACCAAACCAGAACAACCACCTTTTGAATCCTCATGTCAAACTAATGCATAAATATGTAGATAAAATAGTCAAAGTTTTAATTTATATACAACAAAAAAAAACGCATTTTGCTCATGTACAAAAATAGCCGCAATTAATCTGAAAAGGCCGTTTAATTTCTCTCTTAAGAGGAACTGCATAAACAAGCAATCAAAACTCTGAAATTTGTGAATCCCAAAAGCAGACAAAGAAAGCTGCAAGTAATTAATTAAAGGAGTATATTCCCTACGAATGAATACAGCTTCCAAAGGTTTCTCTGCCTTGTGCAGTTGTGATTTTTCTTTTACATACCTTATGGTTTCAGGGAATTCGGCCTCTTCTTCAGAGCTGATTTCAATAGAAAACATGTCTCCATTCTCTGAGGTATCACCATTATCATCTCTTTTTATACTGTCCACTCTCGATTTGCGCCTCCTTTTTCTTCTTTTCTTTACTGAGCTGCTACTCAATTGATTCTCCGGAGAGGGCTGCATAACATGAACAGCTATTGATGCTTGTGTGGATCCACTAGATTCCAAATTTCTCTGTCTATCAAGAAAGCCTCTTCCCACTGTTCCTTCTTTTAGTGCAGCACCTTCTGATATAAGGATAGGTGAAGTGGCCAGGTGTAATGGAACATTTGCCTAAAAACAAATGAATAAATGTTTCAATTGCACTTAATCTGGACCAGTATAGCAGTCAAGAGCAAGCATTCACGCCTTTTGTTATTAACATGTGACTACATCTGACTTTGGATGTTTTGAACAGCAGAGAACCTTCCAAAGGCATTCATGGGCAAACATATCCTTGTTAAACTCATCTAGATACTGCAAGTTGGACACATTTATAGTGAAGTATGTTTACTAAAGGTGCATAAAAAGTATTTTACTAAACAGTCGCTGGTTTATAATAGTTTAATAGGGGTCTGCCTCTTGAGTCTGAAAGTTTTCTTTTAATTTATTCTTTCACGCGATGTAAGCATCACTGGCTAGGCCAGCATTTACTGCCCATCCTTTGAGGTGGTGATGAGGAGCCACCTTCTTGAACTGCTGCAGTCCTTGTGGCATAGGTACACCCACTGTGCTGAGAGGAGGGGAAGATTGTGGGTTCAAGTGCCATGCCAGGACGTGAGCACAAAAATTAAGGTTGACGCTCCAGTAGAGTTCTGAGAGATGATGCGCAATAACAGTGGTGCCGTCTTTCAAACGAGACCTTAAAAAGTTCTGGCCTGCCCTCTCAGGGTCTCAAAGATCCAATGGCACCATATCAAAAGAAAAGCAGGGGAGCTATCCCCAGTGTCCTGACCAATATTTGTCCCTCAAACATCATCACACAAAAAAGATTATCTGGTGGCCATTATCACATTGCCATCAGTGGGAGTTTGCTTAATTGGCTGAGGAGTGCTTTGGGGCATCCAGTAGTCATGAAAGATGCCATATAAATGAAAGTCTTTTATTTATTTTTTCTTTAAATTTAACAGAGAAGCAATTATGCCCTGGTGCTTCCTCTTTTACTCCAATTAGATTCTGCTTCCTGTAGCCAGCAGCACTCCACCGACCTCCAAAACATATGGTGAAAATACCCAGACTGAGAATCACTGTAGCTACATGTTTATGTACACACAAATGGTTCTTCTCTCCAGACTTCAACAAAAATCAGGGAGACCAGGGAGGATGACCTAAGGGCACACATTAAGTCTTTTATCAACACGAATATGGAGACCATTAAATTGGGCTTGCTGATTAATATAGAAAATGTTATCTACTCATGGTGACATGAAATACACTGCATTCCATCAAAACAGCTGCTACACTGAGCTAATACAATTGAGCTAATACACCTGAATACAAAAAAAAACAACCTGGGGAGAGATGAGGAGCCACTTTTTTTTTTAAATTATTATTTATTTATAATAAATGCAGCCGGTGCACTGACAGAAAAGTGTTTCCACCACCCTATTAACTTTCAAAAATGAATTGCATATATACTTCAGGAGGAAAACTTAAAGGGCTATAAAGAAAGAGAGAGAGCAGGGGAGTGGTTCTAATTAGTTAGCTCTTTCAAAGGGACCGACACAGGTATAACAGGTTGAATGGCCCACTTCAGTATTGTACGATTCTACACTCCATCACAAGGCCACCTTTTAGAATGGGCCCCAGTTGAGTCACAACAACAAATTAGTGATACCCATACTGCTACAGGAATACCCTTGGCACAAAAGACATAATAGATATTCATTTTAGACAACACCCATAGCCAAGGACAGAACACATATATATTAATCAAGTTTGCTTCTGTGGCTCAACGCATAATACTAAACTCGTGCAAAAAGGAAGTTACTTAGTTCTCAATTTACACGATTACGTGTAATTCAAAATTTAAGGAAAATTGCTTCACTGCAATGGTCATGTTACTGCCGAATGTCATAAGAATAATACATGTAACCATGGCTTGTACATACTGCCACTGTAGCCTCTCATCTCATAACAGACCTGCGTTTATCATTCCAGAAGTTTATTATGGTAATTGCTTATGGATAATAATAGACACAGCAGCTCCGATGAATGTTACATTCTTATAAACCATGCTAAAGGTATCTGTTGGTTTAAAAGATTATATTTTGCGACCATAGCTCTATATAGGGTAGATGAAGGGAGTCATTTGATCTATATCACAGTCTGTCCCAGAGTAAGTTTGGGTGGTTTAATCGTTAGAGATCGGAGGAAGACTCAGATTGTTTTATTGAGAGGAAGGTATTTGCGCTTGGAGACAATGACGGCAGTTTCTAAATCCACAATGAGTAGGCCCCAAGTCTCCCAAAGTCCCAGAAAGCTGATATAGATATTAAGTTGTAAACAATTGTGCTGTAAACTTTACTTTTAAGATGAAAGGAAGTTGGGATAAGGGAAAACTAATTGACGTTTCTATTTAGATACAAAGCTAATGTGCTTCCCACTGCCATGGAGCAAGAGGATGGAGGAAGCCATTTTGGGATCAGAATGCAGGTTTCCCTTCAAATCCCGGAATATTACAAGACAGATGGCAGTGTTGCAATTTTGTCTTGTATGGTCTGTAGCCAACTGAGCAGGTGAGAGCAAGACATTGAATCAGTCAGGCCTGCACCTTAACTAGAGAAAAAGCTGACTCACATTCACCATGCAGAATGCAGTGGAAGCTCGTGCTCAGATCGAAGACTGAGTTTCTGAGGAGTTAAAGGAGGTGCAATAGGCTAGAGGAAGAAGAAGTCGGCAATGTAACCGTCGCAGTGAGAGATCGTTCTGGTATTAGAGGTTACCCGGTTAGGAAAGTAAAAAGGAAGCAACCCATGGAAGCTGGGAGCATCTATGGACTCTAATTCTGTGGAGAGTGCAATGCACAAGTAAAAAAGAAGTTCATTTCTATAATTTAAAGTGGGAGTTGCATCCCAAAGAAAATAATATTTAATAGCGTTTAGTCATTTGATACAGTACAAGTATTAAAATGTGAAATCTTGACATGTTATTCTTTCAGCTGTTAACTGGAAGTTTGAACTTCTCTTTAAAAGCTATTGGTCTCTAGAGGGATTGTAACATGAGTCACAGCTTGAGGAACCAGTTATAAGTGTATGAATAACCAATGGTTTTACATTTGTCTTTGGTAGAAACAAAAGTGAGCAGTAATGTAATGTAGAGTGAACCTATTTAAACCACATTCTCAAAAAGCCTATCTTTTCCCCCTCAAAACAATGCTGAAAACATGAGAAAGAGGAATTTCAGGACCAAGAACATTGTACTGTAAGGAAAGGTATATATACATAAATAAACCAGATGCAGAAATGTTGACCTTAAAGAATTAAGATTAAAACAAATAAGCTTTTAAAACATAGGCTTTTCATCACAGCAGGGGTAGTGTGGGATCAAGAAATTACTGCAATGTAAAAGACAGTATGCTGTTAAGAGAATGCAACGGGTATTTACAACAAAGTAATGATAAGTAACAGAATGGTGTGAAAATGCACCACAACTCTTTTTGGCAATTGGTTTAACATAATACATCTGTATCCAGGAGAAGAGAAGCCATGTTTTTATTTCATTGAGAAGAAAAAGAGATGTCTTACTGCCCTCAAGACCTAACGGTGCAAATAGGCTTGGAGAAGCCACCTTCATGGGCCCTTGGTAAAAATCCACATAGGGGGTTCCAGATGCAAGACGTGTGTTACTTTGTGTAGGCGTTTAGGATATTTAAGATAGACGTTTATTCAATAACAAAGTAAATTATCAGACATAATACTGCCTCTAGGTTTTCAAATCTGTTTAAAGGATAAAGGACACAATAGGACTTCATATTTACATAAAACAACAGTTTTGCAACAGTGAATCACAGCATGGATGGCCCTGTGGTCTCTGACATCTGCAGCCCTTGAACTCTGGTGATCTAGCCCTTTAAGGTAGCTCAGCCCAATTTGCATTTGTAGTTCTTATTTCCTGTAACGGCCCGGAGGTTTCAAAAGGGCTGTTTTGATGCTCCTGCTTGATTAATGGTTTAACTGTTTAACTCACAGTTAGAACACCAAGAACCAACAAAATCAGCAACTTGAGCACTGGAACTTGGGAGTTAAAAGTTATACTTGGCCCGGAGGCTCTTCAATTTCTGCCTTTGCTACCCATGATGTCAAAGTCTTGGAAATCTCTAGTCATACAGCCAATATCTTTAGAACCAGAGAAATGTTTCATTCCATTAATCTAGAATGGGTTTGAATCCAGGTCCCAGAGATAAAAGATCAGCATGTAGTCCAGTGCACTGCCCAGTCCACTGTTAACACTTCTTGATATTTAGCTTCCTTGAGACGCAAAAACTATTCAAAGCTAATCACGAATGCAATAGTCAGGTGAAGATGGGTAAGCAGCCCTCACAATGAGAAACTTGTACTCTAGGCCTTGACCCTTCACCAAAGGCAAAATTGAGGTGAGTAGCAAAGATAAGGTAATTCAAGAAAAAAAATGCTTAAACCGCATTTAGATTCGGTTTTTAAAAATTGGTACCAAATAGGTGAAGGGAATACGGAAAGATAAAGTTCCAATTTTTATTTGCAGGGAGAGGCTGTACTTTTACCTGAATAACATGGAAAGCGTGCACACACTGTATAATGCGTCAAGGGGAGATCAGTGATATTACGCAACGGCTGATAACCTTTGAGTCGATCGTTTCCCGACATGTTCATCATTGAAAAGTAAAGCCATGTGCTGCACTTCAGCAAAAATAAGCTTATGTTGTACGACTACATCTGAGCAAATTGCGTTCAAGTAACAAAAACCAGGAATAATTTTGTGCTATTCTCTTTAATCACACTGTCTTGACATCCACTCTCTCCCTCTCAGCGTTATATGTGGTGTGTCAGAGTATCCTGGAAGGTCAGGTACTACTATATGGGTGGCTTACAAATCAAGTGACTAAGGATAGAGTTATTACGGCACAAAAGGAGGCCATTTAACCTACTGCGTCCATATTGGCTCTCTGTCGAACAATCTATTCAGTCCCATTCCCCTGTTCTACGGGCTGCAGCAGTTCAAGAAAGCAGCACACCACCACTTTCTCCAGGGTAATTAAATGCTGGCCTAACCAGCGATGTCCACATCCTGTGAACAAAAGAAACTCCCCATGGCCCCGCATTTTTACTACCCTCAACTGTCTATCCAATTTCATTGATGGTCTCGATTACTTCCACTCCTGTAGTCAGCAAGTTCTGGGTCATTACTACCCGCTGTGAAAATAGTTCCTCTTCACATCCTCCCTCTCCCCCACTCCCCACCCATCTAATCATACCAGAAAGCAGATCAAATCTATTTTTAAAAAATCATTCACTATTAAAAATCACATATCTGAAGTTCCACTGAATGAAAATTCAATTCCTCTGTCAATGTCAAAGCCAAAGTATTGTTGCTTTACTTCTTGGGTGAAGGAAGCCAAGTATTTGTTCTATCATGTAGATGTCGACACGAGCCAATGCAAGTAATGCAATGCAAGAAAAACAAAACCAGAACATGTCTTTTCCATGGCTTCCCACAAAAATGTTAATTAATTGTTCAATCCTTTTGGCATCCAAGAGTACTTGGAAACTGTATTTTGAGGAGTTAGGAAGTGCAGCAAGTAGGTAAGCAAGTAAAGATCCGGTGTGAGATAACATCACTGGAGCTTGAGCTCAAGCATAATATCTTTATACATCTATGGACTACAGTATCAAGTACTGGGAGAGATGTCAAGTTATTTAGACCCTGAAAAGTTTTACTAAGGTATAACATTGCTGCGAGTTATTATGGTAGGCATTAAACTCCATTTTAGTCAACCCATTCACATTATATTTTTAAATGTAAAGTAAGCGTTGTGCATTTCTCCCCACACTCCATAGATGTACATAACCTCTCCAGGAACTAGAAAAACAATACAACTTCAACTTTCAGCTCCATCCTCCTCTCTCGCTATAATTGTAACCCATTTTTCAATTTGTTGCCCTCAGTAATGTGTGTTGTTGAGCTTCTTTACACAGTTTAACAGCTTTGGGATTATGCGAGATAAATACTAAATTTATTATGCACATGCAGTTAGCCAGATTTTGAATGCACGGATGCGGTTTCTTGCCTTTCAACATTCCTCTCATCTTCGTTCAACCTCAACTTCTGCAAACGGTTGGCAAACAACGAAGCCAACCACTCACATTTATCTCGAGCTTTATAAACCAGGCAAGTCATTTCCAGAGTCACAGACTGCCAACTGATTTCATTGAGAGGTAACCACAACAGCCAGATCTGGGATTTCTGGATAATGAAAAAGGCACTCTCAGCACTGTCATAAGAAGTCATCTCACAAAATTTCTTGGTATCTGCTCACACCTAAATATCCTTCAATGTGGGTGGGCAGACAAGGATGGATTAAGAAAACAAGAGGCAAACACAGTTTCCTTTCCTTTTTTTTCCTGCAGCTTGCTTAATATCACAACTTCTGCAAAATAGACAGCAAGGAGACAAGGAAGTGGCACTACTCACGTTTTTACTGGACTGATTTCAGAGGTGGATAATCACTTGTCAAATCATAGGCTAAAGTGTATGAACTTCACAAATACGTAAATAAAAATCAAAAAAATCCATTTACTTCATCCTTCCTTAGTTTTCAATTTGCTTGAGATATAGTGAATCATTTAGTACAACACACGATGCAATGACCCACCATTATGGCTTCCATGGCTAGCCCAGGCTTGTATATTCAGTTTGGGTAATTAATATTAGCCAGAGGTATTTTCCTGTTTGTTTGCTTGTTTCTCCACACCTTATCTATCATGAGAGTGTTTACATCCATCTCAGCACTATTGTTCATTGCTGCCCAACTCACTACACTGCTGCCAAAAGTAATAGCTACACTATTGACATTGGCCTCAAATTTCTCAATGTCATCTTTGCTAACTATCCATCCTCATCCCTCCATAAACTCAAATGTCTTAAAGTATCAATGAGCCACACCCTAATCTAACCTGCTCACCAACCACCCTTACCATGCTGAGCTCCATTGGTTTCCTATCAACACCAAGTGACTGATATTTTCTTCAAAAGAATTCAGTAGTTCAGCCATGTGAAATAAACGAAATAGCCTCTACAAAATGCTAACGGTAAAACAAGTTACAAAGAGAAAAGATAATGCACAGGGGAGGAGTGATCAAATGCTAGGACTCAATACTTTCCAAAGTCAATCCTGTGTCTCCTCTGAACAATCCATCTGAAGCTGAGACTGACATCTTTTACATTCAGTCTGCTACTTGGCTGAAAATCAAATGCACAGGAGATGTATTTGGACCCAACGACTGCTGTATTTGCTAGCCATGGATTTAAAAGTACCTTAATAATGGAAGACTTACATGTACCACAGAGTCCGGTTCTACAGAGGACTGCTTCCACAGAGTCCTAAATTCAGGGAATTTGACGAGTGAGGGAATTTTAAGGGTTGAAAATTTAGTTCAGTTTGCATTTATCTTAACTTTAATCTAAGCTTATAATTTCTGGCAGTGTTAGTGGTAAACAAGATGTCTAATGGTGGCAGTCACATAGTTAGTTAATGATGTAGCTAGTTAGAACTGGTAATTACTGTCAGCAGGAGCTGGCTCAGGTCTTAGGAATTTTTGTTAGTACCAATACAGGATGCCTTTTCTAACAGACAAACCAAATAACACAGTCTAGTTCCACAGAGCACTGGTTCTATAGGACGACTAAAATTGGGGAATTCAGTGCCTTGAGGGAGGAGTTGCTGTCCAGGTATTTTAAAAATCATGGAGCAGTTCAAGAGGGGGAAAGGGAGACAGTGAGACCCAAGGGCTGATGGCTAGGGGCAATTATTGTTTTAAACAATGTACTGACTAGATTTTTTTTTAAAAAAAGAGGGAGCACAGATTGTTTTTCAGGTCATGGACGAGCAGTCAAGACCTGTTGCTTGCAATTCCTGTGCCACGTGGGAACTTGAGGACTCTTTTGGGTCCTGGGTGTCAATGTGTGTTAAAGTGTCTCCAGCTGCTTGAGCTCCCTGAATTTCAAGGGCAGCTGGGGTCACTAGAGGACATCAGGGAGGCCACGAGTTCCCTGGTGATAGAGGGGGACTGTAATTAACATTATCCCAATCAATATCTGATAGAGTAAAGGGAAAGGAGAGGGAGAAGGAAAAGGTGTTCATGAGAACCTCCTTGACCAGGATGTTCCCAAACCAACTAGAAATGAGGTATTGTTTGCTCTGGTGCTGGGGAACTGAGGTGGTCCAAGTCAACCCAAGTCAAGTGGGAGAACTCTTGGGGAGAGTGATCTTCACATCATAAGGTATCAATTAGTAGCGGACTGCTATACTAATACCTAGTGCTGTTGTTTTAGCAAAGATAGGATAAGGGGCATGTGACCAAAAAGCTCTCAGGGAGTAGGTCAGTCATTGAAACTTCAAGGAGGCTGGGTCCCTCCATTGTTAAAAGGTTTCTATTTATAACCCAAGTTGATTTGAGTTTTCCTGGTCTCATGAAACACATCAGGTAAAAGGAGGCGAGGACCGTAGTGATTATTTAGATAGTTTCTGGTGAAGTAATGCTGTGGTGGACCATGGAAAATTGTTTATACAAAAATAAAGGGATCTTACAATACACAAAATGTAGCTTAGAAATACAATGTCAGTGAGTTGGAGGAAAGGGAATGGGCAGCATTTGGGAAAAAAACATACACAACTTTATGGTCTACAGCCCAGACATATTCTTTAGTTTATTAAAGGGCAGATACAGATAAACAAAGCAATACCAATATAAAAGCAAACTGGCTTGTTCCAGTAACTGTATTATTGATTTATTGCCTTGATTTTCAAAGTTTGGTTTGGATTTGTACTTAAGCTAAATGTGAACTTACCTTTTTATCTGTTGCCTCTTGAACAAAAAATGCCTCCCCATTGTCTCCGAGTTTCATCTGCAGTTGCACAGGTTCCCCATTGATTTCTATATCCACCTGAAAAAAAGGTTGAATATTTATTATTATGTATATTTCAAACCTAGAGTTGCAAATGGAAAATCCATATACATTTTGCTGTTTGGACGCACATTACTTCACCCCTCTATGGAGATATCGATAGGTCTGAACAACTTTCCTTGCACTTCACAGTCCCCTAGATTACATTCACTGGTCAGGTTATCTGAAATGCATATGGTATTGTCATATTTCAAATTGTAGGAATCAATGTTTAGCTTCATGCATTTATGCAATGCTGTTTCTTTAAAGACACTAAGGAAAACATTATTTTGCTTATTGCTTCAAGAGTTGGTAGCTGTCTCACTAGCGCTAAAATCTAATCCCATTCAATGTTTGCTTACAATGTACATTTTTTGATCAGAGTCCATTATTTAACATTTAGCAATGGTGAAAGCATTTGTACTTGATCCTTAGATGAAACTTCGAATTAGGTCCAGAATATAAATGTTTCTTTTAGTTTTATTAGTCCTCATTCTATTGGAATGGAAAAAAATTGCTAGGCTCATTAAGTAAATAATTTAAACATAACTAGCAGATCTTGAGCTGGGCTTCAGTTTAATGATAGCTAGATCGTCCATTGATACAACACATTAGTGCACTGTATCGAGGGTAATAGAAATCCAAATTAAGTACAGGATGGCACTGCTTGTTCCCAAAAATTCACCTTGATCCCCAACTTCAGTACAACACCCCATACTGCACATAGAAGATGCGCATTTTCTACACCAGTGATCTTTGTGGTCCCTTGTATAGCACTACCAACTCAGTGCCACTTCATGTTGAATGTTAGAATGGTTTATGCTGCAGACAAATCTCAATTCAATTCTGGGCATTTGTTTAAATTGGAGATCCATAGCTATCAGGGAGAGGGGAGTCAGGGAGGCGATTCTATTAAATTCCTCCAAGTCTAAACTCAGGACTTAAAACTGAAAGGGTAATATACTAACCCATTTTGCCAGTTAGCAACTGTGGTTTGTTTATTTTTTTTATTGACACAAGCTCTTCAGCATAAACATACAATTTGAAGTATTAATCTGTACATACTTTCTATAATTCCTATCTAAAAGTTCATTTTTGGTGTGTGTGTGTGTGTAACTGGTTAAAAAATTTCATTGAGAAAGCAGTAAACTTTAAACATAAGAATTCTACTGCAGCTCTGTTCTCAAATAACTAAATGCAGCTGAGAAAACTCACAGTCTAATATTAAAATCAACCTTCAGCTGCTCACTTAACCCTCAGCTCCAGTCTGCTGAAATTTCAGTCAAAATACAAGCACAGCTCCAAATTGCTAATGTAGGCACAAATTTTGTTTTCATGCAGGCATTAATCTTTTTTTAAAAATGTTAACATTATTAGTGTGGCCCACCTCATCCAAATCAAGTTCAACTTGACTTGTTCAGCTTGTTACTATATTCATTTCAATAGATAATACCATTAGCTATTGACATTATTAAAAAGGGGCAGATGGCATGTCAGTTGTAAAGGCTGTGGGAAACCAATAAAAGCTGAACTTTGAGCCAATGAAGTTCTCTAAGAAGGGATATATTAGCACAATTTTCTACAATGTTTTAAGTCCCTCATTTAATTATTTTATCCTCATTATGATGGATGTTCAGTGTTAATAGAAACAAAATCATTCACTTAATCACCAAATTTTCTAACACTGCGTTTCCTGCAAGGTGCTTTCCCCACCAGCAATATACCTTGGAAAATCGGGCACAGATCCAGATTGACATGTCTCTGTTCATTTCAGAAAGGAGGCAGAAGGGTTTTAAAAATTGCAGTCAGGACCCAATTTCAGGATTCCCACCCCCATTCTCAGCAATTGTATCAATAGAATCAGGCTGGGCAGATGGCCAGATATTGGTTTTGTCAGATTGTCTCATTATGAATGCTTGACTGAGCTCCAAGAATGACTAATTGACTCAGACCAGCAAGAGTGTGTTTAAATAATTGCAAAGGGGACTGCTAGCTTTGTTTGATTGACAGCTTCATTACACGGTCATAACCGCGATCTTTTTTGAAGTGGTTTTTCAATGCTTGTATGTTTATTCAGACAAGATTAGGGGGTGTGAAGTCGATTAAAGGTTTCTTCAATGGGACTTCCATTGACAGCTTTATGAGACATTTAAAGAGGCAATGTTTATTTCAAAAGAATTTTTGAACAGCTTTTTTTATTTCATGAGCATTTCAAAGACTTCAGTGTTATTATATGACTCATTGGTTGTGTACCGAGTACATACTGTGTGAATGGGCATGGAGCAGACATAGACAATATGAGGGGGCACAGGGGATATGAGGGGCTATGGGGTGCATGAGAGATGGGAGCTAGAGGGCCTAATAACCATGAATAGAATTGGGGCAATTTCCCAGTGAACAGAGGCAAGCCTTCTAACATGCCAGCCTCACCATCTTCCTGCCTCCACTGCTACATCCCAACACAAAAATAGGATGGGTGGGCTGCTTCAGGATAAAAGAGAAATCACCAAATATTCCTGTCTTTTCTTTAAATTAATTGATTCACGGTGGGCTTCGCTGACTAGGCAAGCATTAATTGCCCATCCCTAGTTGCCCTTGAGAAGGTGGTGGCAAGCTGCCTTCTTGAACTGCTGCAGTCCATGTGGTGTAGGTACACCCACAGCGCTGTTATGAAGCGAGTTCCAGGATGTTGACCCAGCGACAGTGAAGGAACGGTGATATATTTCCAAGTCAGGATGGTGAATGACTTGGGGAACTTCCAGATGGTGGTGTTCCCATCTGCCTACTGCCCTTGTCCTTCTAGGTGGTCGTGATCATGGATTTGGAAGGTGCTTTCTAAGGAGCCTTAGTGAATTTTTGCAGTGCATCTTGTAGATGGTATACACTGCTGCTACTGTGCATCAGTGGTAGAGGGAGTGAATGTGGTGCCTACCAAGTGGGCTGCTTTGTCGTGGACGGTGTCGGGCTTCTTGAGTGTTATGGAGCTGCACTCATCCAGGCAAGTGCAGAGTATCCCATCACACTCCTGACTTGTGCCTTGTAGATGGTGGACAGGATTTGGGGAGTCAGGTGGTGAGTTGCTCATCACACGATTCTTAGCCTCTGACCTGCTCTTGTAGCCACAGTATTTATATGGCTAGTCCAGTTCAGTTTCTGGTCAATGGTAACTCCCAGGATGTTGATAGTGGGGGATTCAGTGATGGTAATGCCATTGAACATCACGGAGCAATGGTTATATTCTCTCTTGTTGAAGATGGTCATTGCCTGGCACTTGTGGGGCACGAATGATACTTGCGACTTGTCAGCCCAAGCCTGGATATTCTTTGGACATGGACTGTTTCAGTGTCTGAGGAATCGTGAATGGTGAACATTCGCTGATGATTGCACATCCCCACTTCTAACCTTACGATGGAAAGAAGGTCATTGATGAAGATGCTGAAGATGGTTGGGCCTTGGACCTGAGGAACTCCTGCAGTTATGTCCTGGAGCGGAGGTATTTGACCTCCAACAATCACAACCATCTTCCTTTGTGCTAGGTATGACTCCAACCAGTGGAGAGTTTTCCCCGATTCCCATCGAATCCAGTTTTGCCAGGGCTCCTTGACGCCACACACGGTCAAATGCAGCCTTGACGTCAAGGGCAGTCACTCTCACCTCATCTCAGGAGTTCAGCTCTTATGTCCATGTTTGGACCAAGGCCTCCAGACACTAGCTCCCAGATATTAGTAAGGAGGACTTTGCAGTGTCAACAGGGCTGAGTTTGCCGTTGTCATTTCTGTCTAGGTCAATGCCTTTTTTGAGAGTTTGTAGCAGTTTGAGTGGCTTGCTAGACCATTTCAGAGGGCATTTAAGAGTCAACCACATTGCTGTAGGCCAGACCAGGTAAGGATGGCAGATTTCCTTCCCTAAAGGGGCAGTAGTGAACCAGATGGGTTTTTACAACAATCAATGGTTTCATTCATCATTAGACTTTTAATTCCAAATTTTTATTGCATTCAAATTCCACCATCTGGCAGGATTCGAACCTAGGTCCCCTGGGTCTCTGGATTACTTGTCCAGCGACAATACCACTATGCCATCACCTCCTGATACCTGTCTCCTTGATGGAAATCTGACGTATGCACGACTAAGTAACTATTTATTTTAACCTAGCTAGAAAATCATGTGCAGCACACACCCAAATTATCAATCTATCACTCCAGCAGGCAGAGCGCTAACAAATGTCAGAAAATTACCCCTCCAACATCAACACAGCTGGGAAGTGTGCCTTATCCTCAAACTTAAAGCACTGCCAATGCACCATGAGCAATTGCCCCCTCCTACAATTATCCGTGATCTCAGATTACCAATTTTGTGCCTTTTATTATGTGCTGCGGCTGCTGTGAATCAGATTGAGACGCCCAAACTCATTCCCTATGGCGTGACTGGACTCGATTCTAGACTACAGCAGCAAAAAGGACAGTTTGATAATCTGTTGTGTCATCCACAAGTTTTGACTTTAGCTCGTTACTCACGTGCCTTCAAGGCAATTTCTTGTCTTAACCTGTAATAAAATTAAAATGCTGTTGCTTACTTACCACTTTTTCTCTGGAACGGAGCACACCTAGTTTTCCAAACCGAACATGGAATGGGGAGCACTGGAGACTTCCATCCGGCTGTTGGACAACAATGATATCAATGCAGCCAGATAACGTGGCAGGATTTAATCCCTTGTAAAGCTCTTTCACTGAGACAAACACCTGACCAGCCAACTGCCCAACGTAATTCATGGTCTGTGTCTTTAAAACAAAAAAATGATATATTTACTCACAGCTGTGCCATTCTAATATATGAAAGTACCTGACAAGAAAAAAGGTCATAATAACGTCAAATGTATTGAGATTGGAGAATGGGACTTTCAGAGAAGAGAACATTGAAAAGAGGATGCAAATTTAATGTTTTGAAATGATACTTAACATTCTATAAATGATATTAGAATGAGATGCAACCTCTTGAATTTGAAATTTCATCACAAACTCCTACAGGGGCATGGACAATGGACAACCATTTTGTCTCGAGTTGATAATCTTTGCATTATAGATAAAAGGAAATGAATTACTATGTTGAACCTCCTGTGACTCTAAAAGGTATTTCCTTCTCCAAGTAAGTCTGTGTGAAAAGGAAACAGGATCACTACACTAGAAATATTTACAGGAAGTAAATCAGAATAGACTATTTTTGAGTCAAATCATTTGCTGAACGTTTTGAAATGGATTAATTTTCTGAATAATGCAATATCATGCATGACATTTATTAAACAATTGTTAAACCAAATGTTGACAAAGTGATTTCATCCAGTTAATATTGCTTTCATTTACATGAAGTTGTCAAATTTTAAACCCTAACGGTTAAATGAATCAAGAAACTTTGTTGTAAAATAGAAAATGTTGGAAACACCCACCCAGATAAAGCACCATGAAATTTTGCTTTTGAGAAGCTCCAGGATTTTACTGAACAACAGCTTGATACAACTATATGTAAATACATACAATGAAAAGTCATTGAGTAAAATATTAACATTGTTTCTCTCTCTCTACAGATGCTAAATAAAAACATAATGGGCTAAATGATCTTTCCTTATCCCATGAAGAGCTATTCCTTCAACAGACCCCGTACAATCTGTTCCATTATATTATTAATCCTAGACCCCTGGCGCATCTTATTCCTCTTTCTCCTTAAGCTTGCTATTCATACTCCCAGACTACCATTTCACTGACAATCATTCAATCTTCTCAGAGTAAGAGAAAATTCTAGAAATACACAACAAAATGAAGAAAAAGCAAGCCCTTCTGATGGCATCCTTTGTCAAAACTCTGGAAAAAGTGTCTCTGCAATTTATCACTCTCCTTACCAATACTGAAGGACCCTTCTATCTCAATTCTATATGCTCCCTCACTTTTACATCTTTATGACCAACACTTTCTGATCCAGTATTACCATAACAACTGCAAACATTGCAGATGCTGGAAATCTGAAATAAAAGCAGAAAATACTCAGCAGCTCAGGCAATACCTGTGGAGAGAACAGAGTTAACAGGTGGAGTCATGTACCCTCCCCCATAGCAAGTTTGGTGGCAGAGACATATAATCAGAAGATAGGGTGGCAGGTGGGAATCCTGCCTCCTTCTCATCTCCTCCCAATTAAGTCCAAGGTGGGAAGGCTCATGGATGGCCATCCTGCCCTGCTGCCAACTGTTGCTGTTGATATCCACTTAAGGACCTCAGCCTACCGTCACTGATATTAATCCAGCAAAAGGTCAGTGGGGGGCGGGAGGGCTCGCCATGTGGCTAGCACAACAAGCAAATCCTTGCGTGTTTGCTTGTGGGCTCCCTGGTTGGGGGTGGGCCTGTCTTTCAAAGGCACTCAGTGTCTGATCAATGGACCCAGTATTGGGGTGGGTGAGCTGTTGAAAGCCAACCCCTTGCCCTTGCTGCCAAACCCCCTCACCCTCCTCTCTCATGGCCCCAACCCACAAACCCGTACCTCACCTATGCTTGGGTCCCACAATGATCAAGGCCTGGGTGGGTGTCCTACTGGCAACATCCACTGCCATCCAGTGATGGTGCTACAGACTGCAGAAGGGCCGTCAGCTTCTGATTAACCAACAACTCCTGATGAGTGGGGGAAGACTCGCCGCTGCCCTGTTGCGTGCCCGAGTGACACAAGATGCAGCAGGTCTTCTCAAAAGACAACACGTGGTCAGGCCAGCTCTCCAGCCTGCAGCCAAGACCCCCCATTGCTTCCAAAAGATTCCGTCCAATGTTTCAGGTCTTGAGCCCTTCATCAGAACTCATTACCATCACAGCTTTATCATTTTAATTTGATTGTTTTCCTTCTCAGCCTGTTCTCTGTCTCCCATCTCATTGTTTCCTCCTCCTACTTGATTTCAAACTTTTCTTTTCCATAGTGAACACTTATCTGCATTGTTTGCCTGTCCTAAGTGGGTTATTCTGGAAGATAAACAAGGATCTGATTTTGCTATGAAGGTATTCGATATCACATTTTGGCAAATATTCTTGAACCAACTGTCTTTCAGATTACAATTGCCTATCACTGATGGAATGCTTTTGAAAAATGATCTTGGGCTTGTTCTAAACAAAACTAAATCTCCAATTCAAAACTCTACATGCAGAAACTTGTTCTAATAATCTTTTTTCCTGCAAACTGAAAACTAGATTGAAAAGATCAGTGTTTTGTTTTGACTAAACATATGTTTCAGATTTCCTTGCACAAGCATACCGACATTTAATGGTTTAGTTTCTTCCCCCACCCCCCCTTCCCAATTCATTTTCTGATAACTTACTTACTTCTTCTTCCTGGCTGGTGTACAGTTACACACACTAAAAATCTTCTACCTCACCATAACAGAAGCTAATGACTTATTACTAAATCGATCTCCATTAGGGTTTACACATATGATGAAAATATATACAAATTAGGAGTAGGCCATTTGGCCCTTCGAGCCTGCTCCACAATTCAAAATCGTGGCTGATCTGATTATAACCTCAACACTACATTCACACCCCCAGTAACCTTTGACTCCCTTGTTAGTCAAGAATCAATCTATTTCTGCCAATGGCCCTGCCTCTACCACTCTCTGGGGATGAGTTCCAAAGCTTCACAACTCCCAAAAAATTTCTCCTCATCTCAGTCTTAAATGGGAGGCACTTCTAGTCCCTCCCACAAAGGAAAACATCCTTCCTGCATCCATCCAGGGAGGCAGTGACATAGTGATATTGTCACTAGACTGATAATCCAGAGACCCAGGTAATGCTCTGGAGCCCCGGGTTCGAATCCCACTGCATCCCACCAAATATCCGGAATTAAAACTCTAATGATGACCATGAAACCATCGTCGATTTTCATGAAAACCCATCTGGTTCACTAATGTCCTTCAGGGAAGGAAATCTGCTGTCCTTACCTGCTCTGGACTACATGTGATCCCAGACCCACAGCAATGACTCTGAACAAGGGCATTTAGGGCAATAAATGCTGGCCTAGCCAGTGATGCCCACGTCCCACAAATGAATAAAAAAAAAAATCCTGTCAAGTCCCCTCAGGATCTTATATCTTTCAATAAGATTACCTCTCATGAGCATGTATATTACACACCTCCAGTTATCACAGAGCATCAAACAGAAATCCTGGGTAGCTCTTCATAACAAGAATACTTGCCCAAAACATTGAGTAGATTATATATTATAGCATATATAATGTAAGGTCAATTTTCAATTCACACAAGAGTCAGCAGAGCTATGACCTCAAGATGTTAGAAGAAGCCTGGGTGATAATATTCTTCAAATACACTAACAAACCTTGAAAGCTAGAACAATTCACTTTGTTTTATCTGAGATAATGTCAAAAATATAGCTTAAGCATAGTGTGATTTTTATGTGGCGATGCCCTAGAAATGTCAGATGCATAACACTCACCATTACAAGAGATACAATTTCTCAGATTTATTTTAGGCCCTATGGTATTATACCCCTCTGCATCATAATACCGTTATCTACAATATATACACATTGGAATTTGATTCTTCTCAACACTTGTCTACTATGGTGTGCATTCCCAATTTGTTTTGTTGCGCTATGAAGCAGTCTGGTGCGTGTGTATGAGCACACGTGAGAGACAGAAGACACGAGCGAGACAGACACTTTCTTGGCTTGAGCTCTATGTATCACACAAATGTGGTATTGCACAGAATGAATTCAAGGTGCAGTGAGAAAGAGAATGATTTTTATTCAGAGATAGCAGTTAACTTTTACAGACAGAAAAGGGCAGCATAATGTTCAAAATCTGCGACTACCCAGTAGAGTACAATAGTCTCTCTATCCTGTGCACTTCTCTTTTCCAGGGACTGCAGTCATTGCATAAGCACAACATATGTCATCAATTCAATAACATATGACATTGATCATACTGTGTTTGAGCCAGCATAGTAACACACCATGACTGGGAAATTGCTCCAGCACCACCAGAATCCATGATACTTGCAGCAACATTACAGGAGTAGCTCCGAGGAAACTTCAGGGCCAATGTGTTATTCAAAAATATAAAAAGGTTCAATCCATGTTATTTGCTGAGTTAACTGACATCTCTCAGGGCAACAGTCAGAGTCACCACAAATAGCCCTAGCCTTGTGGGCCAAGAAAGGGAGGGACCAGTCAGGCTTTCCATTCCAGATCACTTTCCAATGAGTACTGTGGGGCCATGGTGGTCAGCTAAGACCTGGATTGAGTTCCTCTGCAATGCCCCTAATGGTTAACTAATCTATCAATGTTCACAATCTAGGAATGGTCACTTAGGCAAGAATGGCCAGGCAACAGTCAGTGCTCACATAACTATAACTTATCAAGAGTCACAGCATTCAAAAAGAGGGAGGGAATTAATGTGGAGAGGCCACTGCAAATCACAAGCATTTCAGTTCAGGACAATCCTGGGCTGGTGAACAGTCTCTTGGGATTCCACAAATTTTGTGGAAAGACATAATTCAATGTATTTCTTTAGAACCGCTTCTTAATGCTTAATTATTTTATCTTCAGAGTCCAGTAGTCATATATATTTAGCAATAGCAAGGCTGCTTGTTAGAGAGCAATCAGGTCATAAATATGGAAGGTAACAAACACTATGGTAACGTTCAGCATCATATTACTAGACATCAGATTGCAGAAGTTACTGGTTGGGAGCTAACAATAGATTATGTGCCCATTTCTTGGGGTGTATCTGGCCAGGGAGAGAAGGAATAAAACCAGAACATTTACCCAAATGCACCGAAACAAAATGAAGCTAAAAAGAACATTAAAGATGGCCTCAGAAGGCAGAATCCAGCATGACACTTAATGGTTACGATTTGAATAGACAAGTCTGACCAGAACTGAAATATGTTTTAGTCTCATCAATTTAACTAACTCCCATAATGGCTCAGTCAAAAAGTGCCCTGCCCAGTATTGAACGGAGCCATGCAGGACAGGAAGGATCACTTAAAGGGATCCATTTTCTAAAGTCATTGCTTTGACATTGCTGTACATAGCATACAAAACTGAACATCTCCTTTACCTAAAAAGGTAACTGGTAATAAACAGAGTTTTAATTTGTTTGTTTTGTTTGCAATTCCGAGCAAGTCTAAAAAGTTAAAGATTTATCAATGCAGGAAAGCAGGGTTTAGACATCTCTGGCTCTTTATTCCTTTTTTTAAAAATCACTTCCAGTATACTCCTACATTCTTTGCACTTATCCAGTCTAAAGACCACATGACCAAATTTCGGAAAAGGCTTCTGCTAATGCCACTGTAATCTGCAAAGATATTGGAGGGGAATAAACTGAGCTTATATATCCACCAACTTTCCTCTCTACTTCAACATCCAACTTCTACAGACCAGTTCTAATGCATAGGATAATACAGTGTGTCCACATATATACAGTATAGTAATGGGAACCAAAACAAAATCATGTTCTGCATTCATATTAAGGTTCAAAAATCAAATTATAAAAGCCCATATCAGAGCAGCTAGCACTTTCACTAAGGTGCCAAGGAACTCTACTGTTGCTTAGATTTTCAAAGCTCAGGTATATAGCCAACACTAGAATATAAATGTAAAATTGAAAGCCACTGCCAGAATCACTATGAGGAGGTTGCCTATATTGCTTTTTGACCAAATAGATGTACAATCTAGGTGAACAAGGCCAAAATCCTGCCACTTGACATCTCCCAGTGTAGCCCACACTAGATTTCCACATATCCCACACATGTACATGCACTAGCCAGAGAAAGCTTTGTAACTATACCACTAAACGCATGTTATCTCCCAAAACACCAAGGTTCATGACCATTGCTGGCCTTCAGCATTCAGCAGTGACCAACCCAAAAATAATACATTATGCTGCTGCAAATGTCAATTATTATTGGGATGAACAAAATAGCACCAGCCACAGAAGAACAAAAATGCCCCTTTTCATATCTACACTATTATTTAATTATTAAAGTAAAGAGATGAAAAAATGTATTCAAATCTAAGCGGAATTAAGATTGGAGAGCAGTCAAATTTCTGTCCAAAATCAGATGACTTGATGTGGCTGCTGATCCCTAACACGCTTTTGGATGGATAACAAAAAGGGAATGATACAATGTTACCTGTACAACTCCTACTAGATTCCCATCCGTCAGCTCAGCAAAGGTGTTGCATTTATTTAATACAAAACAGAAAATGCAGGAAACACTCAGCAGATCGGGCAGCGTCGGAACCCCTGATGAAAGGCAATTGACCTGAAACATTTTCTCTCCACTGATGCTGAATAGTTCCAGCATTTTCCGTTTTTATTTCAGGTTTCCAACATCTGCAGCATTTCACTTTTGTTTTGCTGCATTTGCTACATTCTATTGCTACGCTACCACACTAACACTTTAACGGGGGGCGGGGTCAATGTCCAGAAAATGCAGTGTTGTTTACCTACATTATCATTTTTTTCTGATTTGTAGCAAAACTTTGCCACAAGCTTGCTTACCCTAATGCTGTGCCAAGGAATGGGGGGGGGGAGGGAATGTGGTTTTGGTCCTGTAACTCCCTAACAGAATTCCTTAGCTCACCCATACTACCATATGAAGACATCTTGTTAAATCCATCCACTTTCCTACAGCATGGGATTAAAACGACAATCACCCCAGAATGCCTTCAAAATATTGCCAAAAACAGAATCCATAATACCTTTTTTTAATAGTGGATAAAGATTGGAAAAGAAGCATTTAAGCGAGTTGGGTAAGAGGGCAGAGCCTAGGGGCTCAGTGGATACCCTTTCCCCCAAGTCAGTAGAAGGGAATTGGACCTCTGCACTGGGAGGTTCTGCAATTCCATAGCTGGTGTTTGCCCGAAGCTTGAAAGCATCAGACCTGCCCATCACACTCTCGAGTTAAAAAATCTCTTAAAAATCAGGGGTTCGGCACCAAAGAGGATGAAAGTTGCTGTTGAGTATTTGCAAGCTGCTTAATACAATAAAAAAAAATCTTACTCCCCGCCCCCAGCAAAACAAATTAAAGCACTCCAAAAGAAAAACCGGAAAATTCAATTATAATCGGACATTTTTCTAGGGAGTGTAAAAGTACCTCTTTAAAAGAAAGCTCTCTGTACATAAGCAGCCAGGTTTCAATCAATCACATTTTCTTGGCTGAAATCACATTGTTATGATCAATTACTGCAGTGCTCCGGGCCTATTATTGTCACAGCCCCAAGACTGAAATTCAACACACTTTAAGAATTTAATGTCTTTCCTAAATTAAACCAATCTGCCTTTGCTTATATAAATCCGTTGAACGGAACGATACACTACCAAGTCTTACCTCTTTCAGGCTTGCGATTTAAATGTAAACAAAGGAGTCAACAGCAGCCTACTCATGTGATGTGGCCCTGGAGGCTGAACATAACTCTCCTGACTCTTAAAGCCGAAATCTTAGCAGCGGCAGCTGCTGACAATATTCCAGAACAGAGCTCCCAATACACTCACACCACCGTGACGCACCTCTCTGTCAAACTACAGCAGCTTTCCCTGAGCTTTACATGCTGCGTGTTAGCACCAAACAGGGTGGGGGGACTTGCTTTAAAACTGCGGCCATCCAGTTTATGCAAGAAAGCATTTCCACGTAGATTCCCACCCCTCCCCTCCCCTCCCCTCCTCCTCCTCTCTGCTCACAGTCAGTTTATAAATAAGAGGGAAAGGTGCCAGCTCGGTTTTTATTGCTGATACTGAAGGAAGCAAAGAAGGGATAAAAACAAAAAAAACACTGCGGATGCTGGAAATCCAAAACATAAACAGAAATACCTGGAAAAACTCAGCAGGTCTGGAAACGTCAACTTTGCTCTTCTCCGACGATGCTGCCCAGACCTGCTGAGTTTTTCCAGGTATTTCTGTTTTGGTGAAGCAAAGAAGGGGGTTTGCAGCACTTTCCCAGTTCTAATTGTGATGGTAACACAGACCTCTTTGATTTAAAGCCATAATAAGGGGGTCTTGCAGGCGAACCAAGTGTTGCTGGGTTATGAGGTTTCGTTTTGGGAATTCCCCGCGAGTTCTTGCAGTGTTCCTGTTCCGCAATTAGTCATTGCCCCGCAGTGTGCTGACTGATGCATCAGGCCATGGGTACAAGCTGAGGTGATCGGCTCAGCCAATGGAACAACATATCCGACACACCAGCACTGCTATTGCAACGCTCGGCTGATTGATGCTATTTGCCTACAGGCAACGTATATAGTCATTTCAAGGAAGCTCTTCTTAGTTTGCCAGCCAATTGTTTGTTTTTAAATGGAATCGACTCGGGGCGGGGGATTTTTAACAAGTTAATCCATGGCTGGTTTTCAAAATTAATTTTAAAGTTATGAAGAACATCGAAATGATAATGGTCCCTATTGTGTTTTTACTCAGTTTTAGCAATATTCGTAAAGTGAGAGATTATAAATGTATAGTTTCTAACTCTGCAATTCACCACCAGTGTCAATAAGGATCTCTTTATGATCTTACCATAGTCAAAGGAACAAATGAACAACCCCTTAAAGGGACACTTTCAGGTTGTTGTAATAAAAAAAATAAACTTCAAAGGAAAGGAAACAAATTAAAATAATGTTCCGGCTGTTGATGATGTACACCAAAATCTGCGGCGCCCATCGGTCGCAGAAGACCTCAAGCCTAACGGTGGACACCACATGCTCTCTCTCCAGAGCCACTTGGGCACGGATGTAACCACAGAAGAGAGAAGTGATACTTACTATTTTCACTGAATTTATTTAACTTTCCTGCCTTGACAGGAGGAAAAACAATGTGATATTGTGACTGCCTCAAAGTTTGAAATTATTCAAGTGCAAGTTGCATGACTGAGACCTTTTCTTAAATTCAGCGTTTAATTTGAACATTCATTTGTTTCATTTTTGCCACTTCAGATGAACTTTGGAGTATTTTTTGTTTCAACTGAAACTGCTGGTGGCATCAATGTACTGAGGGTGTGGACAACTTGAATTAACAAGCAAAGCTATGCTCTATTGTGCCATGACTACAAGGTGAAAAAGAAGACAACTATCATTACGATAGATGGCTAAAAGAACTCTACCTGAATCTTCTGCTACAAAAAGCTGCGTGATGGAACAGCACTATTTTAGAAGCCGAGAGAGACAAGCTGGAACAATATTGTTGTGGCAGGGATGGGGGTGGATTGGATGGGAGTGGATTGGGTGGGGGGGTGGTGTGCTGGAATTTGGAGATATCTCAGGCAATGTGAGATGGCTTCTCTGGTAGTGCCACCACAAGTTATTCCCCTCCATCTCAGGTCATCTCACTCTTGCTCTGCCTTTTTCACTCTACCCCATTTAGCTGTGGCCGCTCATCACTGAGGCCCAACTTCTCTCTCATATGCACTGTTGGTGTTATAACCTGTTTTTTTTTTAAAGTTGTGACTTTTTTTGGGAATACTGTGCCTTTGACATATAGAGTCCTAGATATGCTATGGCATGCCCTAGGACAGTGGCCTTGGCTCCATGTAAGGGGTACCTACTGCCGTTTCTCAGACTGACAACATATCTGCTCCCCTGCCAGACCCCTTGCTATTGCCACACAGTCAACCAGCCCAGACTGCAGAAGCCCACACTGAATGGGCCCGCTAGACTCAGAGCTGCTTGAAGCAGGCCATCTTGAGTGTCCTCAATGGAAGCTCAACCACCTTTCACCACCCAGTGGGGAAGCTTGGAGTACTGGAAAAGGAAAACAAGTGCATAACAGAGGCACTAAAGGCTTGCACAAAGTGATTGGTCATTTCTTTTATCAATGCTGACATAGCATGTTTGATAAATTTATTTTTTGTTATAGAATTGGTGCTGATTTTTGTCTTCATGGTGAAATGAGAAAACCCTTAGCTTAGGGTGAAGGAAGGCAATTAATTGACCTGCTCCTTAATGAGCTTGTTCGGGCAGATACATGTTCTGCCTCTCCTTCCTCTCCCTGCTCCTCCTGCTGTACCTCCTGCTGTACTTCATGCTGCCAAGGTGGTAATAAGGGCTGGTAGCATGCAACAGGTGCCTATGATGTAAGTTACACATTTGCTGTACATGCGTGCTGTCTGCATCACCATCACATGACTAGCACGTGACTTCCCTTTGTGCTCTCTTTTGCTCTCATGAATGTTTGTGTGTGTGTGTGTAGTTGGGCTGCAGACTCATGGAACAACATGAAAACTCTTGTAACTCCTGGAAGCTAATCTTTTTGTTTTATATACTTAATAAAACATTGCTACTTATACCTATGCCTTCTCTTTTAAAGAGGTGTCGACACGTGGTGGCAGTGATTGTTTAAAGCAATTTTTACTTTTGGGTGGACATATCAGTAGCCTACATGATTTTTCAAAGTTACTCAAATTAAAGAATTTTACAATGGCGTCAAGATGTGATCTACCACCATTTCTATGCTCTTAATATCCCCAGTGCAAATGCTGCAGAAAAGTGGAAGGGGTTTGCGTGTGCTGGAAATTATGACTCTCTTGTGACAAAGCTCAGCCAGCAGACGGGACTAGTGGTGGCGTTTCTCACAGTGATCGGGGAAGAGGCGCGTGAGGATTACTCAGGTGGTCAGGCTTGCAGAAAATGCAGACAGACAGAAGATGATGCCAGTGCTGACAAAGTTCTTTCAGTACTGCCAACAACGCAAGAACATTTACTTTGATAGGTTAAAGTTCAACAGAAGGATGCAAGAAACATAAGACCAAGCACTGTATATGCACTGCAAAATGTGCCAAAGGGTGCGATACTCTGAGACTTGAGTTAGGGATTGTGGGTAGAATGGTGTGAGAAGCACTGCTTCAAGGGGCTATTCTAACCTTGTTGAAAATGGATGAAATCGGACACTGAAGGCATGGCAGGACCAGTGGACAGAATGTGAAAGCCAAGGAGACCAGAGGCTTGCCAAAGATTTGTCAATGATGGAACTGGAGGAAGAGATACAAAAATAAGCTGTGCATAGCCTCTGTAAAATGAGCAACAGTTGTGGGGGAAATAAACAACCATTTTGCAGTGAAATACTGTGGAAAATAACCCTCTGAAAATATATAAATAACTAGAGAAATAGATGATGAACCAAGGACAAAACAAGTCTTTGTCATCAGTGAAGTCAGCGTGACTTGCTGGGTGTCACACTTTAGCTGGAGTCAGGTAGCTACCTAGAATTTCAACTAGACGGGTGCATAGTGTAATGTGATTCTGTTGCACCGTTTTCAAAATGCAACAATAGATTTTAAGCTGGAAAAGGGATTCTAGCTTATAGCAATTCAAGGCTTTCCGTTAAAGTACAAGGACAAATCCTGGTCCAGGCGGAAGCTGGACTGTAAATTCATTGATAGCACAACTATACAGCTGTGTAGAAAGGCCGACAGTATTTAAACATGATCATTAAGAATATAGATAATGTTGAAATTAATAGGGCACCCTCCATTGGTGTATATGGTCCACATCACAACGACAAACAACTAAACATGGAGTGATTAGGATTGAAACATTGAGCATTCAGTGATGTTGTTGGACAATTTGAGGTAGAATACTGAATCAGGCTTGACAAGGCAATAGATCCAGTCCAACATGTAGCTGGTTAAGTACCAGTGGCTTTAAGCTGAAGGCTGGTCTGGTCAGGCAGGATATCATAGCTCCTGTCACAATGTTAACCTCATGGATCAGTTTGATGCTAGTCGTACCTCACATAGAACAAGTTCTGCAACTGCTTAGGTCTTCTCCTTCTGAAGGCAGGTCCGACCCACAGCGCTGCGATCTCCACGACGGGTAGGGCAAGGAGGCAGGTCCCAAATCCACCCTATCTAAACAGGAATTGAACCCCATGCTGTTGGCACCAATCTGATCCACACCAGCTATCCAGCCAATTGAACCAACCAGCCCCCCGCAATGAGTCCGAGTTGCAGTGGTAACATACATTTTTACATGCATGTTGTAACTTGGAGCTATGGATAGTGATGGTAGAGGCTCCAATTTCTTTCCATCACATAGCTGACCAGGAACCTCTCCTGCCTGCCAATGGTGTATCTTAGAAGGAATTACTACTTGACCTGTTTGGCCATGCTTCATTGGCCATCAAGTCCTGGAGTGGAACTTGAATCCAGAGCTCCTCGCTCAGAGACAGGGATGCTACCACAGTACCACAAGACCTCCTAATAATGGCTTAGATAACAAAGTCTTGAACAAGGCCATCAAGCAAGAGTCTATGGACTACTGAAGATGTAGCTACATGCCTAGGCAATGCTAAAGTCTTCACAATTCTTCAACAGTGGGTTTTGGCAAGTGATTCTCAATGGACAAGTATTAGATCTGACCACATTCTAGATAGCTTATGATCAATACCGCTGGAACTGTGTGTCCTTTGGGACAAGCTCAGCTACAGAAGTCTTCCAATACAAGATACATGAGCTGTTAGAAGGGCTGCAAGAGATAGTGGTCATTGCAGTTGATTTTGTAATGGTTGTCACCTGATGTAGCCTGAAAGGAGCAACTGGCACTAAAATTGAGTGTGACAGTGACCTTGACAACTACAGGCAGTGCTATCAATGCCCTGGTTTGAGGCTGCTGTGGCTGCAGCAGGTGACATAGCCCACTGACAGCCTCCTTGATGACGCAAAGATGCCTCGTTCATAATTGTTTCGCAGTAAAGTTGATGTAAAATGAAGTATCTGCTGAGGGCTCTCTGTGGATATGGTCTTCTATTCGGTGTTGCTTTGTCTTCCTCCCACTTTTGGCAGCTTCTCTCACTCTGATATTCACCTCTTCTTCCAGCCCCAAAGGCAACCCTATGAGTCCCTCCTTGTCTTCAGCCAGGCTATATTAGAGGTAAACGGTAACAATAGCGCAAGAGCAGCAAAATCTAACCTGTAGACACTGCTGGGTTTTTTAAAAATTCATTCATGGGATGTGGGCTTCGCTGGCTCGACCAGCATTTATTACCCATCCCTCGTTGCCCTTGAGAAGGTGGCGGTGAGCTGCATTCTTGAACCGCTGCAGTCCATGTGGTGTCAGTACACCCACTGTGCTGTTAGGAAGAGAGTTTCAGGATTTTGACCCAGCGACAGTAAAGGAACGGAGATACATCTCCAAGTCAGGATGGTGAGTGACTGGGAGGGGATCTTCCAGGTGGTGTTCCCATCTATCTGCTGCCCTTGTCCTAGATGGTAATGGTTGTGGGTTCAGAAGGTGCTATCGAAGATGCCTTGGTAAATTCCTCATTGCATCTTGTAGATGGTACACATTGCTGCTACCGTGCAGCGGTGGTGGAGGGAGTGAATGTTTGTGGATGGGATGCCAATCAAGTGGGCCGCTTTGTCCTGGATGGTGTCAACCTTCTTGAGTGTTTTTGGAGCTGCACTCATCCAGGCAAGTGGAGAGTATTCCACCACACTCCTGACTTGTGTCTTGTAGATGGTGGACAGGCTTTGGGGAGTCAGGAGGTGAGTTACTCATTGCATGATTCCTAGCCTCTGACCTGCTCTTGTAACCACTGTATTTATATGGCTAGTCCACTTCAGTTTCTGGTCAATGGTAACCCCCAGGGGATACAGTGATGGTAATGCCATTGAACATCAATGTTTGATGGTTGGATTCTCTCTTGTTGGAGATGGTTATTTCCTGACACTTCTGTGGCGCGAATTTTACTTGCCACTTGTCAGCCCAAGCTTGGATATTGTCCAGGTCTTGCTGCATGTGGACATGGACTGCCTCAGTATCTGAGGAGTCACGAATGGTGCTCAACATTGTGCAATCATCAGCGAATATCCCCACTTCTGACCTTATGATGGAAGGAAGGTCATTGATGAAGCAGCTGAAGATGGTTTGGGCTGAGGACACTACCCTGAGGAACACTTGCAATGCTGTCCTGGAGCTGAGATGACTGACCTCCAACAACCACAACCATCTTCCTTTGTACTAAGTATGACTCCAACCAGTGAAGAGTTTTCCCCCTGATTCCTGTTGACTCCAGTTTTGCTAGGGCTCCTTGATGCCACACCCGGTCAAATGTGGCCTTGATGTCAAGGGCAGTCACTCTCATCTCACCTCAGCAGTTCAGCTTTTTTGCCAATGTTTGAACTAAGGCTGTAATGAGGTCAGGAGCTGAGTGTCCCTGTCGGAACCCAAACTGGGCATCAGTGAGCAGGTAGTTGCTAAGCAAGTGCTGCTTGAAAGCACCGTTGATGCCCCCCTCTTTTACTTTACTGATGATCGAGAGTAGACTGAAGGGGCGGTAATTGGCCAGGTTAGATTTGTCCTGCTTCTTGTGTACAGGACATACCTAGGCAATTTTCCACATAGCCAGGTAGATGCCAGTGTTGTAGCTGTACTGGAACAGCTTGGCTAGGGGTGCGGCAAGTTCTGGAGCACAAGTCCTCAGTAGTATTGCCGGGATATTGTCAGGGCCCATAGCCTTTGCACTATGCAGTGCCTTCAGCCGTTTCTTGATATCACGTGGAGTGAATCAAATTGGCTGAAGACTGGCATCTATGATGCTGGGAACCTCCGGAGGAAGCTGAGATGGATCATCCACTCGGCGCTTCTGGCTGAAGATTGTTGCGAATGCTTCAGCCTTATCTTTTGCACTGATGTGCTGGGCTCCTCCATCATTGAGGATGGGGATATTTGTGGAGCCCATCATTGAGGATGGGGATATTTGTGGAGCCTCCTCCTCCAGTGAGTTGTTTAATTGTCCACCACCATTCACGACTGGATGTGGCAGGACTGCAGAGCTTAGATCTGATCCGTTTGTTGTGGGATCGCTTAGCTTTGTCTATCACTTGCTGCTTATGCTGTTTGGCATGCAAGTAGTCCTGTGTAATAGCTTCACCAAATTGACACTTCATTTTGAGGTCTGCCTGGTGCTGCTCCCGGCATGCCCTCCTGCACTCTTCATTGAACCAGGGTTGACCCCCTGGCTTGATGGTAATGGCAGAGTGGGGGGTATGCCGGGCCATGAGGTTACAGATTGTATTCGAGTACAATTCTGCTGCTGCTGATGGCCCACAGTGCCTCATGGATGCCCAGTCTTGAGTTGCTAGATCTGTTTGAAATCTATCCCATTTAGCGCAGTGGTAGTACCACACAACACGATGTAGGGTGTCCTCAATGTGAAGGCGGGACTTCATCTCCACAATGACTGTGCGGTGGCCACTCTTACTGAAGCTGTCACAGACAGATGCATCTGCAGCAGGCAGGTTGGTGAGGATGAGGTCAAGTATGCTTTTCCCTCTTATTTGCGCCCTCATCACCTGCCGCAGACCCAATCTAGCAGCTATGTCCTTTAGGGCTCGGCCAGCTCGGTCAGTAGTGGTGCTACCGAGCCACTCTTGGTGATGGACATTGAAGTTCCCCCCCTCCCCCACAGAGTACATTCTGTGCCCTTGCCACCCTCAGTGCTTCCTCCAAGTGATGTTCAACATGGAGGAGCACTGATTCATCAGCTGAGGGAGGGCGGTATGTGATAATCAGCAGGAGGTTTCCTTGCCCATGTTTGACCTGATGCCATGAGACTTCATGGGGTCCTGAGTCGATGTTGATGATTCCCAGGGCAACTCCCTCCCGACTGTATACCAGTGTGCCACCACCTCTGCTGGATGTGTCCTGCCGGTGGACCAGGACATACCCAGGGATGGTGATGGTAATGTCTGGGACATTATCTGTAAGGTATGATTCCGTGAGGATGACTATGTCAGGCTGTTGCTTGACTGGTCTGTGAGACAGCTCTCCCAATTTTGGCACTAGCCCCCAGATGTTAGTGAGGAGGACTTTGCAGGGTCGACAGGACCGCGATTGCCATCATCATTTCCAGTGTCTAGGTCGATGCCGGGTGGTCTGTCTGGTTTCGTTCCTTTTTCATAGCTTTATAGCAGTTTTGTTACAACTGAGTGGCTTTGTAGGCCATTTCAGAGTCAACCACATTGCTGTGGTCTGGAGTCACATGTAGGCCAGACTATAAGGATAACATATTTCCTTCCCTCAAGGACATTATTGAACCAGATGGGTTTTTTTACAACATTCGACAATGATCATCATTAGACTTTTAATTCCATATTTTTATTCTGGATTACTAGTCCAGCAACAATACCACTACGCCATCGCCTTCCCTACATTAAACAAACACCCAAAAGTCAATCAGTAGGCAGGAATAATAATAACCAGCAGGTCACCTATCAGTATTGCATGGTCACTATAAATAGCATTGGTGAAGGGTCACAGCCACATCATGCTGTGTGAGGTCAGCACATGGTAAGTGAAGTGCTGGGACAAACAAAAATGGAAAATGGATCCTGCAAGGAGTGCAGAATCTTAACTCACATGCATTATTCAGAGCTTGTGATGTTGATGGCCTACACTCCTGCCACCTCTTCTACCAATAAAATGGCAGAATTTCATATGTACTCCCAGTCTACCATTTTGGCAGCTTATTAGACCACATAGCAGCCAAAAATCGTTCCCTTTCACAGGTTACTAAATTCAAGTGACTGTTTTACACTCTTTTACGCTCTATTCTGAACAACTCTAGCACACATATGTTGAAAATAATAAATAAGTGATTAGAACAATTACAACGTCTAAATAAAGTGATTTAATTTTAAATTAATGTGTTGAATAAGCTCTGGCTTGACCTCATGTGGAGTACTGAACTGAGTTCTGGGCACTGCACTTCAGGAAGGATATATTGGCCTTGGATTAAGGTCAACGGGGAGACCCTGGAAAATGTGGACCATTTTCCATACCTTGGGAGCCTCCTCTTGATGAAGGAAACATAGACAATGAAATTCATCATTGCCTCCAATGTGCCAGCTCAGCCTCAGGCTGACTGAGGAAAAGAGTAATTGAGGACCAGGATCTCAAACCTTCATAAGATCCACTAAATCCAGTGGCAAGAGCAGTGTCGTGTCCCAAACCAACTTGCCCAGAATCGAGGCACTAATCGGTTAAAACCAGCACTGCTGGGCAGGACATGTCATTCATACAGCTGACATCAGACTGCCGAAGCAACTGCTCTACTCAGAACTCAGTCACGGCAGGAGATTCCAAGGATGACAGCGGACACGCTTTCGAGATGTCCTCAAAGTATCCCTGAAGAGGTCAAACATACCCGTCAACTCAGGGAGACCGTGTCTTGTGACCGACCAAAATGGAGAAGGCTCATTCAGGAAAGCACCAAACACATTGAGAGATTTTGTCGGGAATATGCAGAGGCAAAGTCAAGAGTCAGAGGGAACGCACAAACCTCCAAACAACCCATCTACCCAATCCTTCAAGCACCACTTGCCCCACATGTGGCAGATTCTGCAGATCACACATTGCACTTAACAACCATCTCAGAATCCACTGAACTGAAGTGGAAGCAAGTTATCCTCGAGCGACTGCCTAAAAGAAGAGAGATTGGCCATGGAGAGGGTGTCATGCAGATTCACCTGAATGATACTGGGACTAAAAGAGTTAAATTATTAGGACAGGTTGCACAAGGCTAGGTTTGTATTGTATTGAGTTTATAGCTTTTGCTACATTATAGGCTATATATATAGGCAAGTTGTTGTGATGTAATTGTTATATTTAAGGTGATTATAGGATTTGATAGAGTAGTGGTGGTGTTTTACAGATCACTCAGGATGTTCGAGTTGCTGTGGCAACGTGCACTTTTACATGCATGTTGTAGTCTGCAGCTATGGATAGCAATGGTAGAGGCTCTAGCTTTCTTCCCATCACATGGTTGATTAGGAATCTCTCCTGTTTTTACTGCCTGCCATTGGCCTGTGTTAGAAATATTTGCAGGTTGAAAATCAACCTGTTTGGAGGCATTATTCCTTGGCCGTCAAGTTCTGGGATGGGACTCAGACCTGGAGCTTTTGACTCAGAGGCAGGGGTACTACTCACTGCACCACAACCTCCATTTGATAGAGTGGATAGAGAAAACTTTTTTTCCCTCTGGTGGGGGACTCCAGAACAAGGGGTATAACTTTGTTAGAGCTAGGCCGTTCAGGGTGATATTAGAAATCCCTTCTTTACACATAGGATAATGAAAATCTGGAACTCTCTTCCCCCAAAAAGTGATTGAGGCTAGGGCAATAGAAAGTTTCAAAACTGAGAGTGACAGATTTTTGTTGGGCAATGATATTAAGGGAAATGGAACCAAGGTAAATGGAGTTAAGATACGGTTTGATCATGATCTAATTGAACAATTCCTGTTCCTATGTTCATATACTGTCACTTAGAGAAATTTATTTTATTATTGTGCCACCTTAAAATGGGAGTATGCAGAGGGCATTTTTTTCCATTCAGTTAATAAAAATACACATCAACCTTCGTCTCACTGAACTTCCAGACAAAATCCATACAATTTCTCTCTGCACAGCCCACAGCTTAATTAAAAATAAAAGAATAATTACAGAAGCTTTACGACTCAGTAAACACAGATACAGACCAATTTGCTGTTCCATCTTTGGAAAGAGCTGAAATCTGCTGAATTGGCTTGGTATTTTAGGGAATATAATAACTGGGGAATAATTCCCATAATGTCTTCTTTCTTCCCACATTCGGGTCAAAGTTCCTTAATACTGGTGAGAACATGTGTGTACAAAATCACACCGCTACTGCTAGTTTACTGCACAGTCTAATCAATGTGATAGCTTTTGACATGCAAGCTTATGCATCCTAACACATGATTGCAGTAGAGTGACCTGTTCAATGAGGGTTTCACACCATGTAGATTCTAGTAACTGCATGGTCAAAGCTCATCCAACACTGCTGATTGCTATGATACAATTGTAACCAGAATTTTCAAAACAATACTAAGCCAATTAATACTACACTGACAGATTGTCCCTGGCCATTGTTTTACATATACTATCAGTTACTGAACTATGAAGTTAAAGCTGTGTTTGTTTGCACTACAACAGTAAAATGGGTGCAATGGTATTTTACTTCACACCAGCATTACTCTGGAGTCAAGTTGGATTATCATTCTGCGCTTAAACCCCAGCATTTTAGTTGTTGGTGAGAAGCAAAACTGTGTTTGTTAATAACTAGTTTGCATTTTGTCTTCTCCCTTGCCGCAAGATTATAGTTTTAGTGATTATTTTGCATGTTCTAACCATTGTGCTTCCAGTTTTATATTGTGCTGCTTTGCAAAGTAAGAACATAAGGAGCAGGAGTAGGCCACTCGGCACCTTGAGCCTGCTCTGCCATTCAATAAGACCAAGGATGATCTGAATGTGGCCTTAACTCCACTTTCCTGTCTACCCCCATAATTCTTAACTCCCTTGTCAATCAAAAATCTGTCTAACTTCTCTGCTTGATGAGGAAGAGAATTCTAAACACTAACGACCCTCTGAGAGAAGAAATCCACCCTCATCTCCGTCTTTAATGGGAGAACCTTATTTTTAAACTGTGTGCCCTAGTTCTAGCTTCCCCCATGAGAAGAAACAGCCTCTTAGCATCTACTCTGTCAAGCCCTCTCAGAATCTTATGTGTTTCATCAAGCTCACCTCTCATTCTTCTAAACTCAAATGAGTGGAGACCCAACCTGCTCAACCATTCCTCATAAGACAAATCCCTTCATCCCAGGAATCAGCCTAAGTGAACCTTTTCTGAACTGCCTCCAATGCAAGTATGTCCCTCCTTAAGTAAGGTAACCAAAACTGTACACAGTTCTCTAGGTGTCGTCTCATCAATGCCCTAATATCAAACCAATTGAATTATAAATTGAATATCAAACCAAGAATTATAATTGCAACTCCTATTAAATTACCAGTGCTAATAGTCAAAGCTTTCAACACTGGATGATTCCTAGGCTAAGGGTTGGGGGTGCAGGTATGGTGTATGCGAGCTCCGAAGCTGGTGAAGTACTCAGACTGTCCGGGGTTGTGACACAATTTGATCCGAGTTGGCTATTCTTTGGAAGCTGCTGAGTCTCCTGTACGTTTATCACGTGATTGGTTAACCTAGCAGAGATTACTTGGAAGAGGTAGCCTCACATTGGGAATAATAGATATGGGATATAATGTAAAGACACTTGATGGAGTCTCCACCAAAATGTAAACATAAGATTTACCTTCATAGTGAAGGTGTTAAATCACAATACCAAGTAGAGAGTACGAGATAACAAATCACTTCATTTGGGTCAGTTGGTAAGTCTGCCAATAAATGCCAAAATGCATCTAAACCCTATCTGTCAGGCATATGAATTCATTCTCATATAATTTAGTTTTCAATTGAGGCCCATCTGCATGAAGGTTGGATGAGCCAGCCAGCACAATATACTGCTCAAATAGGAGAATGAATCAGTTTGAGGAGAGGAAGTGGAGAACGCAGTGTGCTGCCTAGCCAATGATAGGCATGGATGATATTCATGTTGAATTCAAATAAACTGTCTTAGGTGAAGTGGGAGAATAATTTCAGGAACCATTGACTTACCTCAGAACTTTCTTCTAAGGCTGATGAATAGGATTCTGTTTGAGGCACACATTCTCTCAGAGTTTTAGACTTCAGTCGTAGCTGCTTGCCTCAAGAAAGGGAGCCTATTGAAAAACTATCTCAGAATCTCAGTGATATAAGCAGCTCTTAAGGCAGTCCTTCAGATTGTCCCAGCCTACACTCCAGATGCTTTGGAGTCCCAAGGAGTAAACAGGAAGGCTGGATTGGTTCTCGTGAAGAATGTACAGGACAGCTGGGCACTTTGCAAGAGAACACCCACTGCTGTAAGGTTTAAGTTAAACCCATTACATTGTCTTCATCAATTGTCAAAAAACATTTAGCCTGATGCCTCATGTGACCTCATGATGAAATTGAAAACGATGGGAGTACATGGTCAAACCTTGGTTTTATTCAAAATGTGTACTCCAGTTCCAAAATATTTCACAGAGTAAATGATGAACTCACTGAACTTATCTCTCTCAAAAGAGGGGTGAGGGAAAGTTGTTCACGATCACCCATTCTATTCTGTATTTTTAGCAATGATAATGTGAATGACATAAAAATGAATACATTTGGAGTGTCCATTCTAGGCATTTCTAAAAGTATTGCAGTGTTCTGTTTTGTGGGAAGTATTAGGCTGGATTTTATGTGTCCCCACCAGGCATATTTTCAGCGGGGGCACATATCAAGATGTTTACTTGACACTGCATCCTAAAACAACACAATGGGCTGCATATTACGGGAGGATGAGGCAGAGGGGTCCGCCACTAATCCCCCCACCCCCCCCACCCTCCTCATCATCCCCCCCTCCCCCACCAAACCCGGAAGCAAAGCTGTCATGAAGCTGACTTGCTCCAGTGCAGCCCACCCTGCAGCCATAACGTGCCTTCCCACCCACCCTCGAGCTCAGCCCATAACACAGTGGGTGGGCAGGCTCTGAAACCAGCAGCCCACCCGCCATAGTTAAATAAATAATCAAGGGACAATTGAGCTTGTTAACAAGCCAATTGGCCGCAATAATACGAAAATAAAAGCAAAATACTGCGGATGCTGGAAATCTGAAACAAAAACAGAAAATGCTGGAAAAACTCAGCAGGTCTGACAGCTGTTAGACCTGCTAAGTTTTTCCAGCATTTTCTGTTTTTGATCCCGATAATACACTGCCCACACCATAATACACTTGGCATGGACAGTTGGGCTGGAGCGGACAGTCCATTTTAAAAAAGTTTTTAAAATATCAGGAAGGAAGGGAGGGTACCACCTTCAGAGGGTGCCCTTTGCGCACTGGGGGGGGAGCCCCCCTAAGATAGTATCCCCCCTTTCTTCCTACCCACCTGCTCTCTAAAACCAACCATACCCAACCTCCCACCCACCAGGCTGCCCAAACCCTTCCCGCCCAACACCCCGGATTTACCTTACTCCTGGATTCATTGAGCCTTTGTCTTGGGCCTGCTTGCAAACCTTGCAGGGCCCATTTATGGGGTCTTGGTGCTGACAGGACTGTTGGACAATCAGATTGGCCAGCAGCTCCCAAGGATGGGAATTCATCCCAAGTGAGGGGCGGAAGACCCAGTGTCAGGCCATTTAGCCCGCCTGCAGCACATTATGGCTGTGGGGCAGGCTGGCGGAGAGCGAGTCGACTTCACGCTGACTTTGCTTCTGGAGGGCAGGGGAGGGCAAGCCATTAGCCCCTCTGCCACCACCCCCACCCCCCCCACCAATAAAATGCAGCAGCACATTGTGTTGCTGTAGGATGCATGATCAAGTAAACATCTTGAAAAATGACCCAACTAGTGTGATAGTGCCCTCATATAGAGTATCATGGTTTTTCATATCTCAAGAGGAAACCTTGGCATCAATGTTTGGAACACACAAGGAGTGTTAGTTCCAATTATTCATCCATTTCATTGTCTAGGGTCCTATTGGCTATGGGTTTAGCCTGGATACAGTGCTTTGGGGTGAAGGTCATTATCACATTGCTGTTTGTTGGAGCTTGCTGTGTGAAAATTGGCTGCTATCTTCCCTTCATTACAATAGTGACTACACTTCAAAAGTACTTCATTGGCTGCAAAGCAATTTGAGACATCCAGTAGTCATGGGGAGCTCTATATAAATCCATCTTTCTTTCTAGATTACTTCTGAAGAGCATTTTGATCTTTTTCATCATTGATCAACAATAGCAGGTCCCAAAATAGACTGTTTACGTTTGCTATGCATGTGTAAACTGTTCTCCTTCATGGCTCCTAAGCATAAATGGCAGGGCTTCTACTGGACAATGTAAGAGAACCAGGACCATGGTGTGAGGTGGATTTGTGGAAAAAGTGAAAATGGCCAAAGAGAGGGAGGGTGTGGCATGCACTGACCTGTCACTGGATACACCGGAGTCAGTCAGCCTCACAAGGGGCACATCTCTTTGAGAAATGCCCTTACATGAGGACCTGAATTAAACACTGGTGGTGAGCAAAAACCTGTTTCATGGCTTGTTGGGCTTGGATGTCTAAGATGCAACTCATGAAGAGTTCTTGATGCCTGCTGTCCACCTAGAGAGGGCTCAAACCTGCCCTTGTCAATTCTTTGAAAACCATCCATTTGGGGCAATTTTCTTTACTCATTCATGGGGTGTGGGCTTCGCTGGCTGGGCCAGCATTTATTACCCATCCCTAGTTGCCCTTGAGAAGTTGGTGGTGAGCTGCCTTCTTGAACTGCTGCAGTCCATGTGGTGTAGTGCTGTCAGGGAGGGAGTTCCAGGACTTTGACCCAGTGACAGTGAAGGAACAGCAATATATTTCCTAGTCAGGATAGTGAGTAGCTTAGAGGAGAATTTCCAGATGATGGTGTTCCTATCTATCTGCTGCCCTTGTCTTTCTAGATGGTAGTGGTCATGGGTTTGGAAGGTGCTGCCTAAGGAGCCTTGGTGAATTCCTACAGTGCATCTTGTAGATGGTACACACTGCTGCCACTGTGCGTCGGCGGTGGAGGGAGTGAATGTTTGTGGATGGGGTGCCAATCAAGCGGGCTGCTTTGTGGCAAGCTTCTTGGGGGTTGTGGGAGCTGCACTCATCCAGGCAAGTGGGGAATTTTCCATCACACTCCTAACTTGTGCCTTGTGGATGGTGGATGGGCTTTGGGGAATCAGGAGGTGAGTTATTCGTCACAGAATTACTAGCCTCTGACCCGCACTTGTAGCCACAGCATTTATATGGAATAGCCCAGTTCAGTTTCTGGTCAATGGTAACCCCCCAGGATGTTGATAGTGGGGAATTCAGTGATGGTAATGCCATTGAACATCAAGGGCCGATGGTGAGATTCTTACTTGTTGGAGATGGTTGTTGCCTGACACTTGTGTGGAGCGAATGTTACTTGCCACTTGTCAGCCCAAGCCTGGATATTGTCCAGGTCTTGCTGCATTTGGACATGACATCTCTTTAAGGTTGAGTGGCTTGAAGATAATACAATTGGCATCAGAAATGTAGAGCTAAATCAATTTTTTGTGACAGTCGAATAACTACACAAGGGTAGGTCCACAGTTCTGGTTTACTAGTCAAGGTTGGAGAGATAGACCTATCATTGGAGACTGGGATTCTACCCACTCAGCTCCAGATAACTGTACAAGACATTGTCCCAGTGGGTGCAATGGTTCTGTCTGGGCAACAGTGACACATGTACCAGTGTTCTCTATTGTGTAAACTGCACAACTTTTAGCTGTTACAACTCCAGGATTATCCCTGTGGACAATTTGGCCTTCCTAACTCATGACTGCCAATTTGTGCCTAAGCTTTCTGAAGTTGAGTAAGCAGGATGAATCTCTATGTGCACGTCAAATGGAAACTTTCTCAGTAGTGTGCTTGGAACTTTTGAACAGGACAATAGGTTTGACTATTTGGAAGTCCCAGCGCTTCTTCTTATGTCTGCTGTCAAATGTCCTCATCACGTGAGAGCTGGATCAGGGTTGAATGTTACATTGAGGCCGTAGAAAGAGACTGTTGAATAAATAATGATTCCAGGATTGTGGTTGCTATTTCATTCAGGTTGACTGAGGGAACTCAAATTATTCTGCCTTGATTAAGGGGAGTCGTGATCCAATTATTTCCATGATTCAGTAAAATCTTTATTATCCGGCATGTGTGGGGGATGGGTGGTGCCACTTAATCAAAAATGCCGGATAATGGGGAGTTCCATTTTCCAACAGAGTACAGCACAATACTTGTTGCATGAACTAATATGCAAGTACTCAGGAAGTAAAGAAGTGTTCTTTTTACTCCTAATCTTCAACAGTACATTAAAATATAAACTAAAGTATAAAATAATAATAAAATAATAGTGTACAAGTACAAGTTTCAGATCGCTTTGTTATTGTTCTCAATTGGTAAAGGGACAATTCGCATTAGGGGAACATCAGATTATCATTAGTAGAGAATTCCGGTTGGTAGAGTGCTGGATAACACAAAGTTTACTGTACAAAGGTTAAAAAAGATCTATCATTTTCTTCAGATTGAATCCAAATAAAAGGAAGACATTAGAGACAAGAATAAATTCCTAAATATTTGGCAAAATAAAATTTGAAACAGGGGGCAGAATTTTAAGTCCCGCGGGCGGGCACGCGCCCAACCCGATCGAGCGTAAAATCGCGCGAGATGACGTTGGGTGAGCGTCCCGATGTCACCATGCATTCGCGCACTTGGTGGGCACACACGGCAGTCAGAAGCACGCCTACCGGCGATTGAGCTGACAATTAAGTCTATTAACGGCGCGATTGAACGTGATTTTTCGTGGCCCGTCCAACCTTACGGTTGGCAGATGGGCCAGGCAGACTTCACATTTTTCATGAGACCTCATCCACGGGCAGGATGAAATCTCCGTTGTGAAATAAAACTTCAGGGTCCTCACAGACTTTGAAAACAGAGCCATCCAGCTGGCCGGCGAGGATCTGGACCGTTCCTGTGCTGACGGTGAGGTCGGTGGTGCTAAACCAAGTGAAGATCCAGCAGTGCAACATCCATCAGACAACCATACTGTGAGTGATGTGTCCTCTTTCACAGGCCACTGCCATGCATTAATTATTTCTCTTGCATCCGCAGGCACATCTGGGAAACAGCTGACAAAGTCCACAACCCAGGGCCTCCAAAGAAACCCCGATGAAACCTCTTAAGAGGAATCTCCTCCTTGAAGTCTCATCACAGCGCTCACTCACAACCTCCACCAGTGCAGAGACACATACATTGGAGGGACCTAGCCTTAAAATAGCCTCGGGATGACAATCTGGTGAGTGCATTGCACTGTCTGATCCACAGCAGGCAGAGGCAGGGACTTCCCAGGTCCCTGGCACTCGGAAGACTGCTGGAGGCCAGAAATTTGCTGAGTCCAAGTCAGATGATGAGCCTCTGGACTCAGTCATGTCACAGTCCCTGGAGCTGCAAAGGCAAGCAAGGGAACATCAGGAAAGGATGTTCGCTACACTCCTCAGATTGCAAGGCACGATGGAGGATACCATCCGCCTTCAGGCTGAGGTGATAGCGCCGGCATTGCAACGCACCAAGGTCAACGCTGGTAGGATGGTGTCCGCCATGGAGACCTTGCTCCAGGACATCACTCCTGCACTGCTGCATGGGCCCAACTATCGCCAATGCCATAGCTGGCCTCCAACAGTATGTACACGACAGGGGTGCGGGGATGCTCGATCTCACTCCAGCTACCCCTGCTCCTCAAGGAGTCAGCCTGGGGCCCCTGGGCACCCATAGGGAGGAGGATCAGCAGGCATCCTGTCCGCCCCCCGCCACCCCCCCCCCCACCACCCCACCCCTCCAAGCCTTCAGAGCCATCCATCCAGGGTGACTCCAGGACTGACAGGGCCACCCGAATCCCCTCTTCCTGTGACCTCAGCAGCTCCAGCTCTACAGGCCAAGAAGGGTGCCACTGCCACACAGCAGGACCCCGAAAGAAGGCCGGGGCCCACCAAAGGACGCCCGCCAAGGTCATCACAGACAGGGCAATGCAGTCAGCAGCTGGCTCCGCCTCCACTGTGGATGTCCAGGGAGCACCAACAGGATTAGGAAAGTTAAGAAGATGTAGTTGCATAGCCTGGGCATGGGTGTTAGTCACTTATACATAATGTTCACTATTGTCAATAAACTCCTAAGAATGTCTCCCTGCCTGTGGCTCCTTGTTCTGATGAGCCGTGTTCTTGTCACTCAGATGTGAAACCTTTCTGCACAAGATAAGGCAGGTGTCTCAGTCCAGGGCCTCTCCCCTGTGCTCTGTGCAGCCTTCAGGCCACAGTGATGGTCCAGCCTCACACTCCCTGGAAACATTACTGATGCCTGCACCTCGGCGCTGCTGGTCATTGCTGCCAGATGTAATTGGCAGGCGTCACAGAGTTCTCTCATTCTCTCTGTGTGCTCTCAGCAACTTTAATATGGGGCTGGCCCCCATCTCTTCAGCATCTGTGACCAGTGATGCTGTGTTCCTGAAGGGGTCAGGTGCTGAAGGCGGACCAAGAATCAGATGCTTCTAAAGTTTCATGGCTGTGTCTGTATGATATGACCCTGATCACAGAGCACAAGCGAGCTGCCCTCAGCCAGACAGGAGTCAGACATTCCCAGAGGCTATGAGAAGACCTATGGCGTGTCCTCACTGAATGTCGTCATCATCCTCCCGCGATCGAGTGACTACTAGGGTCTCCACTGTGTCTCTATGACAGGAGCATTAACACAGAGTATATGTACACTGCCATAAGCCAGACTGGAGTCAAACATTCATAGATGCAATGTGAGGATCTTATGATGTCTCCTCACTGCATGTCGTCATCATCCTCCACAAATCTAGCAGCTATGAGAGTTTCCCACATGCACCTGCCTCGTCTGGCCAGTGCAAGGGCCTCATCACCATCAGCATCACCTTCGAGGACCTTCTCGCCCTCAAGCCTGTCGGCATCCACATCAGAGGAGACCTCTAGCTCCTCCGTCTCCTCCTCAGGCTGCTCCTTTCCTTGTTGCAGAGCCAGGTTGTAAAGGGTGTAGGAGACGATGATGATGCATGACACCCTCTGCAGACTATATTGCAGGGCTCCACCAGACCAGTCCAGGCACCAGAACCTCATTTTCAGCAACCCAATGGTTTGCTCCACTAAGTAGCAGCATTATACTTTGACTCTGCTGCAGTCTGAGGCCGCCACACGGATGTCATTAGCCACTTCCTCTGCAGGTAGCCCTTGTCCCCGAGGAGCCATCCCTGCAGCCTCTGTGGACCCTGGTAGATGTCAGGGACCTGTGACTGACTGAGAATGTAGGAGTTGTGCATACTCCCTGGAAACCGTGCGTATACCTGCAGGATGCGTTTGTGGTGGTCGCACATTCAGCGAATGGAAGCCCTTGTGATTGATGTAGTTGACTGCATGTTGTTACAGAGATCTGAGTGTCACGATGGCACCCTGCACCTGTGGGAAACCCGAGATCTAGGCAAATCCAATCGCTCTTGCATCTGACTGTCCTGGTGCCGGGTGCAATGCACAAAGTTGTGTGCCCTCGCAAAGATGCCATCCGTGACCTCATGGATGCATTTGTGTGTGAAGGCTTGTGATATTCTACCGAGGTCACTTGTCGAGCCCTGAATGGAGCCACTGGCATAGAAATTGAGTGCCGCGGTCACTTTCACAGCCACTGGCAGGGGATGCCCTCCATGTCCACCTGGCACCAAATCCTGCAGCAAGTGGCAGATGTGACCAACCAGTTCCCCATACATGTGCAGTCTTCGGCGACACTGGTTCTTAGTCATCTGCAAGAATGAAAGGCAGCGTCTATAGGCCCTGGGTGTCACTAAGCGCCGACCAGCGACAGCTCACTGTGGCCCTTCGGCAAATGTGCAGGAGCCCCAGATGCCCCTCCTTCCAGAGGGTGCTGCTCCTCCCTCTGTGCAGTCAGGCACTTCAATCACTCTTTCCTCCATTGTCTTCGCTCTCTGTAGGCCATCAGGCATACAGCTAGATCACCAGGCTCCATGATCCTGATGTACTCCTCCTGCAGGATAAAAGGTAGAGACCTGTGGGTTAACAGGGGTGTACTAAGAACCTGTCCTAGTTAAGTATGAAGGCCCCTTAACGCTTCGTGGAGAGTGCTGGCCACCACTTGGATGGCCAGAGATTAGTGAGCTGCACGGCTGCCTGAAACCCCACCCACCTTCGCCCAACTCCACCTGACCAATCGGCAGCAGCTTTGCCCACTGGACTGCATGCTGTGCCCTCAGTTCAAGCGCAGGCATCCTCCTAACCCGTGCTGCAAGTCTGCATTGTTAGCTTGAACCATGGGGGAGACTGGTCCAAACCAGGATGGTGGCATTGCAAGGGGCTGTGAGCACCTCCACCAGTGACTGCTCCATGGCCAACTTTAGCAAGGAGATTGTACAATGTGCCCAGGTGTCCAACTGTTCTGCCGTCCACTAAAATGCTCATTACTTTGCAGTCTGTGCCCAAGAGATGAAAAGCTCTGGATCACTTGGTGGCACTTTGATGCCTCTGTGTTGTTTGAGTGGGAAGGTAAGCTAGAGGCCCAACTCCAATCATATCAATGACTGCACCTGAACTGTCTCAGTTGGAGAGGAATAGTCACTTTATGTAAGATGTCCCTAAAGCATGGCCGCTTCTCTCGCCCACCCTACCCCCCATCCCGAATGCTTGTGCGCTACATTCAACCGCAGGGCAGCACCAGCACCCCGACCCCAAAGTCACCTCAACTGCAGGGCTGTCCTTGGCACCCCTCAAGTCATGTCAACTGCACGGCTGCCCTTGCCCACCCCTCTCCCAGCATGCCACAAGCTTGAAGTCCAACAGGCGACCCAGATGAGCGCTGTGAAATGTTATTGTGCACTCACCTCCGAGTTCCCCTCAAAGTGTAGCCCGCCAAGTGCCTTTTATATGCTGTTGTGAAACACGTTGGCGTGCTTTCCCGCCGACGTGGGCTGAAGATCCAGGGAGGGTGGACGATTCCAGTGGGCAGGCCTAATAATGATATACAGATATATTATAATGAGGTTCCCGACGACCGATGTTGGGAAACATGGCCCAGCATCGGCGGGCTGAACAGACGATTGGAAACTGGTTTCACGCCATATTACCTGCTCACGTAACCGAACATGCCTGATGCTGGTGGGCACAAAAAATCCCTGCAAGATTCAGAGGGTTCCAGATGCAGGGGAATTGCTCATTGCAAGTCCAAACTTCCCGGGTAATTTCAACATAGTCAGCACATCTGGACTTCCGAGGGGTCCCCCAATGTATTTTGGGAGGTCCCTCCAGGATACAAGCATCTGGAGATCATAAGTTCTGGGCCATTATTTAATCACCTTAGTAACACCAGCAGGGCTGACAAAACAAAGGCATCAGAAATAATGTTCTAGGTTTGTTACTGATACCCAGGTTATAGGGAAGGAATTGTCATTTTTAACACCTTGCCCTTAGGTCCTTAACATTTTTTGATGCCTTGAGGATTTGGCTGCACAGCTGCATAACATTGTTTGGTTTCTTCCTTTCCCTATTTCATCCAATTAGGTCAGAAAATGTTTGGAACCGTAAAGTTGACTACTCCTTTCCTCTGTCCTCCTTGGAAAGTAGATTAACCCTATCTGAGTTTTTGTCAGGTTTTTCTTGTGGAAGGGAAGAATTTGATTCCTGATATGCAAAAAATTCTACATTACTTGACAGATGCGCAAGTGAAATCAGCTGATCTCAGGTCTTTGCAAGATTTTAGAGCAAAGTATTCCTCAAGTATATTATTCAATACATCAGCTCAATGCCTTTTAAAGTGATCTTTTTATGCAGGTCAATCTTGAGATCTCAGGTAACTGCTTAGTTACACATTGCTTTGACAAGATCTGAAGAATAAGCAACAGAAGTCCGTTGACGTGGTTTATTAATTTAATTTACTGTTCCTGGCCGCTTGCTGGGGCAAATTGCCAGTGTAACAAAGCTAACAAATGAACTTGCATTTATATAAAGCCACTCAAGACCTCAGGGTGTCCCACACTATTTCACAACCAAAGAAGTACTTTTGAAATGCAATGTAGGAAAATGCAACAAGCAATTTGCACAGCATGATCCAGCAAATAACAATGAGATAAAGGAACAGATTATCTGTTGATGATGATTTTAGTTTGAGCAATAAATGTTTTCCACAACTTCAAAGCTATGATGATACTAAACTAGAGATCATGGCAAACTGTGAGTAAGAATGTAGGACATTCCTGGAATGTATAGAGAGAATTGCAGGAAGATATAGACAAGTTTGACGAGAATAGACAAGAATGGGCAGATCTGTGGCAGGTGCAGTTCAATGCAGACAAATGTGAAGTAGCACTTGTGGAGATTTTAAAAATGAGTGAACTTAACCATGCCAGAAACAGCAAAGATTCTTAAGAGTGAAAGAGCAGAGTGATCGAAAGAATGGAAATACACAGATGTTTAAAGATGACTACAAATAAGAAGTAAAGCACTTTGAAAAGTCCTGCAAACATGACAGGTACTATATAGATATCAACATTTTTCTTGCGCACTTTTTGCTGCAGAGATTACTTCTTAATTAGGAATAGTTGCATTTGTTTCTTACGGTTAATTGTTAATAATTGCTAATTATTAGGAAATCAAGCACAAAGAGGTCCCAACAACTTCTGCTGATACACGGGTAATAACCATTGCCACAAATCACATTCCACAATCCTGGCTCCATTAGCAGAGACTCACACAATGGAGTAGGTGGCAAAAGTTCTTCTGCAACCAAAATGATAGAAACAGTTCTGTGTTTTGTCACATAAATTCTAGTTCATCTTTTTTGAACTCCAATCTTCTTTATTGTGCATATAACACATGTATCATTCTGTATCAGCAGATAATGAATTATGTTCAGAAATCACCATTGTTTTTGTACTTATCGTGGATAATTAGTAGAATTTTCTGCTCACACCATGCAAACACAATTGCTTTTGTACTGTGGAGAAAATTGGCATTTTCACATATCCTAGCACTCAGCAGCAGCCTTAGACAAATCAACACTGGCAATTTAACAGCTTTCCTAAAAATGAAAAGATCCAATTTGTTGTATATCAATAGCATCAGAAAAGGTTATATTCTCCCACATAGCCAAATGTTTTCTTTTCATGAAAGCCTGTTCATTATCATATACTCAAAAACAATAATAAATATTGTTTAGAAAGAATGATGATTTGCAATACCATTGAAATGTCATATGTAGTAAAATACTCCTTAAGATACTTAATAAAAAAAAAATTTCACTTAAAACAGCATAAATATTTATAAACACATTGTATCAATGTAGGCATGATGCACTGCTCTGGGAGAAGATGTATAAACACCAATATAGGATGTATAGTTTCTCTGATGTTTATGGTGGTGTAGCTTGATAGCACGTTTACTATCCATTAATGCTCTCATGCATTTTAAACCCCCATCCCACCTGTTATTGCATGCTATCTTAGTTCAGTGTAAATCTAGCAGAAGCAATCTTCACCAGCAGAAAGCTCACACTTTGAGGGCAATGTTTCAGAGTAGATCACACCAGTCGAAACAGTATGTTCTGTCCTCCCTCAGTGCCAGTCAATATACTTATGCTTCATTTCACACTAGTTACAATTTTTTGGTGTGGATGGGCGCAGTTAGTTTCTGCAGAGTCCACAGCCTGACACTTCATCATCTCAGGCCACAGTGGAGCAGTTGTTGGCAGGCTGGGTGGGAATGAAATTTGGGCGAGGTGTAAAAACAATCTGCCGATTCTCTACCATCCATTTTGTACCTCTGCCCAAGGTCAATTTCATTCCCACTTACTCAGTTTTCAGTTGATAATCAGTGAGGTTGTATTACTAGAATAAGGATTGATTTTCCAAATCCACATGCTCAGCACAGCATCTCACTCATTAGCAGTGTGTTGAGATTAGAACTGCAATTTTCCAACATGTGCTAAAGAGATAAGTCTCCACACTGGGAACCATTCGGAAAATCGATCCTATTGTGTGAGCTTCAGTAGCCTGTCTTCGAAAGAAGATTGACACATTGAGGAGTTTAGAGACCTTAGCAAGAGAATATTACAACGTGCATTACATGGTATTATTCCCCTGTCTTTGTATATATATTTTTTATTTATGCATCTTGGGATGTGAACATCACTGGCAAGGCCAGCATTTGCTGCCCATCTGGAATTATCCTTGAGGAGTGGTGAGCTGCCTTCTTGAACAGCTGTACTTCATGTGTTGTAGATAGACACATAGCATTGTTATGGAGGGAGTTCCAGGATTTTGACCCAGCTACAATGAAGGAATGGCGATATAATTCCAAGTCAGGATGGTGTGTAGCTTGGGGGGAACTTGCAGTTAGTGGTGTTCCCATGCATCTGCTGCTCTTGTGGTAGAGCTTTGTCTATGTGGATTTGGAAGTTGCTTCAAAGGAGCCTTGAGAAATTACTGCAGTGCAACTTGCAGATTGTACGCACTGCTGCCACTGTACACTGGTGATGGAGGGAATGAATGTTTAAGGTAAAGGATAGGGTGTCAATCAAGCGGGATGTGTCTTGGATGGAGTCAATCTTCTTGAGTTCTTGGAGCTCCACTCATCCAGGCAAATGGGGAGTATTCCATCACACACCTGACTTGTGCCTTGTAGATGGCAGACAAGCTTTAGAGAGTCAGGAGGTGAAATTCCTACCACAGAATTCCCAGCCTCTGACCTGGAATTGTAGCCACATTATTTAAATAGCTGGTCCAGTTAATGTTCTGGTCATTAGTAACCCCCAGGATGTTGATTATGAGGAATTCAGTGATCTTAATGTAAGAATCCTTGGAAACCCCTACATCAGGCTTTCTTGGTGATTAACGAAAACAAACTTAAATACTGTGACTGACTGTGCGTTCCTTTAGTTTCATTGTTACAGAAAGAAGACTTGCATTTAATGGTACTTTTCATGATATTAGACAGTGCTTTACAGCCAAACAAGTACTTTTTGAAGTGTAGTAACTATTGTAATGTAGGAAACACAACAGCCAACATGCTCACAGTAAACTTCCACAAACAGCAATGCGATAATGACCAGATAATCTGTTTTTGTGATGTTGATAGAGGGATAAATATTGACCAGGATATCGGGGTACCTCCCCTGCTCTTCTTCAGAATGGATCTTTGACATCTTCCAAGCAGACAGATGGGCTCGGTTTAATGGCTCATCTGAAAGACAGCACCTGTGATAGTGCAGTGCTCCCTCACTCCTACACTGGAGTGTCAGCCTTGATTTTTGTATTCAAGCACTGGAGTGGGACTTGAACCCAGAACCTTGTGATTCAGAAGCAACATTGTTACCCACTGAGCTATGGCTGAGACTTTACTGAATCTTATGAACTACATTTTTTAAAATCCTGATCATGATACGCCAAGGGCAGAGATTTGCCCTTGTCGGGCAGGCTCAGCGGGGGCGGGCGGGGGCAGTCGGGAAGCTAACTACCGCCCGCGATCAAATCGGGCCAGACCACACTCGGGTCGGACCGCAATTTCACTCTGGTGGGCCAATTAAGGCCCGCCCAGCGTGAAACACGTGCTGCAGCGCTCAGCGCTGCCTTTGCGGAGGAGGGGAGGAGAGTGAGCGTGGAACTTCACACAGGCGCACTGGTGCACACTGGAAAAGCTCCCTGAGGCACAGAGCTGCCTCAGGGAGATGGAGAGTTCTGAAAAACAAAAACAGAGAATTTTTAAATGTTATAAAACATGTCCCCTCATGTGACTCTGCCACACGAGCAGGGACATGTTATGAACGAGATGCAAAATTTTTTATTTTATGTTTATTTGCTGTTGGAAACCTCATCCCGTCCGTGGATGAGGTTTCCTAAAAACTGCAAAGGCTGCTTGGCCTTTTTGCCTGCCCGCCAATCATAAGGTTGGACAGGCAGCGAAAAAATTAAGTTAATTAATACTTTAAGTTAATTAATACTTAATAGGCCTTCTAGTTGTCGGCGGGTGTGCCACCGATTCCCATGTTCACCCTCCGACCGAACTATTGCGCGACTGCACGTTGACGTTGGGACAGTCGCCCCACGTGTCATTTCACGCTCGAGCGGGTCGGGCATGCGCCTGCTCACCAAGGTGAAAATTCTTCCCCAAGGTAAGAGAGGCTGGGAGGTGACTTGATGGGGAGTGTGGTTGGGGCCCGCATTGACCAAATGCTTTATTTGCCCGAAAGTTGTAGAAGGGACCAAATGGAAAAAGGCAAACTTCAGCAGAAATCAGTTGTATTTGAAAACAGACAGCTTACGGTGTGGGAACTAATAGATAAACATCTTCCAGAAGTCCAGATACAGCTAGAGCCAAGGCAAAATAACTGGATGCCAAGTTCGCCATTTGGCCAGGCACTAGCATTAGAATGTTCATGACCTGAAAGATGGGAAGCCAAGGATCTTGAAAGTTTGACCTGGCCTGGAGGAGCAATGATATCTTTCGTAATGGGGCCATTCAAATAATAGAGATAATGATTGGTTCAAATCAGTTGACGTAGACTTTGCTGTGAAAGGAAAGCAAAAAAAATGGATCCTCTGGGCCGGGAGGAAGAGAATTTTGGCCACAGGAGGTTTCGAACCATCCCACAAATGGACTATCACAGAAGAACTGGGAACTAGGAACATGAACCGGCATGACCAGGGAGATCACACTCCTACCCAGAGCGTAATGGTAATGCTACCACACTTTTATATTGTTGCTCAGGCATTAGCATGTGTCAAGTCTTACACTGAATAAATTTGAATCACTTCAGAATTTTGGATAAGCGGATAAAGGGTTAATTGACTCTGATACACTTGGGCCTGAATTTTTTAGCTCGGCAGGTGGGCGGGATCGGCTGGGAAACGGATCTCCAGGGAAACGGAACTCCAACCGCAATCAGCCTCTGACTGAAATTTCACGCTGGCTGGCCGATTAACTGTCAACCAGCGTGAAGCATGTGCTGAAAAGCTCAGCACTGCCAGGGTGGGGTGGTGGGGGGGAGGAGGGCGGGCGATGACATTTCCGCGGGTAGAGAGTTGCCTCAGGGAGCTGCAGACCCGAAAATGTTCCAATAAAGTTTTTAAAAAGTGGAAAAAAAACCCCGAGCATCACAATCAGGCACCTGAAAATATAGATGATAAAAATGCTGCCCACGGATTTTATTTCATAACAGAAACCTTATCCTGCCCTTGGATGAGGTTTCATGAAAAATGTAAAGGCCGCCTGGCCAATCCACCCTTCCGCCAACTTAAGGTTGGACGGGCGACGAAAAATAGCAGACAATTGTGTCGTTAGTGAGCTTAACTGCACTCTTAATTGTCGGCGGACGCGCTTCCAACTTTTGCGCATGCCCGCCGAGCGAAATATCGCGCGATTACATCGGGATGCACGCCCAATGTCATCTCGCACGATTTCATGCCCGACCAGGTTGGGCATGCATCCGCGCAATCTACGTAAAATTCCGCCCTTGAATTCCAACAAAATTCTCTTTTGTTGGAGATGGTCATTGCCTGGCGCTTGTGTAGCGCAAATGCCACTTGCCACTTAGCAGCCTAAGCCTGAATGTTGTCTTGGTCTTGCTGCATAAGGCACAGATCGCTTCAGAATCTGAGGAATTGCAAATAGTTCTGAACACTGCGCAATCATCAGTGAACAAGAATTTGGTGTGCTTCGGTTATGCTTCAAGTGTCTTACTTTGTCACGTGCAGATTTTTGCATCAATTTTGCTTGAAAATAAATGTATGTTTGCATTAAAAAAAGACAATCATTTCCTATTGGCTTTTTCCAACCTCTAATTGCCCAAGAACAATGAGCACTAATTCACCTTTCACTGCAATTTAACAGTGTACTCTCTTCATTACCACAATGGATCTGCTCGTTTCACATAGCATTTCACAATTTTTAGATTGTCAGCTTGCCAATTTCTAAACATTTTAAGTGAATGGGCAGAAAATTATTGGCTGCCAAACACTGAGGTGGAAAACCCCTGCCTCAACTGTATTTTCTTCTAGCACATGAATTAAAATATGGAAGAGGCAGGATGACTTTCTGTGACGCCATTATGTATTGTAAGTGATATTTCTGCTATTCGAATGTGTAGCTGGCAATTTTTGGCATTTTTAATCCAATATCCTGGTTTCCAGCCTAACTCTGCTTAACCATCGGCCCACTAAAGGGTTCAACTCCACCTCCACAGCTAGTGCAGTATTGGCTCAGTGTGAGCAAGGAGCTGCATTTCCATTGCTCCTTCACATCACTCTGAGAGAGGAGAAGGCAAAAGTCCACATTTATCGATCTACTTTCTATGGAGATTTTTATTCACTGAGAAGCGCTGGAAGAGATTCTTCACAAGCATTCAGACATGAATGGCAACATAGCAGGCGCTGAGGTTTGTTTTAATCTAATCATTCACATCTTTATAACGCAGCATTGAGGCTTATCATTATTGGAATGGTGCTCTCGTCCAGGTGTTGCAACCAGCTGACAGACACTGCTGCCACTGTGCGTTGGTGGTGGAGGGAGTGAATGTTTAAGTGGGTGGATGGGATGCCAATCAAGCAGGCTGCTTTGTCCTGGATGGTGTTGAGCTTCTTGAGTTTTATGGAACTCATCCAGGCAAGTGGAAAGTATTTATCACATTCCTGACTGGTGCCTTGTAGATGGTGGACAGGCTCTGGGGAGTCAGGACATGAGTTACTTGCTGCAAAATGCCCAGCCTCTGATCTGCTCTTGTAGTCACAGTTTAAACCAATGCAAATCCATGTTGTTTTAAAACTCGACAATTAAAAGTAACTCTTTTGTTCCAAATCCTTGCTGTGAAAGAACCGTCAAAATGCTCTGAAGTATGATAACCATAAAAGGGCTGCATTTAACAGGGTCCTGTGGCTCCTGCCCTCCCTGCAGCCAAAAAGTCGCAAGGAACCCGCTCCTGACAACTGCGCCCTAGCTATATATCACCATGAACGACATTAAGTAGTTGGCATTGAAACCTCCACCCCTATTTGGTGAGGAAACCCCACCTCAGAGAACTGCTGGTCTGTCAGATTCCTGGCAGCTTTCTCGTCCCAGCAGTGCCGCCAGGAGCAGTGGCCACTGCTGGGATTATAGCCAGTTTGAACAAACAGGAGCCCAGGCACAAAGATAAGTCCAGGATCTTGCCAGGGCCAGGTTGATAGGTTTCGGTGGCAGGGGGTTGTGGGGGGGGTGCTGAATGGGGTCAGGGGAGCCAGGTTTGAGAGGTGAAGAATTGGGTAAAGGGGAGAAATTACCTTGGGGGTGCCTCCAACGGGTCCAGGAGACCTACAAAGGAGGTGCCCCTCCCCCTGCTATCCCAGCACCAGCCTCAGCAGCTAAAGTTGCTGGGCTTCCCATAAGGCATGGGCCTCCCCCTGCCATGGGTAAAGTACCTGCAGTGGTGGGGTGAGGCCTTTAAGCGGTAACTAATGGCGGATGGGGCAAGGTCCAGCATGTAGCAGGCTGGCACAGTGCCCGCTGGATTTTACGTGCACCCCCACCTTCAAACCCGCTGGCAGGGGACTGTAAAACCCAGCCCTATGTTTCTGTCTTATGCATATCCACAATCTCTCCAAAGTTAACGAGAGCTTGTGAGATCAGCAGGTTGCTGTGTTTGATGAGTTTGCAGGACATTATTAAAACAAAATTGTAAACATATTCTCTACAATTATAGCTAAGTTTTGCATGAGGTAACAAACACTTTATTTCATGTCCAGTTCAGGATCCCTGGGAGTGTGTTAATAATCGAGGAAGTTTTCTACACAGGAGAATTTGAAAGACCCCTGCATATAGAAAAACAAACTTTTAACTGATATGGGAAGATTTCCAGTACACTCTATGTACTAAACCCATTTATAAAGGACTCTTTTATTGCACAAATAACACAGAAGGAAAGCTTCCCTTAATATCGTCACTTTCACTTTGCAACACATCAAAGTGCAGGAAACGTGAATAGTGTGTGGAGCAGGTGAAAAGAGATTTAATGCTTTTGTATATATTTTTTTGGATGGAAGAAACTTTGTATGGAACATTTCCTTCAGCTTTGAACTCAGCTAATATTTCAGTCCTGAAGTATCCTCAGCGCAGGTATGTATACACCCATTTCAAAGCACATGTCTAAAACTGTCTTGGTCTAATTTCCACCCTATCCTCAAAGCATGCTGTGAAGCAGCTGACAAATTCAGTCAGCACACATTTAACCTTGGTCTCAGAGCAGCTGATTGAGGAGCAGTTTTGACAGTGGATTCCCTCCCAATATGTTGTGAATGCTCAAACTTATTTCATTTCTGACATTTAAAGATGCATAGTCATCCTGTTGGGGAGAATAAAAGGCAGCACAATTAATTTTACAATTAGATCAGCCTAATTTGTTCTCACTGCAGTTGCACCATTTCAACAGCATATGGGATGGAAGTGAGTCTATCTGTGTGACAAGAACAATTTGGTAGAAAGGTCACCTTCATATGCCAGCTCATATTTGCATATCGATGTTCTACACTTTGGTATAGTTGGAAGCCTCTGTCTATAGATAACTCTGTGATAGTTTAAAGATCATACTGACATGGTTGTTAACAATCAGACTTCACAGCGCACTGATTTCAAGTGAAATTCTCTGACACCCTGGTCCATTGGCAGATCTTTGTGCGCAGTGTGCATCCTACTGTGAAATCACTGGCGACGCAAATTATATTTTCCAATCAGCGATACACTGGATATGATGCCCTTCGGGTGGAGGAGATTGTGTGGGATTGAGTGCTGGGGATGGGTCTTGGAATATGTCACCCATCAAGCCAAATCTTTATAGGTTCCTTTACAGATGGAAAACTAGTTCAGCAAAAGAACGATGTTAATGACACAATAGGCCTTGATGTCCCTGGAACTTGGGTGGGAAAATATATTTTAAAAATCCATCAAAGTTCATATTTCTGACAGATTTCTAGGAACGTCCGCTGACAAGCGTGTGTGTATGTGTGAATCTGTGTGTGCATCCGTGCCCTTAAATAGCCTGCTGGTAATTACAATCAAAGCTCACTGTTGTGGGCAGCTATTGCATTTCGGTTTTGTGCTAATATTAGGAAGGTGACTGGTTAAAGGCCAGGCAACAAATGGTTAAAGGCCAGGCAGCAATTGTTTTTCCCAGTTTGTGACCTATTTGATTACAAACATGGCGTAAAGTTGTTTGCTTAAAACTCAAAGTAGGGCCAAAAGGTAATGTCTTAATGTAATGCAACTGATGATTGTTGTTTGTTTAGGATATCATTGAATAAGTAGAAATTCGGCAGTTTGTAATCACCCTTTAGCAATGGTTGCTTGGTGGAACCGGGGACAGATCGGGGAGGTGCTGAAGCAAGCAGATCTAGGGGTAGATTGGCCAAAGTTGCTGTTGGGACCATCCTGCTCTAGGGAAGGTTGCCGGGGGTGAAAATGAGCCAATCATGGACTATTGCTATCAGAGAAAGGAGCCAATCATGGTCTAGTGCTATCAGAGAAATGAGCCAATCAGCAAGTGTGTACATACAAACATAAGAACAAGCAGCAGGAGTAGGCCAATTCAGCCCCTCGAACCTATTCTGCCATTTAATAAGATCATGGTTGGTCTGATAGTAACCTCAAATGATAACCTATCACCCCCTTGCTTACCAAGAATCTATCCACCTCTGCCTTAAAAATATTCAAAGACTCTGCTTCCACTGTCTTTTCAGGAAGAGAATTCCAAAGATGCACGACCCTCTGAGAGAAACAAATTTCACCTCATCTCCGTTTTAAATGGGTGACCCCCTCATTTTTAAAGAGTGATCCCTAGTTCTAGATTCTCCCACAAGAGGAAACATCCTCTTCACATCAACCCTGTCAAGACTCCTCAGGGTCTTATATATTTCAATCAAGTCACCTCTTACTCTTCTAAATTCAACCCAAGCCTGTCCAACCTTTCCTGATAAGACAACACGCTCATTCCAGGTAGTAGTCTGGTAAACCTCCTCTGAACTGCTTCCAACGCATTTACATCCTTCCTGAAATAAGGTGACCAATACTGTACTCAGTACTCCAGATGTGGTCTCACTAGTGCTCTGTATAAGTGAAGCATAACCTCCCAACTTTTGTATTCAATTCCCCTCACACGAAATGATAACATTCTATTAGCTTTCCTAATTACTTGCTGTACCTGCATACTAGCCTTTTGCGACTTATGCACTAAGATACTCAGATCCCTCTGCATCTCAGAGCTCTGCAGTCTCTCATCATTTAGATAACATGCTTCTCTTTTATTTTTCCTACCAAAATACACAGTTTCACATTTTCCCACATTTTACTCCATTTGCCTGATCTTTGCCCACTCTCTTAACCTATCTATATCTTTTTGTAGCCTTCTGACGTCTTCTTCATAACTTACTTTCCTACCTATATTTGTGTCATCAGCAAATTTGGCAACCATCCCATCCATCCCTTCATCCAAGTCATTTATATAAATTGTAAACAGTTGAGGTCCCAGCACTGATCGCTGTGACACACCACTCGTTACGTCTTGCCAACCTGAAAAAGACCCATTTATGCCTACTCTTTGCTTCCTATTAGCCAGCCAATCTTCTATCCATACCAATATGTTACTCCCTATACATGAGCTTTTATTTTCCGCAATAATCTTTGATGTGGCACTTTATCAAATGCCTTCTGGAAATGTAAGTACAGTATATCCACCAGTTCCCCTTTATCCACAACAAATGTTTCTTCCTCAAAGAATTCCAATAAGTTGGTTAAACATGATTTCCCTTTCACAAAACCATGTTGACTCTGCCTGATTACTTTGAACTGATCCAAGTGCCCTGCTGTAGCTTCTTTAATAATAACTTCTAACACTTTTCTATGACAGATGTAAAGCTCACTGGCCTATAGTTTCCTGCTTTCTGTTTCCCTCCCTCTTTGAATAATGGAGTTATATTTGTTATCTTCCAATCTAATGGAACATTACCCGAATCTAGTGAGTTTCAGAAAATAAAAACCAATGCATCAACTATCTCACTTGCCGCTTCTTTTAAGACCCTAGGATGAAATCACTCAGGACCTGGGCACTTGTCAATCCTCAGTACCCCTTCTTTGGTGATTGTAATTTTCCTGAGTTCTTCCCTCCCTCCCATTTCCTGACTCATAGCTGCTTCTGGGATGTTACTTGTATCCTCTATAGTGAAGACTGATGCAAAATACCTGTTCAATTCATCTGCCATTTCCATGTTTTCCATTATTAATTCTCCAGACTCATTTTCTATAGGACCAATGCTCTCTTTGTTAACTTGTTTCTTTTTTAAATATTTATAAAACCTCTTACTATCTGTTTTTATATTTCTGGCTAGCTTTCTCTCATACTCCAATTTTTCCATCCTTATTAATCTTTTAGTCATCCTTTGCTTAGTAATCGAGGCCAAAACATTGTATGTTTTCAAGAAGGAGTTAGATATAGCTCTTGGGGCGAAAGGGATCAAAGGATATGGGGAGAAAGCGGGAGCAGGCTATTGAGTTGGATGATCAACCATGATCATAATGAATGGCGGAGCAGGCTCTCAGGGCCAAATGGCCTACTCCTGCTCCTATTTTCTATGTTTCTATGGGCAGAATTTTCTGCCTACCGGGCGGGCGGGCCCGACCCAATCTCCGGCAGGTGGGGAGCCGATCCCCGCCGGAGAAGCAGGCCCCGCACCCATTTTAAGTGGGTGGGTCAATTAAGGCCCGCCCAGCGTGATGCCTGGTGGTAAACGCTATGCGCTTCCTGTGCGGGTGGGGGGATTCCCTAAAAGCGAGAGTGCACTCTTTTGCGCATGCACACGAAAGAGCGCACATCTCCCTAAGGCTAAGTGCTGCCTCAGGGAGACCACTGACAGCTGTATAAACATTAAAAATAGAAAAAGAAAATCCTTAACATGTCCCTCTCATGTGACAATGTCACACGAGATGGGACATGTTAATAAATTTCACTGAAACTTTATTAAACTTTTAAAATCCCTACATGAAACCTCATCCCGCCGGTGGATGAGGTTTCATGTTTTTTCTATTGCCTGCTGGGGCTCCTGGCCTGCCCACCAACCTTAAAGTTGGACGGGCAGGTCCTTTAATTGTTTTAACTATCCTGTCATTGGCCATTGACAGGTCGGTGGGCGGGCAGCTGATTTCACTGTGCCCCCGCCTTACTGAATATTTAAATGGAGCGGGTTGACATCGCGGGGAACCCCCGACATCATCCCGCGTCATTTTGTGCATCAGCGAGCGGGCCCCGCCCCCTGCTCGCCGATGGCAAAATTCAGCCCAATGTGCCTATGTTTCTATTGCTTATATTCTGTCCAATCTTCCGGCCTTCCACGTATCTTTGAATAGCTATATACTTTTTCTTTAAGTTTGATACTACCTTTAACCTTTCTAGTTAACCACGGATGGTGCATCCGCCCCTCAGACTTTTTCTTACTCGTTGGAATGTACCTATTCTGTGTATTCTGAAATATCCCCTTAAATGTTTGCCACTGCACTTCTTTTGACAAGGCGGGGAGCAGAGACCTATTTGAGTACGATATTCGTTAAGCACAAGGCTGTCGCTGCAGCCAGACAAGGAAGGGAGACAGCCTGGTGAACTATCTGAACAGAGAACGGACAAGGACGGATCAATCACCTAATCCTGTCTGTTTCTCGGGGAAACTAAGCAGCTAAAGTACGGGGTAAGTAGTCACTGGTATAAGCATTATTGAACTGTCTGTAACAGAAATCAAATAATAAAATGCAGTTGTTTTGGGCAAAGTCTTGAGTTTTGGGTCATTGATATCCAGAATAGACTTCCGAACCCAGGTGGTAGGAATAGCCTACAGGATTTTGGAGAGCCAGCCAGGAGGTTGAAGGTAGAGAAATGGCTAAACTCGGGATGGAGGGTTTAGTGACTCAGTATGTAGTCAAGAAATTATCTCTCAAAGAGAAATGGGTCCAGACGATCCTGCAGAGTAAGAATCCGGTGGGCGCAGGTGTCGACCCAGGAGCCAAACATGGAAAAGGCCGTCTGATTGCTGGCGGATCAAAAGAACCAAGTTATACAATTGGAAGAGATAGAACAACTGAAACAGAAGTTAGAGGAAAGGGAAGCCATTGTCTATAGATTAAAGAAGAGAACTCGAGGAAGAATGGCAGGGGCGAAAAGAGGAAGTAGAAAAGCATGAGGTAGAAAAGAAGAAATGGTGTCATCGGTTACAATTTGTGGAAAGCCAGTGCGTGAATAACCCAAAGGCAGTGTGACTCATGGGCAGAAAAGCAACACACACAGGGAGGCAGGGCGGAGGAAGCTGAAAGGCAGTGTGCCAATCTTAGGGTTGGCTACCAGTGTTTGGTGGAGGAATGTCACCAGACCCGGCAGGCACTAGCAAATCACACGCAATGTCAGGGCAAGATTGAGAAATTGGAAAGGGAATTACAGATAAAACAGGGGATAGTATATGCAAAGGGAGGAGAAGTAGAGGAGGATATCGAGGAGGAGTTAGAGGATGAAGATGGGCAGATGACAAGGCAACTGGGCGGACGGTCGCTGTCTCGGGACCCTGGTGGATTTCCGCCGATGGCACCTATGCGGCAAGAATGTAGATTGCTCTATGATCAATTGGACAGGGAATTTATCATTCCATTTACCTCTGATCAGTTGCAGGGTATGGCCGAAAAGATCCTGAAATTAGAAACGAGAAAGGATTTGTGTGGCCACTTCTTAGAGATGGACTAGTTAGCCATATTACACAGTGGATGATTATGAAAAGAACAAAGTGTTCACTTTAGGCAGTAGTCTCTTTGCCGCCCTCCCCACTGAGGCTAAGCGGGGAGGAGGGCGATATGCTGCCTAGCAAAACAATCAATGGCTTAGCTGCCATGGGAACCACTAGCGGGCCACCCCCACAAGCCACTGGAAAGGGTTACACAGGAACCCACAAAATCACCCAATGCCTATGCTGACCGTCTCTGGGCCATCTATGATACGACACATGGGGGACCACCCCTGAATTGGGGTCTGTTACAGGGACATCCCCTGAATCATTGGCTGAGGAGCCTGATAGCCCATTCTTTGCTGTACTTACAGGCAGCATTCGAGGGCTTTGATCCCGAAGCCACCAACAACACAGAGGCAGGGGTGTTAAGGAAAATTACCTTGAGGTTTGCAAGGCGCCAGTGGGATAAGAAAGTTGGGTCTGAGCAGAAGCAAAAAGGAAAGGTCTGTGAGGCCAAGAGTACAGTTCCGAAATCATGGAAACAGGAGGGAAAATTTAAGGTAACAGCGGTAATTTGGAGTGCTATAACTGTGGACAAAAGGGACCTTTTAAATGAGAGTATCAAAAGCTCCTGAAAGGTAGAAGGCCGCCTCTGGAAATGGATAAACACCTGGTTCTGAGGTGGAGGAGTTGCAAAGGGAAACAGCAGAGTTAAAGGCCCAAATGGAGAAGGTCCACTCATAAACCAGAGGGGGTGGGAGCTCCCCATCAGCCTCCTCCCCAGGCATGAAGGGACCGCACCCACCCCGAGTACCTGTGCCCGAAAATTTCTGATGAATGGGGAAGACCTTGTATCCACATGAGTGTGGACGGGAGAGTGGGTTGCTACCTGGTGGACACAGGAGCCTCCAGAAGAGTGATCCACTCGACCCCGCTGCGAAAATCGCTCCTATTTCGCAACGTGGTTTTCCAGCCGGAAGAGTTCACAGGTGACTCAGCAATGGGAGCAGCATCTAAGCCATTGGGTCTAAGGGTGGGGCCCTTTGTGATGCAATGGGAATGCATATTAGCCAAAGAGGGAAATTTGACTAAAGGAGTTTTGGTAGCGAACTGGCTGACAGCCCATTGTGTGGCCGTCAATATGGCCAACAACTGCCCGTGGGGAGTGGTGACGGAGGAACCAGGAATACTGGTGATACCTGCCCAACAACAAAAGTGTGGTCGGGTAGCTGCCATGACATCATATGACTCACAGGAGTGGCTGATAAAGGTGCCTGTATTATATCAAACACGTACAGCAAAATGCATCAGCTTTTGCAAGGCATGAACATGATTATGGGAGGATGCAGCGTAGGGAGGTGCAGATAGATGGGGACCCCATGAGTAAACCACAAAAACAGTGCCTGTTTCCGAAAGAAGCGGAACAAGATCTAGACACAGCAGTAGGGTCTTTAGTAGAACAGGGAGTACTACGCCCCATTGCCACTAATGTAAATTCACCCATGTGGCCAGTCCGGAAGCCGGTCGGATCCTGGCAAATGACGGTGGATTATATGGTCTTGAACAATAATGTACAGCCTGTGTCCCCACAGTCGCCGCAGTGGCAGATCTGATAGCGCCTATTCCCGGTGAAGCTCGAGTATTTACAGCTATTGACATATCCAATGGTTTTGGTCAATACCAATCCGAAAGGGGGATCAATATAAGTTTGCGTTCACTTTCAAGTAACAGCAGTATATGTGGACCCGCTTGCCACAGGGATTCCACAACAGCCCCTCCATATTCCATCAATGCATGGCACAGGGTTTGGGAGGCTTCAGTTCCCTCAACCGGCTTGTACAATATGTGGATGATTTGTTGCTGTTCTCTGAAAGGGAGGAACAGCACCTGAGTCTACTCATTGAGTTGTTATAACTATTAAGGAACATGAACATAAGAACATAAGAAATAGGAGCAGGTGTCGGCCATTTAGCCCCTCAAGCCTGCCCCACATTCAATAAGATCATGGCTGATCTGCCCCAGGCCTCAACTGCTCTTTTGTGCCAGCTCCTCATAACCCTCAACTCCCCAATATTTCAAAAATCTATCTGCCTCCTCTTTAAATACTCTCAGTGATCTAACCTCCACAACTCTCTGGAGAGTAAATGGTACTGAAAGTAAATCCCAAAAAAGGCACAGATAGGTCAGGAGGAAGTCCAATTCTTGGGACTTACTAAATGGCCAGGCGAAAGAGCCATAGAGGAGGGAAAAAGGAAAGCTGAACAGGAACTCAAGCGACCCAGTGACGTTTCAGGTGTGCGATCATTTCTAGGACCCACTGGGTATTGCCGAGAGTTCGGAAGAGGATATGGCACCACAGCAGCTCCTCTCTGAGATTGTTAAGAAAGGGGATAGAGTGGAAATGGATGGAGGCGTGTGAAAGTGCCTTTGTACAATTGAAGGTGGATTTGCAGACTGCCCACACCCTTGGGGCCATAAACCCTAAGAAAGATTTCACACTGGAGGCGGCTGCTATGGACTCGAGCCTGAGTGTGGTCCTAATGCAAGAAGTACACAGACAGGCTAGACCGGTGGCGTATGCCTCCAGGGTACTGTCGGGCGTCCTAAACGGCATACTCGCCTTGTGAACAACACCTGCTAGCCACTTTCTGGGCGGTAAAACACTTTGCAGTATACACAGGTACCCGAAGCGTTGCCCTAACAACCACTGACCAGGTTACTCTTAGAAGGGAGAATTAAGGATGGGACAGTCAGTAGTGTAAGGGTGGCACGATGGACCCTGTTATTAAATGGGATGGATCTGAAAGTGAAACCATTGGCAGAGCCCGAGTTGGCAGTGAATATGGACTATGAAGGGGAAACCAACATTTGCACAGTGGAAGGTGGCTGGGATACTAAAGGGGGCATGCGTGCGGGCATACATCCCAAGGGAAGGGATGTTGTTGTGGATGGGTCTAGCTCGGTGGTAGAGGGAGAGAGAAGGACAGGTTGTGGGATTTATGACCCCAATAGAGGTGTTGAATTGGCTTTGAAATTACCCTCTACCATGAGCGCCCAGCAAGCCAAGTTGGCAGCAGTAACATATATGGTTACCCACCCCCAAGAGTTCCCGATGCCATATACGATCTGTTCGGATTCAATGTTCACCTGTAACTCCTGCACGGAGTACCTGGCTTTTTGGGCCAGGAGAGGCTTTACCTCAGCAGAAGGGAAGCCTCTGGTCACCGGACCCATGCTGAGAACCATATTGGGGGTAGTAAATGGGGATCCAGCACAACCAATATTATATCCACAAGGTGAAGGCGCATTCTAAGTCAGAACTCATGAGGAAGGCAACAAGAGGGAAGATGAATTGGCAAAGGAAGGGGCAGAGAAAAGTTAGCCCTGGGATCCTTACGAATCAGGAATGGTGGCAGCTATTACAGGCAAAACAGAGCTACCCCCAGATTTGAAGGAGGTACAATATAAGGACCCAACCATTAAGACAGCAATTCAGACCAAGGATAAAGGGGAAGAATTGGAAAGGCCATGGCAGGCGGATGATATAGTGGTTAAGGAGGGAATGCTGTTTAAGGGTGACAAGTGGATAGTACCAGAAGGATATTGGCAGGAAGTAATGCAGTTAGTACATGGGGGACTTGGAGCAGGACATCCAGGAAGTGAAGGTACCTGGGAAAGAATAAAACCGGTAGGATAGTGGCTGGGAATGAGGCAAGGTGTAGAGGATTATGTGAAGGAATGTCTGGTGTGCCTGGCAAACAATCCAGGCCCCCAGAAAAGGAAGGCAGAATTGGGAGTGACCCAAAGCATGGTGGTCAATCTAGATTGACTTAATCGGGCCCTGACCCGCCACCAAAAAGGGGAATAAGCACTGTCTTGTATTAGCAGGTAACTTCACAAAATGGGTGGAAGCATTTCCATATAAGTTGGCCACAGCTTTGTGGACCACCAGGACCTGAGTGAAGGAAGTATTTTCTCAATGGGGACTGCCAGACATAATGGAATCCAATCAGGGGAGCCACTTCACAGGGCAAGTAATGCAAACAACTTTGAAGTTACTGGGGATAGAGGGAAAATAGCATGTATCCCATAACCCCCAGTCATCAGGGATAGTTGAGAGGATGAACCGAACCATTAAAACAGCTGTAAGGAAAGAACGAGAGGGTCAATCTCAGAAATGGGATGAAGTACTGCCCCTGGTTCTAATGAACATCCGAGGTCAGAAGTTCAAGGGGATTGATATTCCCCGCATGAACTGGTAACAGGCAGACCATGAAACCACCAACGCATTTATTGATTCCCACCCTGACAGAACGAAAGGTACAGGAGGTGACTAAACACAAATTCACCTGAGATCTATGGGATCAATTGTAACTGTTGCACGAAAGCGCAGCAAATAAAATTGGGAAGCGACGCCATCAGAACAAATTGCTCTTGATGCCTGGGAAACCTCAAGAGTGGGGCATTGGTACCCAGGTAATGGTCCAAAACTATGGAAGGGTGGGGGTATTTGAACCCTTGTATAAAAGTCCCTACAACGCCGTGGGCAAGGCTAGCCCCATTGTCTATGCCATCCAGTTATCTAAGCGAATAAAATGGTTCCACATCAATCATATGAAAAGGTTATTCAGCCCAACCCCAGATCAGGGTCAGGGATCGGCCCCCATGGCCAGTTGTGAGGGGACCCTACTGCCTTGCACATGGGATAACACACAAAGACAGTGGGTCCCGGCTAATCACCGAAGACACCAGAGTAGTCAGAGCCCAAAACCACACCGCCTGCCCGAATACCAATACTAAATGGGGGCCAGGAAGGCTAAAAAATATTAACCTTCCAGGCGAGGTCCTGGAAAAGGGAAGAGTCAGTGACTTGTAAGTCTTTTGTTTTGCAGGAACGTGAAGTGGTGCCTGATTGTGAGGATCGTCGTGGTGGTTACATTTATCAGTGGCACCAGGGGCAATAAAATTGAGCAGAAAAACTGCCCTGATGGGTCCTCAGGGGTAATATTCAATATGACAGATGGGTCGTGTCGGGATGGACGGATCAACGTCTCTCGAGGGGTGAATACAATTTGCATATTGTTGCAACGGTGGGGGACTGGAGCTTTAATGTATAAAATCAATGTGAACCTGAGTTTTGGACCACATGCAAATTGCCAGGTGCAGGAATGTGCCCTCAGAGAGGTGTATGTTTATCCCCACTCCCCAGTGATAACACTAGGAGGGGCACCGAACAGGGTGCAGTCAGGATTACCCATATGCGACAGGATACATCCCAGTGATACCCATTTTCTGGGTTCCACCACCAATGACAGTAGCAACCACACCAGCCCCAACTACCACAGCGAGGACTCCGAAGCCCATCCCGTGTCCCGAACTAGGAGAATGGCCCACCAATGGATTTGCATTGGTTAAAGAAAATAAGGTTTTACATGACAATGTACACCATGAGTTGGTGCTTGTTGTGTTGAGCATCTCACATATTGGACTTCCACCCTGGTGCTCCAATCTGACCAGGGCATTATATGACAGGTTGGTTAAGCAGGTTATGAAACAGGAAACACCGGCACAAGGATCACAGGCGGAAGGGGGAGAGCCCAATCGGACACCCCGCCAACCGAAATCCCAATGATGCTTGAAGAGGTAAAAAACGAGGATTGGTTAATGATTTAGTGACCGGGTTTAATACACGGATAGGGGTGGTAAATATCTTGCACATAGCCAACCTAGACCAAAAGGTGTGCACCCTGAGTGCACAGCTAAGGGAAATCCTAAGAGATGGACAAAAGGTCCACACTGACAGCTTGGGTAATAGCCAGTATTTTGTGGATCGAATGCAGCAGATAGCCACTATTTTGGAGGACCACACCAAAACAATAAATGACTAATCAAGGAGGAACAGTGGGCTTTTGAACAGGCTGCCAAGAATGATGCATGTAGCATGATGAATGATGCAAGGGTAGTAGAGCAAACAAGGGCAAACCTGAAATAGGTTCACCAAGGGGAGGTGCCTCAATGGATTAGTAATGAACAATTGGGTAACTCAACAATGGGAAAGTCCAACATAACCAGTTGCCAATCCGAGGCCTTATGTGGGTGTGTTCTACTAATACGGATTGTGTTGTAAAGGGGGGAATGTTGCTGGGAATGGTATTGGCCATACCTATTATAACACCAGACAACGTTCCCAAGGGAGTATATAGGGTAGAAAATATTGGAGTAACGAGAGAAGGTCACCATGTGATGTACCATCACATCCACCCCTATGTCATGAGGACTGAAGAAGTGATGCTCGGGACATCACTGGAGGGGTGGAGCATGGGAGATTCAACCATTGTGTGTCCACATCCTATCTATGCAACATTGAGGTGGGTTCAATGCGACAGTAAACTGTACCATGGAGGCAGCTTCGGTTGTAATGAGCCTAACCTGATTGGCTTACATGGGCAAAGGGCGATATTGTGTCACCACTTCCCAAACCTCATTCTGGCATGGGACCATGGAATGCCCACTGTTGAACAGAACTGTTTGTTTCACCCTGGAGTTCCTATCACAAGTGGGAAGGATCGAGCTAGCGGACATACGTAAGGGAGAAACAATGGTTTCGAACGCCACAGAAGACCTCAGGGAAATGCTAGAGCAATACTTTAACAATTCTCCTATCCCACCCCTCCCCTGCCAGAACATTTCACAGAGATCTGAACAGGATGCATAAAACCTATTGCATCCTCCAACAGAGGAGTGGGCATGTACAGCAGGATATCGAGGAAATCCAAGTCACAACTTGGTAGGAGGACTTGTGAGGCTTAACGTGCAAGTTCATCCCTGGATCAGGATATTCTCCCATGTTTTGGTAGTGGCCCAAATGGTGGTGCCGATAAATGTGATTTGTCTCACCTGCACTTTCCAGCAAAGTAAGAAAAATAAGGAGATGAGAAGGTCAACAGCAAAGGCCTTAAAGGGGGAAGAGGAAGAGGAGTGGGAAATGCAGGAATTATTGTAAGCACATTTGGAGTCTAGAGAGACTAAAATGTACTTAAAGGGTGGACAGCTGTGGGCAGCTGTTGCATTTTGAATATAATAAAAGGGGCGTTAGATTGTGGAAGCTTTTTATGGATACAGGGAAAAGCTACGCTTACAATTACTAAATTACAAACATTATTATTACTATTTAAACACTGGGTAGAATTTTGCCCTTGGTGGGTGTGCGGGCCCCACCAGCTCGGTGGTGGGCGGACAGCTGACCCCCGCCACTGAAACGGAGCCCGCCGCCATTTTGTGTAGGCGGGCCAATTAAGGCCCGTCCAGCGGCCTACCCAACAGGAAGCGCTATGCGCTTCCTGTGCGGGGGGTTGAAGGATTCCCCATCTGTCAAAGTGCGCTCTTTCGCGTGCATATCGCTCCCTGAGACAAAGTACTGTCTCAGGGATTTTACTGACAGTCCAGAAAACTTTAAAAATAGAAAAATCAAAGAATTATTAACATGTCCCCCTCATGTCATGTCATGACAATGTCACACAAGATGGGACATGTTAATAAATATCACATAAAATGCATTAAAGTTTTTAAAAACAAACATGAAACCTCATCCCGCTAGTGGATGAGGTTTCATTTATTATCAGAAGCCCAAAGCCTTAAGATTGGACGGGTAGGTTTTTAATGATCTTAATTACTCTGTCAATGGCCTCAATTGGCCATTGACAGGTTGGCGGGCAAACAGCTGATTTCGTTGTCCGCCCGCCTTCCTAAAAATTTAAAGGGACCAGGATGATGTCGGGGGTTCCTCCCGATGTCATCCTGCGTCATTTTCCCATCGGTGAGCGGGCCACGCCCCCAAATCGCCGATGGGAAAATTCAGGCCACTATTTATAAGGCTAACTTCTGCAAATGAGTTAATAGAGAACCTTTTGCTATGTTCATGGTTTTGTGCTAATATTAGGAAGGTGCCTGGTTAAAGGCCAGGCAACAAATGGTTAAAGGCCAGGCAGCAATTGTTTTTCCCAGTTTGTGACCGTTTTGATTACAAACATGGTGTAAAGTTGTTTGCTTAAAACTCAAAGTAAGGTCAAAAGGTAATGGCTGAATGTAATACAACTGATGATTGCTGTTTGTTTAGGATATCATTGAATAAGTAGATATTCGGCAGTTTGTAATCACCCTTGCGCAATGGTGGCTTGGTAGAACTGGGGACAGGTTGGGGAGGTGTTGAAGCAAGCAGATCTAGGAGGAGACTGGCCAAACTTGCTGTCGGGACCTTCCAGCTCTAGGGAGGGTTGCCGGGGATGAAAATGAACCAATCATGGTCTGTTGCTATCAGAGAAATAAGCCAATCAACAAATGTGTACATGACAAGGAGGGAAGCAGAGACCTATTTGAGCACGATGGTTATTGAGCTCGAGGCCATCACTGCAGCTGGACAAGGAAGGAGGACAGCCTGGTGAGCTATCTGAGCAGAGAACGGGCAAGGACGGATCAATCACCTGATCCTGTCTGTTTATCAGGGAAACCTGGGCCAGGATATTGCCGTCAGCATGTGGGGGCACGCCCAAGGCACAAACTGACACAAGATAACGTCCGGCATGCCTCCCGACATCATCGCGTGTCATTTAGATCTTTCATTCGGCGAGCGTGCGCCGGAAGCGGCTGCGCGTCTGCCAAACTGTCAACGGCCTATTAAGGCCATTAAAAAAGTAACCAAGCTTATTAGCACCGCTGCCCTTAAGGTTGGTGGGCAGGCGAAAAGGTCAAGTGGCCTTTATGTTTTTCAGGAAACCTCATCCACGCGCGGGGTGAGGTTTCCTGAAGGTTTTATTAAATAAATAAATAAATTTCCCAAAATACAAAAACATGTCCCATCTCATGTGACACAGTCACATGAGGGGACATGTTTAGATAACTTTTTAAATGCTTTATTTAATTATTTTAATATCAACTTAATCTCCCTGAGGCAGCTCCGTGCCTCAGGGAGATTCCTGCACTCTTTCATGCACACGCGCAAAAGAGCCCTGACTCTCCCTCCTCCCCCCGCCCGCACAGGTAGTGCTGAACCGGCCACGCATCACACTGGGCACATTTTAATTGGCCCACCCACATAAAATGGCGGCGCGCAGCCAATCACGGACAGTGATCAGCTCCACGCCCACCCCACCTGCTCCCAACCAGCCCGCCTGACATAGGTAAGTTTACGGCCCAAGCAACGAAAGCACTGGGTGAGTAGTCACTGGTATAAGTATTATTGAACTGTCTGTGACAGAAATCAGATAATAAAGTGCAGTTGCTTTGGGCAAAGTCTTGAGTTTTGGGTCATTGATATCCAGAGTAGACCTCCGAACCCAGGAGGTAGGAATTGCCCACACTGTAGCAAACTCAGCACCTGTTGAAGTGGAGCCCAACATGAGACTGTGGACTGAATTTCCCTGTGAGCTTTGGGAACTTGACGTCAGCACCCGGTCCCAAGCCCTTACTTGTCAGCAGCTAGACCAACATGGGATATTCCTGGAGGCAGCCTCCTAATTGGCCACCTCTGCGTCCAGTCAAAGACAGTGGGCGGATTCTCAATGCTACCAGCACAAGCAGAGAGCCGGCAGCTCTGGAGCCTCAGCAGCCTCTCTCAGTTAGGGAAGAAGTGGTGTAGTGGTATTGTCACTGGATTAGTACTCCAGATACCCAGGGTAATGCTCCTGGGACCCAGGTTCGAATCCTAGCACAGCAGATGGAGAAATTTGAATTCAATAAAAAACCTGGAACTAAAAGTCTAATAATGACCATGAAACCATTGCTGATTACTGTAAAAACCCATCTGGTTTACTAATGTCGTTTAGGGAAGGAAATCTGCCATCCTTACCTGGTCTGGCCTATATGTGACTCCAGACCTATAGCAATGTAGTTAACTCTTAACTGTTCTCTGAAATGGCCTAGCAAGCCACTCAGTTTCAAGGCAATTAGGGATTGGCAATAAATGCTGGCTGATCCAGCGATGCACACATTCCATGAATGAAAAAAAGCTCCACCAGGAGGTTGGGGTGCTGATGAGGCAGCTCGATGAACCAAAAGAGATCATTTAAAAAGGGGGAAGACACGCTGGCCCTTGGATCAGAGGAAAAATCCCCTCACTTGGATACTTGGATTGTTGGGACTGCAGGGCCATCCTTTGATGCCCTCAGCCCCCTCGTTGGTGTATGGAGACTACAGCTTCTGGATTGTCCCAGGGAGGCCACGTCCATTAGGCCGCACCCTCTGCATGCAATGCGCGTGCTGCTCCACTTTTGCCAGGAATCAATCTGATGAACTGAACAAATCACCTGTAATTGGCGCCAGCCTCCATTGAGTGGGAAGCTGATCCACATCCTGGTCTTCCCACCCATCTCCTCCCCACACCCGCAACCCCCCCACCCCTTATAACTTCCCCAACACTGGGAATATGATTCGGGGGGGCTTTTCTGATGCAACTCACCATTATTTCCCCAGCCTGCTAGCCCAACCTGGGACCAGGAAAATTCAGCCCCAAGGTTGAAAAATGAAGGAAAAATTGAGGGAGGAAAAGGGTGAAGAGTATGCATCCAGGAACACAAGCTGTGGGAAAAAAAACAAAGATTTATCTATGAATTCCTCAATGCAATTTACTGACCGATTAATACATTTCAGCTAATGTTCAATTAATGTGTGATTTTGCCAATATGTCAACCTTGAGTCCTCCAAGCCACCCACCATCCTTCCTTGAATGTATATTGTTGCTGTTTCTTCAATGTTTTACTACTCCTTGCCTAACAGTGCTGGGATCAGCTTCATCACAGGGACTCCGCTGGTTTAAAAAGGCTCACCACCACCCACCTTCTCAAGAGCAACTGGGGATAGGCAACAAATGCTGGTCTTGCAATCCCAAGAATGAATGAAATCAAAAATCGTTGCTACTTTATGCAGAATTCTTCTGATGCTTGAAGTTTGGAAAAGATCACATAAAATCACATTTATTGATAAATATCAGAAATGTATTCTCCATGTAATTGACATTTATACTATTCTATTAATAGCTGGCATTCAAGCAGGTAGGGAATCTGACAAGAGAAAAATTGTGTTTAAGTCAGTCTAATCTAAACAGTGACAACAATACTAAGCAAGTACGTGTGCTTGTTGTTAAAGAAAAAGACTGCCTGACATCATCTGGTGGGAGGCAGAAATTTCACCTGAAGTACAAAAGAAATCTTTTACACAACTCTGAGTTACCAGAGATCTTGAGCTGAGTGCCAAAGACCCTGTACTCACAAGCATTTCTGGTGTACAATTGTTCTTTCATATTTATTCACAAACATCTCAACCACACCTTCATTTGTGGGATTATGTCCTTCTAGACCAGAGCTACCTGGGTATAATCAGTGGAGGTGAATTTGCTCTTTGCCAGTAGCATGAAACAGACTTACAGTGAATCAGGGGCTCATATTACACACGGCATGTAAATCAGGCATAGTGTAAACAGGGCTGCCAATATGTTGTGAATTTGTTTCACACCACGATGCTAGAAAGTATTTCTTCCCTGTTTATATCTGAATTCACATAGGGCTTCGCATTAAACAGCGCAATCCAATCTTATGAGAACACGACTAATGGCTAATTGTATTATAATTGTATTGAAGCACCTCAGAGTGCAATATGATGTATGTTGATAACTCCAATACCATTGCACTGACTGTCTGTAATGACCAAACTGAAATGATTGTAATATTCATTGATTGTATTGAAACACCTTGTGATCCATGTGTAAAAGTTGAATCTGATTGCACTTTTTGTGATGGCGATTTAGAAATGTTTTGCAATGTTCTTCCAGATATTTTATGAATAAAGTATTTTTTTTTTAAGAAGTGCTCCTGCTGGTAGCTCGGAGCATGAAACTTTAGGAACAGGAAAAGGCCCTTTGATTCAACAAGTCTGGCTGATCGCATTCCACCCACCTTCCTACCAATCCCCTCACCAGAAACATTTCTAAGAATGTAGGAAATAAGAGCAGGAGTACGCTATTCACACCCCCTCCCCTCACCCCGAGCCTGCTCAGCCATTCAACTAGATCATGACTGATCTTCTACCGCAATGCCATTTTCCCACACTATCCCCATATCACTTGATGTTTTTAATATCTAGAAATCTATCAATCTCTGTCTTGAATATACTCAATAACTGACCTCTGGGGTAGAGAATTCCAAAGATTCACCACCCTCTGACTGAAGAAACTCCACTTCATCTCAGTCTTAAATGGTCTGCCCCTTATTCTGAGACTGTGTCCCCTGGTTCTAGAATCCCCCATCAGGGGAAACATCCTTCCTGCATCTACCCTGTCGAGCCCTATAAAAATTTTGTATGTTTCAATGGGATCACCTCTCATTCTTCTAAACTCTAGAGAATATAGGCCCAGTCTCCTCAACCTCTTCTCGTAGGACCAGGAATCAATCTGATGAACCTTTGTGAACTCTCTGTGGCAAGTATGTCCTTCCTTAGGTAAGGAGACCAAAATTGTACACAATACTCCATGTGCGGTCTCAGCAAGGCTCTATACAATTGCAGCAAGACACTTTTACTCAAATCCTCATGCGATAAATGCTCTCTGCCTTCCTAATTGCTTGCTGCACCACATGTTAGCTTTCAGTGACTTATGAACAAGGACATCCAATTCCCTTTGGACTTCAACACTTCCCAATCTCTCACCATTTAAAAAATACTCTGCATTTCTGTTTTTCCTACCAAAGTGGATAACTTCACATTTTTTCACATATTCCATCTGCCATGTCCTTCCCCATTCACTCAGCCAGTCTAAACCCTCTTGAAGCCGTTTTGCATCCTCCTCACAACTCACATTCCCAACCAGTTTTGTGTCATCAGCCAACTTGGAAATATTACATTTGGTCCCCATATCCAAGTTGTCTCGTGACCATATTTATAACAGTTGTTTTTATCATACCCTGGTAACTTACTCCATGGCTTTCATGTTAAGCCTCTCCTCTTCTATGACAGGCAGAAGCAATGTGTGAGAAGATTGGTTAAACCCTAAAAGGGGGGAAAGTGTTCCAAACCCACCACAAATGCACCTGTTGCTGTTTCATTTATGTATTTTTTATTCGTTTATGCATTGTGGGTATCGCTGGCTAGACCAGCATTTATTGCCCATACCTAATTGCCCTGGAGAACATGGTGGTGAGCTGCCTTCTTGAACTGCTGCAGTCCATGTGGTGTAGGTACACCCACAGTGCTGTTAGGAAAGTAGGTTCCCAATCATGTGCCTGTTGCATCTTAGAGAGGTGAAACACTTCACTAATATATTTAAGTAAGGTCCCAACAGTGCAGTCGGGAACAAAAACAGAATTACCTGGAAAAACTCAGCAGGTCTGGCAGCATCGGTGGAGAAGAAATCAGTTAACGTTTCGGGTCTTCATGACCCTTCGGCAGAACTGAGTATAGTTAGGAGAAATGTGAAATATAAGCTGGTTTAAGGTGGGGGGGGTGGGGGGAGAGAGAAGTTGAGGGTGTGGTGATTGTGGAGATAAGCAAGCAGTGATAGGAAAAGATAATCAAAAGATGTCACAGACAAAAGATCAAAGAGGTGTTGAAGGTGGTGATATTGTCTGAGAAAAGTGCTAATTAAGAATGGAAGACAGGACACTCGAGGTACAGCTCTAGTGGGGGTGGGGTGGAAAGACTAAAAAAGTTTTAGTTTTAGATTTAAAAATAATGGAAATAGGTGGGAAAAGAAGAATCTATATAAATTATTGAAAAAAAAGGGAGGGGGGAGAAACGGGGTGGGGATGGGGGGAGGGGGAGTTTAAGATCTAAAGTTGTTGAATTCAATATTCAGCCCGGAAGGCTGTAAAGTGCCTAGTCGGAAGATGAGGTGCTGTTCCTCCAGCTTGCGTTGGGCTTCACTGGAACAATGCAGCAAGCCAAGGACAGACATGTGGGCAAGAGAGCAGGGTGGAGTGTTAAAATGTCAAGCGACAGGGAGGTTTGGGTCTTTCTTGCGGACAGACCGCAGGTGTTCTGCAAAGCGGTCGCCCAGTTTGCGTTTGGTCTCTCCAATGTAGAGGAGACCGCATTGGGAGCAACGAATGCAGTAGACTAAGTTAGGGGAAATGCAAGTGAAATGCTGCTTCACTTGAAAGGAGTGTTTGGGCCCTTGGACGGTGAGGAGAGAGGAAGTGAAGGGGCAGGTGTTGCATCTTCTGCGTGGGCATGGGGAGGTGCCATAGGTGGGGGTTGAGGAGTAGGGGGTGATGGAGGAGTGGACCAGGGTGTCCCGGAGGGAACGATCCCTACGGAATGCCATCAGGGGGGGTGAAGGGAAGATGTGTTTGGTGGTGGCATCATGCTGGAGTTGGCGGAAATGGCGGAGGATGATCCTTTGAATGCGGAGGCTGGTGGGGTGATAAGTAAGGACAAGGGGGACCCTATCATGTTTCTGGGAAGGAGGAGAAGGCGTGAGGGAGGATGCGCGGGATATGGGCCAGACACGGTTGAGGGCCCTGTCAACGACCTTGGGTGGAAAACCTTGGTTAAGGAAGGAGGAGGACATGTCAAAGGAGCTGCTTTTGAAGGTAGGAGCTGTTTTTGTCGCATCTGTTCTGATGACGCTACCTTCAAAAACAGCTCCTCTGACATGTCCTCCTTCTTCCTTAACCGAGGTTTTCCACCCACGGTCGTTGACAGGGCCCTCAACCGTGTCCGGCCCATATCCCGCGCATCCTCCCTCACGCCTTCTCCTCCTTCCCAGAAACATGATAGGGTCCCCCTTGTCCTTACTTATCACCCCACCAGCCTCCGCATTCAAAGGATCATCCTCCGCCATTTCCGCCAACTCCAGCATGATGCCACCACCAAACACATCTTCCCTTCACCCCCCTTGACGGCATTCCGTAGGGATCGTTCCCTCCGGGACACCCTGGTCCACTCCTCCATCACCCCCTACTCCTCAACCCCCACCTATGGCACCTCCCCATGCCCACGCAGAAGATGCAACACCTGCCCCTTCACTTCCTCTCTCCTCACCGTCCAAGGGCCCAAACACTCCTTTCAAGTGAAGCAGCATTTCACTTGCATTTCCCCTAACTTAGTCTACTGCATTCGTTGCTCCCAATGCGGTCTCCTCTACATTGGAGAGACCAAACGCAAACTGGGCGACCGCTTTGCAGAACACCTGCGGTCTGTCCGCAAGAAAGACCCAAACCTCCCTGTCGCTTGACATTTTAACACTCCACCCTGTTCTCTTGCCCACATGTCTGTCCTTGGCTTGCTGCATTGTTCCAGTGAAGCCCAACGCAAGCTGGAGGAACAGCGCCTCATCTTCCGACTAGGCACTTTACAGCCTTCCGGGCTGAATATTGAATTCAACAACTTTAGATCTTAAACTCCCCCTCCCCCCATCCCCACCCCGTTTCTCCCCCCTCTTTTTTTTCAATAATTTATATAGATTCTTCTTTTCCCACCTATTTCCATCACTTTTAAATCTAAAACTAAAACTTTTTTAGTCTTTCCACCCCACCCCCACTAGAGCTGTACCTCGAGTATCCTGTCTTCCATTCTTAATTAGCACTTTTCTCAGACAATATCACCACCTTCAACACCTCTTTGATCCTTTTGTCTGTGACATCTTTTGATTATCTGCTCCTATCACTGCTTGCTTATCTCCACAATCACCACACCCTCAACTTCTCTCTCTCCCCCCCCCCCCACCCCGCCCCACACCTTAGACCAGCTTATATTTCACTTTTCTCCTAACTATACTCAGTTCTGCCGAAGGGTCATGAAGACCCGAAACGTTAACTGATTTCTTCTCCACCGATGCTGCCAGACCTGCTGAGTTTTTCCAGGTAATTCTGTTTTTGCTTTGGATTTCCAGCATCCGCAGTAGCTTTTAGCTTTTTGTTTTTATCTCTGTGCAGTCGGGAACTTGATTTAAGTTTAACAGCTGCTGGCAGGGTTTCTGAGGAAACCTAGCAGAGAAAGGGAGGCGGGAACCTGCTGGCTCAAGAAGGTTAAATGTTTTTTACAGTATTCCTTGTGGGCCAGGAGGAGCAGGAGTGTTCATCAAGGAAGCCTTGGACCTCCCATTCACTGATCAGGACTTCGCTGTCTTCCTGCCACAAACATTGACCTTCTCCTCACAACCCCAATCCAATGTGAAATTCAGCAGGAGAACTGCATCTATTAACTCCAACCCCTCTCAAATTCATCCAGACCATGTGCTATATTTGGCATCTGAGCTGAACTTGTCCAAAACTCTGCCAGCCACACCATGTCCTTCACTAAATCCCACTAGCCTAACACCCCTGACTGCTCTGAATAACATTGGCTCCCTGGTCCTAACACAGCAAGGTTAAGATTCTTCTCCTTGTTTTCAAGATTCTCCAAAGCTTCACTCCAGCCTAGATCTACAATTCCCTCCGGAATGATGATTTTTTTCTGTGCGTTCCCTCTGATACTGACTTTGTATGCCACTCTCACGCTATACAAATAAAAGTTGTTGGCACTGTTGCTGAGCATACCAAGGTTCGTTTTAAGCTCTTTAGAGACCCAAGGAAGAGTAGGAGTCCTGCTTTAAACCCCTGTCCACTGGACTAGTACATACAAACAGTAAGCACCATTTTCCTGTTTTGGTACTGGGAATTTTACTGATTAACTCCCCCCATATTTTGAGTCTTCCTAGCTGGAAAGGTGAGCTGGATACTGATTTGTAGGCCTTTGCCCCATACTGCTCTGTGTTCAATTAATCTGAGGTAGAGGACATCATCCCAAGAACTCTCATCCTGAGCTGCAATCTGCACTTTCCCAAATGACATCATTCAGTTTGGGAATTCTCCTTGCAGGAAGTTGCAGGGCGAACCTATATTTCCTGGTTTATTAGCTACATTACCACACGTCAATCCATTTAGTGTTGTGCTCCGATGATCTACTCTGATGTGTTTAATTCCGCTCCAATTTGTCTCTAGTGACTTGGGGCCGGATTTTCGCTACCAAGACAGGGAGCTCGAGTTCAGAAATTTTGCAAATCATAGGACCCGCCTTGGTAAAAAGCACCCATATGTGCAATTTTCACTCCGGGGGTGGGACGGGTGCAGGATGGAGACCAGCCCGCTGACCCTGGAAGTGTAGGTGGCCATGGGGGGGTGGGCGAGTGCTGGGATGGGTTGGTTAGAAGGCCCAGCTTGGTTCTCTGGGATTAGGTCCAAGTTGTTTTAGCAGTTCTTAAGCCCTCTAGCCCTCACTCCTCACACCCCCTCACCCCTCCCATGGTCCCTCATACCCCTAGGCCAATGCAATGCCAGTTCATGCCCTCCACCCACCCCATGCCCCCCATACCTTCCAAGCCAACTCAAAACCAACTCGTGCACCCCACCCACCTCCTTTGACTCTCATACCTCATGCCCATCCAATGCCAATTCATGACCCCACCCACACTGCATGGCCCCTCATCCACCCATGCCACCTCTATAGCCACTCACCCAGCATCCACCATGAGCAGACCTCAGGAGTCATGTGGATGGGGAAAAAATTCTAACAATCTAATACAGCTCTCACTCCTGCACAATTGATAGTAAAAACACTCTCATTCATAAAACTCATTCAAAGTTTTAAATCTCCTCAAATGATTAGCCTCTTATTAATCTCCATCTCACTAGCCACATCAAAGACAGCTAATCCTTTAATAGCTTCTTTAACTGTCAATCAAACTGTGAACTCATAGGGCAGAATTTTACGGCAGCGGGATTTTATGTTCCCGCTGAAGTCAATGAGGTTTATAATGGCTCACTGCATTTTACGGCCTCATCCCCACCGAAACGGGGCCGTAAAATTCTGCCCATAAATCCCTGTTCAGATAATTGTAGCTTTTGAAACTCAGTCAAGCATTCGTAATAACAATACTAGGCCTTGGCGAAATGTCAACAAAGAGCTCTATTGAAACTGCATGAATAAATGCTAATTTATTTCTAACCTACACCTGTCAATCAAAGCAAGTACAGCAGAGTGTTTTTCTTTAAAATCTCACTGACAGCTGCAGTCTTTATTTTTAAAGGAATGGGGGATTTAAAAAATTTTGGACCATAATGTTTATACAGACTTTATCCGCCCTTCAAGAGCGTTTACATTTATTCCATCAATTCGTGACTTCGACACTGCGGGTTAAGACACTTGCAACAGCCAAAATGGAGTCTATTTCAAATCTCAACTAATTTTAAATGGACCACCAAGTTACGCCCGTGCAACTCATGCCCTGACCTCTTCCTCTCCTAGCAAATATAGTTTCAGCAGGAAATGAGGGCAGGACTTACAAATCCAGGTCCCACCTGCCATTTTTAAAGATCCGTGGAGTCTTCCCCAGTATGCAAACCTCCAGCCCATGATCTCACAGATGCTGCCCATTGTTAATCATCGCTGACTCCAAATTTGTCCCCAGTTTCATTCTTCTAATTATTATACCAATACTTTCCACTGCAGCTCTGGAGTACATTAAATAGCGTATCATAAAGCTGCAGACCAGTGTTGCAAGCATGTATGACTGTAGATTTTGAATAAAGAATAGTCATTTGTATTATTATTCTTACATAAACTGTTCAAACTCTAGTGCTAAACAAACAATAAAATACAGTGCAAGACAGTCCAGATCAATGGGCCTGATCATGAGGGAGTGGGTCATTCCACGGTGTTTGGCATTGGCTAGAGCTTTTCCTGCAGCCGTCAGTTATTATTTGCATGATGGAATGAGCGAGGTATCTGGAACATTAGTGACTGACAGGAACAACAGTCTATCTCTTTAACCAATGAGGATTAAGGATTAAGAAACAGTGGAATGACTGAGATGGAAGGTTAGCGCTGGGTTTCGCCATCAAGGCAGGAGGCGTGTGTCAGGAAATCTCCCGACTTAGCAGATCCGTCTCCATGGAAACCATCCCCACAAGCATGGTTTTGCTCGGTGGGGAGTGGGGGGGAGGGGTTGGAGTGGGTTGGAAGCATGATGGAGTCGGGCCTGCTGCCTCTGGATGCTGCTTGGAGCTGGCCATGGAGATGGGCGAGTGCTAAGGTAGGCTGATCAGGCAGCCTGCCTCGGTTATTTGAGACTTAGGCCCAGTTGCTTAAAAGGTTTTAGGCTACCTAGAGCTTCTGGCTCTCACTCCCCACCCACCCTCATGCCCCTTCATACCCTCATTCCAACCCATGCCCCCTCATACCACCATACCCACACATAACCCCCATGCCCCCCCACAACCTCATATCCTCACATAACCCCATGCCCCCTCCATGCCCCCTCATACCCCCATGCCACTTCCATAACCACTCACCCAGTATCGACTATGGAAAGGCCATGTGGAGATGGAAAAGAATTAAACTTCTAACAATATAAGAGAGCTCTCACTCCAAACACAATTGATATTGAAGAAAAACTCCCAACCATGAAACCTGTCCACAGATTTTAAATCCCCTCAAGTGGTCAATCTGTTGTAAAAACAAACTTCTATTCACTAACCACATCAAAGACAGTTAATCCTTTATTAGCCTCTTAAAACTGTCAATCAAAATATGAACTCAGCCCCCCTGTCGAGATAAGTGGTTTTGGTGTTCTTGAAATTTAGTCAAGCATCCATAATGGGCACAGCTGTAATAACAAAATGTCAATAATGAAGTCTATTGGAACTTCAGAAACAGATGGCTAATGTTTTTTTTGAATTACACCAAATGGCCTGTCAATCAATGCAGTCCAGCAGCGGGTGTTTGCTTTTTTTCACTCTAACTGACAGCTGCTGCCTGTTTTTTTTTAATCTTTAAAAGGCTGGGCATTTAAATAATTTCATATCATAATACTTAAACAGACCTTATCCATCCTTCACGAGCATTTACACCTCCTCCACAAATTGTAACTCCCACACAACTGATTAAGGGTCAAGGAACAGCAAAAATGGGGACTGTTTGAACCTAGTGCTAATTTCAAATAGCCCTGTTGAGTTTGGGTACCTGCTTGTATGATTAATGCCACGCGCCCTTCCCCCTACTGACAAAAATAGGATCTGCCGGAAATGAGGGCAAGTCTTACGCATCCGGGTCACACCCACCATTTTTAGAGGTCTCCAGAGTAGGCTCAACTCCATGAAAATCTGGACCTTGGGGTCAAATCAGGTACAGAAAGAGAAATAAAGGGAATGATAGAAAAATTGGATTAAGCGAGAGTGCAAATAGAAAGGAAAAGAAAGAAAATCATTTTGCAATTTGAAATTTTCAGAATTTCCAATTCAGCAGATTTATTACATGCAGAAATTTCAACGGTTTAGATAGTTTCTCCTACTGGGCTAGAGTGATTGATTCTCATTGCATTAACAATTATGTCAGTAAAAGGGTAATTATGCTGTTCATTGTGAACCCTGACATTCCCCACAACAGGTTTAATGGACAATTAATGTACAGATCTAGCAAAGTTCTTAAAAATAACAGGGAGGCTAAGGGTGAGGTCCCATTTGTCGGAAACAAATAGCAAATAAGTTTAAATCAACCGGCAAGTTCACAATTCATGGACTCTCTTTTTTCCTTGGCCCATTATACTTACTTTCATTCTGGCATCTAAAACATGTTAGCACTGCACTAAAACAGATTACTAAATGACAAATGTCAAGGGCAGCATGCGAGCCAAAACTCAATATCTTGCACACTAACACTACAACAGGAAGCAGCTGCTCTCTGCTGTAGAGAAACTATATTACATTACTTCAAAAACAATGGAAAGGGAGTATAACAAAAGTAGATTTATAGAGGTCAATTTTTACTTGGATCAACGTGTGGAGGACCCTTAGTGAACGGCGCATCTGTAAGTCACCAAGGAAGCAAAACCTAGCCAATTTTAACAGCTGAGCTATATTTTTTTTTTCAAATCTGTGTCCCAGTGATGACAGGATCAGTACACAGGAGCGCGACTTGGGACTGAAGCTGTTGCTGAGCCAATACAGGCTAGAAGAGGATGGAGAAAGGCTAGGGTTCAGGAAGTCCAAAAATTCCACGAGGGGTCCAGGGCAGCACTCCTGCTATTCTTGATCCACGAAATTGCCATACACAAGTAACATCTTTTTCACATAACATAGTCCCTTCAGGCCATTCCTCAACCTTAGTCTTCCTTCGACTAGCAGAGTTGGTCCTCTGCTGACATCCTGAATGCCAAAGTTAAAATGCTGTTGCAGCGCCAATGAATGATACCAATGGGCAGCGACTTCTAGATTTAAATTAGGCCCATGATGCCTGCAGCTGGGGCCTCAGCTGACTGTAAAGTCAGTGATGGTCAAATGTCAGCAGGAGGGAACCCTGCAGCCTTGGGCTGGTGAGTGGGCTCGGACTCAAACCCCTCCATATAACCTTTCCCAATAGTGGACACAGGGATTCAGATCAACCTCATGACCACGATATGTCACTGTGTGTGCTGTAGCAGATCTGGGATCTGAAAGTTTTTTTCTATATATATATATATTTTCTATATATATGTACACATAGAAAATTAATTTTAAAAAATGAAAAACTGACAGACCCTTCTACACAATAGAATATTCTCTCATTTACCGTACACATACGGAACACCAGTCCACTCAGTAAGTGTGTCCTTTGATGTCAAACTCCACCAGCATTTTCTAATGCACAGTACAATCATTAGAAAATCATTCTAAATTTATACAATACAATACATTAAATTTAAATTTTGCACTGAGACCTCCTGTGTCCATTGCTCACAGGGCACAAAGCAGTTTGTGGGCAATAATGAAGAAAATCTTGCTTTGCCGCTTAAAATTTCAGATATAAAGGGAAATATTTTGCTCCCATGCACCCAGAATTGAACCACATGCAAGGGAAGTGTGAGCCGAAGAGAGGTCTTCAACATTGTGTCTGTAAAACTATGAGCCATGGTCCCTTCCGTCTGATTGTTGTTTGAAAGTGTGGGAATGCGGCATTTACAATTTTACAGCGTTCTATGTAAATAGTTATTGAATTTTCAATTTTTGTTAAATCCGTTCAACTATTCTTTTTTTTTAAATATCAAACGTGGACTGAAGTTCTTGCATCAGTTATCAAACTCTTAAGCTGCACTTTATACCATTCTAGCTGGTGGCTTTTTTACAATGAAGAAGGAGTGGGAGTTTTAAACTGGAAGATTTTGTGGAACTGGGTATTCATCGGGTTAAATGCAGTAAAATATAACCTCATTGCGAGGCTGGCTCCAACCCCTCAACTTCCACATTTCACTCCAGTGCAGTAGGCTGCAGTGCACAATTCCCGCAGGTGAGTTATGTTATCAATTAGAGGCACATTAACATGGGTTTAACTGTGGGTCCAAGGATTTCCCTGGTTCCAGGAACTTACCAGTGAATGCAAGGCAAGAACACAGTGGTAATTGAGGGGGATGAAGACATGACAGTGAAAAATGCCAACAAATGCTCATTACTCATTTTCTTACCTGCTTGTGAGAAAGCATTTGTTCACAGTGCTTGTGCTGAGAGGTAACTTTACAAACTTCGGAGATGCCATCTATACTTTGAGGGTCTGATCTATCAGATCAGCATGAATGCTGCCTCAGATTGGACTTTAGATGAGGTTCATGATGACCAGCAGCAGCACCAACAGGTACAACCTGCTGTTCGCCAACATGGAGCTTCACAGAAGAGAGGGAACAAGCAGAGATGTGCAAGACACCACAGAGGATCTACAGATCTTGAAATGTCTAAATACCAGTGCCTCAGAATGTTGCATCAGGTGGTGACAGACATTTGCTGCCTGCTGGAATAAGACCTGCTGCCAACTGGACCTGGAGGCCACACTTTACCAGTGACGGACCTCAACCGTTTTGCCTCTGGATCCTTCTGGGGCTTTGTTAGAGACATTTGCAGCATCCCACAGTCAGTGGCCCCACAAATCTATTAGCCAGATAAGTGATAGCTGGTTTTCCAGGGCTGTCAATGATGTCAATTTCGTCTGCTGTGACACGAGTTAGAATGAATGGGTGTTCGAGATTGTGGCTCCGACTGGCATCCAGCAGATGCAGGGAATCATCTACAGTACACACATGGCAATTAAGACAAGCTCAGATCACCCAGGAGTGTTCATCAACCACAAGGGCTTCCACTCCATCAATGGAGTCTCTGGTCTCTCCACTTACATACAGACGAATTAGGAGCAGGAGTAGGCTACTTGACTCCTCGAGCCTGCTCCGCCATTCAATAAGATCATGGCTGATCTGATTGTAACCTCAACTCCACATTCCCACCTATGTCTGATAATCTTTCACCCTCTTGCTTAGCAAGAATCTATCTACCTCTGCAAGGAGTTGCAAATTCAAAGACTCTGTTTCCACGGCTTTTTGAGCAAGAGAGTTCCAAAGACTCACGACCCACTAAGAGAAAAATATTCTCCTTATCTCTGTCTTAAATGGGCACCCCCTTATCTTTAAACAGTGACCTCTGGTTCTAGATTCTCCCAAAGGAGGAAACACCCTCTCCATATCCACCCTGTCAAGACCCCTCAGGATTTTATATGTTTCAAACAAGTTGCCTCTTACTCTTCTAAACTCCAGCGGATACAAGCCTAGCCTGTCCAACTTTTCCTCATAAGACAATCCTCCCACTCCAGGTCTAGTAAACCTTCTCTGAACTGCTTCCAACACGTTTACATCCTTCCTTAAATAAGGAGACCAATACTGTAGACGGCACTCCAGATGTGGTCTCACCAATGCCCTGTATAACTGAAGCATAACCTCTCTACTTTTGTACACAATTCCCCTCACAATGAACAATAGCATTCTATTACCTGGAAAAACTCAGCAGGTCTGGCAGCATCGGTGGAGAAGAAATCAGTTGACGTTTCGAGTCCTCACGACCCTTCGGCAGAACTGAGTATAGTTAGGAGAGAGGTGAAATATAAGCTGGTCTAAGGTGGGGGGCGGGGGGAGAGAGAAGTTGAGGGTGGGGTGATTGTGGGGATAAGCAAGCAGTGATAGGAGAGCTGGTCTAAGGTGGGGGGCGGGGGGAGAGAGAAGTTGAGGGTGGGGTGATTGTGGGGATAAGCAAGCAGTGATAGGAGAGCTGGTCTAAGGTGGGGGGCGGGGGGAGAGAGAAGACTCCTATCACTGCTTGCTTATCCCCACAATCACCCCACCCTCAACTTCTCTCTCCCCCCGCCCCCCACCTTAGACCAGCTTATATTTCACCTCTCTCCTAACTATACTCAGTTCTGCCGAAGGGTCGTGAGGACTCGAAACGTCAACTGATTTCTTCTCCACCGATGCTGCCAGACCTGCTGAGTTTTTCCAGATAATTCTGTTTTTGTTTTGGATTTCCAGCATCCGCAGTAGCTTTTAGCTTTTTGTTAATAGCATTCTATTAGCTTTCCTAATTACTTGCTGTACCTGCATACTAACCTTTTGCGATTCATGTACTAGGACACCCAGATACCTCTGCATGTCAGAGCTCTGCAATCTCTCACCATTTAGATAATATGCTTCTTTTTTATTCTTCCTGCCAAAATGGACAATTTCACATTTGCCCGCATTATACTCCATTTGCCAGATCTTTGCCCACTCATTTAACCTATCTGCATCCATTTGTATCCTCCTTATGTCCTCTCCATAACTTACTTTCCTACCTATCTTTGTGTCATCATTGCTCCCTTCATCCAAGTTACTTGTATAAATTGTAAAAAGTTGAGGTCCAACACTGATCCCTGTGGCACACCGCTCGTTACATCTTGCCAACCAGAAAATGACACATTTACTCTGTTTCCTGTTAGCTAGCTAATCTTCTATCCATGCCAATATGTTATCCCCTACACCAAGAGCTTTTATTTTCTGCAATAACTTGTGATGTGGCACCTTATCAAGTGCTTTCTGGAAATCTAAGTACAGTACATCTACCAGTTCCTGTTCATCCACAGCACGTTACTTCTTCAAAGAACTCCAATAAATTGGTTAAACATGATTTCCCTCTCACAAAACCATGTTGACTCTGCCTGATTTCCTTGAATTTATCTAGGTGCCCTGCCATAATGTCTATAATAATAGCATCTCACATTTTTCTTATGAAATGTTCATCTAACTGGCCTGTAGTTTCCTGCTTTCTGTCCCCCTCTAATCTAATGGAAACTTGTTTGAATCTAGTGAATTTTAGAAAATTAAAATCAACGCATCTACTATTTCACTAGTCACTTCTTTTAAGACCCTAGGATGAGGTCTATCAGGACCCAGGCACTTGTCAGCCAACAGCTCCAACAATTTGCTCAGTACCACTTTCCTGGTAATTGTAATTTTCTTGAGTTCCCCCTCCCTCCCATTTCCTGATTTACAGCTATTCTGGGATGTTACTTGTATCCACTATAATGAAGACCAATGCAAAATACCTGTTCAATTCATCTGACATCACCTTATTTTCCATTGTTAATTTCCCAGACCATTTTCTATAGGACAAATACTCACTTTGTTAACTTTTCTTTTTTAAGTATCTATAGAAACTCTTAAATTTCTAGCTAGCTTTCTTTCATACTCTAATATTTCCCTCCTTATTAATCTTTTAGTCATACTTTGCTGTTTTTATATTCTGTCTAATCTTCTGACCATCCTTGCGCAATTATATGCTTTTTCTTTAAGGTTGATACTATCATTAACTTTTTAGTTAACCACATGTAGTTAGTCCTCCCTTTGGAATTTTTCTTTCTCATTGGAATGTATCTATTCTGCATATTCTGAAATATCCTTTTAGTCTGCCACTGAATTTCTATTGACCTCTCGCTTAACCTAATTTGCAAGTTCACTTTAGTTAACTCTGCTTTCATGCCCTCATAATTGACCTTAATTAAGTTTAAAATACTAGTCTTGGACCCACATTTCTCTCCCTCAACTGAATGTAAAATCCAATATTATGATCACTGCTGCCTAGGGGTACCTTCACAATGAGGTCATTAATTAATCATATCTCATTTCACAGTACCAGATGTAGTAGAGCCTTCTCTCTGGTTGGCTCCAGAACATGCTTTTCTAAGAAACTATACTGAAAACATTCTATGAACTCCTCACCTGGGCTATCTTTGCTCATCTGATTTTTCTAGTCTATATGTAGATTGAAATTCTCCATAATTATCAACATACCTTTCTAACAAGCTCCCATTATTTCTTCCCATCATTTCTTCCTACCATGTGGGTATTGTTAGGGGACATGCACACCACTCCCACAAGTGACATCTTGCTTTTATCATTTCTCATCTCTACCCAAACCGCTTCTACATCCTGGTTTCCTAAACTGGGTCATCCCTCTCTATTGTGTTAATACCATCATTAAATAACAGAGACACCCCTCCACCTTTTCCTAGCTTCCTGTCCTTCCTAAATGTCATGTACCCTTCAATATTCAGGTCCCAATCTATGTCATCCTGCAGCCATGTCTCTGTAATGGCTATCAGATCATACTTATTTATTTCTATCATTTCATCTGTTTTGTTTCGAATGCTACATGTATTCAGATCTAGAACCTTTAGTTTTGTCCTTTTACTATTTTTGTAATAAAAATTATTAGCTTTATCTGTTAGATTTGTACTCTCTATCCCTTCCTATCACAGTCTGTTTATCATTTCCCATATTAGTACCTTTCCCTCTTGCCTTGTCTCTACTCTTTGATTTACCACATCTTCCTAAATTTGATCCCTTGCCCCCACTATTTAGTTTAAAATCCTCTCTACTTCCCTGGTTATGCAGCTTGCTAGAACACTGGTCCCAGCATGGTTCAGATGTAGACCGTCCCAACAGTACGGCCCTCTCTTTCCCCTTACTGGTGTCAGTGCCACATGAACCAGAACCTACTTCTCTCACACCAGTCTTTCAGCCAAGCATCCATTTCTCTAATCGTATTTGCTTATGCCAAATTGCACGTGGCTCGGGTAATAATCCAGAGATTTTTACCTTTGAGGTTCTGCTTCTTAATTTGGTGCCTAGCTCCTCATACAGACTATGCAGAGCCTCTGTCCTTGACCTGCCAATGTCTTTGCTACCTACATGGACCACAACGGCTGGATCCTCCCCCTCTCACTCCAAGTTCCTCTCCAGCCCTGAGTAGATGTCCCAAACCCTGGCACCAGGCAGGCAACACAGCTTTCTGGACTCTCACTCTTTGCTGCAGAGAACAGTTTTAATTCCCCTCACTATACTGTCCCCTATTTGTTTTTGCTCCCTCCACTTGAATGCCTTCCTGTACCACAGTGGAATGGTCGGTCAGCTCGTCCACCCTACAGCCCCTGCTCTCAGCCAAACAAGCTGAAAGAACCTTAAATATGTCAGACAATTGCATAGGCTGAGGTTCCTGCACTCCTGCCCTCTGGGTCCCCTTACCTGCCTCACTCTGTCCCTGACCACTGACCAAATCAGAAGATCCTATCCTAAGGGGTCTGACTGCCCCCTGGTACAAAGTATCCAGATAACTTTCCCCCTCCCTGGTGCATCACAATGTCTGCAGCTCAGCCTCCAGCTCAATGACTTGGAGCCGAAGCTCCTCGATCCACAAACACTTACTGCAGACATGTTTGCCCTGGATCACACTGGCATCCTGGAATTCCACATGCTGCAACCATGACACATCACCTGTCCTGCCATCCTTAATGTGTTTTAATTAACTAGTTAATTATTTTGCTTTTAAAATATATTTATTAACCATACCACCAGCTTGTGTACTATTGTAAACCTTAGGAATAGAATAGACCTTAACCACTTACCAGCTACTCACCAAACAGTTAGCTTATTTTCCTGCAGTAGAGTAAGAATCAATTTCTACAGGGTGAAAAAGTTAGAAAAAGTAAAGGAGCACCTCCTTCCCCTCTCCACCTAACTCCCTCACTCACCCAACTCTCAGGGCTCTGTTCAAAGTCACGCTCAGTCTTAAAATGTTGCTGATGACACCTCTCAGTAACCTGAGGAATGAGGACCAAGAACGAATGTCTAATGAACGCCATTTCACCACCAGATTTGTCATTGAGAATGCCTTCAACGTGAAGAAAATGCACTTGTGGTGTCTGCACAAACCTGGAAGCACCAGCCAGAGCCTCCAAAATGGTTGCAGTGTGCTGTTCTCTGCACAACATTGCAGGGTGGAGAGGTTTGGCCTTTAGGAGGAACATGATACAGAGCCTCTTTAGAGGATTTTGAGGAAGAGGAGGGTGAAGATGAGCAGGAGGAGGTGGAAGGTGAAGTTCTCTTAGGTTCCACAACGGCATTCATTTATCAGCCACCCTCAAAAGCCGCTTTTGCCACCACTCCCTCAATGCCACTAACACAAAGCAGGCCTGCAAACAACCAAACCTCCCTTTCACAGCACCAATTGCTTAGCATTAATTCATGGTTTCCCCTTTATCATCAGACAATTGGAAATGTCACACGCCAGCCTGTGTGGAGGAAGCTTGTGTCAGTTGTTTATTAGCACACGTTACAATGAAGAATTGAGGTCATTTTAACCTACGTCACCTGGCAGGAAAGTGGAATGATTGGATTGATATCCATTTTACAATTTGCAACAATATTACTTTCCATCGCTTCCCATCCAATCCACCAGCTGGGTAAGTTTGATTAAAATTACCCCTATATTTTTACATACTATAAAATCAAGGGCAGAATTTTGCCCTCGTCAGGCGGGCATGGCGGGTGGGCAGGCCCGCCCAGTCACAAAGCCAACCACCGACCGCAGTCAGGCCCCAACTGCGATTTCGCGCTGGCTGGCCAATTAACAGCCAGCCAGCGTTAAACATGCTCTGCAGCGCTCAGCACTGCCGGGGTGGGGGCTGCCTTAGGGAGCTGAAGATATTTAAAATCATGAAAACATGTCCCCTCATGTGACTCTATCACATTAGCAGGGACATATTAAATGGGAGCGTAAATAGTTTTTGTTTAATCACTGGTTGAAACCTCATCCCGCCCGTGGATGAGGTTTCGCCAAAAATCCAAAGGCCGATTGGCCTTTTCACCCTCCCGCTAACTGAACAGTTGGACGGGTAGCGAAAAATTCTAATCAATTAATTGGCCGCTTAATTGTCGATGGGCGCCCTTCCGACTCCCACGCGTGCCCGCCTAACCGAAATATCACGCGTCATTTTACGCTCATTTGGGTCAAGCGCACGCTTGCCCGAACGAGAGAAAAATTCTAACCCAAGAAAGTGATGGTCTCATGATACACAACTCTCTGGTTCTTTTGCTCCAACCAACAAACACATTGGGATCCATATCAACCCTCCCTCCCCCTAAGATGGAAGGGAGAGTGCCGGGTCGGGGGGGTTACAAATTAAAATCGTGTAAGGTGGCCATAATCTACCGCGTAAGCATCTGTTACCATTTTTACAGCAGTGGTTTACATGGCCTGTCTGAGGCGGGACAGTCGGTTATAATATTGAAATCAGGCTCTCCAAGGGTGGTTGGGAGCCTGATTTAAAGTTAACAGCTGCCAGCCAAAGTTCACAGGGCTCGAGAAACTCAGCAGCTAACGGAGAAGGGAGCTGTTCTTTCCAGAAGGTAAGTGTCTTTTTTTAAGAGCACGGTTTGTGAGCCAATAGCAGCCGGATTGCTCCTCACAGCTCCTCTGGCAAACCTTCTGCCAATCGCCGCCTCTCCTTGCTGCTGCCAAGCCAATATCCTTCAAACCTCATAACACCAAGCGTGTTACCCCCACAATCCCTGTTCCTCGCTCCTGATTTCCAGCCGAACTCTACCCTTTGCATCCCGATGGCCTTCCCACCTATCAGATGACCAGATTGACAGGGTGGCAAATGGAATGAAAAGATAATAACGAGGTTCAGCCTTTACATTCTGCATCATGTCCCCATGCCTGGGATTTCCGGCATTCTCCCCAGTATCATGCTGACCCACTTCCTCCCTACCACCCTGGAGTTTTTTTCAAAAGGTCAGTTCACCTTTAAGTATGCATTGGAGACATCAATGGCTCATTTTACATGTTGTGCCAGTGACTCATTAGGAGCTGCAGCCGAGAGTATTAAAGTCGCCACTTGGTTGAAACGAACTGACATTCGCTCTTGGGTTCCGTTTCTTAAGAGTGTGAGTTTATGAACACCATGGACTGAAAATGGATTAGGGAAATGGAGCACCCATCTAAGGCACAGAACCATCCCTCCTCATAGACCAACCAAGGAGGTCGTTCACAAAAACTGAAGTCTTTTCAATATCTGTGCCAGCTCACTGATGGACTAAATACTCAAGGAATATTTAACCAACTCAAGCACCAACAGGAACAGAAAAATATCACCCTATACTGCTCTAGTCACCAAAAAAAAACAACCTGAGTTTGATAACTTAGGTTGGTATAACCATTGGGTAATTATTTACCAGGCACCTGCAATCATCAACATACACGTAAAGACCAACATATCAGAACTGCTCTCATTCAAAGCACCCTGCTTATTTATTTGATTATCAGACTGAAATCATTAAAGCACAGATTTTACCCATGACCAAGTGGACTCTGTTGGACTCCCAATATAGGTAATTTCTTCTTCGTTTTCTTCTTCTGTCATTTTCTTTTCATATTTCCCCTGTATGATTTACAAATCCAAGTTAAATGCAGATCCTGACTTGTACTCTCCAGTAGAGCAGTGTGGTTTCTGAGGAAATCTTGGGTACTGGCTATCCAGCAGGTTGCTGATCATGTTTATGTGCTAATTTTACATGACCATCCAAGCAGAAACCTGAGCAGGGAGTCAGACTGCAGTCAAAACTACCCCTGACCCCTAAGATATTCATCCAGTGTCACAAAGCAACAAATTAAGCTGTGGCTTTAATGGTAAGTCGAAAGATTGGTAAACAACCTGACAAAAAATGTCTTAAAAGTAGTTCAAGTTTTATTAAATATTACTCATCACAGGCTTGATAACATCATAGTCCTCTAGAGACCTCAAGTCGGACATTATCACAGGATAGCACGAGATCACTTGAAGCAGTGTAAGCTGCTTCTAATTCAGGGTTTGGGGGAAAGAAATCAAAGAAAATAACATATGAAGCACTGAATAAAAAAAGCACAAATTAATAGTGATTTAATTTTCATGGTTATTCGATGACATCAGAATGCTGCAATAGTTGCAAACAACGTCATAAAAGGGATACTCACCGTTTAGATCTCCTTTAAGGCAATTGTGCCTATCAGTTAATGTAATAAAGCCAAATGAAAGGGCTCATTCATGACTCAAAGGACAAGAACAAGGTCAGAGTCCAAAAGACCCTAATTCGAGCAAAACAAGACAAAGGAGGCATCACAAGTCAAATGTGTGAGTCTAATCCAATGCTACTTTGAGATTTTGTTTATAGTGCTGTAGCTGCTATTCAGTGTGCATTACTTACACAAGTTCTGTTTTATTCTGCCTGTGTTGTGCTGCATTTGAATCACTCAGGATACACGGAAGGAGGTGAATTTCCTCACAGCTCCTCCAGTTCTACCGTCATAGCTTTGGCACAAGTTCTGCAGCAAGCCTGCTTACATATCTTTCGGTTGGGAAGTGGGGGAATGTCCTGAGAAAATTTAACCTGTGGTGTTGATGTAAACATGGAGTCAGACCAAGAGAGGGCGAGAGCAAGAGAAGGTCTCCCCAATTGCCATTCATAGCAAAATAATAAATACATTCTTTATAATCCGCACTTCCTCTTTCGCTACAAATACTAAACCAAGGGAAGTTCCCACCACATACAATATGTGTCTGCTATTTGAGCACAAAGATTCCTGTTGTTTTTCTCTTACATTCAGGATAAATTATGGCCAGAATTTTTCCATGGGAGAGTTGGGGGCGGGGCCTGCTCGCCGACGCGAAAATTACGCTGGATGACGTCGGGGGCAACCCCCAACGTCATCCCGCCCCATTTAAATCTTCAGGAAGGCAGGGGGACAGCGCGATCAGCTGTCCGTCCGCCGACCTGTCAATGGCCAATTGAGGCCATTGACAGGATAATTAAGACAATTGAAGGCCTTGCCCATCCAACCTTAAGGCTGGCGGGCAGGCCGGGAGCCCTAGCGGGCTTCTGAAAAAACATGAAACTTCATCCACTGGCGGGATGAGGTTTCATGTCTGTTTAAAAAACTTTAATAAAGTTTTAGTCATATTTATTAACATGTCCCATCTCGTGTGACATTGTCACATGAGAGGAACATGTTAATAATTTTTTTATTTTTCTATTTTCAAACTTTGAAGCACTGTCAGCGCTCTCCCTGAGACAGCACTTAGTCTCAGGGAGCAGTGCACTCTTTCGCACGCATGCGCGAAAAAGCGCACTTTGACAGTTGGGAAAATCCCTCCCCACCCTGCACAGGAAGCGCATAGCACTTCCCTTTGGCCAGCCCACTCAAAATGGTGGCGAGGCCCACTTCAGCGGCAGCGATCGGCTGCCCGCCCGCCATCGAGGCAATGGGGCCCGCCCGCCCATCGAGGGAAAAATTCTGCCCTATGTCTTTTTTAAGCTGACCATGGCTATCATTGTATTCTGTTATTATTCACTGAGGTGAAGGACTGTTCACATCAGCAAAAGTACTTGAGCATGATTTGATTGCAGTTGTAGCAAATCTTGCCCCTCTTATAGTTTGAAACGGACAGCCTCGGCCCACTGAGCTCAGCTATAGGGCTGAATTTTATGCCCCCTCTCTCGGTGTGTTTGAAGGCAGGGAGGGCGTTTAATCAGGTGGGAGGGTGGCGTGCGAATACCCTGCCGCCTTCCCACCTCCACCAAAATTAAATCCATGGCGGGAAGGCCTGTGGTCTGCCTTCCAACACTGCCACCAATTGAGGCCCTTAAGTAGTCAATTAATAACCACCTCAATCTGCCGGTGCATTACTCACCCAGTGATGAGTGGCGGTGGGGGGGCGGGGTGGGGTGTCACTTCGCGGGAAGCATGTCAAGCAAACCTGTGTGGGTTGCTTGTGATCTCTCAGGGAGGTGGGGGGGGGGGACCCTTGTTCAAAGGCACTCAGTGCCTGATTGAGGGACCTGGTGTAGTAACTAGATGTATTGTCCCTCCCTCCTGTCAACCACTCACCATGTGATGCGATTACGGAGGCTTCAGTCAATAAGCTTATTGCGTGGGTAATCCTGTGGGCAGGGCTTCCAATAGAGAGATCGTATCTAGCGTACAAGCACCTCTATATGTTTCATAGATGAAGTTTAGCCTTTTCTTCGCCAAACCTGCTGCTCCATCAAGTTATTATATTTGGTGACGAGGGTAAAACTGACCTTTACTGCGTACTTTGCCCTGGTTGATGTGAGTAAAATCAACGATATTTACCAGTCATGCCGCTGTTTGGAAGAATCAATTCATACGATGCTAACATTGAAGATTGGAGTCAGTGTGTCGAGCGACATGGGTTCTGTTTCGTTGCGAACAAGGTTACTGCTGAAGAAAAACATAAAGCTATCCTGCTGAGTGCACCTGGAAGCAAAATGTATAACCTGATTCGAAACCTGACTGCCCCGAACGTGCCCAGTTCTAAATGAGTTAGTGGAACTTGTGAAATCGCACTTTCAATGCAAACTGTCTGTGATCATGCAGTGCTTCAAGTTTAATTCAAGAGTTCGTGCCCCAGGAGAGTTCACTGCAACCTTGGTGGCGAATCTGAAACAGGTAATTGAATACTGAGAGTTTGGAGACACCTTGAATGATATGCTGTGGGACGGACTTGTACTCGGAGTCAAGGACGACGCCATCCAGTGCCACTTGCTAGCCAAACCCGGTATCGATTTCAAGCATGCCCTGAAACTTTCTCTCACTCTGGAAAGTAGCAGAAAAGACTTGCAGGCTTTGCAACATGTGGATAATGGCGCCGTACTCCATATTGGGCAGAAACCTGCCACTAAGCGTAGCGCGAAAACAGAACAGCTGATTTTAACCGTGATTCTAAACCCACTACACGAAGACTTAGGAAGCCTAAAGAAGATATGCATTTACCACAAATGTGGAAGAAATAATGCAATTATTGCTACAGGAAAGGATACCTGGTTCGGCAGTGCAGAACAAAGGATAGGCAAACAGCAAAACAACGAACGAATCTGATTGAGCTAACTGACAAGATTTTCTACAGAAAATAAAACTTGACTGTGTCTAATGGAATTCCAGAGCTCTTGAAGAAATATGACACTGTATTTCAAGATGCATTGGGAAAACTGAAGGGCATGCAAGCTAAAATGCACATCGATCCCCAGGCAACACCATGTTTCTTCAAAGCCCAGACCGTGCCTTACTCACTAAAAGAAAAAGTGGAAGCAGAGTTGTTTGGGTTGGAATAACTCAGCCTGTCCATTTTTCTGAGTGGGCCACACCTATATTCCCAGTTGTCAAGTCAGACTGGACTCTACGTGTATGTGGTGACTACAACTTGACAATCAACAAAGCAGCAAAGTTAGACAAATATCACATTCCTAGAATTGATGACTTGTATGCTATGTTAGCAGGGGGCAAGTAATATACAAAACAAGACATGAGTCATGCCTATCAACAATTGGAATTGGACAGTACGTCAAGAGAATACGTGACAATTAATACCCATAAAGCTCTCTACCAGTTCACCCGATTACTTTTTGGAGTTTCATCAGCGTGCGCTATTTTACAGCGAGGCATGGAGAGTCTCCTGCAGGGACTTCCACGTGTGGTCGTGTACTTAGGTGACATTCTCATCACTGGACTGACCAAAACTGAACATTTAGCCAACCTTGAGGAAGTGCTGAGAAGACTTATGGAAGCAGGAGTGCATTTGAAGCGAGAATAATGCACATTTCGAGCATTGGAGATAACCTAACCAGGTCACAAAGTGGACGCTATGGGGCTGCATCCTGTTGAAGACAAGGTCCAAGCAATTAAAGATGCACCATCACCCTCTAATGTGACAGAGCTTAAATATTTCCTAGGTTCGATTAATTACCATAGCCGTGTTTTATCTAATCTATCCACTGTACTGGCACAACTGCATTTGTTGCTGAGGAAGAACCACCGCTGGTCACGGGGTTCACTGCAAGAAGAAGCCTTTGTAACAGCGAAGAAACTGCTTCATTCATCATGCTTGCTGGTACATTATGGCCCATCTAAAGAGCTAGTGTTGACATGTGATGCTTCTCCTTATGGTGTAGGAGCCGCTCTATCGCATCAAACAGAGGACGGATCAGAAAGACCCATTGGTTACGTTTCAAGAAACGTTTCCCAAGCTGAAAAGGGCTACCCTCAGTTGGAAAAAGAAGGATTGTTGGTTATATTTGGTGTCAAGAAGTTTCACCAATACCTACACGGGCAACATTTTACATTTGTATCTGACCATAAGCCGCTGACAGGTTGGTTCACCGAAGACAAAGCTATTCCGCCTATAACTTCAGCGAGAATCCAATGTTGGGCTTTGATGCTATCAGCTTATGAGTACATATTCATGTACCGCCCTGGCTCACATACAGCCAATGCAGATGTATTTAGTTGTCTTCCCATCACCTGTATGTGCCAAACAGATCAAGAATTGGACGAACAGGGACCCAGTACTGTCAAAAGTCAAATACTTTGTTTTACAAGGATGGCCAAGAACACTGATGTCTGATGACTTACGACCATTTCATTCCAGGAACACTGAACTGAGTTGTTAAGATGGAATTTTACTGTGGGGTTCAAGAGTCGTGGTCCCATCACAGGGTAGAGAGTCACCCTTGGCAGAGCCCCACATGCACACCCAGGCATATTGAAGATGAAGATGATGGCACACAGCTACGTCTGGTGGCCAGGAATAGACAGTGACATTGAGGGCATGGTTAAACACTGTTCCCCTTTCCAGCAATACCAGGAGCTACCTATTTCAGCTCCTCTTCACCCATGAGAATGGCCTGGTCGACCTTGGGTTAGACTGCATATTGACTATGTGGGACCGTTTCCATCCACCGTGTTTCTATTAATCATCAATACACATTCAAAATGGCTTGATGTCTACAAAGTAAAAATGCCAACTTCAGCCACAACTATTGAAAAGCTACGCAATTCCTTCAGTATACATGGTTTACCTCAGAGTGTTGTTTCCAATAATGGAACAGCTTTCACCAGCATGAAATTTCAGAGATTCATGGACCTGAACAGTATCCGGCATGTAAAGACCACTCCCTGGCATCCTTCATCCAATGAATGCGGAAAGAGTTGTCCAGACCTTTAAAGTTGGTATGAAGAAGTTATCTGGAGCTATTCTGGAGTCTCGCCTTTCCAGGTTTCTCCTAAGTTACCGTACAATACCACATATCACAGCGGGCCTGACCCCTTCAGTGTTACTGATGAAATCTCGTTTGCGTGCCCATTTACACTTGGTGTTTCCAAATCTCGAGGGAAAGGTAACACAGAGCCAGAATAATCAAAAATTAAACCATGATCTACACAGCAAGGCTTGCATGTTCCATGTAGGCGACCCTGTGTATACATGTAATTTTGGAAGTGGACCCTGTTGGACTCCAGGAGCCATCATTTCAGTGACTGGTCCATTATCTTTTCAAGTGCAAGTCGAAGATAGAATTGTACGTCAACACATAGATCATATGAGGGCTAGAGAAACATCCAATGAATGCAAGGTCAACCTGTGATTGATGTTTCGCTGCCAACTTCTGAGGTGTGTGATCGTCCTGGAGCTGATATCCCAGAAATATCTAATGAGCTGCCAAATACAGAACTACCCAGTTCCAATGAGATATCTCCTAGTGCAGCTCCGGATCCCGTTAATCCTGTTCAGGAACCTCCTTCGGTCGTGCTATGTCACTCTAACCGTCTCCGCCAAGCTCCTCAGAGACTTGATTTGTAATCACCAGAGACTGTACAAATGTTTGCTGGCATTTTTTTAAATGTAAATGTAAGAAATTTAAAGGGGGAGGAGTGCAGTGACTAGGGGCAGAATTTTCTGCCTGTTGGGCGGGCCATCCGGAATGGGGCGCGGCGGGTGTGGAGCCACCATTTTACGTGGGCGGGCCAATTAAGACCCACCCAGTGTGACACATGGCCGGTAGCAGTCAGCATTACCTGTGCGGACGGGGGGAGGAGGGAAAGTCGGGACCCGCACTCTTTCCCACATGCACGCGAAAGAGCGCAGAAGTCTCCCTGAGGCACGGAGCTGCCTCAGGGAGATTAAGTTCAAATTGAAAGTTTTAAAGTAAAGAAAGATTAAAATTATTTAGACATGTCCCCTCATGTGACAGTGTCACATGAACTGGGACATGTTTATGAACTGTGTAAAAAATATTCATTTATTTAATAAAGCCTTCAGAAAACCTCATCCCGCCCGTGGATGAGGTTTGCTGAAAAACGTGAAGGCCGCTTGGGCTCTTCGCCTGCCCGCCAACCTTAAGGTTGGACGGGCAGCCCTGTCAATTATCTAAATTAGTCTCCTATTGGCCTTAACAGGCCTTTGATAGTTCGGCAGAAAATTCTGGCCTAGACATATTGCCCCTCCTTCCTGTCAATCACTCATCATGTGATACGATTATTGGGACTTTGGCCAATAAGCTTATTGCGCGGGTAATCCAGTGGGCGGGGCTTCCGATGGAATGATCACATCGAGCGTGCAAGCACCTCTACATGCCTCCTAAATAACGTTTAGTCTTTTCTTCACCAAACTTGCCGCTCCATCAAGTTATTACACCTGGTATTGGCAAAAATGGTGGGGGGGGAGGGGGTGGTGGTGGGCACTGAGTTCTACCCCTCTGCCCTTGCTCCCTACGCCCTCCCCACACCTGTGAATCCCCTCACACCTTTACTTCCCTGTGGCCTGGGTCACTCTGCAACCCTGGGCCTCCAGACGCTGTTATTCCAGCAGCAGCCACCACCTCTCCAGTGACGCTGCTGAGCAAAGGAGCTGCTGGCCTCTGATTGGCCGGCAGCTCTCAGCAGGCGGGACTTCCCACCCTCAGGGTCCTTGAGCACAGGGAAGGCCCACTGATGGCCTCTCAACTGCCTGAGTGGCATATAAAACCAGCGGGCCTTACCAGAGGAGGCAACACAGGTCTCTCACTGACTCTATAGCTGGCAGGCAAGACATCTGATGCCTCCATAAAATCCCCTCATAGTTACAACACTAAGGTGAAAACCTACCTTTTAATGTAGGAGCACAAGGCTTCCAAACATCTGCTTTCATAGCTAAGCTTCAACAAATGAAATGGTCAGATATCTGGTCCTTCAGATGTTGCAGAGCCACCTACTCAAATGTTTGAGATTGTACAAATGACCTTTATCTATTAACTAACACATCAACTCCCTATCGCAGAGATGAGTTTCAGCCTGCTGGCCTAATGATTGCTTCACAGGCTTAAGCATGAGTTTGTAAAATGAAATGCAGAACATGTACATTTTTGGTAAATAGCAGATAAAATTGAATTCTGCCCACTTGCATATTGCAACACTTTTTCAAATTTCTTCTAAACTTTCAATACTTTGCCCCATTACTCAACAAAGTTATGGTCTGCTGACTTGCTTTCAGCTCCCGCTCCCTGCAAACTCAATCAGCGGTTTGGGTTCTGCTGCTCCCTCGATCCTACATATCCTGTGCAGAAGAACATGTCCTTTTGGTTTCTGATTGGGAAATTGTCATGTGTAATATGGCTGGAGCAAAGGCACACCCTATTACTCTATGGTTATGTATCATTGCACCAGTACATTAAATTTTTACCACATACAAAGATCCATAAGACATGGTTACATTCCAATAATTGGCTTCCTGCGTATGTTTATTCCAGCCAATCAGTAATGGATGCACCAGTCGGCACTAAACATTTGAGCTCATTAGTTAATCAACCACAATTTTTAAAAAATGCTGGCCTTAACTTGGCAAGACTGCCTGCCCAAATAGACATTGCATCATTGTTTAACTATTTTCTTACTAGACTTAGAACTGAAAGCATTAGTTTAACCAGAAATCTATCTATTTCTGTCTTGAACAAGCTCAATGATTGAGCTTCCACAGCCCTCTTGGGTAGAGAACTCCAAAGATTCACCACCCGCTGAGTGAAGAAATTCCTCCTCATCTCACCCCTTATCCTGAGATTATGTCCCCTGGTTTTAGACTCACCAGCCAGGGGAAACATCCTGTAAGAATTTTGTAAGTTTCAATGAGGTCACCCCTCATTCTCTGAAACTCCGGGGAATACAGACCCAGTCTCCTCAATCTCTCATCATAAAACAATTCCGCCATCCCAGGGATTAATCTGGTGAACTTCCTTCTATGGCAAGTATATCCCTCCTTAGATAAGGTGACCAAAACTGTACATAATACTCCAAGTGATGCTGAGGAGTGAGGTAAGGCTGTAGTTGTTGCAGTCTCCTCTGTCTTTATTGCTTTTGTATAACATGATAATTTTTGCGTCATACATGTCCTGTGGAACTAGGGTTGCCAACCCACCAGGATTGGCCTGGAGCCTTCAGGAATTAAAGATCAATCTCCAGGACACTTCTGTGTGCAACCCTGGAGAAAAATCATTGGGACATTAAAAAAGTTTGTTTATTTTTGTCATTTTCTTTGAACATTTCTCTTTACCAGATATAAAAATATTTAAAATGGTGTGGAAGAAAATGCTGTTTAGCTGACAGTCAAGTATCATCCAATTGGATAATGAGTCTTTTTGCTTTCCAATTGGTGTAGGAAGTCAGTACATCGCATGGATGGACGTGTTGGTTGACTAGTAGCTGGAGGATGGGGCAAGTCATGTGATGAAAACTCCAGGAATACAATTAATCACAGTCAGCAACGCTATGTGGAATTGATCCTACCTTTCAACAGAGAAGGAGGGAGTCATGAACATGTTGCAGTAGATGGGACTTACTGTGCATTAACAATTCAGCTTAAATTTCACCCTTGCCGGGTGCCTTTCTGTTAGGGAAAGGAGTAGAAGGATATGCTGGTAGTGTTAGATAAAGAGGAGTCTGAGGAGGCTCATATGGAGCTCAAACACCAGCACAGTTGGGCAGAATCACCAGTATCTGTGCTGTACGCTGGATGAATTGAAGTGGGTGGAACGTGCCATGCGCAAATATATGTCTCTGCATTAATCAAATCATTGAGACTCACAGCTTCCTCTTTTTATGCTCATGGGAAAATCTTTTAGCTCAGCACAAAACATTTAAAAATATTTTTATGATTTCGTAATGGTTTGACACGAACGTAAAGCATAAAAAGTTTAACATCTTAATATGGGAGGAATGCATACTTTGAAATGTAAAAAGGCAATCAGAACTTCAGTAGAAGCAGTTAGCAGTCTAAGTATGAATCTGTGCATGGTCATTAGGACGGAGCCTTTCAGCCATATACAAATTAACATTCTAATGTATTATAAGCAGGAGGAAACCATGGGGATGATCATTGACTTCTGAGTAAAGCATCTGATATTGTTTTAGCCATCCATTGTACATCGCTCCTGATTTTTGTATCAGTTAATGTCAATTTCAATACGAAGTGCCTCCTAAAACGTAGAATCACATTCAAACTTCTGTCAATTTCCCTTTAGCCTCCTCTTCAGAAGACAATGCTCCCATGGCACAAGAGTGTTTTTCACAGCTTGCCCCTTGAAGTTCTGATGTTAACCTTCTGAGCCTCTAGTGAGCCTTCTCCCATAACCTACGTTCCTTTTAAAGTAGGGGATCAAAAATTAAGCACACATTTCTACATCTAGCCACATTAAGGCCATATAAAATGTTTACATTTCTCCTTTTCACTTATCGGGCTGACTATACAGTTGGGCGCATTGGAAATCACCAACCAGGTGACATGGAAAGAGGAAGCTTGGAAACACAGATAAGTCTACAGCATTCTCAACATTCTGCAGCAGAACTGTATTTATTTGTGCCAATGGTATTTAAATTTCCCATGGAATATGGTCATCAAGGATTTGAAAACTAAGAGGCATTAAAATTACTGAGTGTGTATTATGCAGATGTCAGTTTGGTTCAGTTAGATGAGTGTTGCCAAAAATCTAAGATTCAAGACCCACCACAGACAGGATTCATTTTTATTTATTTTTGTACCCCTAACATGTTTTATTATTGTCTGTTCTGATCCAGCCCCATCCTACCCCGCTCCACCGCTCAGACCTCCAGCCTTCCTGACTGTGCTGGCCCAAAGCTGACAGCTGCCGGTTTATGGCGTGCAGCCTGCCAGCAACTTAGTAATGAGGCCCGACGCTCAAATTAGACACAGGCCTGAGCTGACTGAATCAAGCGGCTGCTCACCCAAAGTTAAAATCTACCCTTAGGTTGTAGGTGATGCCATAAGTTCTTTTGGTCTCATCTTTACTCATTGTCAATATATACATTTTATATATATATATAGTTCACATCTGCTCAGGAATTTGTCTTGTGCAGTTTGTAGATGTCTTATTGAAGTAACTATCTAGACATGGTGTTCTTCCATTACAAACAGCACATGATATATTAATGTCACTGTGCCAGGCTGCACATACATTTGGTGTGTGACTAGATGGCTGTCGAAAGCAAAGCTTTCTGTCTCCTCATAACCCATCTCCACTTTTTGCATGCATGTTTATTTCTAGAAAGAGCACAACTTACAACAGTATAAGACCTCAAAGTCTTCTGGATAATGATGTTCAGTAGGTAGAACAGAAAGCTAGGAAATATCAGTTAATGTGATACCCACAACAAAAAACAGAAATACCTGGAAAAACTCAGCAGGTCTGGCAGCATCGGCGGAGAAGAGCAAAGTTGACGTTTCGAGTCCTCACGATCCTTCGACAGAACTAAGTAGAAATAGGAATGCTGGCAATTATTCTAAAGCAATTTACTCCTGCTGACAAGTTAATAGAGAAGGTGGCAAAACTGAGCTGATTGACATTTGAAGCTGGCAAAGTGTCAGACAGTCCTCAAAGCTGCATGTGAACTGACGTCTGCGCTGCTGAGTCACCTCTTTCAGCCTCTTGTATGTATGTGTGTACCATGTCACTACACACTACTTTAAAAATTATATCTCATTGTACTGACATACTTGCCAAAATAACGTTACTTGCTTTTCTGACATATTACAGACCTTGTTCTTTTGTAGTTAACATTGTCAAAGCCTTTCGTTGTTTGTTGGAGAGGATCGAGGGTACAAAGGAAGTAATTTAATTGTTTAAAGACTCTGAGTGGAATTTTCCATTCTGGAAGTACAGTGGCTGGCGGCTGAACATGCATGACCTCATTAATTATGCATCAGCGAGGAGCTCAGCGAATCTCTTGGCGGGGCGGGCAGGGAATTGTCCGCCCCGCTGGTACCTCATGGGGTCAAAGGGCCTGGCGCCACATTTAAACAGCACGTGGACAGACATTCACTCACTGCAAGCCAGGTGTTGTTACGGAGAGTAAAGCAATGGCTCCAAAAAGAAACAAACCCTCCGTCCCACAGATCAGCGAAAGTCTCCCCGGGGATTCTCCTTAAGGCTGTCCAGGAAAGATGGGCATTCCTCTTTCCGAGGGATGCGAGCAGGGGGTCCTCCCACCTGACCAGGCTGGCATGGGAGGAGGCCACCAGAGAGATCAGCGCCCATGCAACACAGATAAGGACCACCCTGCAGTGCCCCAAATGCATGAATAATCTTTTCCAGGGTAAATTAAACTTCTACTCATTCCAAACTCACTCTTATAAGGGCACCAGACAATCTAAGGGGTAGAGTCCACAGAGATGTCACACACGACCAGCAGATTGGACATCAGCACTGAATGTCTGCCAGTCACTTTAAACTCACTACCTCATTTAAATCCCTGAACAAACGGCGCCTTAATCCCTTTTTTGGGAGAACTCAGCAGATACAACAGGCATGCATGCTTCTGAACTGTCCTTTCATCCATAGTGCTCACAGTCAATCTGTCTGTCTTTATGCAGGACAAGGTCTTACATAAAAAGGGAGAGAGCCAAGACCGGAAAGGACACCCTCCACAGTTGCAGAGACTCTCACGGTATGAGGAACAGGCCACAGAGCTGGCTGGTGAGGATAAGGAACATTCCTGTGCAGAAGGCAAGATCGGCCTCCCCCAACAAGCCAGTGAGGGTGCATCCAGTATACATCGACAGCATGCGGACAATGACTGTGAGTGATCTTTAACACATGAACCTGCTTAGTCAATCACTAATTCTCTCTTCTCTCTATTCCAGGTACCAGCAAGATAAAGGGGAGAACATCCTCCACTAGAAAACTCAGCTCCAGCCCTTAGGCCACCTCTGGGGAGGAAGCAGGCGTTCTCACAGGTGAAGAACCATCACTGCATTCGCCTGCACCCTCCACCAGCTCAGATGCATGCATCTCGATGGGTCCCAGTACTGAGTAGGCTCAGGTTCACAATTTGGTAACCACCTCACAGACATAGGTCCACAGCTGGCAGAGGTAGCGGCAACTGAGGTCTCTGACACTCGGAGGATTGCTGGAGACGAGGCCGCTGCTATGACCGAGTTCAATGATGAGCCTCTGGAATTGATCCTATGAGACATGTTGGGGATGCAGAGACAGGCAGGGGAACATCAGGCAGGGTTGTCAAAGGCAGTCAGCAGACTGGAATGAAGGATGGAGGAGTCCATCCATGTTCTGTCTGATGTCATGGCTCCGGCATGCGAGTGCATTGAAGTCTCCACGGGAAGTGTAGCAACCGCCTTGGAGAACCAGGTCCAGCAGTTTCTGCTGAAGTTGCTTTTAGACCTGCACATCATCACTCTAGCCATGGATGTGTTCTAGCAGTGGCTAGGCGAGAGGGGGTCACCGTACCTCAACCTCTCTCCTGGTGGCACTTCTCCTCAAGGAGTCAGGGAGGGGCCATCAGGCACTCAAAAGGAGGAGCAGCGGCAGCCAGGCACCCCAGAGGCATCCACCCAGGGATCTCCAAGGGTGCCCTGCTGCTCCACCTCCGCACTGCCAGTGACCCCATCAACTCCAGCAGGTCAGGCCAAGGAGGGTGCAGCTGCTTAGCAGGAAACCCTTAGCAGCCTCAGGATCTCAAGGCCTTGGGCCACCAGAGGACGCCCGCCAAAGTCATCTCAGGTGACAGGGCAAAACAGTCAGCAGGCTGCCTCCACCCCAGCTGTAGATGTCAGGGCTGCACCTAGATGTAGCAGTAAAGTATGAAAAATTCAGAAGTTTTGAAAGCATACAGGTGATATGGGTGTTCACTCATCATTTTGACTTTTCGCCTTTGTAAATATATGTTGCATTAATCCTTTTCTACGTCACATGGGTTCAATTGATTTTCAATTTGGTTCAATGTCCTGCGATCATTTAAGGGTCCAAAATGTACCCCCACTCCCAATGAACTCTCATCTGAATCTTCAGTTGCATTAATTGTCAGACAATCTCACCTCATCGAGTAGCCTTTATTTCCACATGTACATCATCAGGAGATGCACATCCAATGTGACAATGATGTGAGCCTGTCGGACTTAAACATCAGGCAGACATGCTTTGGGCTCTGGAGAAGTGCTCGTCAAGGTTTGTGTTTATCCAGTTACGATCGCACTGATGTCTGCTCTTTGTGGATGGCACAAGCATTTGTCGTGATTCGTGTTATAGTCATTTCTCCAATGTGTTGTTTTCAATGGTGTTTATCAGAGTGAGTTATTGGTAAAAGTGGTATCAAACCTCGAACCCCAGAGGCTTCCATGCTTCTCTGCAGGTTGTTCTCATTTCCATGTTGAAGGCTGAACATCATTCCATGCTTAGTTCCCACTCTCCCTATGCACGATGCTGAACTAGGGGAGTAAGGATCAATAAGGAAACTTACAAATGTCTGCAAGAGGGGTATGAGTGCGTGATGTCAGAGGTGCGTGCTCATTTTAATGAAGCCATCTCCTTACCTGCAGCGATCTTACATTGCTCCTGGATGGCTGCTTGGCGGTGATTTACATGATCCTTGTGTAAAGGCACAGCACAGCACACAACTCAATCTGGAATTCATTGCGTGATAGTGCTCTCGTTGACTTAGGGTATATAGAAAGGATTGGCCTTTGTGAGCTGGACCATGTCGAGGACTGTCATGCTCTGAAAGTGATGATTTGCAAATCTCCTAAGTCCTCAGCAGGGTCTATGAAAGGAAGATGTTGTCATTGGCTGCTGTGTCAATAATAACTGGGCCATGACTGGATGCCATGTCATCCGGGACAGAGACATGTCAGGCTCTGATGATTGCAGGGTCCTGAGTTTTTGGCACTGTATGTGAGGACAATGCAAAGAAACCTCACAGTTTTGCTGCATGATGTAGCATTACAGGTCACGGCGTCCTGATGTGCAAAGGGCAGTTGTGGGTCAGTAGCCTCTGCATTATACACATTGTATGTGACAATGATCACTAACCAATACATTTGTCATCCTTAAACATCAGGCAAACATTCATGAGAGCGAGTGATGGGAGAAATGGAGCTCTCTGGATGGTGCTGCCTCTTGATTGATCCATGCACCAAGCTTTGAAGAATGGTATGTGTGTTGGGCTGCCTTATTAAGCTGGTGTCATACTGACATGTACATTCCTGTGTGATTGGGCTTTTCAGTTGTTTGAAAGCTGCCATGCCCGCTGACTTGGTGATGCCATGATTGAAAGGACTCTACAAGGATGTCTAGCTCCTCAATGTCTCTGCCTGGCAACATATCCCCCTTTGCAGTGCTAGGTTGTGCAATGTCACAAGCTGTTGCCAGGGAGCTCTCAAGGACACATGTGTGCCGTCGATGGTGCCTGGACTTGAGATCATAGCGAATACCACAGCTCTGGCAGCCTGGCTTGTGTCACCCATGCAGAACTGCACATAATGGTGAGCTTTATTGAAAAGGGCATCCGTCACCTCCCTTATGCATTTGTGTATCACCGAATCTGAGATTCTGCAAAGGTCACCAGAAGGTGCCGCTGGCTAAAAAGTTCAGTGCGGTGGTCACCTTCAAAGCAACTGGCTTGGGATGCCAGCTGACCCGAGTTTCAACCTGCATTAACTAGCATTCATATTCAGGCTGGGGAGGCAAGATATGTCACTCTGCTCCATAGCATCTGAACAGAGATCACAGAATTTTAATGGCACTGATGGAGGCCACTCAGCCCATCATGTCTACATCAGCTCTCCAAATGAGCATTATGACCTAGTGCCATTGCCCTGCCTTTTCCCTGTATCCCTGCACATTGTTTCTATTCAAATAATCATCTAATGCCCTCTTGAATGCCTCGATTGAACCTGCCTCCACCACACTTCCAGACAGTGCATTGCAGACCCGAACCATTCGTTGTGTGAAAAAGCTTTTTCTCACATCACATTTGCTTCTTTTGCAAATCACTTTAAACCTGTGCCCTCTCATTCTTAATCCTTTTATGAGCGGGAGCAGCTTCTCCCTATCTACTCTGTCCAGCCCACTCATGATTTTGAACATCTCTATCAAATCTCCTCTTAGCCTTCTCGTCTCCAAAAAGAACAGTCCCAACCTCTCCAATCTATCTTCATAGCTGAAGTTTCTCATCCCTGGAACCATTCTTGTAAACCTCTTCTGCACTCTCTCCAATAAGTTCACATGCTTCCTATAGTATGGCACCCAGAACTGTACACAATATCCCAGCTGAATCTAACTAGTGTCTTATATAAATTCAGCATAACCTCTCTGCTCTTGTACTCTATGCCCCTATTAATGAAGCTCAGGATACTATATGCTTTATTAACTGCTCTCTCCAACTATCCTGCCACCTTCAATGATCTATGCACATCTACACCCAGGTCTTTCTGTTCCTGCACATCCTTAAAAATGTCACCCCTTATTATTTTATATTGTCCCTCCATGTTCTTCCTACCAAAATGCATCACCTCACACTTCTCCGCATTGAACTTTATCTGTCATCTATCTGCCCATTCCACCAATTTGTCTATGCCCTCTTGAAGTTCCACACCATCCTCCTCACAGTTCACAATACTCCCAAGCTTTGTATCATCTGCAAACTTTGGAATTGTTCCCTGTGCACCAAGGTCTAGATAATTAATTATATATCAGGAAAAGCAAGGGTCCTAATATCGACTCCTGAGGAACTCCACTACAAGCCTTCCCCCAGCCCTAAAAATATCCATTGAACATTACTCTCTTTTTTTCAGCCAATTTTATATCCATGTTGCTACTATCCCTTTTATTCCATGAGCAATAACCTTTCTCACAAGTCTGTTGTGTGGCACTGTATCAAATGCCTTTTGAAAGTCCACGTAACACATCAACAGCACTACCCTCACCGACATTTTCTGTTACTTCTTCAAAAAGCTCCAGCAAGTTAGTCGAACATGATTTTCCCTTTATAACTCCATGCTGGCTCTTCCTTATTAACCCATATTTTTCCATGTGGCTACTAATTCTATCTTGAATAATTGTTTCTAGAATCTTGCCTACCACTGAAGTTAAACTGAAGAGATGGGTTGGGGTAAATCACTTCTGATTCTTGGAACGCATATCTCAGTGGGACACTAAAGTTGCAGAATTATCAGTATCTGTTGATGTGTGAGATGACTGCAAAGCCCCATACATTTGGTGAGGGTGGCACTATGAATACAAAGAATTAATACAAAGGGATAAGTATGAATAATTTGACTTATATATACTTGATACTTTGTTAAAACCGAGGCTATACTATGAATTGCTATGTGCAAGACCTTTGTGTGGGAATTATTATACCCTATAGCTTCTGTGAAATGGTAAAATGGAAGAACGATTGAGAAATGGGCCAAAAGTGATCTCTGTGTTTTACCAACCTTCTAACTGAGGGTGCTCCAGCTGAACATTTTGATACTAGTTCTATGCTTCTATAGTTAATGTGCATGCATACAAAGGTGGAAACACTAACCGTGGCACTCCTCTCGCTGTTAATAAACTTCTTCCAACAGATTTGAGAGATTCCATTTGTTCGCTCTGCAATCATGAAACCTTAGCCTGTGGTTCAACAGGACAACCTCCAGTTCCAAAGTTGGTCAGCCATCTGTGCTGCACGGAAGCAACTGAGAAATCACCTGAAAAGGAGGGAGTCTTCCCCATTACCAATGTTGTATTTCAGTGAACAGGACAAGGCCAACTGCTTGCATTTATATAGTGCCTTTAATATCAGCAAAATTTTCTGTGGAGCATGGACAGCGCAAACCAATTGAGCCAAATGGCTTGTTTTCCTGTTATAAACGTTCCAAGATGCTTCACAGGGGAGTATCCCGTTGACAAATAACATCTTTAAAGTTATCCATGTACCAGAAGTGCCAAGAGTTGATATCACAGTAGGACTGGAATGAAGGTTGTTCAGTGTGTCCTACATAAAGTTGGGAATAGTTAGAACTCACATAGAGGTAAAAATAAATTCCTGAGAATACCTTCACTGTGAATGGCTGAGCAACACTTAGGGTGTAGGCTTACTTCATTTGTCCTTGCAGCAAATATCACTGATCGGTCCTGAGCCCCCTCATGATATAATACTAGCTGGTAAGATAGGGACTTATTTTATTCGGAAGGAATAGGTACATTTTAAAGTTGCTTCCTGCAATAAGGCTGCCTTTGAATTCCAAATACGCTCTTAGCAATTTTTTAACATATTTTTTAATCTCAGTAGTAGTTTGCTTCTACAGGAAAAGATGCTTTGAAATATAAAGTAAAACAATTCATTCCCAAATGACAAAATGAAAGTAGTTTCGTATAAAGTTGAGCAAATGTTCCTATTTTCACACAAATAAATAAAATTGCAATGTCCTGTGTATTGCTGATACTAAAATGCTGAATACTTAAGGTTCAAAAGTTCAGAATTGTACATTCTTATTTTCATGTGCTATAAGCACCATTTATCACCATTTCAGAGTTACCAGTGTTCTGAGTGCTGCAACGGCAAGTTTTGAAGCTTGCTGGGCAACTTTTGCTAATTTTCCTAATTTGACATGTCTGAGCAACTGCAATGAGGGCATCAACCTCGGAGTAAAATAATTACACAACTTTCTACACAGAATTTGGGTAACTTTTTCACATTTAAATAAACATTTGATCAGAGAGAACCAGAATCATTTTCAGGGCTGGGATTAAAATGACCTATTTCATGCTGTTTCATTTTCAAGTGCAGGTAACAGGTGAAAATATCCCATGCCAACAGGTTTCTTAAGCAGTTTGCTTTTAATGTTCAAGAATTGCCGAACACTTTGCAGTTCCTTTAACAACACTCTTATGTAAGTATATTGAGAAACCATGTGATGAGGGTAAATTGTAGGCAAAGTACAATCATTTTTAATTATGTACCAACCCCTATGAAAAGACAGAAACACAAACAATTTTATTCATACAACAAAATTTCAAAAACATTAATTACAAACAATACAGTTCATTTGCACACTTAAGGTTTCAAAATTACAATGCATGGACTTTTGCACATACCCAAAGAGCTGGAAACTGTAAACGCAATAAAATAAATTTCAAGCTTTTGTCCATAATGTGAAAACAAAAAGAATTTTCAAAATATATGATGTCTTTCTCATTGTTGTGGTAGCTTGCATTCTTATTAATTACAAGCGACTTTGTAGAAGATCTCCTAAAAGATTTTGTTCGGCTGATCTAGGTTATGAAAAACAACCTGGAAAATCTCTGAAGCTGAAGAAAACATACTTCTTGCTTTATTTTGGTGCATGAACAAGATTATTTCGATTCACTGTAAACTGACAATTTATTTCCCCTCTCCTGTTGTGTCAGCATTTGTTTCTAAGCTGATGAGTTTTAATGTGATTTCTAGCTAACTGGTGAAATGTTAGTTTGCAGCTTTCAAAATCAACCACACATCTCAAAGTTGCAACATACTACAAAGAATTGCCATTTTACAACCTAGAGTTGAATACTACTTTAACCATTGACCTATGAATAACTAAAAACAAGAAAACATATTTTGTCCTAAGATTGTATTTCAATGTCTGTCTATGTTCCCTTTAGTTGGCCAATTCATGGGCATGGCTACTTTTAATGTTGCACTGGTCATATAGGTGAACCTTAGGAAGCCAAAAATTACATTTATGTACTTTGTTCACAATTAATGGAACTCCAAATTTTATGAAGTTGAATTTGGTTTTTGCCTGTAGCACAGCTAGAACAAGCTCACAGTAAATCAGCAGCTCGATTTTTTTCCCCCATTTAAGTCCATCGTATCCAATTTGGACACCATATTTTAGGAATGATGTCAAGGCCATTTATCAGATAACAGGGGTGGGGCCTTATGCGGAGAGACGAGAGAGAAGTCGGATTGTTCTCCTCAGACCTGAGGGTGTTGAGGTGAGATTTAATAGAGGTGCTCAAAATTATGAGGAGTTTTGATATTACCACTGATGGCTGGGTCAGTAGCCAGTTGGCTACTGCCAATTTGCCAATTAAGACAATTGGCAAAACAGGGAAGATGAGATTTTTTTCTTCACACATTGTGTTGTTCTGATCTGGAGCACACTGTCTGGTGCAAGAAGATTCAGTGTTGATTTCCTAAAGGGAATTGAACATATACTTGAAAAGGAAACTTTTTCAGAGCTCAGGAGAAACAGCAGGGGCTAATTACCCCTTACAAAGATGGGGCAGATGGATTTCTTCTTTGCTGTAAGGTTCTAAGAAAAGAAAATCGAACAGTCTCTAAGTGAGTTTGTTATATAACTTAGCAATTGGTAATTACATTTACTTAAAATTATCTAAATTTAGTTTAACACATTGTATATATTACCTGACCTGAAATATCCATCAGATTTCTTTGATCACACATTTCAGCATTATACATTGGAGTTACTTATCACCAGTTTTCTACTTTGTTCAGAATTAGCACTTTACAGACTTTGTAATACATAGATAATTTCAATTACTTCCATACAAATATGCATAATTACCGATGAAAGTATAAATACAAAACAAGCTTCTCAAATACATCAATTCCAGTGTCAAATATAAAAGTACCAAAGAGCGCAAGGTCCATTTTCATGTCTGAAAGTCCAAAGGAAATTAGAGCATAAATAATGTAGAACAAAAAGTTTCAACTCTAATGTTTGGTAAAAGAATATGAAACCTTGGAAAAATATATTGGAAAACACTAACAATCTTCTATTCTGCCTTCAGTACAAAAATATAAGTTGTTTGTGAAACTTTTCAGACAAAATATCGCACTGTGAAAGTCAAATAAAACAACACAATATCTGGCCCTTGGAGGTTAGAGTATGGTTATGCAATGCGTATTCATAGTTTTCATAATTCAGTTGAAAAAATAAAATGCATAAAAAGATACTCAAAGTATTTCAAGAGAATTGTGTTGCTGATTAAATGGAAAGAAACTGCCCCACTGAACATAAAGTATTGGATGTTATTCAAACAATGTAAAATTAAATAAGCTTAATTAAAATAGAGAACTGTTCACATTCTGCATTTCACAAATAATGGCGAAATGGAATCAGACCTCTCTTTGTGCTTCAAAAAGATGGATTAGGTGCAGAGATTATGGAGGTGGGGAAAGAGAAAATCTGAAGATTTATGTCCTTTAGTCCTCATGCTTCCCTGGTCTGGAGATTTTACTTAATGAGCACCTTAGGGTGATTTTAAGCCACTGAACCAGGCAGGGATGGGACAGGAGTGCCTGAAAGTCACGGTGTACTCATGCTGCCATATTTCCACCCATTCCCATTTTCCTGACATCTCCACCCGGCACCAAACCAGTTTAGGATGGAGCCCAAGTCAAATATGCTAATCAGGGTTTTATGATACACTTAGGATGCAAACACAATTACAATTAGTTGTAGCGTGCATCACACCTGCTTCACCCACTGGTACCAGCATTTGAACTGGCTAACCATTAAAGGGATGAACCTTAACCTTCAAGGGATTGCTGCAGGCAGCTGGGCACTTTTTTTACTTTTTGAGACCAGGAGGAGTACAATGGCTTTCAAATACCTTCCGATCCACTGCCACTGAGATGAAGCTTAGGTTCAGAGATGCCAGAAATTCCTACCTCTTGCAGTTCAATAGTCAAATGTTAATGGCCCTCAAGATGGCTTGGGCCATTTGGCTGGCGTGCACTTCCTGCTACTCACCCGGAATCCACATAAAATTTAAACTGACCTCTTTCTGCTTGAACACCAAATTTAAGTTTAATTTCTTGTGCCAACGTAAGCAGTATTAGAACTATACCGATAAACAGGTGCAAGTTGTTATTATAATCCCAAGTGTTAGTAACAGTAATAGAAGCATGTTTAGAGATGTTCAAGAAGTGTCGCAATATCAAGGTTATAATCAAGGCCTCTGTTCTTCCGCACTAGAGAGGGTAAAGTGGATGGGGACAGGGGAGAAGCAAGTTGAAGAGATGGGAATTGTGAGGAGGGAGAGATAATGGGGGAAATGGAAATAGGAAAGGGGGAAGAGGAAGAGGATTGGGAAGAAGTGTGGGAGGAGATGAGAACAGGGATATGGCCAGGCTGGTAAACGCTCATGATTTTTTTTACAAGTTTGATTAGGTGCATAGTTACAGCCTGGAAATGTGGGCGCACCGGTGAAATTTGCTGACAGTCTTGTCAAAAAAGCAGTTGTTGCTACATAATGAGATACAACAGCAGATAGGATCAAAATCGTCAACAAGGTCACACGGCATCAACTACGACGCAGGAAACCATTGATTGTGATAACAAAATAATAATATAACCACATCATATTAAGATTTTTTCAGAACTAAATCTGCTTCACTGTGTTAGAAATTGAGATATCAAAAATAAACGAACCAGGGTAATGCTAAAATTAATTTAATTCCTTCTTATTACAAGGTTTTGGTTTGTACTCTGTGTTGCACACAGCATGAAGACTGTTGTGACATTGTGTAGCACAATACTTTGCTCAACAGAATGCAAAATAAGAGGATAATATTTTTTAAATGGCAGCATGTGTGCATACATCATGGGGCTTTGACATCAGTCTATGATTTCTAAATTTCCTTAACTAAGTAATGAAATCCCACATGCAATCAGAGACAAAATGCACATGGTGTATGGCAAGAATAAATGGAGAAAAGCTCTCTTTTAACTAGTCGTGTCTCATGGTGTTAACTATGGAGAGTCAAGGCCGAGTGCATAAGAAAAGATTGGAGGGCAAGGGGAGTAACTTGATCAAAACAGTGGAGGAGGAGGGAGAGAAGAAAGAAGGTTTAAAGAGGAATGGGTGGGGTAGAGCAGAGGGAGAGTAAGACAAATGAGGGATATAGGGAGAGAGCACAAGAGGGACAGAGCAATGAAGAGAGGGGGAGAGCAGGAAAGAATGGAGGAGTGGATAAAAAAAAAACAGGAGGAATAATGGTGGCATAGTGGTATCTGGGCTGATAATCCAGAGACTCGGGGTAATGGTCTGGGGACCTGGGTTCAAATCCCAACATCGCAGATGGTGGAATTTGAATTCAATAAAAATCTGGAATTAATGATGACCATGAAATCATTGTCGATTGTCGTAAAAACCCATCTGGTTCACTAATGTCCTTTAGGGAAGGAAATCTGTCGTCCTTACATGGTCTGGCCTACAAGTGACTCCAGATTCACTGTAATGTGGTTGACTCTTAAGTGCCCTAGCAAGCCACTCAGTTGTATCAAACCGCTGAAAAGCCAATAAACAGGAACGAAATCAGATGGACCACCTGGCATCGACCTAGGCACCAACAACGGAAACAACAATGGCAAACCCAGCCCTGTCGATCCTGGGGGCTTGTGCCAAAATTAGGAGAGCTGTCTCAGAGTAGTCAAGCAACAGCCTTACATAGTCATAGTCACCGAATCATTCCTTACAGATAATGTCCCAGACACCACCATCACCATCCCTGGGTATGTCCTGTTCCACCAGCAAGACAGACCCAGCAGAGGTGGTGGCACAGTGATATACAGTCGGGAGGGAGTTGCCCTGGGAGTCCTCTACATCGACTCCAGCCCCCATCAGGTCAAACATGGGCAAGGAAACCTCCTGCTGATTACCACGTGCTGCCTGTCTCCACCCCCCTCCCGATGACTCAGTGCTCCTCCATGTTGAATACCACTTGGAGGAAGCACTGAGGGTGGCAAGGTCACAGAATGTACTCTGGATGGGGGACATCAATGCCCATCACCACGAGTGGCTCGGTAGCAACACTACAGATCGAGCTGGCCGACTCCAGTGGGACATAGTTGCTAAACTGGGCCTGTGGCAAGAGGGAAAAACATACTTGACCTCATCATCACCAACGTGCCTGCTGCAGATGCATCTGTCCATGACAGTATCGGTAGCAGTGACCACTGCACAGTCATTGAGAATACCCTCTATCGTGTTGTGTGGCACTACTACTGTGCTAAATGGGACAGATTTCAAACAGACCTAGCAAATCCAGACTGGGCATCCATGAGATGCTGTGGGCCATCAGCAGCAGCAGAATTGTACTCAAACACAATCTGTAACCTCATCCCCCACTCTACCAATACCATCAAGCCAGGCAGGGGATCAATCCTGATTCAATGAACAGTGCAGGAGGGCATGCCAAGAGCAGCAACAGGCATACCAAAAATTGAGCTATCAACCTGGTGAAGCTACAACACAGGACTACTTGCGTGCCAAACAGCATAAGCAGACAGAGCTAAGCACTTCCACAACCAATGGATCAGATCTAAGCTCTGCAGACCTGCCACATCCAGTCATGAATGGCAGTGGACAATTAAGTAACTCACTGGAGGAGGCAGCTTCACAAATATTCCCATCCTCTATGATGGGGGAGTCCAGCACATCAGTGCAAAAGAAAAGGATGAAGCGCTTGCAACAATCTTCAGCCGGGAGTGCTGAGTGGATGATCCATCTCAGCCTCCTCCGGAGGTCCCCAGCGTCATAGTTGCTAGCCTTCAGCCAATTTGATTCACTCCATGTGATATCGAGAAATAGCTGGAGGCACTGGATACTGCAAAGGCTATGGGCCCTGACAACATTCTGGCAAAAGTACTGAAGATTTGTGCTCCAGAACTTGCTACACCCCTAGCCAAGCTGTTCCAGTACAGCTACAACGTTGGCATCTACACGGCTATGTGGAAAATTGCCCAGGTATGATCTGAACACAAAAAGGACAAATCCAACCCGGCCAATTACCGTCCCATCAGTCTACTCTCGATCATCAGTAAAGTGATGGAAAGGGTAATCAACAGTGCTATCAAACAGATTATTGCTTAGCAATAATCTGCTCACTGTTGGTCAATTTGGGTTCCGTCAGGGTCACTCAGCTTCGGACCTCATTACAGCCTTGGTTCAAACATGGACAAAAGAGCTGAACTCCAGAGGTGAGGTGAGGGTGACTTCTCTTGACATCAAGGCCGCATTTGACCGAGTGTAGCATCAAGGAGCCCTAGCAAAACCGGAGTCAATGGGAAACAGGGGAGAAAACTCCGCTGCTTGGAGTCATATCTAGTACAAAGGAAGATGGTGGTGGTTTGGAGGTCCATCACCTCAGTTCCAAGACATTACTGCAGGAGTTCCTCAGGGCCTTGGCCCAACCCATCTTCAGCTGCTTCATCAATGAACTTCCTTCCATCATATGGTCAGAAGTGGGGATGTTCGCTGATGATTGCACAATGTTCAGCACCATTCGCAACTCCTCATATACTAAAGCAGTCCATGTTCAAATGCAGCAAGACCTGGATAATATCCGGGCTTGGGCTGATAAGTGGCAAGTAACATTCGCACCACACAAGTACCAGGCAATGACCATCTCCTACAAGAGAGAATATAACCATCGCACCCTGACATTCAATTGCATTACCATCGCTGAATCCCCCAATATCAACATCCTGGGGGTTAACATTGGCCAGAAACTCAACTGGACTAACCATATAAATATTGTGGCTACAAGAGCAGGTCAGAAGCTAGAAATCATGCGATGAGTAACTCACCTCCTGACTCCCCAAAGCCTGTCCACTATCTACAAGGCACAAATCAGGAGTGTGATGGAATACTCTCCTCTTGCCTGGATGAGTGCAGCTCCCACAGCACTCAAGAAGCTTGACACCATTCATAACAAAGCAGCCCACATGATCGGCACCCCATCCACAAACATTCACTCCCTCCACCTCCAACAAGCAGCAGCAGCAGTGTGCACCATCTACAAGATGCACTGCAGGAATTCTTCCAAACCCACGACCACTACCATCTAGAAGGACAAGGGCAGCAGATACATGGGAACACCACCACCTGGAGGTTCCCCTCCAAGCCACTCGCCACCCTGACTTGGAAACATATCGCCGTTCCTTCACTGTCGCTGGGTCAAAATCCTGGAACTCCTTCCCTAACAGCACTGTGGGTGTACCTACACCACATGGACTGCAGCGGTTCAGGAAGGCAGCTCACCACCACCTTCTCAAGGGCAACTAGAGATGAGCAATAAATGCTGGCCCAGCCAGCGAAGCCCACATCCTGTCAATGAATGAATAAAACAAAAGGAGCAAGGGGCAGGCAAAGGAGGAGAAAAAGACAGGAGTTATTTGAGATGGAGAATTGTAACAGGGAAGGGAGGATGATGGGGGGGGGGGGGGGCGGTGCAAGGGTAGGGATATAGAAAGGATGAGGGGAGCAATGGAGAAATGTTGGTTAAGTAAGGGCCACGAGAGGCTGCAGGGCAGGGCAGGGAAAGGAGGAGAGGGAGCAGAGGGGGAAATGGGAGGGGGGAGGAGAATGGGGGAACAGGGGTGAAATGGGACAGCGAAGCAGTATGAGGAGAAGGAGGGGATAGGGATAAGAGGGAAGAATGGGAGACAGGAGAGGGGATGGGGTAAGGAGGAGTGAGGGAAGTAAATAACTCCTGTCTTTTTCTCCTTCTTTGCCTGCCCCTTGCTCCTTTTGTTTTATTCATTCATTGACAGGATGTGGGTGTCGCTGGTTAGGCCAGCATTTATTGCTCATCCCTAGTTGCCCTTGAGAAGGTGGTGGTGAGCTGCCTTTCTGAACCGCAGTGAGGAGCAGAGAAGGAGAATCCAGCACAAGAGAAACTAATGGGGAAGAGGCTGGGGCTGGCACATGTTGACACAGTGAAGGGTAGGTTTTCTGGGCCCCAATATACTGGACGAAGGATGTAAGGATAAAAATGTGGCACAGTGCAGTATTTCTTGGACCCTGAAGAGCGTTTTCATTCAAATATTTAGGAATCAGATGTTCTTTTGTACCACAGCCTGGTACTAACTTCTAGGCATATGTGTCAGATTCCACTTGAGGTTAAAGAAGATGGAACAAGGAGACTAAGTTGTCATAAGCAGGGTAGTATGGAGCTAAGCAATCTGGACAACACCACAAACAAAAACAATGTGTGCCAGTACTGGAGTCAGATTGGAATCTGGGATTAAAGGATGGGAAACTGCGCACCACAGTCTGACCATTCAGGGTTGCTGGGGGAAATCCAGAAGGTGCAATTACTGGTGGGTGGGGCTTGGTTGCTTAATCAGGGAGAACTACGTTTGAAGTTTAGTGAATTAGATTTCTATTTAATTATTGTGTCATTGCTCAACAAAATGTCACAGACGGGAAAAAGGAACTCTTGTTCCCACAGTGGGAGGCTGTGAAAAGGTGAACTCTATAATATTCCTATGCTGCTACCTAGAGACTTTATACTGGAACTGCATGCCCACTCTCAGGGACAAAAGCAGCATTCTGAAGTTTTGGCTGGGATTTTCCGTGCCCACTAGCGGCGGCGTGTTCGGTAGCGTGAGCAGATTGGTTTCATGACGTCGCGAAACCAGTTTGCAATCGTCCGCTCAGCCCGCCGATGATGGGCTACGTTTCCAGTCATTGGACATCAGGAACCTCATTGTAATACATATGCATATCATTATTAGGCCAGCCCGCCAGAATCATCCTCCCTCCCCGCTGGATCGTCCGCCCACATTGGCGGGAAAACATGCTGACATGCTTCACAACGGCATATATCAGGCGTGCACTTGGTGAGCTGCACTTCACTCGGAACTTCGAGGTTTGTTTGCCTACCTTGCTTTGGTCAGCACTCGCAGTCATCAGCACCAGGCTTCACAGACAGCACCACATCACTTTTAGAGGGGCTCACAGCAGGTCTCTACCTACCAGGTCAGCCATATGTGGGTGGCTTTTCAATGGCTGCAGGACAAGGTCTTGCTTGGGGAAGGGGGAGAAGTGGCCTGAGGCAAGGGAAGAGGCTGCAAGACGAGGGCTGTACTGGGGAAGGGGGGTATTCCAGGGTGTGTGTGGAAGCACATGTGATCTGTGCAAGTGGCCTCAAGATGGTGAGGGCTGAAGAGGCAGCCTCCAGAGGAGTTGAGGCCAGATGGACATGTGAGGGTATGTGTGTGAGAATGGGTGGTGATGTCTCTTGAGCTGACTGTGAGTGAGATGCCAACGAATGTGTGATGGCCTTGAGTGTGTGAGTTTAGAGTGATGAGATGGTTGCCATACCCTGGCTGCACAGATGAGATCATCCATCCTCTATCTGCACTGGATGGCCAACGTCTTCTGTGCACCATTGGCACTGATCACCACTGCCATCGCCTACCAAGCTGGAGTGGTAATGTTGCTGCCCCTCCTGAGGCCAGAGCAGGGGTCCAAAAGGTGCTCAAGGACTGCAGTCTTCTTGCCTTTTGGGGCCATAACTTCTTTGCTGCAGTCCTGGGCTGGAAGTACTGAGTGCGGCTGTACTTTAAATGTGGTGCCTGACGTAATGAAGCGGTGAGGAGACGGCGTGGCAGGCGAATCGGAGCCTGCACACCATAGAAACGGAGTGTAACCCAGGAATGCATGACTGATGTGGCAGGTTTGGGATAATACGGCATTAAAAGCGGCAGTTAAAACGTCAATTCCGCCCTTTGCAACTCAGGCTGCATGACAGGATTTTAGTACACTAAGTGCCAATCACAGCAACATCTACAGGCATCACTGGTATTGCAGGTAAATGTTTTATTTTGAATGGGTTTTCCTATTGATAAAGTTAGACATTGGAGTATTCAATTCATTTCAAAAATAAATGTTGTGACCCACTAAGCAGGGGAAAACACACTAGCGCTTGTTTTTGAGAGTGGTGTCAATGTAAACTTGTGAATGTGAGTGTTTCGACTGTCAAATCTTATCCTATATTTTAAAGGCTCTTGATTTTGAAAGCAATGATTCTTTTCCTTTCTGTACATTGAAGTGCTTTTTTATTTAATGCTATAAGTACCAGGTGTTGAGGCATTAGGCTTCATAAATCATGCTCTTACCACTCCCCAAAAGCAAAATACTGCAGATGCTGGAAATCTGAAATAAAAATTAAAAAAACTGGAAATACTCAGCCACCCTGGCAGCATCTGCTTGAGAAATCCCACGCACATCTAAAGGAACATTTGTTTATTTTAGGCTTTTATGCTGGTCAACAGGGCAAAAAAAAACACATATACAAACTTCAGCATTATCAGCAGAAAGTCTTCATGGTGTAATTTTATCTTTAACACTGCACTTGGAAAGGTGTGTAAACTTATAAATAAAATAGGAAAATAATCTGTAAAAGTTAATGATTTGACAAATTGCAATGTTTAAAATGTCTTGTAGACCCTGACAGTAAAAGTTCTAAGAATTCAGTATTTTCTGTGAAATATCTTCAAGTCCATAGATATTGGGCTTGATGAGGTAAGCAAAAGCTTTAAACTGTCTCCTTCACAGCCATATTAGTTGACTTTCCAATCTTCAAATGCTCACTTTTTTTTAAAAAAGAAAGTAAATCTTATTTTTATTTACGTTATTTATTATGGTTCTGAAAATGTAAACCAAACTGCTTTTGCATTGTTATGGCAAAATATTAGTGTTTACCCCACGGGCACTGTCAGATCTAATTTAAGTGAAGTAAATCATGTCTAGTCACCACTGGAATTGTGCATCGCAACGGCCACTTGGGAATCATAGAATTCTGTCTGAACATTGTTGTGTGTTTACCTGTCATATTGTTAAATTAAGTAAATAAAAAATTGTTTTAGCAGGATATTTACATTCCGATACAGGTCCATACAATATTTATCCATTCAGTTAATTAAAGAAGTTTTATTGGTGGAAACAAGACCAGCTATTTGTTGGCCTGAAGGCAGTAAGCCACAGAGACCAGAACAGTCCCAGCTTTGATTTCCAAATTGTGCTGTTAGCTTAACTCATCTAAGGTGATGTTATGGATACTATGATTGGCCTTATGGTCTGGTTGAGGGAGATGCAAAAATCAGCTGGCATTCTTACTCCTGACTACTATCCAGCACTAGCCAGCATTTATATTTCTACTTCAAATGTGTGGCATGTAGAGATTTCTAAGCCAGCGGGGTGATGTCAAACAAAACTGAAATATTGTCGCATAGAAATTCCATTGAGTGCTGTTACAGTAGTTCTGTTCAAGTTCTTCACAGAGATTTGGCAGATACAATACTTCATAATTCTTTAGAATCAAAGGTGTAAGTGGTTAAAATGCAGTCAAATGGCATGGAATGCAAAGGATTGCAGAAGCTGGAGAAATACACTGGAGATCTAAACATTCAAGGACAACTGTCATTTCACGAGAGTTCAAGCATGAGAAGCCACTAAATGACATCAAAGTCAGGGAGAGGGAGGAAAGGCCCAGGCAAGAGAGGCCAAAGGTTTCCATTTGGAGCTCAGAGGAGCACTCCTGCCCTTTCTGTCCCCAGAAGGAAACAAAAAAAAAACTTAATGTTCTGGGTCACTTCTTGTCCCAGATCTGCTTTCTGGCACGTTTTACTCGCAGGTCCAGTGCTGGCTGAGACAGACACAATTTAGTTAAAAATTGCACTGGGGGTCCAAATTCCATCACAATGCCTCAATTTTAACATCGTCACAAGGCCCCCGCCTACTTATGGTGGGTACCTTAGCCACTTCCAAAAAGTGTGACATTAAAATGGCGACAACCTGTCACACAGAGGTAAATACTCTACAGCTATTTTAACCACTTGCCTGCCCTGTTCCACTCAGACTGCAGGGTTAAAATCTGGATTTCTATTTGTCCTTTTATTTTATGCATTAAGTTGCCCTTTGAGCAATACAGACCATCTTATCATTCAGTAGCAATTAGTATTTATACTCCTCAGCATGTACTTTAATGTTCTGATAATTACTGGCTTGGATATAAAATAAGATAAAAATATGTTCACCCTCTATGGCATGACATTAGTTCTTCCAATGTTGAGGTGAAAATTGATATTTAAATCTTGCATACAAATCTCAGAAAGCATTTGATGTGCGTACAAGTTGCCCTTCAGGCAATTAGAAAATTGCACACAAGAAATTATGCAACATGTTCTTAAATAATGATTTAACGCTTTACCTTGAAAAATATATTTCAGTCATTTGCTTTATTTTCAACTTTCCCCAATATCTATGTATCGGAAAATCTTATTGTCAGCTTCTAGTGTGAGTACTTTATTTTCATTTTTCAGGACTTCCCAAATGTTGTCAATATTAATCCGCTGCAGTAAAAAAAAAGCAACGTTTAGCACTTTTTATGTTAATTCTACTTGGGGAAAACGTGTTGACCGATTTAGGCTTTGGTTTTGAGTCATCCAAATCTCATTGGCTGAACTGGGATCGTGGAAAATTAAAAAAACAAACAAACAGGAACAATTGGAGATATGATTCCAACCGTGCAATCTCTTCCCCGCCCCCACACCCAGCAATTTTAAGGAATAATTCTATACTCCATCCTCCTTGGCTGATAGCCGCAATCTATGGCCAATATTGAGTCACTGGCACACAATATCTTCTATGTATGCAAAAATATGCCAGCAGACTCAATGTGTCAATGTATAACCATTAAAGGACCATGAAAACAAGATGTAATGGATTAATCAAATATGCCAGCGCATATAAACTTCTGAAAAGTTTTATATAACCTTCATTTTTAATCCAAAAGAAAGACTTAGGTTTTGGAAACAGGAAAGGTCCTTCAGCCCTTGAAGGGTTTAAAGGCCATTGCTATTCACCACGTCAGCAGTTTCATCATGCCTGATTATGAATCAATCCATTACCTGCAAGGGTTCCTTGAGTTCAGTCCCTCATTATACTTCTCACAGTTAAAGGTTCTAAAGTGCAGATTTTCCACCAACTACCATAGTATCTAGTGAGGAGGGCACATTTCCTGATTCCTTTCAAAACAGCAGAGAGTGATGCAAACCAGGACATTTCAAAATGGATCAATTACAAAATCATTTACTCTAAACTACACAAAACATTAACGCTTACACTTCTGCCTATTATTCAGGCAAGTAAAGATACTTCAAAAATTCTATTTTTAAAATATATGTTAAGGCAGTGCATAAAATTGATGAATGTTTACTGGAACTTGTTCTTGGTGCATATCAGTTTTTTACATTTGATTAATTTGGTACCATTCTATTCAGTTTTTTTAAACACTGTTTTCAACATTTTAAAATGCTCATGGCTCAAAGAAAATTCTGTGTACTTATGGAGTGCTCATTTTTGCAGTCTGTGTGTTACTGGGAAATTTTCATGCCTTAGACATGTCGTCCAGTCAGAAAAAAGAGTGGCTTGTCCTCTTGGGAGTTAGCTGTCTGGAATTCATCTCTTAACCTGAACTGCCACTCATCTTCCAGCTCCAGTCTTACAACAGTCTGGCGAAGAGAGCTACGGTCTTGACAAATTACACACAACGTGGCACCTAAACAAATGAATTTGTAAAGTCAATATCGGCAATATTTTAAAAACATATTGGTTTAAAAAAATCATTGCCCAAGGTGGTGTCTATTACAAAGGCACAGGAGAATTAAACATATTTAAAAAGCTTCAAGAAATGCAAAACATTATGCACTATATAGCGATACATTCTTTCAAAGACAACACAACATTTCATGATTTTAAACTTGTGCTATCTTAATAAAATGAAACATTTCTTGCATCTAAGTATTACAAATTATGTTCAAGGGGTGCATTTTTATTATTCTATTATTAGACCTCATTACCAATAATGATCTCTATTAAAATCCTATTTATCCATACATGAGAAAAACACTATTGTCATTAGTATGCCCCTTTGTTGCGCAAGGTAACATGTATTGGGACTCAGCCAGAGACCTAAAGATCTTGTATTTAACCCTAGACTGTTCTAAGATAGCTCTGAAGAAGGGTCATACGGACTCGAAATATCAACTCTTTGGGCTGAATTTTTCCATCCGTGAGAAGGGGGTGGGGTCCGCTCGCCGATGTGAAAATGACGCGGGATGACGTCGGGGGCAATCCCTAACATCATTCCGCCCCATTTAAACCTTCAAGAAGGCGGGGGCACAGCACGATCAGCTGTCCGCCCGCCAACCTGTCAATGGCCAATTGAGGCCATTGACAGGATAGTTAAAACAATTAAAGGACCTGCCCGTCCAACCTTAAGGCTGGCGGGCAGACCAGGAGCCCTGGTGGGCTTCTGAAAAAACATGAAACCTCATCCACCGGCGGGATGAGGTTTCATGTCGGTTTTAAAAAAGTTTATTAAAGTTTTTGTGCACTTTATTAACATGTCCCATCTCGTGTGACATTGTCGCATGAGGGGGTCATGTTAATGATTTTTTTATTTTTCTATTTTTAAAGTTTGAAAACCTTTCAGCGATCTCCCTGAGGCAGCACTTAGCCTCAGGGAGATGTGCGCTCTATCGTGCGCATGCGTGAAAGAGCGTACTCTCGCTTTTGGGGAATCCCCCCGCCCGCACAGGAAGTGCATAGCGCTTCCCGTCGGACGTCACGCTGGGCAGGCCTTAATTGGCCCGCCCACTTAAAATGGCGGCAGTGCCCGCTTCTCCGGCAGGGATCGGCTCCCCGCCCACTGGAGATTGGGTTGGGCCCGCCCGCCTGGTAGGCAAAAAATTCAGCCCTTTCTCTCTCCACAGATGCTGTCAGACCTGCTGAATTTTTCCAGCATTTTTTGTTTTGTCTAAGCTAGCTAGTCTCAGCTAATGCACTAAAAGGTGTTACAATTGACTTCAGATTCCTAAGCAAAGGAAGGATGTACTTTATGCCACATGTGACAATGTCAGATTATATCACCACTCTATACAATTCCTTTGAAAGCTTAACTAAATATATAAATTAATCTGTTTGATTCAGTTTGAGTGCACATCAATTCTAGCTTTATGAGAATTAAATCCTCAAAAGGATTTTAGTGCAATTTTAAACTACTTCTAACCTCTTTTTCAAATAACTTTACTGAATTAATGCTCACGTATGATCAATGTTCCACTCGGACATTAATCATAATTCACTTGTGACTTGGTTGCATGAGTACAATCAGGTAACCCTACTCAATGAGTACAATCAGGTAACCCTACTCAATGAGTACCATCAGGTAAACCTACTCAATGAGTACCATCAGGTAAACCTACTCAATGAGTACCATCAGGTAAACCTACTCAATGAGTACCATCAGGTAAACCTACTCAATGAGTACAATCAGGTAAACCTACTCAATGAGTACCATCAGGTAAACCTACTCAATGAGTACAATCAGGTAAACCTACTCAATGAGTACAATCAGGTAAACCTACTGGTACTCTATGTACCTTTGACAACGTGAGTTAAGGTAGGGCAGAAAGCAAGTCTAAAACTAATGAATTTATGGGTACTTGCTTTAAATTGTGTAACCCATAAACCTATATATTTATTTGGTAATAGCATTTGTTTTTTTTTCTATTTCCTCACTGCTATTAAAAGACACCATGAGGGCAAACTAGTCGATAACAGCATTAATGAAATATATCTGGATTGTGAATTTTTGCAATACAATAACTGTAAGCCACATCTTATGTTTAGATCAGGAACAGAAGACCTGCTACAGTTGCACCTCAACATTCTGTATCCTTCTGCAAAAGAATCAGCACAAAATACGAATCCCTAAGATTCATGCATTTGCATCATTTTTACTTGCAGAATATCTGTGTCAGCTGATTCCTGTTGTCAAGACGTGTAATTATGATATTACAGATTTTAATGACAACTGTTTTGAACGTACATTTCAATTTGCAGCATAATTCTTAGCACATGGAGGATTATTTAGCAATTGTTGTCCAATCGCAGAATCACACCTAATGTTGACCCTGTTTTGAGTTTTGCAAGCATGGGATGGTTGGGTACAGTCTTTTGCTAAACAATCCTCCATGTGCTAAGAATTATGCTGACAGCCAATTTAAGATTGTCTGTCAGGGTAGCAGTGTGGCATGTGTGTGTGTACCGGGAGCTACATATGTTAATACACAGGACCCTGTTCTTCGCAGACAGAAAGAACATGTACACACAGTGCACCTGTTTCAGCCAAATGAAATGAGTGACAACCATTCGCTGACTCATTCCTCAAGGCAATGCCTTGATCACAGGGTCAAGCTGCCTGGTTTAAATTTCAAACAATGCTCAGCAGTTAAATGACATTCACCATCAGTGGTACATTCTCCATGGCAACACCACTTGCCAATCAATCAGCACTCTCTTCACATATGGCATAAATTGTTGTTTGCCCCTTATATTGATATTCTTGCAAGTGTCCTGATGAATGCAAGGCAAAACGCTTGAACTTGACTCTTTTTTTCAACAATGCTCAAGTTTTGTACTACCAAACGGCTATCTGTTATTTATCAGTTGTTGAGACAGCATTGCTGAAGCCTGTCCCTGTGGCTCGTGTGTTTCTGCCACCATGCAATTTTTGCAAGTCTTCAGGCATGTAGCCTGCAGCTAGGTTACTGGAGCTGTCCGAACTGTGGGGTGAAGGAGGTAGGGTTCTGATACTCACAAGCGGCAGGTGCTGATGGTCAATCTAATCACAGAAGGGGAGTCCAATGACAGGCAAGGGAGCAGGTTGTCATGGGAGACCAGGAGGAAGCACTCCTGCTCTTTCTGGCCAACAAACTATAAAGGCACATGCCTGTTCCATGAAGCAATCCTCACTCTCCTTTACCTGTCAGGTTTTGCAAGAACCGAGAAACCCAGCTGGTTAGAGTTAAACCTGGAAGATAGGTTAAATATGAGGCATGCAGCCTCAAATATCACATTTAAGTGACCAAATGCCTCCTGGGATTGGGTGAGTCATTCTTCCCTCCATTTCCCCCCTTCATTAAAATGGAACTGGATGGGCTGGAGGTGACTTTTGAGATATTTAAAATTCTAACATCCACCTGACCCCAAACCACTCATAATTTGTGATTAAAATGACCCCCGGTATCTCTGAAAGTCTGTTTAAAAATATAACCACAAGGAGAAAAAATGAACAAACTTCTCAAAGCATGAAGACCAGAATAGGAAAGCTTAATAAAACACAGCCTTACCTTTCAGAAAGTGGAATCTTTTCAAAATACTGGATGTGACGAATGAGTCACAGAGATACAGAAGGAGTCCACTGAAAGTAAGGCCAGAGGTGTTTATATTTAAAGAATGAGGACGTGAACTCACAAAGCAAACGGTAATCTGAAACGTTCAAAAGAATGAGATTGTAAATGTCACAATGTGCTGAATTCTTTCACTCAATTCTTTAAAATAAAATAATTGATTCAAATAACAAGTTTCAGGTAGGAACAAATGCAATCTTGAACACCGCAGATGTCTTCTTTCACTTCCCAATTAAAATTGGGGGTGAAATTGGATTTTGCTAGGCTGCAGAAGCAGGGAACGATGCCTGCGCCCAAACCGGTGAGTCTGAGACACACCTGCCTCACACTTCAGCCTCATTTAAACCAGGCTGTGCATCCCCAGACAGCTCAGGAAAGGCAGTTTTAAATTTTCTGACTCTGCATCACTGGCAGCAGCCCTCAGATTAGCCCTAGAAAGAAAGTGATGCAGATAGGAAAATGGAGGAGTCAAGGAAGTGGCCAGAGGAGGTGGTGCTGGGAGAAAGTGGCCAGAGGAGGTGGTGCTGGGAAGAAGTGGCCAGAGGAGGTGGTGCTGGGAAGAAGTGGCCAGAGAAGGTAGTGCTGGGAGGCACTCCTGTTCCTCCCCACTCCACATTCAGCTAATTTTTAAAAAAAATTGAATTCCTTTGGCGCCAGCCTCCAGCAGTCCCTTTAAGGGCCGTCAATTAGACTGCATTTCTTTTTATTCATTCATTGGATGTGGGTGTCACTGGCTCGGCCAGCATTTATTGCCTATCCCTAAAAGCCCCATGTAAAGTTAGTTTGAGATGACAAGATGTTCATCTGATCATACTGCGACAAATGTTTTCCTTTGCACAGTTATTGTAGTCATAGACACAAAACAGTGTTAAACATCTCTTGTTCTTCTGGAAGTACTTTACTGTAGAATCCTAAATATTACTTTTGTAGGATTTGAAGTAGCAGATGCTCAAATAGACAGAAGAATTATGTGTACTTCAGATAAAACAAGTGTTGATAATGGTATTTCATTTTATAGCAGGATCTCATGCGACCACTTGTGCCCTCCTACCCACACTCACACCGCATTAATCGTATATTGCTCCCTTCAGCTGAGTAAATCTTCATGACCAGAGCCAATGGTGCACTGCAATTAGGAGACTGCACCCCAACTGGTTGGACAGATCGCTCTCATAAGACACACCACTCTTGCAGCCAAGAATTAGGAAGGGAAACAAGCTGATTATATTGCCATATTGTTCATGCTTATAATGGGCACCTCCAAGGCCGCATCAATATGATGCATTTTCTTGGTTCACAGTGAGGCATCCATCACTGCCTCCTTACAGGGAACAGCACCAACTGCCCCATGCTCGCCAACTATCCAATTCAGCATGGCTGCTGGGAGCCAATCTCACCACCTCCTTCCCATTCCGCTCACTCCATCCACCACAGTTGCTTAGATCAGGCCAACATTTTCAGTAAGCACCACCCCCTCCACATTTCCCTCAAGAATGTGTGTTCACTCCCAAACAGGGCCCTAGATACCAACAAACTTATTGTGAATTAATGCATTGTCATTCCGGCTTTGACTGAAACTTAGTTCACTTAGGTGGTGACTTACTGAAGCCTGCCTGCTTTGCTATACTTTCCACCATCAGTCCCACCCAAACTGTCACAGTAGCTCTCATCACCAATCACACTTTGGTGTCTCCTACCAATCCTCCCAATGCCCTTTTCTCTTCTGTCCACCCTCACCTTGTTTCACCTCCCCTGCCTCTCTTTTAAAAGACTTTCTGGTTCATCTTACCCTGTGTTTCCAAATCAAGGTATCCTGCTCCCTTTCCTCCTTCAACCTCTGCATTAAGCAGCAGGTGATCCAATCAGGTGATTTCAATGTACATCTCAGCTCTGCTTTCCCTCTTTCCTCTGAACTATCCTCCTGTACTCCCTAAATCTTACCCTCTTTATAAACTCTCCTACCCATTTTCAGGCCCATAGCTTCAGCCTTGCCATCTCACTACTCCCACGCTCTCCATCACTGACAAGGCCCTCTCTTTCCTTGTATCCCCCACCACCTACATCTCACCATCCTCTTCTAACCCCACTTTATTCTGTGTTTTACCTTGGAATAAACTCTCCACAAAATCCCCTACAACTCATTTTCATACGCCCAACTGCAGCATAAATGCATTTTCTGATTGGCAGGATGTAACGAACGGAGTCCTGCAGGGGTCTATGCTGGGGCCTCAACTTTTTACAATTTATATCAATGACTTAGATGAGGGCATCAAGGGCATGGTAGCTAAATTTGCAGATGACACAAAGATAGGTAGGAAACTGTCTTGCGAAGAGGACATAAGGAGGTTGCAGACAGATATAGATAGGTTGAGTGAGTGGGCAAAAATCTGACAGATGGGATACAATGTAGAGTTGTTCACTTTGGCAGGAAGAATAAAAAAGCAGAGTATTACTTAAATGGAGAATGACTGCAGAATTCCGAGATGCAGAGGGATCTAGGTGTTCTCTAGCATGAGTTACAAAATGTTAGTATGCAGGTACAACATGTTATCAAGAAGGCTAATAGAATGCTATCCTTCATTACGAGAGGAATTGAACATAAAAGTAAGGGCACTATGCTTCAGCTATACAGGGCATTGGTGAGACCACACCTTGAATACTGTGTGCAGTTTTGATCTCCTCATTTAACAAATGATGTTAATGCATTAGAGGCGGTTCAGAAGATGTTTACTAGATTGATACCTGGAATGAGCAGGTTGTCTTATGAGGAAAGGTTAGACAAACTGGGCTTGTTTCCACTGGAGTTTAGAAGAGTGAGGGGTGACTTGATTGAAGTATTTAAGATCCTGAATGGTCTTGACGAGACGGATGTGGGAATGGTGTTTCCTCTTGTGGGTGAGTCCAGAACTAGGGGTCACTGTTTTAAAATTAGGGGGCGCTCTTTTAGAGAGGAGGAGAAATTTTTTCTCCCAGATGGCTGTGCAACTTTGGAACTGTCTGCCTCAGAAGGCGGTGGAGGCGGGGTCATTGAATATCTTTAAAACGGAGGTAGATAGATTCTTGTTAAGCAAGGGGATCAAAGGTTATTGGGGGTAGATGGGAACGTAGAATTAGTAATACAAACAGGTCAACCATGATCTTATTGAATGGCGGAGCAGGCTCAGCTGGCTAAATGGTCTATTCCTGTTCCTATTTCATATGTTTGTATGTATCATTTGCAGCAACACTTCTATAGCCATCAAATTTCACGATCATTCCCTCACCACAACCGTTTTTTGTCTCTCCCATCCCAGTTGTTCACCCACCCTGATATGGCCCTCATTTTCACTCCCTCAAGTCCAATGGGTGCAGGCTTCAGCATATTGGTACTTCGCTGGATTAGGCATGCATCACCAGATTTTCCTCGACCAGGGATCATCTCCTCTGTCCACTACTCCGGGATCACTTTGAAAGGTAACCTGCGGTTTCGTTTCCACTTTACCAACCATTTCCTTAAATCCCTCCATGAGACCTACCTCTTGCTCTCTTGGCTGCTGGAGTGCTCACCTTGGCCCCACCAAAAAAAGCCTTGAGCCTCCCCCGATTTGAATTTTCAAATCATACTTATTAATGACAGATAGTGCATAGATTTTATAATATTCGCACCATACCTCTTGTCCTAGGTTGAGATAACAGTCTACTGACAGCACTGGATGACTGTAGTTCCTTACAGACAATGGAAAAAGATGGTTACTTGTGTGCTGCAGATACTTTTCAAGCAGTAATTGGGCTGGTGCAGCTAAAAATGTATGTTTGCTGTCTGGAGCACAGATATACTGAGCTGGGGAAATGGACATTGGTACATCTGGGACCTGAAATAAATACAAATATATTCAGTGTTGTCATCAAAGAACAATATGCTTGAGTGCTTTTCCTTCACAAGGTTTCTAGACAATATACATGAAAAAGGACAGTGTAATAGGAATTCTGTTCTTTGAATGAGATACCAAAATAAAGAATTGGTGTGGTATTGATCCAGGTTCTGCTGTCAAGCAAGTAATGGAAATGATGAAAAAAACATGAACAGCATTGCGGGGTGCAGTGGGCTAACACATGATCTGCATCTGAAATAAAAACATAAAATGGAAGAAGTCATATTGGACTTGAAACATTAACTCTGTTTCTCTCTCCACTGATGCTGCCAGACCTGCTGAGTTTTTCCAACATGTACCGTTTAGATTTTCAGCATCAGCAGTAATTTTCTTGTATCTGCATCCGAAACCTGGATTTCAGTCCAATTCTGACCAAGAGACCCCTATACTTCCGACAGCTGTAAACTGAGGTAAGTTTGGACAGACTCCATCTGCTTCATTGCACCTACAAGTACTGGACAAAACCTATGAAGTCCACTTCAGTTTCAGCGTGTGGCATTGAGAGCTGATGCTCTGTGGGCACTGCACATACCTGTATTGCAGAAAGCTGGCCTCATGCTATAATGCAAGGTCATTTCTGGATGCGATCAGTGTTCAATGGGCACTGTGCATGCCTTTGGGGCGGTGGGGAGGGATGGCTGGAGAAAAGGGGCAGGATATTTGACAGGAGCAGTTTTTAAAGGGCTCCTGGTCATTGTAAATCTGCCTTATTCCTCCAGTGTTGGAGAAGTCCAGGCTGCACAATTTCTCCATCTACAAAGCAGCTTTCCTGTTTAATGTTTGCCTTGCATAAAAAGGTGGTCCTTTCTGGAGCTAAGGATTGCCCTCCAGTGAAGAACATCCTGAAACAATCTGGTGGAAGGAGCTGAAATAATGATTGCCATCTCTCATGTAGATCAAACCTGGGAGCAATCGGCTGGGGGTGGGGGGGGGGGGGGGGGGATGTATTTGTCTCAAAGGCAGCCAAGTAAGTGTGCTTATATTTTGCATTATTCTATAATATTGCCTTGCGAGATACAATAGCAGAACTTCAGTTAAAACTTTGGGTGGCATCATTGAAGAAAAATACACACTACCAAATATTAGGATAATTTACATAGGATAAATGTCTGCTTTTTACAAGGGAATCATGTTTTGCTGTCATGTCACTAAGTACATGGCTTATTATGTGAGACAAGCATACTACCAATTAAAGGTGTCTTCACAATCTCACATAAGGTGCCTGCTGGGCTGGATATTTAAGTGTAACAAATTGTTCAGATTCTTCTTCCCTATATATAAAACATATATTTATTGTATACAGACTATAAGGAGGGGCAGGTTAACTTAACATGATGAGAGATTCCAAGCATGGAAGCAATAGAGACAATGGTAGAGGAGAAGTTCAAAGGGCTTCCCCAAAGCAAAGATGGCAAGTGTCTTTTGCTTTTCATTCTTTAGCTCCTCAATGAAACACAACACGCAGGACTATCAGCTCATGTAACTACTTCTTCAAGTTCGAGTTATTTCAACAATCTAAAATCTGCTCCTCAGCTCTTGTCGGTTTCTGACAGGGTCTAATGAGCAATCTAAACCTGGCACCTCCCAGCTCTCAGTGTCAGTCATTCCTACAGTAACAGACACCACTAGGTGCACTACTTTCAGAGAAGGGAGGATTCAGATAGTTGCAGGAAGAGTAATTGATGAAATTCAAGACATGAGTGTGCAGGAGAAAGTAGAGATGGAGTTTGTGGAACTGCATCCTGCTATTCAGACTCTAGAGAGCCGCAGAGCCAAACCTGACAAACATCAGCAATTCATAACCTCCAGCAGCCCCACAACTCTCCATAACCTTTTGTTCATTGTTTGGCTCTTCATTCCACCTTTGGCAACCATGTCTTCAGCTACCTAGGCTCCACACTCTTGAATTTCCTGCCTAAATCAGTTTGCCTGTCCTCCTTTAAGTGACCCTTTGAAACCTACCTCTTTGAACAAGCTTCGAGTCATCCTTCCTGATATCTACTTCTTTGGCTCAGTATCCATTTTTGTCTGATTACAACTCTGGAGTGGCTTGGAACATTTCACTAAAGAGTCCATTTAAATGCAAGAAGTTGTTATTGTTGTTGTCATTTGAACGAGTCATGCAGTTTGGGAGCGTTTATAGGCAAGCCTGCAATAAGGATGGTTGGAGTGCTTTACTTTCACTTCACTGAGCCGCAACATCATGGAGTGCGTGATCCCAGTGCTCTCTGCAGTAGTGTTTTACTTGGTAGCATCACAATAACGTACAGAATAAATGCAATGGGTGGGGATGGAGTGAACAATTGCTCCAATCTACAGTACTTGGTTATGGTACCGTACAGGTTGTTAGTGGTGTCGGGAAGATACAATAATTGTCATAATGTTATTGGAATTTATTGTTAAGTAGAGTAATAGTGGGGTTTGTGTCTATGTCTGTGTGATGTAATTGAATTAAAGGCAGCTGGTTTGAAGGCTTTGATATATTAGAAGATGAGCTAGGTTTGAAATGTTAAGTAGATAAATATAGGTGTAAAGGGAACATTTGCATTTTTAAATAAACCAGTCTAGATTGTTTTCAAAAGAGGGGGTGAAATGTGTCACCTAGCCAGGTGAAGTTCAGAAACATCGGGCTGAATTTTCCCCCCATCGGGGGGGGTTGTGCGGGGGCGAGCGGGAACAAGCACGAACTTGATCGGCGCCCCCGAGCTGGCGTGTACCGCCATTTTACATGGGTGGGCCAATGAAGGGTGACGCTCGCCCGGAAGCACTGAGTGTTTCCTGTGTGGGTGGGGTAGATTCCCTGAGTCTGGGCCTGCGCAGAGGAGATTTGTTTACGGTTCAAACATTTAAATAAGGAATTGAAAATATTTTAAGACATGTCCCCTCATGTGACAGTGTCACATGAACTGGGACATGTCAAGGAGCATTAATATAAACACTTCATGAAACCTCATCCCGCCAGTGGATGAGGTTCCATGAAAAATGCGAAGGCCGCTTGGGCTCTTCGCCTGCCCGCTGACCTTAAGGTTGGACGGGCAGCTCATTTAATTGATTTAATTAGTTTTAAACAGGCCTTAATAGGGCTATGACAGTTCGGCGGGCACGCAGCCGACTCGGCTGTGCACCCGCCAAACTGAAAATCTAAATGACGTGCGGTAACGTCGGGGCGCCTGTCCGATGTCACCGCGTGTCATTTTACTCGTTGGCGAGCAGGCCACGCCTCCACTCGCCAACTGGAAAATTCTCCCCATTGTGTTTATTTTTCTCAAGATTATTGATAAAATTAGTGCTATGAGAGATTTTTATTATCAGAGATGTAAAGTCCAAAGACATATTGAAACAATGGGAATTAGCATTCAAAGGGGAAAATATGTATAAAGGAGTGAAGGCTGTGTGTAAGGGCAGGCATTTTAAGATCTAACAAGTATGAAAAGCCTTCAGCATCTACACCTCAAGCTGCTGTCCACAAAGAACTGAAGTTAAGACTCACTTTGAATTTGACTGGTTCAGGGTATCATGTTTCTTTGCCTGGGTCTTTTAATGAAAGTGTAACTGGGAGTTAGATTAACTTGGGGATTTAGAAGTTATCATAGTAGTAATTTGTAGATCTATGTATGTATTTAAAATCATTTCTTCTATTAATAAAGGTTTAATTTAGTTTTGTAAAAAACCTGTAAGACTTGGCAGTCTTATTACTACTGAATTCAAGGCATGCATCTTGAAATTTATTCAAATTGAAAAACAAGTTGTGGCAGTTGTTTCAAGTTTCCCATTGGAATTTCAGCAGCTCAGCATTCACCATCAGCTGTGTCGTAACAGCGGACTAGTAATCCAGAGAACCTAAGACACCAATTCCTACAATGTCAGGTGGAACGCGAGTTTGTGAATTTGAATTCAGTTTAAAAAACTGCTCATACAACACCAGTTGTAGAAGTGAAAATTGGATTATGGTAAAAACCCAACTGATTCACTAATTTCTTTAGGGAAGGAAACCTGATATTTTTAATTGACCTGGCTTATATGTGACTTCAGTCTCACATCAATGTGTTTGACTCTAAACTATTGTCTGAAGTGGCCTAACAAGTCATTTATTTCTATTAAGTTATCAGAATAAAGCTGATCACCACCTTCTGAAGGAGAAATAGGGACATTCAATTAATGCTAGCCTTGCTAGCGATGCCCATATCCCGAAAATGAACAAGGAAAAAGTCTGTTATCTCTGGATTTCCAATGCTGGATAGTCAGATAATGCAGGGCACAACCTGATAGACGCTCAGTGGCCTATTTCAAATCAGATCGTTGGCCACATTTGGGAAGTACCCACCGTCAGAGAAATGGCAGGAGAAGGCACAGATGACAGAGATGTCACCCTGGGCAATGTCACATTTGTTTACCCAGGTGTTGCACTTAAATAATACACATGGGCCGAACAGCACACAGCTTGAGTATTTGTGACAACTGTAATTGCAAAGACAACTACTGGCCCACCACGATGAGGTGGTGGACCACCCTGTGGTCACCACTGATGCTCGGCAGGCATCCATCTCACCCTTTTTCCACTGGGAAAACATTTAAAATGAGCACATAGCTGAGCAGTAGATAATATATATGGAAGCACTACATTTATACACTGATAAGGACAATGCACACTAAATACACATGCAACAGACACCTGGGAAAAGTGAATAAAAGTTGGGATGACTAATACTATAGACAGTCCTGGTAATTCTTTTTGTCTGAGTTACATTAAAGTCGTTTGAAAGAAAATCTGTTGCATTCATTAGTTTTGCAGAGCTGGGGTTAATGGAGGCAATGTTTTATTTGGGAAGTGAACTGGACATGTACAGGTGACTCTCATGGATAAATGTTTTGGGCATTTATTACAACTCTTGTTGGATGACTGGTTTGATTTGAAGACAAGTCTTCAACTTCTATCATTGATTGTTGCTGTCTGTCCTTTCCTGCCTGTTCCCTGGCAAAACCCCTCAGCAAGGCAAAGGCAACTGTGGACACCTTTGAGCCAACTCCACTGCATGCCTCATGTGATCCTGTCCTTCCTGCTGTAGAATCAGCAGGTAAGGTTGGATGGTCATCAGGATACCAGTAAATTCAAGTCAGGTGAAGCACGAGACAATTCCTTCATATTGACCCCACAGACAACTGGCCTGCAGCTTCAGGAACATATGGGCCAGGATTTTACACTCATCGGGCGGGCTTGGCAGGCAAGGTCAGGAACCCGACCGCTGCCCGTGATCGGCTCTGCACCACCACTTTACGTGGGCGGGCCAATTAATGCCCGTCCAGCGTGCTACATGACAGCAGCGTCAGCGAGAAGGGGCAGGCAGGGGCAGGATCTCAATGTCCACCGGGTCCAATGGCGACCCGGCAGCTGATACAAAAGCAGCCGTGGCAGCCATGCGAAGGCCGCCGGTGACTCGGAGGAGTCTCGTATGGAGTACTTCAGTGCTGAGCACGGCAGGCGGGAGGGAGCTCGGCGGGGCAGTCGGCGAGGAGATGGCAGCACACAGAGATATACTTGTACCCAGGGACGGGAGGAGGAGGCCCCCCCCCCCCCCCCCCCCCCCCGCCCCGCCTTACTAAACATGCCTGGGAGGAGGTGGCACCCAGGGTGAGCTCCCATGATGTGGTGAGGTGCACATGGGTGCAGTGTCGTAAGCGTTTCAATAATCTCCTGCGATCGGGAAGGGTGAGTACCGTATTGGCACGGGTCACTTAGCACAGCAGTTAGGAGCGGCACCCACCCCCCCAGACCTCAGAGTTCCTAGAGTGAGTGTGGCAAATGTCAATGAGGCAGCATCCGGGCAAGGGGGTGAGCCCTGGCTGCTGGGAATCTTGCAGCTCCAGGGTCACGAATCAGCTGAGCCCTGTGAGGTTGGCCAGGCTGCAATGGCAATGCAGGTACAGGGTGGACTAATCAATGCTCCTCTCTCCTTTCAGGAGAAGACATCCCATAATAATGCTGAGAGGCTGCGGCCTGGCGGAGGACCGGCCCACCTTCTAATCTTGAGTAGATACGAGCAGGAGGCCCTGGAGCTGGAGAGGCGCCATGTGCCTAGGTCATCCGGCCATGGTGAGGTTGGGGTGCCACAGGGCGGTAAGAGTGCAGTGCACTGAGGTCACAATGTCTGTCAGTGCAACCATTCCACTGTTGTCTGTATATTGGTGTGAGCCTTGATCATGGAATCCCCACTGATAATGGAAAGATGAGGGCGTCCTGACCCGGGTGCCAGGCATGCACAGCAACAGGGTAATGACTTCAACTAATCACATGTCCTTGTTCTTCCTTTCAGGCTCACCAGCAGCCCATCGGGGTGAGGTGCCTGAAGGCCCACCGCTCACCCCAGAGGACAGGGACCATATAAATGCACTTGCGTCACACCCTCTCAGCCAAGCTGGCACCAGCACCTCAGTGGGCATTAGATCGGCGGATAGTATCTCGGTGCACAGCGGTGAGGGCACTTCACAGTCGCTTGAGGTGCAAGTGGAGGTAAAGAGTGCCCCGGACCCTGGCAGTTGGAGGAATGCTGGGGACCAGGAACATAGTCGGTGGCTGATGATGAGCCTCTGGAGTCATTCCTGAGGCAGCAGATGCTGGATGTCCAGCAGGGTGTGCGGGAGGATCTGGCGGAGATACATGAGGGAATGCATGCCATGGTCTCCATTGAGGAGGAGTCCATGTGGAGCATGAGCAATGAAATGGCCCTCATGGCCGAGCGCACTGCCTCCTCTATGGTGAGAGTGGCAAGTCTCATGGAGAGGCTCCTCCAGGAGAACAATCAGGGATTCCTGGGGATGCGCTTGGACCTGCAAGCCCTCACACCGGCAATGAGCTCAGGTGGTCAGTGTCAGTGTGGGAGATGGATTGGGCACCCAGTGTCCCAGCTAGGTGCCCATCAATCAATGGTGAGCAGGGAGGTCCAGAGCAACCTGACATTGGCGCACGAGATGCTTGTTGTCTCTGTGGGCTCCTCTCATGCTTGTTGTCTCTGTGGGCTCCTCTCAGGGTGCTCCGATGACGGCAGCAGCTCCTCCGTCCCTCTGCCAGTGACCGTGGCATCCGATGAGGCTGCGGCGACTGGGGTGATGCCAGCCATGTCACTAGCTGCTCCCTCCCAGGCAGGGCCAGCACAGGCTCCACGGTCCAGAGGATGCCCACCAAGGTCATCAAGGCCAACAGGACAGCAGAGTGAGCAGGCTGTCTCCAATGTCGGTGCCAGCGAGGGGAGAGCACCTAGACGTAGCACCCGCAAGCAAAAACTTAAAGCACCTTAAGCACAACATGGGCTTATCACTGGTGATATTTTTTCCCCCACTTTTGTGTTAATTATTATATGTGATGGAGAACACCTTTCCATTTAATTTGCTTTATGTATGCCGGGCACCACACCATTAAATGTGTTTGTGTTCAACAAGCCTCTGGTAACCCATGATGTTGAGTGACTTGTTTGTCATTGAACTTTATTGAAATAGCACATAGGAACAACATGCACTATCAGGTATCGAGTGTGGAGCCTGCAGCCCTGGCATGTGGTGGTGGTTCTTTGGGAGGCTAGCTGAAGGAGCATTGGATCAAAGCCTCCTGGGTGTCCCTGCCTCCCTGGAGGTTGCCCAGGTCAGCGTCTATCCCCTCAGCATTCTCCTGTGTGTGCTCGTCCTCGGACTCACTACTGGACTCATCGTCTGTTGCCAGAGCAGCTGTGCAAAATCTTCTTCCTCCCCTGCATTCCCCCTTTCCGGTGCCAGATTGTGGAGAGCGCAGCATGCAACCACTATCAGCGACACACGATCTGGGGAATATTGTAGTGCGCCCCCTGAGCGGTCCAGGCATCGGAAGTGCATCTTGAGAAGACCAATGGCTCTCTCCACCACAGCCCTTGTGGAGGCGTGGCTCCTATTGTGCCGCTGCTCAGCTTCTGTTCTTGGGTGGCGGAGAGGCATCAAAAGCCACCTTTTGAGAGGATAGCCCTTGTTGCCCAGCAGCCATCCATCCAGCCGGGCTGGAGCATTGAAGAGCGCGGGCACCTGGGAGTATCTGAGGACATAGGCGGTGTGGGGACTGCCTGGGTACCTTGCACAGACTTGTAGAATCAGCATCCTGTGATCACACACTATCTGCACGTTCATGGAGTGGAAGCCCTTCCTGTTGACAAAAGCACCCGGCTCACCTGCTGGTGCCTTGATGGCCACATGTGTACAGTCAATTGCACCCTGGATACGGGGGAAGCCAGCAATGGCTGCGAAGCCTCTGGCTCGCTCTGCCTTGCTGGCCTTGACCGTGCGATAGTGAATGAAAGTCAACAGACGCCTGAGCAGAGCATCTGCCACCAGCTTGACAGAACTGTGGACGGCTGATTGGGAGACTCCACAATGATCACCCACCAACCCCTGGAAAGAGCTGGAGGCATAGAAGTTGAGGGCCATTGTGACCTTCAGAACCACTGGCATGGGGTGTCCACCCACACTGTTGAAGCTGATCTCAGGGCCGATCATCTTCCAGAGACTGCGCCAGCCATGGGCTCGCGCCATCTTCCAGAGACTGCGCCATGGGCAAGTATGGATGAGCGGCGAAGGATGGGGGGGCGGGAGAAGACGGTTTAGGTGTGAGTGGGAGAGGAAGGAGTACCGGGGGATGGGGGTGGTTGGGGGTGAAGTTGGGAGGTGGGGGTAGGTGTTAGGGGAGTTAAGCTGGGAAGGGGCACGAAGGTGTAAGTGGGGAGGGAGTTCTAAGAGGGGTGGAAGGTGTCAGTGAGGGGTGGGGGGGGGGGGTGGAAGTGTAAGTGTAAGTGAAGTGGGGGGGGAAGGTGTAAGTGAGGGAGGGAAGGTGTAAGTGAGGGGTGGGGGGAAGGTGTAAGTGAGGTGGGGGGGGGGAGGTGTAAGTGAGGGGTGGGGGGGAGGGTGTAAGTGAGGGGAGGTGGGGGAAGGTGTAAGTGAGGGGAGGGGGGGGAAGGTGTAAGTGAGGGGTGGGGGGAAGGTGTAAGTGAGGGGTGGGGGGGGAAGGTGTAAGTGAGGGGTGGTGGGGGAAGGTGTAAGCGAGGGGTTGGGGGGGGAAGGTGTAAGTGAGGGGTGGGGGGAAGGTGTAAGTTAGGGGAGGGGGGGAAGGTGTAAGTGAGGGGTGGTGGGGGAAGGTATAAGTGAGGGGTGGTGGGGGAAGGTATAAGTGAGGGGTGGTGGGGGAAGGTGTAAGCGAGGGGTTGGGGGGGGAAGGTGTAAGCGAGGGGTTGGGGGGGGAAGGTGTAAGTGAGGGGGGGGGGGAAGGTGTAAGTGAGGGGGGGGGAGAAGGTCTAAGTGAGGGGTTGGGGGGGAAGGTGTAAGCGAGGGGTTGGGGGGGGGAGGTGTAAGTGAGGCGGGGAGGAAGGTGTAAGTGAGGGGTGGGGGGGAGGGTGTAAGTGAGGGGAGGTGGGGGAAGGTGTAAGTGAGGGGAGGGGGGGGAAGGTGTAAGTGAGGGGTGGGGGGAAGGTGTAAGTGAGGGGTGGGGGGGGAAGGTGTAAGTGAGGGGTGGGGGGGGAAGGTGTAAGTGAGGGGAGGGGGGGAAGGTGTAAGTGAGGGGAGGGGGGGGGAAGGTGTAAGTGAGGGGTGGGGGGAAGGTGTAAGTGAGGGGAGGGGGGGAAGGTGTAAGTGAGGGGTGGTGGGGGAAGATGTAAGTGAGGGGTGGTGGGGGAAGATGTAAGTGAGGGGAGGGGGGGAAGGTGTAAGTGAGGGGTGGGGGGAAGGTGTAAGTGAGGGGTGGGGGGGGAAGGTGTAAGTGAGGGGAGGGGGGAAGGTGTAAGTGAGGGGAGGGGGGGGAAGGTGTAAGTGAGGGGAGGGGGGGGAAGGTGTAAGTGAGGGGAGGGGGGGAAGGTGTAAGTGAGGGTGGGGGGAAGGTGTAAGTGAGGGGAGGGGGGAAGGTGTAAGTGAGGGGAGGGGGGGAAGGTGTAAGTGAGGGGAGGGGGGAAGGTGTAAGTGAGGGGTGGGGGGAAGGTGTAAGTGAGGGGAGGGGGGGGAAGGTGTAAGTGAGGGGTGGGGGGAAGGTGTAAGTTAGGGGTGGGGGGAAGGTGTAAGTTAGGGGAGGGGGGGGAAGGTGTAAGTGAGGGGTGGTGGGGGAAGGTATAAGTGAGGGGTGGTGGGGGAAGGTATAAGTGAGGGGTGGTGGGGGAAGGTATAAGTGAGGGGTGGTGGGGGAAGGTATAAGTGAGGGGTGGTGGGGGAAGGTATAAGTGAGGGGTGGTGGGGGAAGGTATAAGTGAGGGGTGGTGGGGGAAGGTATAAGTGAGGGGTGGTGGGGGAAGGTATAAGTGAGGGGTGGTGGGGGAAGGTATAAGTGAGGGGAGGGGGGGGAAGGTGTAAGTGAGGGGAGGGGGGGGGAAGGTGTAAGTGAGGGGTGGGGGGAAGGTGTAAGTGAGGGGTGGGGGGAAGGTGTAAGTTAGGGGAGGGGGGGAAGGTGTAAGTGAGGGGTGGTGGGGGAAGGTATAAGTGAGGGGTGGTGGGGGAAGGTATAAGTGAGGGGTGGTGGGGGAAGGTGTAAGCGAGGGGTTGGGGGGGGAAGGTGTAAGCGAGGGGTTGGGGGGGGAAGGTGTAAGTGAGGGGGGGGGGGAAGGTGTAAGTGAGGGGGGGGGAGAAGGTCTAAGTGAGGGGTTGGGGGGGAAGGTGTAAGCGAGGGGTTGGGGGGGGGAGGTGTAAGTGAGGCGGGGAGGAAGGTGTAAGTGAGGGGGGGGAGAAGGTCTAAGTGAGGGGTGGGGGGGAAGGTGTAAGTGAAGGGGGCGGGGGTGATGTCCAGGTGAAAATGCAAGCGAGGGGTCTGTGGAGTCAATCTGAGCCTACTGGGGAGCAAACTCAGGGTGGGTGTGGAAAGATGGAACGGTAAGTATAAGAGGGGGCAGAGGGAGCCAGTAGGGTGTGAGGGTGAGGGTGAGCCAATACTGGCAGAAGGGGCGACGAGGGTACTTGGTGGACACACGGAGGCAAACATGGACCGTGGGGGTGGGAAGGAGGAGGCCGGGAAGTTCAATGTGGATGGGGATGAGGAACGTGTATGTTCACCTGGACACTCCTGAAGGATAACAGTGAGGAGGTGGAAGGTGATGGCAGGGGGATCATTGTGATGGGGAAAGGACATGGGTGACTGAAGGAGGGGAAAGGACCGGGGAACTTATCAGAATCTTTACTATGAGTATTTTGCACAAATTGAAAGTGAGAGGAGCCTCCTGTAGGGTGGGCACAGGTGCTGCATGGCAGTGCGATGTGGGTAGGCGGAGATACAGGTCAGATCAGATGGACAACAGAAAGTGAACCCCAGCAGGCAGCATTGAAAATGCTCGAGACAGTCAGAGGAGTGTCCATGGGAGAGTGCATGCAGTAGGAGGACTCGCAAAGCCTGTAGGTGAAGCTGAAATACCAGTACCCATTATTCAGTGAAAGTGAATATATTTTCAGATTACAAAGTGACAAAATGTGTTCACCCATGCAACCACTTGTGGCCGAACTTTCTTGACTTTTCTAGGCCTGCTACTTCTAGGTGCTGCCCTGACGTCCACTGGAGGGGTGGAGACAGCCTGTGCAATGGTTGACCTGTTGCCTCTTTTGATTTTGGCATGCACCTCTGGAGAGTAGAGGCCTGAAGGGCCCTGGCTTGCTTTGGCTGTCCTCCTGTGGGACAGCCACTCCATCTGCGGTGACACAGGACAAGGTTGAGGGGGGTTACAGGCAAAACAGGCTTGGAGGGAGCAGACAGACTCTGAGATTCCCGAGTGGATGACCCAGGGGTATCCAGCTACCACTCCTTCTCCCTTCAGGTGCCGGGGGTCCGGGCCTGGCTCCTCGAGAGGAAGGAGAACCTGGAGGAGCGTCTAGGTGCCCCGTTTTCCTCTCACGTTGCCGCTGTGGCTACCGCGATAGAGTACATGTCTGTGGGTATCTCTGCGCTCTGCCGGATCAGGGTCACCATGGGCACCCGCCATCCTTCAGAGGGCAGGCAGACGCTTGCCTCTGACTCGCGTGCCACACTGTTGAGGGCTTCCAACAGCTCTGCATGATATTCTCCCACCTTCTGTTGACTCTCCAACATGAGCTGGAAGGCCGAATCCAGAGGCTTTTCATCTGACTCGTCCTGACAGATGCCTCTTCCCCTGCAGTCCTCTGCGTGCCAGGGAGCTCAGCTAAACCTGCCTCCTCCTGCTGCAGACACATGTAGTGCATGACCGCCAAATTGTGAACCCAAGCCTAGATCTAGGCCCCACCGAGGATTTTTAAAAATTTATTCATGGGATATGGGCATCGCTGGCTAGGCCAGCATTTATTGGCCCATCCCTCGTTCATAGGGCATTTAAGAATCAACCACATTGCTGTGGGTCTGGAGTCACATGTAGGCCAAGTAAGAATGGCAGATATCCTTTCCTAAAGGACATTAGTGAACCCGACGGGTTTCTATGACAATCAACAATGGTTTCATAGTCATCAGATTTTTGATTCCAGATTTTTATTAGATTCAATTTTCGCCATCTGCCTTGGTGGGATTCGAACCCGGGTCTCCAGAGCATTACCCTGGGTCTCTGGATTACTAGACCAGTGACAATACTGCTGTGCCACAATTTCCCACTTCTTCTGAATGAAGTGCATGAAACATTAACTTTGTTTCTCTCTCCACAGGTGCTCAGACCTGCTCAGTTTTTCCAGCATTTTCTGTTTTTATCCTCATGTGGGTGCTCGCTGCTGACCTCACCATTGCCGCAGGAATGGTCCACATCTTCACCAGCCAGGGTGATGGTACGCCACTCAAAGTGAGTGAGGAGTCTAATGTGGACCACTCCACCCCCAGTTTGGGACCCCCTCCATCCTGTTGTGAGCCAGCTTCTCCTACATGAAAACAGATGGAGAGAATGTGAGCAGGAAACATGCCATGGCAGATGATAAGGATGTGTGGAATTTTTCTGTGGTGATCAGAGCCATGGACGGGATGAGGACACAAGCTCCAGAGGATATGAGATGTGAGGGTGTGTGTGAGAGTTAGTGGTGCTGTCCCTTGAGGTGTGAGATCCCTGTGGATGTGTGATGGGTTTGGGAGTGTGAGAGTTGAGAGTGATGAAGTGGTCGATTTACCCTAGTGGAAAGGATGGGATCATTCATCCTCTTCCTGCACTGGATGGCTGACCTCCTCTGTGCTCCAGTGGTGCTGACAGCTGCTGCCACCACCTCCCAGGCCAGATAGGTGACTTTGCTGGACCTCCTGCGGCCAGAGCAGGGGTAGAGGACATCCCGGTGGGCCTCAGCAGGGTCCAAAAGGCACTGCAGTGAAGAGTCACTACATTTGGGGCTGCCATCTAGCTGGCGTTCGGGGCCTGAAGCAGTCCTGGTCTGTAGACATGAAGTATGCTGTGTTCTGGTGCGCTTTAAATATAGTGTCTAGAGTGCGGAAGTGCTAGATGATGGCGCAGTGGGCAAATCCAAGGTCGCCAACCAGCGATCCAACATGTCTCCTGTACATGCATTATTGATGAGACGGGATGTGCCAGGAAGCAGACGATATGGCGCAAAAATCCACCCTTGTGGCTGGTGGGAAAAGCATCATTTTTCCAGCCCGCCACCACACTTAGTTCAATTCAGGGAAAATTTTGATTCATGATGCATAGCATGCTGCAGCACCTAATTAAATAAATCACCTGGACCCAATGCACAGCTGCACTATAGATCCAAGTATCATATCACTGACCCCATAGTTCATACTAACTGGCACTAAATTAACCATCTTGCACAAGTTACAAGGACAGCTTGTGTGGAATTTTTTTATACTAGTACACGGTGATTGAGCTTTGAAATCATGCAAGAGGTAGATGGGGTGATGCAGGTAAACGCTTTCTTGTTCATTTTAGATGAATGAGCCATAATTGAATAAATGGCTCTTTTATTTGTACCAATCTAGTCTTCTGTAAAGTTAGATAAAGGGACAATGTTGGAGAAGAGTACAAGAGGTCTTAATCTATATCTAATCTATTCTATATATTATTTGGGAGTCTTTGATGTCAACACTTGAAACAAAAATGGAAAACATTGAACTTCTCAATACTACTATGCTTACTGAGAGGAGCATAAAATTTATCCAAAAACATAATTACAGAACAGAATAATTAATGTATTACCATCATCTGGTGCTACCAAATTTTCAAGGTTGGACAATTTACAAAGTTGTGCAGAATAGCACATTTTATCATGTTCTCTTAATAGTACCTTTGACTTAATAAGGAAAGTTCTGTGCCCCCCAATGGCAATTTGTTTCTTCATAACACTGAAGCGATTAAAGCGACAGATAAGAAGACCAGCACTATGGACCCGAAGGTTGAAATCCACATCGTCACAGGTAAATCTGAAAGACGGCATAGACACGTGAGATTATTTTTTTTGCAGAATGATTACAAGAAACACTTTTCCATGAACTATAAGCTAACAAACTCCAGGCTGCTGTATTTTTGACTGTAGTAAACAAAGAAAACATCAGAGTACAAACTGAGATTTGGTGGAATGCAGTGTTCATGTGCCAACTAACTTTGTTAGTGTGCAGCTAATTATACATTTCCCCTTGTGATTCCCCCAGTGAGAAGCTCGCTGTTTCAGCGTCCTATATGAGGACACAATGGAAATGGTGCAATAGGATGAAGGTCTGAGGCAGTAAAATTATCTTTAAAAATGAGGGATAGGTAACAATTCACTATTTGTGAATATTCTATGCAGGTTCAATGTCATTGATCACTCCCATAAGTAGATCTTGCATCCCCATGATTCACTGGGTGCCTTTACTTGGCCAATGTCTCAGTAAACAATAGTGAGATCCAGAGATTAAACAGATAATGCCTTCCCACTGCATGCAAGCTTGCTGGAATGTATTACATGGCCACTATGTTATTGGCTCTTTGGAGGGAGGGAATATAAATTGGATCAGACTGAGACTGACTATAAACAAAGAAATTTCTTTCAAAAAAAGAGTAGGTAAATAAACACTAATTATCACAAACAGTGTATTATAAACTTTACTATCCTTCAAAGTACATCAAACCAACAAAGGTGTTTCTCCCTGAGATACTTTTCTAAATATATTGAACTATGAAAATGACTGAATAGTTCTTAGTTTTAGACTTTAATTATCAAATGGCCAACAATATTGGCCCAACAATGCTGGCTGGATGCTCAGTTCATTGAGGGCTGGGCCTCATTAAATGTACATATCGTAAACACTTCTCCCAATCCCAATGCATCGCATCAGCTTCAGGCCAGTTCAATATCAAGTGACCCATAGGCAGAACCAGCCACAAAAAAAGGCAGACGGGTGGGAAGGAGGAGGGGAGCTCCTAACGAGTCACACTATTCATCTGGAGAGTGGAGGGGCTATTCTGCACCTCTGGGCCCCAGAGGGATAATTTTATCATCCTGCACTGCTTCCTTTGACAATAGGAAGTTAAAACGTCCCTCCTTGTGTGGTGGCCAAGTGCCACAGATCCAAACATCCCCTCTTCTAGTTGTAAACTGAGCCATACTTTCTCATTGTGAATGTGCAATGTTTATTATAAAGCCAAAGAACTGCATTTCTTATAACTGAATGACATAACCAACTATTCTTTGACAATGGTGCAGCACATTTGTTCCCAGTTGAAATCTGAGAGAATTGGAGAGCTATACAAAAAAAAACCAAGTACACCCGATACCTCGGCAGTCAATCCATATAAGTATACTAAAAGTACCATCTGTGAAGCAGAAACAAAGACGCAGACACGTATTCATCAATTTTTCTTCTCCCAGAGGAAAATAATTATTTCTGTACCTTGCAGAGATGTCCCACAGAAACAAATAATCTTGAATTAAGTACCTTTGACTTGATAAGGGAAGTTCTGTGCCCCCCTTGAATGAATCAATAATCTAACACGGACAAAATACGTCATTGTCACAACACAGAATATACAAAATAGTAGTACCCAGAGCTTCTTTTAATCTGCTAAGTAATCTGAAATTCCTTTCATTGTGAATAAGAGTCTATCCACAATTATTTATTTTAAAAGTTATTGTGCTGCCTGATCATTCAAATGGTAGGAATGTTCAATTGTTATCAGAAGAACTGTAAATTTTGCCTCTAATTTCATTCTATTTTTCCAATGTTTGCTCTAAGATCATATAACAAGATAGGGAAGAATATTCAATTTCCATGTGACTATCCGAGAAAGAAAGAAAGCTATAATCTTCTGGGTTAGTAGTGATTATACTGGAGAATAAATTGAACTTCACAACTAGATGGATCTAAAGTCTTAAAATACCATCATCCACAGTTTTACCATTTTGCAATACATGTTTTTTTTTGGAATACTTTACTGAAACTTATAAAATTGAGCCCCAGCTGTTTAAACAGGCATTTACATATTTTACTGAGGCCTGCACAAGTGAATCATGGACTTCAATCAAGGCCTTTGAAAGATCAGATGAGCCCAATCTTAAAAAGTGCAATTTTCTGCACCCAATTTTACAAGGGTCATTAGTTGACTACAAAGTCCTGCCAGGAGTGTCAGGACTCACTGAATACAAGCGATAGATCCTTCTGTCACTAAAGACCAAGTTTTGAAAGAGAAGGAAACAGGTATCTTGGGTATGTTATTCTTCAAGAAAATTGGCTCTGGGCACCATTTAGTCCTCAACAATAAGACATTCTATCTCTAACTTTCTTGAGTGTTTACTCAAACCTTTATTTTCTACAGCTCATTTAGGATGTTAGGAAGCACATGGACAAATACTACCCGTACCAGAGTAGACAGGCTCTGATTTTCCTGTGTACTCAGCAGGAGCTACTTGCTTCATATTCTGTGGATTTATCTGTGGTTCTCAATAATAGGTACAGGAGGCAGACTGGCAGCCGCTCTTATAGGCTAAGAAACTTACTACCACTGACACGTGATGGACATGTTTTGCCATTAACGGAACAAAAATGCATTCCTACATCTTATGAAAGCACAAATGGAACTTCATTTGTGCTTAAGCTAGTTTTGACCACCAATGAATGTCACAGAATTTGTCTGTAGCTATGCCATTTCTGCAGCAGTGGTTTTATGCACTAGATGACCTGCATATTCATTCTGTAAGCCCCATCAAGGCTCCCTTAATCTGTTGGCGTGCCTTTTCTTTTGTATTTTTTAATGAAGCAATAAAATGGTGTCATTGACTTTTCTTATGACCCAAACTATTGTTACAAGTCCAACTTTAATGAGAGTGTTCCCTTTGATATTAATATGTTGAGGATATTTGTCTTTTGATCATAAGGTACAATATTTGGAGGATAAATCTGTGTTAAGGTCTCACAAACAAAAGTGGCAAGATTAGTCAACTCACCTGTTCTGGTTGTACTGAACATTTTGTGTCAAGTCTACATTTAGCAGCAAAAAATCATGTAGATGACAGCGGGAGAAAGGCTCTGCAAGGTACGGACTGCTTACTTTACTGGACCACTTGCGGACCCCACAAAGGGCATAGTGTGGAATTTGAGCAGTTGTCTCAATATGTTGAAGAACATGCTTCAAAGAAACATTCCTCTCTAAGACATTTTGTTCAGCAGGCGCACTGGGCAATGAAAAAGGACAAATAAAACAGTCAGTCAGTTCCTCTATTCATAATGAGGGTAACCAATCAAGGGGGTCTGGAGGCAAGAGAGAGTTATAGCATGTACATAACATTGTTGAGATTTGCTGGAAGAAAACACTTCTGTTGAAATTAAACAAAAACAAAAATACCTGGAAAAACTCAGCAGGTCTGTTGAAATTAAGATTTTCTAGATTCAAATAGTCAGCTGTTTAACTATAATAATTTGTTCAAATTGGCAGACACATTGTTTTTAATTAAATATCTGGAAATATACTTTCCTCTAATTATTTCATAATCAGGACATTAATTCTTGCACAAACCCTCAAGTTTTTTGTTGCTTGTTCTTGAACATTATTTGAATATTTCAAGATTTCCCTATTAGGGTCTGTTACTTTGAATTTTAATTTAAAGATTCAAACCCAACTCCAGAGTCAAGAGCACATATCCTAGCCTCACCCTTCAGTGCAGTATTGAAGGAAAGTTGCACTGTCAGAGGTGCCTTTTTTCAGATGAGACATCGAAATGAGGTCCCATCTGCTCCAATGGCTGGATGTCAAAGATCCCAAAACACTATTCAAACAAGTGCAAGGAGCTCTACTCTGTGCTGGACAACATTTAGCTCTCAACACCACATGATCTGATCATTTATCTGATTGTTGTTTTTGTGACATTGCCAAACGCAAATTGGCTGCCGTGTAGAATAAACTGTATTTTAATCCATGGCTGGAATAAATTATCCCTTAGTTTACCAAATACTGAAATGATTTGTTTCTTGAAAGCACTTGAGTATTTATTTATTAAATTAGTGTTTTATATAAACCAGCTCTAAATGGAGTATTGAAATGCACATCGCTTAAAATGCATTCACATTCCAGCAATTAAAACAAGAAAGGAAGTTACTTATAACAAAATGATGTGAACTTCAGAAAAAAGTTTTGATTTTTAAATTTTCACCGACTTGTCCTATTTACCTAATTGCCTGTATGGTAGATACATTGACATTAACAGGAGAAATGGTTACTTTCAGTGTTTGTTTAATATTTGGAGCCAGCTTTATTTTCAGAAAATTAATGAGATGACAAGGTTATGTTGAGTGGTAGATGTACGAACACTCACTATATTACATTGCACTACATAACTGGATATAATCAGAAATACTTCAGTTATTCTGACCTTGTTAGTTTGTAATTTGGTTACATTCTCAACAGCAGCGAGACTGATCGGTAATTGAAGTGTGAATGCTTTGATTACCTGGTAGAGCTTTTAGAGGTTTCGGCATTAAGACTGTTCCACATCACACAAGAGTCATCTGCAATGACAATAAACGGCCACACATCTTGGGGTTTAGATCCAAGCTCTTCCTGGCGATTGCGTTCCAGTTCCAAATTATGATAGGACAGCTCTTTGATCAAAAAATGAGCTGCACCTAAAACACATGTAACAAAATTGCTAATCGGATGGATGAATCTGATCAGATAAATGTCTGCAATGCATTTTTAAGAAAAAATATTATACCAATATATATTGCACTCTCATTGGCTTCTCTTCATAACTTGTTGAGCTGACACACCGGACACCTTCATCAATGGTGGGCTGTGTTTCCTGTTAATTTGGCTAAGCAAATCACTTCTCAGTACAAACAAAGTAGACCTGATCAGATTGGGGTAAAGGACTTAAGTGAACTACATAGCTTTTTACAACAAACCAAATGTTTTGATAATCACTTCTTCAGGTGCCAGATTTATTGAGTTCACCATCTCTGGGCTGTTATTCCCTTAACAAATAGCCACCAGGCTCTGGTATCCACTTCTACATAAAATATAAAATTTCAAACATATAGTGGAAATTGAATTTGTAATGCAAAGCAATCACATACGAACAAAGAGCAGGAGTAGGCCATTCAGCCCTTCAAGCCTCCTCCGCCATTTAATAAGGTCATGGCTAATCTGATAGTAAACTGAAATCTGCATCCCACCTACCCCCGATAACCTATCACCCCCTTGCTTACCAAAAATCTATCCACCTCTGCTTTAAAAATATTAAAGACTCTGCTTCCACCACCTTTTCAGGGAGAGAGTTCCAAAGACTCACGACCCTCTGAGTGAAAAAAATTCGCCTCATCTCTGTTTTAAGTGGGTGACCCCTAGTTCTAAATTCTTCCACAAGAGGAAACATCCTCTCCACATCCACCCTGTTAAGACCCCTCAGGATCTTATATGTTTCAATCAACTCGCCTCTTACCCTTCTAAACTCCAGCGGATACAAGCCTAGTCTGTCCAACGTTTCCTCACAAGACAACCCACCCATTCCATGTGTCAGTCTCGTAAACCTTCCTTAAATAAGGTGACCAATACTGTACACAGTACTCCAAATGTGGTCTCTGTACAATTTCTTTAAAATGCTTTATATTTCTGTAAGACAGTAAGGTGGGAGCTATATTAGTATATTTAAATCATGGTCCTATATTGGTTGAAGAGCCCCAACAGAAATTCTCATGTGCTAATGAACAGAGGGTGTGCCATGTGTTATGAGCATTAAGTGACCTAAACAACCGTCCTTAAAGGGAAAACAAAAACAGAATTACCTGGAAAAACTCAGCAGGTCTGGCAGCATCGACGGAGAAGAAAAGAGTTGACGTTTCAAGTCCTCATGACCGAAGGGTCATGTGGACTCGAAATGTCAACTCTTTTCTTCTCCGCCGATGCTGCCAGACCTGCTGAGTTTTTCCAGGTAATTCTGTTTTTGTTTTGGATTTCCAGCATCCGCAGTAGTTTTTGTCCTTAAAGGGAACACTGGAGATGGTTGTAACAAGAGACACAAAAGGTGTTTTTTCTTACAGTGATTTTTGTCAGACAAAGAGCAGCTTCAAATCCACTGACAGACACTCGGTAACTGCCACCACCACCCTCACCACAGTATCGTCGTCCCCCCTTGAGGTCCTAACTCTGGCTCAGCTCCACAGAAGAGCTATCATATTCTCATTTGAATGTGAATAATACACTGTGTAATTATAATGGCAATCAACCATGAATGAAGATAATAATTTATGCTGAGCATATATGAGATCCAAGCATAGCATATCTTTTAATCATCATTCATACCTTAACCTCTAAATATAAAATGCACACACGGCTCTGTATTTAGTCCCACTGCTGGTGGACCCTGAAGGTGTTGGGGATCTGGTGTGGGTCTGTGGCAGTCGGCTGAACCCAGTTACGTGGCGGTAAGCTCATGGATGCGGGTGACACGGGCTTGCTGTCGGATCTTGTAGCCGGCAGGCTGCTCTGACGTTGGGGAGCCCACATCATCTGATGGCTGTGCAGGAGCTGCAACATATTTAAAGGGCAACCAGCCCTGTGTTGGAGTTCATGATCATCTCGCAGGCTTTTTAAGAAAGCTCTGCAATTTAAGTCTCCAGCACCTGAATTTCTTTTGCTCCAGCACAAAAAGATGTTGCAAAGTGGAGGGTGAAGATTCCTCCACTGTCACACAAAATCAATCAGTGGCGTTAACAAGTTTAACTGAGGTTTGAGATGTCACAGCGCATCCCCTTCAGCACTCGAGGATGAAGAAAGACAGAGCGGATGATTCCCATGCTGCCAGTACCTCTCCCTTTCCTTGCAGGCAGCCCCCCAAGTGACCTCCCCTTAGAGACTCACATCTGTCATGCCTCTTTAAGGGGTGACCCCTCTGCTCTTCTGTTGTGCGCTGCCTCTTTAAACTTTGAACCCAGTACTTGTGGGTTCTGAATTTTCAGCGTGAGGCTCTGCCCCTCAGAGTGGCAGCTCAGCAAGTTTTTACACAGAGAAAACATGTCCAAGATCAACCCAGTGTCTTGTGACTGAAATCTCCTGGGAGTCCAAAGGACTCTCACTGAGTCAAGGAAAGCACACGTAAGTCACCAGGTTTCACTGGACGGGTTAGTGAAGGCAGGAGAGACACATGTGAGTTTCACTAAATCCGGAGGGAGGATTAAATTGCATAAAATTGCATTTAGACTATATGCAAGGCATTAGAATCATATCTCTCAGGACTGAAGTTTCCTTTTAACAAAATGGAAGGATTTGGAATGATCTGGACATGTAGATGCTAACCTGGGGTTTTTTTCTAAAAGGTCATAAGTTCACCTTGGAACTGTCAATGAGCAGACCTCTTTCAAGGAATCACTTGACCTGTACAGTACTTGGGAAGGAGTTGTTTGTTTGTGTTGAACTGCAAAACACTTTAATGAAAAGCTGGGAGACAAAAAGGCAGTCACATGGGAGAAAGGAAAAAGCTTAAGTTGTGAACCTGCTTGTTTTGAAGGCAGTCTTGTTGAAGAATAAGAGTAAAAGGAAGGCAACTCCGACTGGCTCCCTTTCTCTACCTTGTCTAAAATTGTAGGTGGCTATCAACCTGTAGCCAGAGAACCCTCATCTGAGTGCAACTAGTCTGCATTTGGACCTGCAAAGCTGAGGCCAGTGGTGAGGACTTCCAGACATCCAACGGGACCAATGGCCCGTCTGTACACAAGAGAACGCCAGTTTGACAGTGCCGAGACCCTGTGGACTTTATCATTTATTTTATAATGCCCATCCTCCAAAGCCCATCTCTGCAAAGAGGCTCTATCTGTTTGTCTGTGCGCGCGCGCGTGTATGTGTGTGTGTGTGTGTGTGTGTGTGTGTGCTGAGGGAATTCTTTAGGAAGAGATAGGTAGTTATACTTCCCGATTACAATTGTGTGATAACAGTATTTGCAACTTGTTAAAAGAATTTTGTTTGGAAATAAATTAATCATTTTGAGAAAGAAGCCTGGTCAGGGTCTCTTTTCTTCTGGGTACTAGGAGTATAGGTGCACAATTGGCCATTTTGGTGAGAAAATTAAATATTGAAATTAATGGTACGGCCTGCGGAGTGGTAGGGCTTGATAATTGACGCACTCCTCCCATCCCGGTCGTAACATAAATTGGGGGCTCTTGCGGGATTTGAAACACAGACAGCGAGTGATTGGACGCGGAATAATAATTAGTATGGGATAAAAGGACAGAGACCAAGGGTAGAATCATCCCAGATTTGCATTAAGTGCAGTAGCGGGTGGGTAAAACGGCCGCAATCGTGGTTCCTCACGCTGTATTATCCCAAACCCACCACATTAATTATGCATTCCCGGGAAATATGCCATTTCCATAGTGGGCGGGCTCTCATTCACCCGCTATGCCATTACCTCACCACTTCACCATGCTGGGCACCATATTTAAAGTGCAGCTGTGAGTCCACCTCTCAGTGCTTCCAGCCCATGACTGCTGCATGGAAGATATAGCCCCAAGAGGCAAGGAGACTGCACCTCCCTGGGTTTAATGACACGTCCCTCAATGATGTCCTCTACCCCGACTCTGGCCGCAGGATGGGTAGCAGTAGTCAGTGCCAACGCCCTGCAAAAGAGGACAGCTTATCCAGTGCCGAAAGAGGATGAATGATCTCTTCCGTTCCGCCAGGGTAAGTCACTCTTCTCATCACTCTCACACTCTCAAACCCATCACACATCCACAGGGCCCTCACTCATTGCCAGTTCAAGGGACATCACCATCCACTCTCACACACACACCGTCATTGCCCTCAACCCGTCCATGGAACCACTCACCAGCCACACATTCCAGGCATACTTATCATCTGGCCTGGCAGCTTACACTCTTTCCATCTCTATTCATGCAGGACAAGCTGGCACACAAAAATAGAGAGAGGTCACAGACTGGTGGCGGAATGCCTGAAATCAAGGTCCTCACAGACTTTGAAAACAGAGCCATCCAGTTGGCTGGGAAGAGTCTGGACCAGTCCTGTGCTGATGGTGAGGTCGGCGCTGCTCTACCAAGTGAGGATCCAGCAGTGCAACATTCATCAGACAACCATGCTGTGAGTGATGTGTCCTGTTTCACAGGCCACTGCCCATGCACTAATTATTTCTCCTTCTTTCGCAGGCACATCTGGGAAACCGCCGACGGAATCCATGGCCCAGGGGGCCTCCAATCAAGCCCCGAGGGAAGCTCAGAAGGGAAATTTGCTGAAACCCTCCCTGAAGTCCCATCACAGTGTTCACCCACACCCTCCACCAACGCAGAGACCCACACCTTGGTGGGACCGAGCTTTGGAGTTGCCTCGGGATCACAATCTGGTGAGCACTTCGCACTGTCTGATCCACAGCAGGCAGCGGCAGGGGCTTCCCAGGTGTCCCGCACTCGGAGGACTGCTGGAGGACAGAAATTTGCTGAGTCCGAGTCAGATGACGAGCCTCTGGACTCAGTCATGTCACAGTTGCGGGAGCTGCAAAGGCAAACTCAGGAACATCAGGAAGGGATGTCCGCTGCACTCGTTAGATTGCAAGACACGATTGAGGAGTCCGTCCACCTTCAGGGTGAGGTGATAGCACCGGCATGCCAACGCACTGAGGTCAACACTGCTAGGATGGCGGCCTCCATGGAAACTTGGTCCAGGATTTCGCTCCTGCACTGCTGTGCAGGATCAACTCGGTCGCCGATGCCGTAGTTGGCCTCCAACAGTGTGCATGTGAGAGGGGGGTGGGGCAGCCCCATCTCACTCCAGTTTCCCCTTCACCTCATCCGAATCCCCTCTTCCTGTGGCCTCAGCAGCTCCAGCTCCAGAGGCTGAGGAGGGTGCCACTGCCACACAGCAGGACCCCGAAAGCAGGCCGGGACCCTCCAAGTCTCAGCCCTCCAGAGGACACCCGCCAAGGTCATCACAAACAGGGTGTAACAGTCAGCAGGCTGCCTCCACCTCCACTGTGGATGCCCGGGGAGCACCAAGACGTAGTGGCAGGGTTAGGAATGTTAAGAAGATGTAACTCTTTTAGAGCTTGCACAGCCTGGGCACAGGTGTTAATCACTTGTACATGCTGTTCACTATTGCCAATAAACTCCCAAGAATGTCTCCCTGCCTATGGCTCCTTGTTCTGATGAGCAGTGTTTGTGTCACTCAGATGTGAAACCTTTCTGCACAAGATAAAGGCAGGTGTCTCAGTCCAGGGCCTCTCCCCTATGCTTTGGGCAGCCTTCAGACCAAAGTGATGGTCTGGCCTCACATTCCCTGGACATATTAGTGATGCCTGCACCTTGACAGCGCTTGTCATTGCTACCAGAATGTAGTGGGCAGGCGTCACAAAGTTCAGTCATTCTCTCTGTGTACTCTCAGCATCTTTAAGGTGGGGCTGACCCCCATTTCTTCAGCGCCTGTGACCAGTGACGCTGTGCTCCTGAAGGGCTCAGGTGCTGAAGGCTGACAAAGGATCAGTCTCATGGCTGCGTCTCTATGATATGACCCTGATCACAGAGCACAAGCGAGCTGCCCTCGGCCAGACAGGAGTCAGGCATTCTCAGAGGCTGTGTGACGGTCTACGGAGTGTCCTCACTGCATGTCGTCATCATTCTCCTGCAATCGAGCGACTATTAGGGCCTCCACTGAACCTCTATGACAGGAGCATTATCTCAGAACGTACGTGTGCTGCCATAAACCAGACTGGAGTCAAACATTCATAGACGTAATGTGAGGATCTATGGTGTGTCTTCACTGCATGCCATCGTCATCCTCCACAAATCTAGCAGCTATGAGGGCCTCCTGAGGGTTCCTGCCTCATCGGCCAGTGAAAGGGGCTCTTCGACGTCAATGTTGCCATCGAGGATCTCCTCAGCCTCATCATCATCTACATCCTCCTCATCGGAGGAGGCCTCCAGCTCCTCCATCTCCTCCTCAGCCAGCTCTTCTCCCCGTTGCAGCACCAGGGTGTAAAAGGTGCAGCAGACGATGACGATGCGTGACACCCTCTGTGGACTGTATTGTAGGGCTCCACCAGACCGGTCCAGGCACTGGAATCTCATTTTCAGCGCCCTGATGCTTTGCTCCACCAAGTTGCGAGTTTCAGCATGAGCCTTGTTATACCATCGCTCTACTGCAGTCTGAGGCCGCCACACGGGTGTCATCAGCCACATCCTCTGTGGGTAGCCCTTGTCCTGTGGGAGCCAACTCCGCAGCCTCTGTGGACCCTGGAAGACATTAGGGATCTGTGACCGACTGAGAACGTAGGACACTCCCTGGAAACTGTGCACAGACCTGCAAGATGTACTTGTGGTGGTCGCACACCAGCTGAATTCAGTGAATGGAAACCCTTGCGTTTGACATAGTTGACCCCTGTTACGATGGAGATTTGAGCGCCATGAGTGCAGTCAATTGCACCCTGCACTTGTGGGAAAACCGAGATCTGAGCAAATCCAATTACAGCGCTCAATTGCATCCTGGCTCTCTTGGTCCCGGGCGAAATGCACAAAGTTGTGTGCCCTCGTGAAGATGGCACCCGTGACCTCATGGATGCATTTGTGGGTGGTGGTTTATGATAACCCACAGAGATCGCTTGTGGAGCCCTGAAAGGAGGCACTGGCGCAAAAATTGTGCGCCGCTGTCACTTTCACGGCGACTGGCAGTGGATGCCCTCCATGTCCCTGTGGCACCAAATCCTGCAGCAGGTGGCAGTTGTGACCAACTGTCCCCTAGACATGCCCAGTCTTCGGCGACAGTGGTTCTTGGTCATCTGCAGGAATGAAAGGCGGCGCCTATAGACCCTGGGTCTACCTGGGTGCCGACCAACGATGGCTCGCTAGGGCTCTTCAGCAGCGTGTGTAGGAGCCCCACTGCCCCTTCTTCCAGAGGGTGCTGCTCACCCCTCTGAACACCCAGGTGCCTCTGTCACTCTCTTCTCCGTCGTCTCCACTCCCTGTACGCCATGAGATGTACAGCTAGTTCACCATGATCCTGATGTACCCCTCCTGCAGGATGAAAGGGAGACACATGGGTTAGCTTGGGTGTACTAAGAACCTCTATTGGTTAAGTCTGAAGGCCCCTTAATGGATCCCAGAGACTTCTGGCCACCACTTGGATGGCCAGAGTTTAGTGCGCTGCACGGCTGCCTGAAACCCCACCCACCTCTGCCCCACTCCACCTGACCGATTGGCAGTAGCTTTGCCCACTGGACTGCATGCTGTGCTCTCAGCTCAGGCACAGGCATTCTCCTAACCCACGCTGCAAGTCTGCGCTGTTAGCTTGAACCATGGGGGAGACTGGTCCAAACCGGGATGATGACATTGTAAGGGGCTGTGAGCGCCTCCACCAGTGACTGCTCCATGGCCAGCTTTAGCAAGGAGATTGTACAACGTGCCCAGTTGTCCAACTGTTCTGCTGCCCACTAAAATGCTCATTAATTTGCAGTCTGTGCCCAAGGGCTGAAATGCTCTGGAGCACTTGATGGCACTTTCATCCCTCTGCTTACTTGAGTGGGCAGATCAGCTAGAGGCCGGGCTCCAATCATGTCAATGTGGCTGTGCCTGAAGTGTCTCAGCTGCAGAGGAATGGTGACTTTATACAAGGTTTCCCTCATGCGTGGCTGCTTCCCACCCCACCACCCTGCACGTATTTGTGTACTACCTTCAATCGCAGGGCAGCCCTTGCCCAGCCCGCCCAATGCGTCTCAACCACTGAGCAAGCCCTTGCTCTCATGCCTCCAATGTACCTGAACCTTGAAGTCCAAAAAGCGACCTGGACGAGCACTGCACAACGTTACTGTGCACTCACCTCCAAGTTCCCCTCAAAGTGCAACCCACCAAGTGCCCACCTTAAATGTGCTGTTGTAAACACATCAGCGTGCAATCATGCCGATGTGGGCAGATGATCCAGCAGGGGGGGGGAAGCGGGTTGATTCTGGTGGGCTGGCCTTATACTGATATGCAGATGTATCACAATGAGATTCCCGACGTCCAATGGTGGGGAACGTGGCCCGCCACCAACAGGCTGAGCCAACGATCGCAAACTGGTTTCATGACACCATGGAAGCCGATTTCTGGCCTTCTCGCCATATTGTCTGCTCAAGCCGCCGAACACTCCTGACGCCAGCGGCCATGGACAATTCCACCCCAGGTGTCTTATACATCGGTAAACTAAAATGGCGTTGGAATTTGCGAAGTTTTTTTCACAGATGGAGATATAACCATGACTGGTTTACAGAAATTAACCAAGAGTAAGCTAACGGAGTTGGCAGGTAAGCTGGAATTAGAATTATCCGACGGGGTGAGGAAAGCAGACATAGTTGAGATGATAGCAAGGCTTTTGAAACTGAAAAGGATACCAAAGAAACCACGTTCTCCAGGGGGTGAGTCAATTGAATTGACTAAGATTTAGTTGCAAATGAAAAAGCTTGAATTGGAGGCAAAAGAAAAGGAAAGAGAAAGGGCAGAAAAACGAATAAGGGAATTGGAATTGAAAAGGCTAGAGGCAGAGCAAAAAGAAAAAGAGAGAGCATTTGAAAGAAAAATGGAAATGCAAAAACTCGACCTCCAACAGGAGAAGTTAGCAACAGAGGAAAGAGAGAAGGAACGAGAAAGGGAATATCGGCTTTAAAAAGAGGCCTCATATGCTGAGGAAAGTTCTGACGATGAAAAAACCTTCAACCTAAAGCCCAGTGAGGAGATGTTTAAGTTTATGCAAGCCCTCCCAAAGTTTGAGGACAGGGATGTAGAGGCATTCTTTATTCCATTTGAAAAGGTAGCTAAGCAAATGAAGTGGCCAAATAAAATCTGGACATTTGAAACAAAAATAGAAAATGCTGGGAAAACTCAGCAGGTCTAACATCATCTGTGGAGAAAAAAAAACAGTTAACGTTTCGAGTCCGCATGACTCTTCTTCAGGCTCTTCTTCAAATCTGGACACTGGTCTTACAGAGGAGCATGGTGGGTAGAGCTCACGAGGTTAATGCATCACTTTCAGAAGAGGTTTCTGTGGATTATGATGCAGTGAAGAAGGCTATTCTTGGTGCATATGAGTTAGTCCCTGAGGCATACAGGCAGAAATTTCGGAATATAAGGAAACAGCCTGGCAGACCTATATTGAGTTTGAGAGGGTAAAGCAAAGTATTGGATACAGGCATTAAAGGTAGAGGCAACATATGAAGCTCTTTGAGGAATAATTCTCTTGGAAGAATTTGAAGATTCACTTCCTGCAGTAGTTAGAACCCATGTTGAAGTCCAGAGGGTCGCAACAGCGGAGATGGCTGACGATTATGAGCTGGCCCATAAATCTAAACCTTTTTCCATCATCGCCACAAAGCTGAGAAGATAGAAGGTAGGAAGCTGAAAGGAAGGCAAGTAGTCAGGGAAGAGAAGAGACTGCTGGAAATACCCCGAAAACTCCTCTTCAGGCCAGAAAGGAAGGTGCTGAGGGTGAAAGTGATATTCGAAGGCCTAAAGTGTTTCCATTGTAACAAGGTGGGACATGTTCGTGCCAATTGCTGGAAGTTGCACGGGAAATCCATGGGACTTATTGGGGGTACGTAAGGGTGATTCAGGAAAAGGAGCCCTGGCTGGAAGTACAACAGATCAAGTTGTAGCATTAACTGCAGCTGTGAAACCAAGTGTGAACACTGCTGTGAGTTCAGGGGGAGGTGAATGAGATACATGAGAGTTATAATGATTTTTTTGTTGAGGGGAAAAGTATCCCTCAAATGAGAGGGCTAAACCTATAATCATACTTAGAGATACAGGAACCACTCAAACCCCTTTGCTGGGAAAAGGCATAAGTTTTCCATCAGAGAGCAGATTAAAAGCCAAAGGTTTAGTCCATGGTATTGGTGAGGACTATATACCTGTACCTTTGAACCAGATGCACTTGGAATGAGACCTATTGTCTGGGACATTGGTGGTAGGGGTTGTTCAGCAGTTACCCGTAGATCGAGTTGATTCACTCCTGGGAAATAATTTAGCTGGAATGAAGGTAGTAGCTTCTACCATAATTACAGAAAGTCCAAATGAAGTTAAAGTAATGGAGCAGTTACAACGAAAGGTTCCAGGGATTTTTCCTTCATGTGTGATGACCCGCGCAATAGCTAAGCAAAGTCCATCATCAAAGGTCAAAGTGATAGCACAGACAGATATTTGGCTGGCTAAGACTTTCTTTAAAGACATAGATAATCTGAAAGAGATGTTTAACAAATCCTCTCTAGTTGAGGTTCAGCAAGCTAATCCAGAGTTAAGTAAGATAGCATAATCAGCCCAAACTAAAGATGAGGCTAAGGCAGTTTGGAAATGTTATTACATTGAGAATGGAATTCTAATGAGAAAGTGGAGACCTCCTCACAGACCTGCAGATGAGGAGTGGGCGCTTGATCATCAGGTAGTGGTACCGCCCAAATATTGTAAAGAGATATTACAGATAGCACATGAAATTCCTATGGCAGGACATGTCAGGAACATGGAAAACTCAAACGCAGATAAACCAGCAGTTTTACTGGCCCAGCCTTCATAAGGATACAATACAGTTTTATAAAACGTGCCATACATGCCAAATGGTAGGAAAACCACAACATGCAATCAAACCAGCACCTTTAATTCCTATACCAGTTCTTGAGAACCCATTCAGTAAGGTGTTATTGGACTGTGTGGGGCCCTTAACAAAAATGAAAGCAGGGCACCAGCATATCCTTACTATTATGGATATGACAGCTCGATTTCCAGAGGCCATTCCTTTAAGGACCATTACGGCTAAAGTAGTGGTAGATTCGTTAACCCAGTTTTTTTTACTCGATATGAATTACTGGTAGAGATCCAGTCGGATCAAGGTTCCAATTTTATGTCTAAAATTTTTCAGAACATAATGAGTAATTTGGGTATAAAGCAGTTGAAGTCCACAGCATATCATCAACAAAACAGGGAGATTTAGAGGGGTACCATCAAACTCTCAAAACAATGATTAAAACATATTGTCATGAATATCCCCATGATTGGGACAAAGGGCTGGATTTTATTTTATTTGCTACCTGAGATTGACCAAATGAATTTACTGGTTTTAGCCCTTTTGAATTAATTTATGGACATGAAATAAGAGGTCCACTAAAATTAATCCAGGAAAAGCTTTTAGGAGAGAAGGTTGAATCCTCTATGTTAGATTATGTGTCTGTGTTCCAGGAACAGCTCACAGGGGTCTGCAAAGTGACTCAAGAACATCTTGAAGTTTCTCAAACAAAGATGAAAGAATGGGCAGATAAGCAACCTGTGATCCGAATATTACAGCCAGGGGACTAAGTGTTAGTATCATTGCCATTACAGGGCGAACCCCTGAAAGCATGATTCAGTGGTCCATACAAGGTAATTAAGATGGTTAGTAAAGTAAACTATTTGATAAATACACCAGTTCGTAGGAAAAAGAATCAGTTGTGTCATATCAATATGTTAAAACAATACCATTGTAGAGAGGAAGATAGGAAAGAGCAGTTATGTCAGGTATATGTAAGCATAGTGGAGGATGAAAGAAACAATGAGTGTGAGGTAGAAGGAGACTTAGATAGTTCATAAATTGAACCCCCTACTATCTAGTTAGCTAACATTGAAATATTAGGGCAGTTAGATACCATATTTTCAGATTTAAAGGTAGACAATGAGAGGATCCAGTGAAGTTGCTTACAGAATTTAAAGGGATCTGTAGGGATGAACCATGGTCTATAACTTTAGCCGCAAATGACGTCGATGTAGTGGAATTTTCTCCTATAAAGCAACATCCGCATTGATTAAGTCCAGAGAAACAAGCAGAAGCGACAGCAGAATTTCAGTATACGTTAGAAAATCACCCAATTGAGCCTAGTCAAAGCAGTTGGTGTTTCTCCAGTAGTGTTAGTGCCTAAACCTGATGGGTCAACCAGATTCTGCATTGACTATAGGAAGGTTAATGCGGTAACAAAAACAGATTCCTTCCCTATCCCTCCTCTAGAAGATTATATTGATGGGGTTGGCAGTGCCACATTGCTTACTAAGATAGATTTGCTGAAAGGATACTGGAAAGTACTTTTAACATCATGAGCTAAGGAGATACCAGCTTTTGTCATACCAAATGGGCTATACCGATGCCAAATAATGCCATTTGGCCTAAAAAAATGCTCCAGCTACTTTCCAAAGACTAATGAATCAAGTGATCACTAATGTTCCTAACTGTGTGATTTACTTGGATGATATATTGGTTTATAGCAACACATGGAAAGGCCATTTAAAACAATTGGAAGCCTTATTTAAACAATTACAGTCGGCAGATCTAGTAACAAACCTTGCAAAAAGTGAGCTTGCAAAAGTGCAAGTAACTTATTTAGGGCATATAGTAGGTCAGGGAAAAGTCTTGCCAAGAATAGCAAAGGTACAGACTTTGATAGGATTCCCTGTCCCTAACTAAACAGGAAATCGTAAGATTTTTAGGAATGGGTGGTTTCTATCGTTAATTTGTGCCAAAGTTCAGCACAATAGCGGCTCCACTAATGGATTTATTACAAAAGAAAGCAAAGCTGTTATGGTCAGGAGAGTGCCAGACAGCTTTTGAGAAGCTGAAGGTAATCCTAACTAATGAACCAGTATTAGCTGCCCCTAATTTCGCCAATCCCTTTAAGCTGGCAATCGATGTTCATGACTTTGGGATGGGTGCAGTTTTATTGCAAGAAGATGAATCAGGCATAGAGAAGCCAGTGGAGCACTTCTTTAAAAAATTAAATTGGCATCAAAAGAGATACTCTATAGTAGAAAAAGAAACCCTGGGATTGTTACTGACTCTTAAGCATTCTAAGGTACATATCCATCATGGCTGTAAAGAAACATTCATATATACTGGCCATAACCCTTTGGCCTTTGTGGAAAAAATTAAGACTCAGAATGACAGACTGTTCCAATGGAGCTTACTAATACATCCTTATAACTTAAATTGTTCATATTGCAGGAGAAGATAATATAATTGCTGATGCATTATCAAAAATGCAAATTTTTTTTATAATTGTCTGGAAAGCAATGAAGTCAGAAAACTGAACAGATTCTGTATAAGGAGCGAATGGCTGAGTGAGTGCCTGAGTGAGTACACTACCATGATTCTGTTTATAAGTTGCACATATCTTTTTCTGTATAATTTGTGATGAAACACATTTGGAAATGGTGTTTCATCTCTTAAGGGTGGAGGCATGTTAGAATCATATCTCTCTCAAGACTGAATTTTTTTTACAAAATGGAAGGATTTGGCATTGACTCTGGACATGTGGATGCTAACCTGGGATTTTTTTTTTTTTAAATGTCATAAATTCACCTTGGAACTGTCAACAAGCAGGCCTCTTACAAGAAATCACCTGACTTACATAGCACTTGAGAAGGAATTGTTTGTTTGTGTTGAACTGTAAAACACTTTAATTAATGAAAAGCTGGGAGACAAAAAGGCAATCATGTGGGAGAGAGGAAAAAGCTTAAGTTGTGAACCTGCTTGTTTTGAAGGCAGTCTTGTTGAAGAACAAGGGTAAAAAGAAGGCAACCCTGACTGGCTCCCTTTCTCTACTTTGCCTAAAATTGTAGGTGGCTATCAACCTATAGCCAGAGACCCCTTATCTGAGTGTAACCGGTCTGCATTTGGATCCGCAAAGCTGAGGCCAGTGGTGAAAATTTCCAGACATCCACTGGGAGCAGCGGCCCATCTGCACATGAGAGGACTCCAGGTCGACAGCGTCGATACCCTGCGGACTTTATCCTTTATTTTATAATGCTCATCTCTGCAAAGGGACTCTATCGGTTTGTGCTGTGTGTGTGTGTCTGAGAGCTGGGGGAATTCTTTAGGAAGAGATAGATATTTATACCTCCTGACTACAATTGTGTGATAACCAGTAGTTGCAACTTGTTAAAAGGGGTTTTGTTTTGAAATAAACTAATCATTCTGAGTCTTTGAAAGAAGCCTGGTCAGAGTTTCTTTTCTTCTGGGTACTAGAGGTATAGGTACACAATTCGCCATTTCAGTGAGAAAATAAAACATTTGAATTAATAGTACGGCCTTCGGAGTAGTGGGGCTTGATAGTTCGTGCACTCCTCTCATCTGGGTCATAACACAAATGGGCATTTAAGTATATCAATGAGCTTCTCGCTGCTCATGGATAAGTTTCCTGTTTTGTTACCTTTCTGCTGCTGACTTAATCATTTACAGTTTTCCTGCCGCCAGTAATCTGACACGCAGCCTCCCATGCAACTCTCAGTGCCCACCCACCATCGTGCCCACTCCAGCGAGCTCCACAAAATCCAGCATGATGTATACCTGCTGATAAATCCGAGACTGGAATTTTCAGAAGTCTCTCAAAGACTTACATTAATAAATACAACTCACATTTGTTATCAACCTTTCTCCCACCAAAATATTACAAAACAGAAACAGGACATTCAACCTATACATTTCACCTCATCATAATTCAGTGCCATGTAAACAAGATCTCCGGTGTGACTGACTGAAAGGTGGCATTCCCAGCACAGCCACTAGAGGATGATATTCAATACAGTTATTGAAGGATAAAACAGCCCAGACACAGCTGACAACTAGCAATGGTTGGTGATCAATGGGGTAAATACTATTCAAGGGCAACAAAACACCAAAGTTACATCTTACAAAACAAAGCTTATATTTTAAAACTGTTTTTCCCTTCCTCCAACATGTATTTACTTCCTAGCATTTAACATAGAGTGACTGCTAAAGTGTCACCTCCACTAACTTTGAAAATAGTTTTTCTTTGGAGGTGCCTACCTTTAAACATGCTTAAACTAAATCACATTAATCACAATTCAGTCTATCCTTTGGGTGTGTAAACTTTCCAAGGCAGAGTGTTAATTTGTTAGACTGTCCGCCCCTGACCAGAATGCTCATAATCCTCATTTAACCTCTCAGATCTTAATTTGCAAAATAATTTACAAGGATGCTAGAAAAATATTGTTTAATATTTAGTATTAAGACACAAGTCGACTGAAGTTACTGAATCAGGACCTTTGGAACATTCTCAAAAATTAATTTGATAAAAAAGTCTAGTGTTGATTGTTAATGATTATTAACAACACTGCTTGATGTTTCACAAGTTGGGCTTTGAGTGATAAAATAAATAAATGTGTGACAAACGTTTAAAGAGTTTTATTGACTTAATTTTATTTCATTGCGCTGAAACTAATTGAAATGGATCCTGATTATGAGTACTTTTTACCATGTCCAATTTGTTTCTGACAAATTGTTAATATTGGCATATCACTCCTAATTACAATGAGACTTATATTTGGTCTGACTGGGCACAAAAACATTAAATTCACAAAAAAAGTCACATCTTTAAGCCTTATAAATCTCCGCAAAATAAGTACAAAATAAATTTCATAAAAGTTGTCTGAGGCATTTTTCCAATGACCATTCCACACAATTGAACTGTGGCAATACTAAAATCTCAAATAATTATATAAGGCACTCTTAGGGCAAAATTTTTAGCTCAGTGGGCGGGTGCACGCCCGGTGGGCAGGTGCATGCCCAACCCACTCGAGCATGAACTGACGCATGTCGACGTCAGGCAAGCGTCCCAACATCAACGCGCAATCGCACGATAATTCGGTCATAGAGAATCGGCAGCGCACCCGCCAACAATTAAAAGGCCTGTTAAGGCCATTAAATTATCAATTAAGTTAAATTTTTCGCTGCCCGTCCAACCGCTTTGCACTTTTTAGGAAACCTTATCCATGGGTGGGATGAGGTTTCCCTAAAGCAAATAAAAACAAAAAATTTTAAAATTTAATTAATAACATGTCCCTGCTCATGTGACAGAGCCACGAGGGGACACGTTTTATTACATTATTTATTTATTTAATTTTTTTTTTTTGAAAATGCTTCATCTCTCTGAGGCAGCTCTGTGCCTCAGGGAGATTATGAAGTGCGCACTTTCGCGCACTTGTGCACACTCCCCCCACCACCCCCCCCCCCCCCCGCACAGGCAGCGCTGAGTGCTGCTGCTCACGTTCACGCTGGGCAGGCCTTAATTGGCTCACCAGCGTGAAATCGCCTTCCGGCCTTGATCGCGGACAGCCCACCCACCCCTGTCGAGCCTGCCCGACAAGGTCAAGACTTTACCCTTAATTTTTAACTGCCTGATCATGCTCATAAGGGAAGGTACATTACCATGATTTGTGACCTTTTCCTGGAACATACATACATATGTTCTCCTTTAAAATCCGGCCCAATTAATTTGTGACTGTGGGCTACCAAAAAGCTGTTAACGCTGCACCAAAAGTTTTACTTCTGATGGAACTCAGAAATGAACAAAACTTTATCTAACAAAAGCATTTCAAATTGATAACAAGTAGTTTAACTGAAAGGCCGTTTTACCAGCTGCGATTTTACAGAAATGCCTAAATTAATACAAAATATATTCGTTTGAATTACTTTTAAAACATACCAACTCCAGAGTTGTTGAAGATGCTGGGCAAGACAAGCATGATGTGGTTTGGCCAATATTTCTTATACACTGCCATCTCATACTCCTTGATAACTAGCACATGCAAATGGTTAGCACCGTCCATAGCGTGATACAGATTGAAGAGACCATGTTCATGACGCCCAGTGGAAGGCGTAAAGATGGGGCTCTTTACGCAGTCTGGATTCTGGGACAAAGCAGATGTTTTAAATCGTCAAGCTGTGATTCAATAAGTGTAATTGCAGGAGTATTAACCTGCTGGAATTTAACAAGAGATATTAAATTAGCATTTAACAACAGTAAAGGATTTGTTGAAATTTTTCTTTATTCCAGACGTTAGTAGGGGCAAGAATAAAATTTTCTACCGAATTCATCTGCACTGTGCAAACCCGGGAAGCTTCTGAAGCTTGTTCTCCCACCTATCCTCACCTTATCAGGTAAAGTGAAACAGCTACACACTCGCTGCTGCACTTACCAGAGACAAGACACAAACATATTACTAAACCAATTGATTCACCAACACCAGCGGGGATGATATCCACATACTCTAGAACTTTGTTCCTTCCAACTAGGTCGCAGTTATTTCCCCCATGGAACATCACCAGAGACTCATTTTTTTTCCCATTGCATTCAGTGATCCCAGAGCAGAACCCACCCATGTTCTTCCAATGGACCACTGAACTGATCAACACACATTCACGGCTACACTGACTCAAATCAAACACTTTCCCTCTCCACATTCACCTAGCAAGAAATAGATTTCTTTCACCCCTACCTTCCCTCAAATTTATATGTACACTAGTCCCAACCATTGCATCTATGGCCCGGCCAAAAGCAACGCATGCCGCCTACAATATTGTGGAATTGACAATGAAGCTGGTCAAATGATGGTATGCATCTGCAAAGAGATTTTTTTTCTTCCTTCTGTGGCTTTGGAGTTCCAGCCTTTAAACGGATTAGTAAGCTCAAACCAGAGGTTGAACAAAAGTCAGGTATTTTCAAATGAACACAAATAAAATAGTCATTTCAGGTTTGGCATTTAGCTTAGATTTCACCTGATACTTCTCAAAGTGGGGTAGAAGGAAGTTAAGGAAGGAAAGGTAAGCGATTTCCCAGAAATAGTGAAATAAGGGCAGGTGTTTTATGGAAATGATACGTAAACATATCAGCTGCTCCCACATATTTTCAACAGGAGCAGCTGAGACTATTTTTATGGAAATGATGTTAAATGACATAGATCATTTCTCCAATATAAAGGTTCTTTTTTCAGATTTTTAGGGTTCCCATCTGATTGTTACAAGAGACCATTTACGTTTTTCCATTCCACTGAAAAACTGGAATTACACTTCAGCTGAGCTTTATTGTAACTGGTACGAAAAGGTTTTCTCATCAGCCATTAGCAGTGCCATCCCACTCCTTTTCTTTGCTGGCCCATCACTTCTCCACCAGCAACTTCATCCTTGGTACTTGCGGAAAAAGAGATGAAACCAACAATCTGAGGGAAAATATTGTTAAAACTGCCACAGGGCTGAACTACATTTACCTATCCTACAGGGAGATAGCATCATCCCAACCCCATAGTGGAAAACATAGCCTTAGCACTTTACTTTTCAGGTATTCTATGAAAAACATTGCCTAGTTCACCTCAATCCACAGTCATTATTCTCAGTCGCCTCTGCAGAAGCTAGGATATAAATATTCAACTGCCTGCAAATGTTAGTAGAAGGTAGTAAACTGTAAAAATATCTAAATACTCCTATTAGGTCAGCCATCCCGTCATTATAAGCACAACAAATAGAAATAAAATTGTAGTTCTATGTGAAGGTCCCATGATATTTTCTCACCTTGTCAGTGACAAGTGGCAACCTCATACTTTCCAATTGGCCTCCAGGTTGACTGAAAATGAAATTATGTTCTTTTGATTTGGGAATAATAAAGTGAAGCTGGACTTCCTCTCCTAGCATTGAGCAGGAAAACGTGAAGGCATGGAGTGTAGAATCATATGGCTAACAGAAAACAAACAGAATAGTGAAATTAGTTTTTAAATACATTTTTCCCTGCAGAAGAAACAATTCTTTATTACACTTTACATCTGTATTTCTGAAAAACTGTAACAATAATCAAAAGATCGATTCTATGGGCTGGATTTTACCGTCGGTGAGTGGGGGCGGGGCCTGCTCGCCGACGCGTAAAATGACGTGCGGTGTCGTCGGGCGGAACTTTCGACGTCACCTCGCCCCATTTAAATTTTCAGGAAGGCGGGTGCGCAGCAAAATCAGATGTGCGCCCGCTGACCTGTCAATGGCCAATTGAAGCCATTGACAGATCAATTAAAGTAATTAGTGGACCTGCCCATCCAACCTTAAGGCTGGCGGGCAGGCCAGGAGCCCCAGCGGGAAGTAGAAAAAACATGAAACCTCACCCACAGGCGTTTTAAAAATTTTAATAAAGTTTTTTTGGAAATTATGAACATGTCCCAACTCATGTGACATTGTCACATGAGGGGACATGTAAGGGAATTTTTTTTTCCTTATTTTTAATATTGTTGAAAGTAGAGCCGATCTCCCTGAGGCAGCACTTAGCCTCAGGGAGATGAGTGCGCTCTTTCGTGCGCATGCATGAAAGAGCGCACTCTCGATTTTAGGCATTCCCCCCACCCCCGCCTGCACAGGGAGTGCATAGCACTTCCCTGCAGACGTCACGCTGGGCGGGCCTTAATTGGCCTCTCCTCGCAAAATGACACCGTGCCTCCCATCGGGGGTGCCAATCGGAAGCGCGCCCGCCCATCAACTTCCCCCCTCCGACGGGGGGAATATTCTGCCCTATGGTTCACCAGACTGATTCCTGGGATGGTGGGATAGTCCCATGAGGAGAGATTGAGGAGACTGGACCTACATTTTCTAAAGTTTAGAAGAATGAAAGGTGATCTAATTGAAGCGTACAAAATTCTTGCAGGACTCCACAGGGCAGATGCAGGAAGGTTGTGTCCCCTGGCTGGGGTGGGGTCCAGAACCAGAGGACACAGTCTCAGGATAAGATAGGCCATTTAGAACTGAGATGAGGGGGAATTTCGTCACTCAGAGGATAGTGATTCTTTGGGATTCTCTACCCCAGAGTGCTGTGGAGGCTCAGTCATTGACTATATTCAAGATAGAGATCGATAGATTTCTAGATATTAAAAACATCAAAGGATATGGAGATACTGTGGGGAAATGGTATTGAGGTAGAAGACCATCCATGATCTAGTTGAATGGCAGGGGGGCTGAATGGCCTTCTCCTGCTCATTCTTCCTATGTTTCTATCTGCACTTTAAGAATCAAAAATTGCCGATTTCTTTAGTCTACGGCTGTTTACGCAGCGCACAGTACAAATTTACATGGCAATGCGTTCTGTAGTTTATATTGCTAGTAAGGAGCATGTCATGTCACGATTAGGTGTCAAACAGTTTGAGTACGATAGGATGCAATCTGGACCTTCATAGCTGTCTGAGCTGACATAAGCTCATTCATTGATCTTTTAAAAAATCTAATATATATATATATATATATATATAGTTGTGTGTATATTTTTCCTTATCTTTTACCCCATCCACACTCCAATTAGATCTGTGTCACTAACCACCCATCTACTGGTTAAGTAAAAATAGGAATAAATCATAAATATACTAGGCCAATTTTCTGAATGCACACTCCTGACGTGGAACCTTGCCCACTGGGAATGTAGATCAGGAAAGCCCCATAATATTCCATCCACGAATAGATCAGTATCAGAAACATGCAAAACGTGCAGCTGAATATGTACAAAAGTATTACAAATTAAAATCTGGTATTTTCTAACGCAAATGTGTTTATAACCTTGCTGAATTATATCGCTTTGGAATGTCTGAAAATGTAAACGTGTGAAAAATTCCAGTCTTTAAAGTGTAAATACCAACATTCAAACTAAGAACTGTCGGTGATATAACATTTCATTGTTATCATGCCTCGGGAAGAGGGAGGCAGGGGGTGTGAGTAATGCAGCAAAAATTTAATTTTTGGCCATAGCTTTTTCTTTTATACTATGTCTCAGTTTAAATTAGTTTTAAAACGTCACGCTTGAAATGGGAGCTTTACATTCATTTAAGATTCAATATCTGTCGGAAAAACCTGACATTTTTATCGTGCCTTCATGTTTGGAGGTTGTGTGGACTGTGACTGTAGATGCTGTTGAAGTAGGTAACTTAATCCCAGGTTTTCCTTCAAATCAGAAACCGTTCTTCGCAAGGAGTCCTTTTATGAGTGTTGAAGCCCCACACATGGTGCTGGATTTAGTCCTGTCACTGAATCTGCCAGTCGGTATGGAAGAGGTCGGAAATCTGATGTTGGAAGGATGCAGTCGCTTGAGCCCCATCACGTGGCGACAAGCTTATGAATAAGGGTGATGCGTGCTCGCCGCTGGATCACATGGCAGGGCCGGCTCTGACATCAGGAAGCCCACATCACATGATCCCCATGCAGGGGAAGGTACCATACTTAAAAGATAGAAAGCTCTACGTAACAGCTGAAATTTTGTATGCAGGCTTTCTGAGGGAGATTCCAATTGAACCAGCCAGCATTGTCAGATGTGGCAGCATCGGCGGAGAAGAAAAGAGTTGACGTTTCGAGTCCTCATGACCCTTCAGCAGAACTGAGTAAAGTTAGGAGAGGGGTGAAATATAAGCTGGTTTAAGGTGGGGGGTGGGGTGGGGGGAGAGAAGTTGGGACGGGGGTAGTAGGGACAAGCAAGCAGTGATAGGAGCAGATAATCAAAAGATGTCACAGACAAAGGAACAAAGACGCGTTAAAGGTGGTGATATTATCTAACAGAATGTGCTAATTAAGAGTCTGCACCGACACGTGAGAAACTCGATGACATTCCTTGTTGTGCGTGACTGGCATTGAATCTCTCTTCTGCCTCACTGCAAGGGTTTCTGATGGCCATCATCAGCCATGTGCAAAGATCTAGGATCCATCAATTGATCACCTTGGGGAGACCCAGCATATTGCTCTGGGGAGCAGGGTTCAAATCCCACCACGACAGATGGTGAAATTTGAATTAAATAAAAATCTGGAATTAAAAGTCTGATGATGACCATGAAACCATTGTTGTAAAAACCTATCTGGTTCACTAATGTCCTTTAGGGGTGGATGTAATGTCTTCTGGCACTGTCTCTCTGACATTTGTAGGTATGTCATCCTGCTCCTGTAAACTCTCGGATGTTCCGGAGGCCTTGTGACCTGGCCCCCTATTATTGTGCTCCCTCCTGTTGGTACTGTTGGGCTGCCTGTACTGGTTCCTGTGCAGCACTGATCCCCTCCAGCACTCGAGGATAAAGGAGTACAGGGTGAATGATTCCCATTGTGCAACGCCCTCCCCCTTCCCTTCAACGTGGCCTCCAAAGTACCCTCCCCTTAGGGACTCCAATATATAATGCCACTTTAATGAGTGGCCCCTCTGTCTCTAGGTTGTGTGCTGTCCTTTTAGTTTTTTTGAACCAACACGTAGCCTAACCAATTCCTACCTCAGACGTTGTGTTCAAATTTGATAATCTGACACTCTGAGGGGCAGAGAAAAACTCTCCAAAGACAATGTAGCTCCCTGTAATTCGCTCTCCTGCAAGTCAAAAGAGCTCCAATAATGTGGTAAACTGCATTTAAGTTACCAGCATTCAATGGGTGGGTTATTGAAGGCACGAGACTTGTGTCAGTTTCATTTAATCGGGATGGCTGCATTAAATCACTGGGAATTACATGTAAATTGCATGCAAGTGAATAATTCTGAATATATCGGACGTTCGCGCTGCTAACGGGCGAGTTTCCTGCTTGCTTACATTGACATGATCGCGAACTGTTTTGCCACCACCAGGGATCTGACGCGCAGCCTCCTGTGCAATCCTACAAGTCCGCCTACTCCAGCGGGTTCCACAAAACCCAGCCCATTATATGTATCAGTTGTCTGTCCAAAGGGATGGTGAATTCTCACACATACAACTTGATAAACCCTGCTCTGACTGCATTATGTTGATTCTTTAAGGAATCAGACTCTGAAAATTACTTGTTTTATCCTATGAGGCAGATTTTAAAGGATTTCATTTGGCTAGCTTGATTAAACCTTTGTGAACTGACTTCAGGCCACATTCTTAACTGATTCAGCAACTTGTCTGCACTATTGCCTCTATAAATGATGCACCACAAATAAACCTTCTCGGTAATACAGTTTGTTACAACAAATGGCTGACGATATCAGTCTTCCAAAATATCATACAGCATAGAGGAAACCTCATGTACTACTATCTGGTAGCAACGGGACATGATACACCAATTTAGGTATGGTTCATGCAGAGCGAGAGCTTGTTTTTATAGAACCAGACTTTTTGCTTTGGGAACAGGCAGTATGTTTATAGGATAAACTCAAATTGTGGGTTGTGTCTTTACTCTTTTAGATTTCTGAACAACAGTACTGTTGCCATCCTAGCCGTATGCATACCTGGCATCTGGGGTTGAAACCCATGTATTCATGGCACTGCTCACAGTGGTGGTATGTATTATAGGCGGCATACTTGGACAACCTCATTCGCGTTGTATGGCGTCGTAGATAGATGTCATCTTCTTTATGTCCTGTTAAGTTAGGTAACTTTGGTAAGCAACAGGTAGAAACATAGAAGGATAGGTTTTCCTAATTTGTGCTCCCAGTATGAAGTTTAATGTCATGGGAGTGCATATTTCCATCTGTTCACTTAGTAAAAAAGTCAATCCCGCTGTTGCAAATCCTGGACCCCAGCAAGAAAGCTCCACTCTGGGAAAGCAAATTTCTGGGACAATCTATATACTTATAATAGTACATAACGAGATGAGGAAGATAAAATCCCGATGAAAATCAATGAGAAGAGGATGTTTTGGCCATATAGTTCAACTTTCTACAATTCTGACCCTTGGATCCACTAGTCCACAGATAATTACCAGTGTACACACTAATCTTATAAAAGTAAATGCAAGATGAGATGCAGAAAGTTAAGTGTTATTTCCAGTCGTGCTTTATAACTGGTAATTCAGACCTGTAACAAATATTACCCAACTGGCTGAATCTCTCTAAGCTCGAGGCATTTCAGACAAGCATAGAACATGAACTTGTATTTAGGATGCCTTAAGGCCAATATTCCTCTCCTAGCCACCAGACAGTGCATAATATTCTAGTAGGTCCTCATCAGCTTGCAGAGGGAAGGCTTTGATACTGGTAGAGGTGTTCTATTGGCTGAGATTAAGAATTATGAGCAAGTACCAGAACTTGAAGGGCAGGTCAACTGGAAGGCCTGTGAGACACAGATGATCATCTAATTTGAAAGGTAATGGGGTGTGATAATATAGTGAACCAGAAATTGGTACGATAAGAAGTTTTTAATGTAAATTTTGCTGACCAGAAGCTGTGGTTTGCACGTCATGGTCCTCCTACTTATTTGAAGCCTCGGGCCGGGATTTTCCAACTCTGTCATGGCAGGACCCACTTCGGGACATTTGGCGGCCCAGCCAAAAGTCCATTGACTTTCAGCAGGACCGAATGACCTTGGTGTGTGGGAGGGGCCAGAAAATCCCGTGTCTTATGAATGAGTTTGTGAGATTGTGTCATGGCTGCATCTAAACAGTCGCCCAGTCTAGTAATATAACGCTAATCTACTGCTGTCCTGTCTTTTCCCCACCTACCCTTGCTGGGAGTCCTGCTGGTTTTTCCTTGTCTGCGTGTTGGATGTAAATGACAGTGGGGAGATGTCCTCCTGCCCATCCACCCATGTTACTGCTGCTTCTTAGAGCTACAATAGGGAAGGTTGTGATAGGTCCCGGGAAGTGGTGGTAACGTTTCTCAGGTGCCCCAGGGAGGCTAAACAGTCTGATTACGTTACTGAATAGAGAACACCAACTCCAACCACCTTATCACCTCCATCCACATCCCACCCCTCACCCCAACCCAGTGCTGTAACTTGCCTTGTGGCAATTGCAAGAAGGTGCCAATAGCCTACAATGTAGTGTAATTCCATTTCTGAACTCACCTGCTAAGCCACTAAGCTAACTAAAAAGAATAAAATTATACCAGCAGAGGGACAGTTCTCACTCCCAGTGCTACGCTCATTTAGCACCACAGGAATTACCGTCCAGGATTTATTTTTCAAATACTTCAAATGTGTTGTGCACAATGCCCTTGTCACCCACCAAACAATGTGTTTTAGTCTCGCCTTTAGCTTCTCTATTTGGAACCATTTTATACATGATAGAATTTAAAATAATGAAATAATTTACCTTTGTTTTTTGTAAGGTCCCTTGAATAAACTGGACTTGCATCTTCATACTTTGGATCATGAACAGTGTAGTCAAATGACAATTTACTGAAACTCTCCAAATCGGGCCACAGTAAGCTCTCTTTCTGTTGTAGGGAAGAATCTTCTTTGGCTTCTAAGAGATAACATGGAAATAAGGAATAAGATTTTGCATACATCCATTCAATTCTGTTGTGCATTTCCAAGTCCCCGGAATTTAGTCTTCTTTCCTTTTAATGTCTAGCACCAATTGGAGCCCAATAGCAAAAGGAGCTCTGTGAAGGAGGCACCGCACCCCCCTTGACTCTGTCCCCTCCATCTCTGACATCTTCCTACTGGCCGAATGAAAGCAGCTGGGGAAGAAGTAACCCTTAAGTGGCAATTAATTTGTCAGCCTAGTCCTTGCCCACCGCACATAAAATCATGGCAAGGTTGCAGGCAGCAACTAGGTGGAAAGAAAGTTGCCCACAGAATCTTATGGGACCGATTCCCCCACCCACTGCAAACTCGCCTGCAGGGTGGTGTACAATTATGCCCCAAGTAACGCAGATGTACTATTCTGCTTCTAACATGAAGCTAATGTCCTGTTTCTTTAATGAAGTAAATGCTAAGGTCACAGAGAGGATTCTTGCTTCTGTGCCAAATAACTACCTTTGTTTCTTCATATGTTTTTTGAGGTGTGACAACAATTTGAAACTTTAACTGTGACAGACAAGAAATGCATGCTATTAATACCATTTTACAATCTTATAGATATATATGTAAAGATCATGCCAGGCGCTGCATTGAGTATAAAATAGCACTTACTGAGGTTAATTTCTTCTTCATCATAAACATCCACCTCCATCAATCGAATCAACATCCTCGATAGAATACTAAGGAACTGCAAATAAGCTCCTGTCTTCCCCACCTGAGAACAAAGATGTGCATTTAAGGCTCAAAGCACGTTTACAAAATAGACATCGAAAAAAAGAATCTTCCACTGCCAATGAAGAATAATGTGCCTGGAGACGGCACATGCCTACATGAACTTGAAGGTATGTTGCAGTGAGCTGTGGGAACCTAAAGGGGGTCATCATGCTGCTCGCTGGTACCAAAAACAAATGGCTGTGAGTTAAATCCCTCCCTCATAGAATTGTATAATTTTACAATACAGGAATCAGCCAATGACCCAACTGCACCCTTTTCAGTTCTCTGAACAACTGATCCACTTTGACCCATTCTCTTGACCTTTCCCCATATCCGTTTAAATTTGTTTTCAATTATGCTTTCTATCTCCCTTTGATCTTTGTTTCTGATTGGACTTTCCATATCCCAAAATCCTGCAGCTCTGTTAGTATTACACATACCTTGGAGCTAGAAGGTTGTGTTCATAGTCCCACTCCAACAACTTGAGCACAAATTTCTGGACTAATACTTCAGCGCAGTGCTGAGATCATGCTGTAATATTGCAGGTGCCATCTTTCAGATGAGATATTAAATCAAGGTCCCATTTGTCCTGTCAGCTGGATGGAAAAGATCCCTTGGTACTATTTCGAAGAAGAGCAGGGGAGTTATCCATGGTATCCCAGCCAATAGTTATCTCTCAACAAACTTTACTGAAAACAGACTATCTAGCCATTTATCTCCTTGTTGTTTATGGAAACTTGCTGTGTGTTAATCAGCTGCTTTTTCTCATGCATTGCAACAGTGATTACCTTCATTGGCTGTGAGGTGCTTTGGGATGCTGAGGTTGTGAGATGTACTTTATAACTGCAAGTCTTTCTTTTCCTTTGCGTAAAAAAAAGCTAATCTTTCGTCTTTTGATCATCTTAAATTTATGTCCTCTTTATTATCAGCATTATAAAAGACCAAAATAAGCATTAACAGAAAGTGTCACCTTACAATAACACAATGTATAATGAAGTGTATTTTACTAGTTATCAGAAATTTGTGTTTCTCCTATTGTTCTGTTGTCCATAATCATCTTTCAGTGAGTTGTGATGATTCATTTTCCTATCTCTTATTAACAAGACAAATCGTGTGTCCAATTAAGAGGTATCAGTTAAAAATCTTCTGACTCACCAAAAAGATGCTTCCATATGTGGTCTCCATTGGGAAGGAACTTACTTAAAATGTCCTCAAATATTCAGAAATACATTGGTTGATCAATTTTGTCAGTTATAGCTAAGTTGGTGGCACTCACATCTGAGTCAGAAGGTCTGGGCTTCAAGTCCTCCTCCAGGACTTAAGCACAAATATCTATGCTGATACTTCAATACAGGACTGAGGGAGTGCTGCACTGACAGAGATGCTGTTTTTCAGATGAGATATTAAACCAAGGCCCTCTCAGGTGTGCACAAAAGGTCACATGGCAATATTTCAAAGACGAGCAGGGGAATTATTCCCAGTGTCTTGGCCAATATTTATTCCTTAATCAACATCACAAAAACAGATTAACTGATCATTATGACATGGTTGTTTATTGAAGTTTGCTGTGCATGCATATGGTATATGTGAATGGAAATGTCTGAAGAGCCCGAGATATTGGGCCTTAGATCTCATTTGAAGAGGAGCACTCTACAGAAGAAGCCCAAGAAGGCAACTTATGGAAGATTAGGGCACGGTTAGTGCTATAGCATCCCACTGATAACTGAGGTGGGGGAATCACAAGGCAGGGGTGTGAAGCTCTCGAGAAGAAACCGCAAGATACTCAGTAGGAAACATTTAGAATCAGAACTGCAGATGCTGTTAAACATGGATACAGTACGAGGAGGGACATAGGAATCAGGGGCTTTTGGAGGAATCAGGGTGGCAGCGGCAGCTTACAGTGGTCCCCGGGTTAAGGGCATGTCGGTGGCACACCAGCTCCTCCCGATTCAGAGATAATTACTTACCTTTTTTGACTGTAGGCATCTGTTGGTTTCCCTGAGTAAAACCAGTGGTGCAGGGGTGCCTCAGGACAACTGGATCTTACAGCAGGAACCTCAGGCAGTTGTTATCCCCCTTATTTGCATATTCAAAGAGCCTAATATCTCCTCCAGACACTGCTTAAGGACTCCTTTTGTTTTTCCTTACACAATATAGCAGGCAGCACGATTCTGGTAGGGCGTATGCAGGCCTACTATACTGGGGACAGAATGTCGATGTGGCACCCAAAGAAAGTGTTAAATGGCCTAATTTGTAGCCCATAATGTTTATCAATGATTTGGGTATAAGCCCAGAGAAAGTTACAAAATAGGAGGCATAGTTAATTCTTTAGAAGACCAAAAGAAACTACAAAGGGATAGTAATTAAGTTGGGAAGAATGGGCTAAAATATGGCAGATGGAATTCAATGTCAGCAAGTGGGACATGTAATTCAAAAATAATTATATTAACTGAAAAATGCAAAATTCTACAACTGCTGGAAACAGACAACAGGTCAGTCAGGCAAGAGAAAGGACAAGTTAATGTTTTGGGTACAATCCTCTATCAGAACTGCAACAAAATGAGCAACATATCAGATAGGAAAAGAACAAAGAAAAGTGGGAGGCAGAGAAAAAAAGCACATCCACCAACACTAAGTGAGGAAGCAGGGTAGAATGACCCTTCATCTGTGCAAAAGACAAACTGGAGGTGGTTAGGTGGCTGAGGTGATACTCACAGGAGATGAGATGATAGGAAGAAGCATAATAAAAGGAATCAAAGCCACAGGAGAGACAAAGAATGTGCGAATAGATGGGGAGGTAAGTCAGGTCTCAAACTGAAACAGGAGAAGCTGGGCAAAGTTGCATAGGTTTCAGTGACCTGAGCAGAAGGAAAGCAGGCGAACACTAACAATGTAGTCTATCCTTTTCCCATCGATCCCCTTTTCCTTTTAAACCCCTTCATTTTGTTTTAGTTCAAACAAAGAATTAAACCCCTTTCTCCAGGGTATCCTAACTCTGGGAAAATCAAATAGAACATGCAGTTTCTGAATGATGGGAGATGGGCCTACTTGTGGGGACTGTCTTAAAACCGTTTAAAGGGAAAAAGTAGCATCTATCATCATTTTAAAGCACATTTTATTTTGTGTAATGAAGTTCTGGATGACCTCCTTTCACATAACTGCTATTCTCTGTTTATCCATTACCTTTCACATGGTTTATAAACTGTCACATTGTCCACCTAATCATACAGGATTGCTGGGAATTTGGGGTGTGGACAAGAGGTTGGGTCAGTGGCACCGCTATAATCAGATTTTGATTCATTAAGAAAAATAAGAGCCCCAAAGTTTATTGACTGGTTTGGTAAGCTGGGAGCTTAGAAACAATGTACTGACAATTTTATGAGCGGATTCCAGGGCAGGAAGGATTCTTTTCCACAGGGTTTCTACTCCATTCTGGGAGGGTCCCAATGGACTGGAAAACCTCTGTGATGCCCCTGTTCAAGAAGGGGAGGGGGGAAACAAAAATCAGGAACCTATAGGCCAGTCAGCCTAACATCTGTTGCTGGGAAAATGCTAGAGTTCATTATTAAGGAAGAAATAGCCAGACATTTAGAAAAGCTTAATGCAATCATAAGAACATAAGATCATATGAAATCGGAGGAGTAGTAGGCCATTTGGCCCCTCAAGCCTGCCCTGCCATTCAATAAGATCATGGCTGACCTGCCCCAGGCCTCAACTCCTCTTTTGTGCCAGCTCCTCTCAGCCCTCAGCTCCACAATATTTCAAAAATCTATCTACCTCCTCTTTAAATATTCTCAGTGATCTAGCCTCCACAACTCTCTGAGGTAGAGAATTCCAGGCATTGACTACCTACTCTCTGAGAGAAGAAGTTCCTTCGCATCTCAGTTTTAAATGAGTGTCCCCTTATTCTGTAACTATGTCCCCTAGTTTGAGATTCCCCCACTAGTGGAAACATCTTCTGAACATCTCCCCTGTCAAGCCCCCTCAGAATCTTGTATGTTTCAATAAGATTACCCCTCATTCTTCTAAACTCTAATGAATAAAGGCCTGACCTGTTTAGCCGTTCTTGATAAGTCAACCCTTTCATCCCAGGAATCAGCCTAGTGAATTCTCTTTTGAACTGCCTCCAATGCAGCATACCCTTTCTTAAATACGGGGACCAAAACTGTACACAGTACTCTAGGTGCAGCCTCACCAACACCCTGTACACTTGTAACAAGGCTTCCCTGTTTTTAAACTCCAACCCCCTAGCAATACAGGCCAAAATTCCATTTGCCTTCTTAATTACTTGCTGCACCTGCATGCAAACTTTTTGTGTTTCATGCACAAGAACACCCAGATCCCTCTGTGTTGCACTTTTTTGGAGTCTCTTTCAATCCACAATACCATGAGCTCCCATCTTGTGCAATAACCTTTTATATCAAATGGAGTCAACATGGTTTTGTGAAAGGGAAATCATGTTTGACAAATTTGCTAGAGTCCTTTGAGGATATAACAAAAGCAGAGTTGACAAAGGGGAACTGATAGATGTAGTGCCTCCTCCCCCCCATGCCCCTTAAAGTTTTACAGGCCACACAGATCACATGCAGTTTCTAGTGAGTATCTCTGCATGGGAAATGTGTGCCATACAAGTGACAACACAAATGAAGACTTGCAGTTAAGATTATCTGCCTGAACTGCTCTGTCTTTGGCTTTGAAAGCAATGACCACAGTCAATTTGTTATGCCAGAGGTTCATTTCTGCTAAAGGTCTGTGCAATATCACCCAGGGTGACATCCAGTCATTGGGTAACCTGACACATTTCTCAGGAGAATTAGGGCATTCATTTAGCTTAGCATGACAGCAAAGCAGCAGCAAGCTCGTGCTGTATAGTTTATCATCTTGCTGGCTTCTTTAAAGTACTGAGTACAATAATTTGTTCTGATGAAGAGTCATATGGACTCGAAACGTTAACTTTGTCTTCCTCTCCACAGATGCTGTCAGACCTGCTGAGTTTTTCCAGCAATTTTTGTTTCTGTTTCAGATTTCCAGCATCCGCAATATTTTGCTTTTATTTTGCTTTTACAATAATTTGTTAGCAAGTAGCATTACGAGCACCGAACTGTAACTCCCTCAACTTCCATAACAGGAAGTGGATACCACATGCCGAACGTCCAGATTGTGTAACCAGATGCAAAAAAATCTTTAATAATAATCCTGAGAATGCAAATTCAGATCCCATCATGGCTGCTCGAGAACTTAAATTCAGCTTTTAAATACATGATAGTCAAATAAACAGATTGCTTGTGGGTGAAAGGTGCAGCCATTGGTGCCATGAGGAATGACCCCAACTAAGAACTGAGGAGCGCTACAACCAGGGTTATACCCACCTTCATGTAAATTACGAAACCAATAATCTGGTACATTTCCTAATCCTCCCTGGTCCTGCATGACTACATGAGTCTACATGATATGAATAAATAACTGAGCAGGGCATCACAGAACCCTTTCACGTACAACTATAATCTCTTTAAGCACCATGTAAGTACACATTCTCCTTAATTATAAGCAACTCAAACCTGAGCCTAAACCACCTCACTCTTTCCTGACACCGCTAGGCATAAGTGCCAAAATGTGCCTTTCTTCCCATGCCTCCCCCACTATTCTAATGCTTTGCCACAGTGTGGCCTGATGGTCAGCACTGTGAGGGGTGGTTCACTGCTCCTGTGGTACAAACAGCTCACTGGATTGAGGTGTCCCTCCTCTTGTGGCAGTTTATCCCTGGCAGAAAGACACCTCTGGCTGCATCTGCAGAGCTCATGCTGGGCAGTCTGGTGTCACCTCAAACATGTCCCTCGCTTGGTGCTTTGAAAGAAAAGTCCACGTGTGTATTGCTATTGACAAAGGGCAGCCTTACGCAACTTGAATCCAGCCACTGTCACTTTGTCCCAGATCTGTGCATCCACTAATGAGTAGCCGGACTGTAAAACGGCTGCCATCAAGTCCTGAAAGCCCCAGGGACAGGAGTCTATATCCTATTCCTCAGTAACTGGAAGCTGGTATTAAAGTCATTGCCAGCAGGGCTTATGCTTCTGTGCAGGTACAGTCATTGACTTGTTTCTTATAAGGTGAGCGCCTACTAAAATATGATGCTGTAAATGATCTATCCATTGCCACACATCCCTGGAGCTTTATATCCTGGATGCATGTTTGATGTACGATTAGTTCTGACTCCCATGAATCCAAAGCCGTGGGCAGCCTTCACTACTGTCGCCACCGTAAGATTGGAGGACCCTCACCCAAACCCAATTCCTCTGGATTCCTCACATTCTATGAGTAACATGATGTCACAACCTCACTTACCTAATTCCCCCAAGGATCTGAGCTGCTGCACGAGAATAAGAAAACATGAAGAGGCACAAGAAGGTGGCAGTGAGATTGTAACAGAGAAACAGGCAGCAAAAAGTAGCTCTAATGACTCCTGTATGGTCTTTTGCTCAGCATCCTGTTTCTCATTACCAATGTAGAAATATGTCTTTCTGCTCATCTTTCTCAACTACCTCCACCAGCAACACCACCGCCCACCCCCCTCACCCCACCTTCACACTCCCCCAACAACATCAGTGTCAAGGATCTGCAGTAAAGGAACACAAACTAAGAAATTGTGAGCATAACTGCCACCTCCCTCTTCATCACCACCACCCCCTCCCCCGCAACCATCCCCGCAATCGGAATTGAGACAGAAATGAGGATGAAAGTTTCTGGCTGCCCGATAATTCAAGGATGCCATGGCAACCACTTAGGTGCACATCCTCTAAACGGCCAACTGTAATGTTCCACTCATCTCAACATCTCCCGTGTCTAGAAAAAAGTTCCTCTTAATTGCTCTGTGATCTGCTTCCTATTGTCCAGAATGCTTCCTCTGGTGCCTTCTCTTTCACTGGTATTATGCACTGGTACCTCCTCCAACAAGATTAAGCGAATTAAGTGAATGCTAGCATTTGAGGGAAGTCTCAGAGGTAATATCAGATAGCTGATATATAAATCTGCTGGAATCACCCTGTTAAATGGGTGAAAGGGTTTCATGCTTCTGTATGCAAATAGTTGCTGTTAGAGGAGATGATAACAAATTATAAGATTCCAAATTAGCAACCCCCCTAACCATGGTGCAGGGTGAAGGATGACTTGTGCAGCCATTATTTTAGAGGGTGAACCATGCGTTGATGTGCAGAATGCCCAAAGAAAAAGCAGAGTGACCAGTTTATTACCTTTCTTACCCGTATCTGGTCCTTCAACTTTTTCTAGCATTGTTGTGTGGTCCCAGGGAGGTGAGACAGATGGCAGTCAGTCCACTGCCAATTCCCTCCACATGGCACACAGGACAATTTTTTTGCAGCTTCCTCTCACAGGTATTGGGTCCCCCCCTCTCTCTCTCTCTTCCCCTCTCCATTGCTGCACCTCATTCATAAGCATTTGTCGGTCAGCCTCATTTAAACTTTGTGGTCTTCTTTCAATGCCTATCTCCCTTCATTGGGTGTTCCTGTCAGATCTTCCATTTGGCGACATGCTTTTAAAAGTTTTATGCTAACAATCCATATACAATCTGACAAGCACTCAATCTAGCAACAACAACTTGCATTTACACTGAGCCTTTAACATAAAACACCCCAAAATTTTCATTGCTTGCTTACTGCAGCCTTAGCTTGTTGTAATCTCCAGCCACATACTTACACCTGCAATTCCCATTTCAAACAGCAATATGCTCACAGGTTACATTTGGATTAAACTCAGCCAATGGTGAAAGATATACAAAATGGATAGACCCCATGATTGACAGTGGACTCAGCGGCGCTGGGGCAAACCACTGACATAAATGGGCCGGTGGATGTTTATGACCAAAATTGAGAAGGGACATGTGTAATTTTCTGACTTCAAGTCTATTAAGAGTGGACTTACTTTCCTAATGTGGCTCCGTCACTCTGTAATTCCACCCCCAACTTTTTATAACTTTCGCCATAAAGCATTTTAAGACCTATTGTTATCCACCCCTCCCCCTCACCTGTGGTGGACCATTCAGCAGAAGTCTGCGTGGATGAAATGTCTCGGTTCTACTCTGTGCTTTGTTAAAATCCATATGGTTTTGTTTAGCCACTGTCCACTGGCGATAATACAGGGATTGCTCCGTGGAAGTCACCATTTTGGCCAACGAAGGGTGAAAGGAGGTTATCCAATGAACCGAATGGTGCGGAAGAAAAGATGATAATTTAGCCACTCCAGCGCTGTCCACCTTAGTAACAATCTCATAGATCAATTTTGGGAGAAACACAGTGGGTGGTTGGGTTGCTGCCTTTGTCCTTGGACATTGGGAAGACATCTGTCCCAAAGTGGGAGTCGGAGCAGAGGAAGAGCCTGAAGAAAATGTTTTTGAGCTTCTTCTTGAGCTTTTGCTGTTGTTGATTTGATCTAAGTTTCGGTGCTTTTCAGAATATTGAGTCTCATGGTAAGGCTTCTGCTGGGTGTTGTCTGCTCTTAGCTTGGGCTTCTCTCTGGCCACACTACTGTCCTCAATATTAATAGATTCAACATTCAGCTGATGTCTCGCAGAATCCTCTGCTCCGGAGGTTGAGAAAGGATCACTGTCGCAAAGCACGCCTAATTTTGTCACAGAAAAATAAAGATATTAATTTGTGTCAAATTAAAAATTCCAGTAAATTTGAGTAAACTTTCAATAATGAATTAAACACAGAAAATGCGAAAAACATTCAGCAGGTCAGGCGGCATCTGTGGACAGAGAAACAAAGTTAACACTTCAGGTCATCAGAAGTGAAAGGGGTTAGAATGGAACAGGCTTTAAGCAATAAAAGAGACATAGAAAGGGGGAAGGGAAATAAAGATCAAAAATGGAAGGGCCGTGACGGGATGCAAGGCAGAAGATGATTGGAAAGAGGGATAGGGTGAGAGTAAAGTGAAGGAGAAAGGGGGTACAACACCCCATCGAATGCAAGCGCTGCAGAAGCTTGTGATCCCCGAGAGCTAAAAGGAAGAAAGCGCCAGATGAAGCGAAGGCTGAAATAGAACTGTGGATTAGTGACAGCTTTGAGATAGAGTGAGTTATGTGCTCCTGAAGAGAGAGGTTGAGGCAAACATGTTGCCCATGAGCTTCAAGCATGGATCTCAAGATATGGCGAGAGCAGTGGTTCTAATAGCTCACGAGGTGAAGTGAGAGTGACTGCCCTTGACATCAAGGGCGCATTTGACCGAGTGTGGCATCAAGGAGCCCCAGCAAAACTGGAGTCAATGGGAATCAGGGGGAAAACTCTCTGCTAGTTGGAGACATACCTAGCACAAAGGAAGATGGTTGTGGTTGTTGGAGGTCAGTCATTTCAGCTCCAGGACATCACTGCAGGAGTTCCTCAGGGTAGTGTCCTCGGCCCAACCATCTTCAGCTGCTTCATCAATGACCTCCCTTCCATCATAAGGTCAGAAGCGGGGATGTTCACTGATGATTGCACAATGTTCAGCACCATTCGTGATTCCTCAGGTACTGAAGCAGTCCATTTCCAACTGCAGCAAGACCTGGACAATATCCAGGCTTGGGCTGACAAAGTAACATTCGTGCCACACAGGTGTCAGGCAATGACCATCTCGAACAAGAGAGAATCTAACCATCACCCCTTGACGTTCAATGGCATTACCATCACTGAATCCCCCACTATCAACATCTTGGGTATTACCATTGACCAGAAACTGAACTGAACTGGACTAGCCATATTAATACTGTGACTACAAGAGCAGGTCAGAAGCTAGGAATCCTGTGATGAGTAACTCACCTCCTGACTCCCCAAAGCCCGTCCACCATATACAAGATACAAGTCAGGAGTGTGATGGAATAGTCCCCACTGCAGCTCCTACAACACTCAAGAAGCTTGACACCATCCAGGACAAAGCAACCCACTTGATTGGCACCACATCCACAAACATTCACTCCCTCCACCACCGACGCACAGTAGCAGCAGTGTGTACTATCTACAAAATGCATTGCAAGAATTCACCAAGTCTCCCTAGACAGCACCTTCCAAACCCATGACCACTACCATCTAGAAGGACAAGGGCAGCAGATAGATGGGAACACCACCACCTGGAAGTTCCCCTCCAAGTCACTCGCCATCCTGATTTGGAAATATATCGCCGTTCCTTCACTGTCGCTGGGTCAAAATCCTGGAACTCCCTTCCTAACAGCACTGTGGGTGTATCTACACCACATGGACTGCAGCGGTTCAAGAAGGCAGCTCACTGCCACCTTCTCAAGGGCAACTAGGGATGGGCAATAAATGCTGACCCAGCTAGCGAAGCGCACATCTCATGAATGAATAAGAAAAAAAGAATGTTAAATTTTTAGGAGGTATCAGTAAGCATAGATGGATCTGAAACATGACAGGTGGAATTTTAGTTGAAATCCACATGGAATAAATAGGAGGCAGAGGCAGTTGCTGAGGAACATGATGTGGCTGTGAAAGCAAGTTTTGGCATATACCTCATCAAAATGAGAAGAATAGGCATTGGTGAACAAGGTAAAACAGCCAAATGGAAATCCAGTCAGACAGAAGATCAAAATTTCAAGGTGAGCATTCCTTAAAGGGAAGTGGCAGTGAATTAAATACTAATAAAAAAAAAACTAAGTACTGTGGATTCTGGAAATCTGAAATAAAAACAGGAAACACCGGAAATGCTCAGCATTCCCTTTCATTCTTCCCGTTCCCCTTGACTTTTCCTCCTCCTGTACTTGTTTAAAACCCGTTACAACTTTAACTTTTTCCAGTTCTGATTAAAGATCATCAATCTGAAATGTTACCTTTCTTTCTATCTCCACAGATGCTGCCAGACCTGCTGAGCATTTCCAGTATTTTCCATTTTTACTTCAAGTCTGCACTATTGTGCTTTTGAGTAATTCATATTCTAGCCTTCAAAACTCAAGAGTATTTTTCTTACTTGAAGTTTTTGATGATCTGGATGAAGCTGAGTGATTAGAATATGAGCGCTGTCTCTTATTTTTACTTTTCTTTCCTGAGTCTGCAACTGTTGTCACTAAAACAGGAATGACAAATAAGAAGTCACAGTGTGACATGAGTTATTGGAGCACATTTACAATGCTTTTAAAATATAATGATGATGATTCATTTTGCCTGCATTTAAAACAAAAAAATGTTGATACCCCACTTTTGATCCTTCCATGCCATAGGACAATGATTATTCAGGAAGGTGAACAAGTGACCTGCTCCTAAGCATCTTCCAAAGCCTCTGCAACCTGCTGGGTGGTGCATAATCTCCTTCTTGTCCCCGTACCACCAGATGGTGAAGCACCCAACCCTCAACTGAATCCATTTTATGTAGTACTTTTAATTAGCTAGGCTGCAGTTAGAACATTATGGCCTGAATTTTTCCCACGTTGAGCAGGCTCGGCGGGAGTGGGCGGTCGCTGAGCCGAACGCCACCCGCAAATCGGCTCCGCGCCGCCATTTTATGTGGGCGCGCCAATTAAGGCCCGCCCAGCACAAGACCTGAGCCATAGCGCTCAGCGGGTGGCGAGAGGAGGGAGAATCGGGGCCAGCGCTCTTTCATGGAGCTGCCTCAGGGAGATTGAAGCGCTTTTGAAATGAATAAATAAATGTTTTGAAAATTTAATTAAACATGTCCCCTCATGTGACTGTGTCAGAGGAGATGGGACATGTTTTTATATTTCAGAAAACGTTTTTATTTAATTCATGAAAGGTTCAGGAAACCTCATCCCGCTCGTGGATGAGGTTTCCTAAAAAACGTAAAGGCCGGTTGGCCTTTTCGCCTGCCTGCCAACCATAAGGTTGGACGGGCAGTGTGAAGTTGACCTTAATCACTTCCTTAATGGCCTTAATAGGCCTTTTAAATATCGGCGGACGAGCAGCCAACTCCGGCACGCGCTAGCCGAATGAAACAGCGCGCAACAGCCCGATGACATCATCACACGTCATATTACGTGCCGGTATGTCAGGCCCGCCCCCTCACGCCGACTGATAAATCCTGGCCTGTGTCCAGTTTTTAGCACCCGACTTTAGGAAGGATGTCAAGGCCATGGAGAGGATGCAGAAGAAATTCATTATGGTGTCAGGGATGAGACAATTTAGCTATAAGAAAAGATTAGGGGCAGGATTTTCCCGTCAGCGAGCAGGGGGCGGGGCCCACTCACCAACGCGTAAAATGATGCGGGATGACATCGGGCGGAACTCCCGACCTCACCACGCCCTCTGTAAATTTTCAGGTAGGCGGGGGCTCAGCAAAATCAGCTGCGCACCCGCCGACCTGTCAATGACCAATTGAGGCCATTGACAGAGTCATTAAACTAATTAATGGACCTAAAAACAAAAAACTACTGCGGATGCTGGAAATCCAAAACAAAAACAGAATTACCTGGAAAAACTCAGCAGGTCTGGCAGCATCGGTGGAGAAGAAAAGAGTCGACGTTTCGACTCCACATGACCCTTCAGCAGAACTGTTGAAGGGTCATGTGGACTCGAAACGTCGACTCTCTTCTTCTCCACCGATGCTGCCAGACCTGCTGAGTTTTTCCAGGTAATTCTGTTTTTGTAATTAATGGACCTGCCCATCCATCCTTAAGGTTGGCGGGCAGGCCAGGAGCCCTGGCGGGAATTAGAAAAAGCGTAAACCCTCATCCATGGGCGGGATGAGGTTTCATGTAGGTTTTTAAAAATGTAATTAAAGCTTTTTAAAAAATTATGGACATGTCTCAACTCAAGTGACAGTTTCACACGAGGGGACATGTCAGGGAATTTTTTTTTCTGTACTTTTAATGTTTTTGACATTAGAAGCGATCTCCCGGAGGCAGCACTGAGCCTCAGGGAGATGAGTGCGCTCTTTCGTGTGTATGCGCACGCAAGAGCGCACTCTTGGGTTTAGGGACTCCACCACACCCACCCCCCACCCCACCCCCATAAGCACAGGGAGTGCACAGCGCTTAATTGGCCCGCCCATGTAAAATGGCAGCGCGCCCCCAATCGGAGATGCGCCTGTGCGCGCCAGCTCTTCAACTTCCCCCCCAACGAGGGGAAAATCCTGCCCTAGGGAAACCAAAGTGCCTTTCGTTAGAGTGGAGCAGGTTAAACAATTCTGAAAGAGGTACTCAGAATTATAAGGAATTTTGAGGAAACGCTACTTTTACTGGTCACTGAGTTGGGAACTAGTGGACATAAATCTCAGATCAAAAGAACAAGAGGATTAGTATTTTTTTTAAAATGCTCTGATATGGAAATGCTCAGATATGGAATGCCTACCAGAAACATGCAAGAAATATAACCTATGTAGACTTTAAAAAGGGAAGTGGATAAATATCTGGGGGAAAAAAGGGTATGGAAAAGGGCAGGTATGGAACTAAAGTGCTCTTTCAGAGAACCAACGGAGACATGACTGGCCGAATGTTCTCCTTCTGTGCTGTTAAATTCAATGTCATTTCGACGCTTACTGACTCCACTTTTGAGTTCAGACTGCTAATTTTGTGCCATTGGTACTGAGCGATGCAGATCACAGAATTCGATCATTCTATGCCATGGACCTGTCGGAAACAGGTCGAGGAGGACCAATTTTCACATTTCACAGAGTGGGACGACAGCCATAAAATCAAACATGCTGGGTCTGGACCTGGAGATGAAAAGTCAATTTACCCCAACCTCTTTGCTGCACATAGTTTGCTACTCATCTCGCATAAGCAACAGTGCATTCACCAACACAATTCTCCAGGATCCTCGCAGTTGCCTGCTACATTGGTTGGGTAGCGGTCCTCGTGTTTGAGTTTAGACAGTAAACATAGATATGCTTTTAAACTATCCTGGATCACAGCCAAGCCTGCAAATCAAATCAAAAACAGAATTACCTGGAAAAACTCAGCAGGTCTGGCATCGGCGGAGAAGAAAAGAGTTGACGTTTCGAGTCCTCATGACCCTTCAGGGGATCCTTCATGAGGACTCGAAACATCAACTCTTTTCTTCTCCGCCGATGCTGCCAGACCTGCTGAGCTTTTCCAGGTAATTCTGTTTTTGTTTTGGATTTCCAGCATCCGCAGTAGTTTTTTGTTTTTATCCCTGCAAATCAAATGTCTAGATCTGAATTTTTCAGCAGGTGGCACTAGTCTTCAGGAAGAGAAAGCCTGGCTGTTGTATTTATTTTCCAATCTAGAGGTTATTTATGGCAGCCCTCAACACTGTCCTGCTTACACCAGTTAACTAGCATTGAAGAAGGATCAAAGCCGGGATTTGCTTGCCTTACGTGGCTCAGTTCTGTGGTATGTAGCACATTAAACTATTAAATCAACAGAACCACCCTATTCTAATCAGTTTTTATTCACCGGTCTCAGAAATGTACACGCTATTTAGTCATTTGTGTCAACTTATTTGTTTCAAAACAGCATACCTTCAATTGCAACACTGTCCTCATCATCGTCAGTGCTACCTGGCTTCTCCAGGTCGCTCTCAGAGAGATCATTCACTATCACTGTCTGCCCAGGGACATCAAGGACTACGTAACAAGCTGCTAGACCAAGTTCTTGCTCCAAAGCAGTTCGCAGGAGACAAGTTGAATTTATTAAACGTAAGTCATAGTACTTGGCAGATCTGTGCAGGGAAGAAAGCAGAAAACTAGTTAAAGTGCTGCCAAGAATATCTAATTCACTTCAACAACAAACACAGCTACAGTTTAGAACAGCTCTGACAGAAATTCTAACAAAAGGTTGGCAACCGGAAACGTGGAGCTGGATTTCCCCGAGTTTGCTGGCCCCCCCGACATCCGGACTATGGGCGGAATTTTTGGTCCGGACTTCGAGGTTTGTTTGCCTACCTTGTTTTGGGCAGCACTCGTGCTCATCAGCGCCAGGCTTCACAGGCAGCACCACATCACTTATAGGGGGGGCTCACAGGCAGATCTCTGCCTACCAGGCCAGCTGTAATGTGGGGGTGGCTTTTCAAAGGCTGCAGGGCTATGGCTTGTTTGGGGAAGGGGGAAGAAATGGCCTCAGGCATGGGAAGTGGCTGCAGGGTAAGGGCTGTACTGGGGAAAAGGGTGTATCCCAGGGTGTGTGTGGGGACACTTGTTGATCTGTGCAAGTGACCTCAAGAGGGTGAGGGCTGAGGAGGCAGCCTCCAGAGGAGATGAGGCCAGATGGTGATGTGAGGGTGTGTGTGAGAGAGTGAGTGGTGATGTCCCTTGAGCTGGCAATGAGTGAGATGTGTGATGGCCTTGTGAGTGAGAGAGTTTGGAGTGATGAGATGGTTGCCATACCCTGGCGGCATGGATCAGATCATTCAGCCTCTTTCTGCATTAAATGGCCAACCTCTTTTGTGCAATATTGGCAGCGACTACCTCTGTCACCGCCTCCCAAGCCGGAGTGGTGAGACCGATGGGTGTCCTGTGGCCAGAGCAGAGGCAGAGGACATTGCAGCGGGCCTCCACGGTGTCCAGAACACGCCCCGGAGATGCATTACTCAAATCGGGGGACTGCACTCTTCTTGGCTTTTGGGGCCATGTCTTCACTGGAGCAGTCCTGGGCTGCAAGCATTGAGAAGTGTGTGCGTGACACAAGTGTGTGGTGCCCAGCGTGAGGAAGCGGCGAGGTAACAGTGTGGTGGGCAAATCGGAGGCCAGTGAGATGGAGTGTTTCCTGTGGCCTCATAATTAATGAGGTGGGGATGGGATGATATGGCGCGAAAAATGGCTATTGCGGCCGCCCGGTAAAATGGCTTTTGCTCGCCCGCTACTGCACTTTGTACAAGTCTGGGACGATTCCGTCCCATGTCTGGAGATAGGATGTGACATCAACATTCTGCGGGAGGTGACCAATTACTGGGTCATCTCCGTGATATCCATCCAATTATGAACCGTGGGTGTGATGAGGAAGCAGGAGTTAGATGTGGCCAGTTCCATTTAAAGAGCACCTGTCAGCCTTCACAGCGGATACAGCCAGAAGAGTGCCGAGTCCGGGGGAACAGTTTATCAGAGCAGTAACATGGCAGTCTGTTGTGTTGGGGTGGCTCCAAGGCTCACTGAAACATTCCTGCAGATGATGTTAGAGTGGGTCCGAGTCAGCAGGAACATTGTGTTTCTGGACAATGGCAGAAGGCAGCCTGCCAAGCAAATAAAGGAGGCTTGGTTAGAGGTCACCAGAGAGGTCAGCTGTAACAGTGTGGGCAGCAGGACCCGGATCCAGTGCAGTGCTTCAATGGCCTTCTGCGGTCTGACAAGCTACAAGGGCATTAAAGGGACAGCACATCTCTGAGCATGAAGATTTCAAGACAGGAAGTGCCTGGATTGATCAAGGTCATGTGTGCGGTATCAACTCTCACCCAAGAGAAGAGATCAAAGCGATGTATGCTTGGGAAGATGGTGATGTAAGCCCTGGACCAAGGCAATGATAGGATCATCATTTCTGACTGTGGACCACAATAGACATCTGTGAAGATTAACTGTTGCTGAACTCTTCATACTCACATTGCAAGAGAAAAGATCACACCACATCCACGAGAGGAGTCGTTCAGAGGGTGGTGCGGCCAACTTGGCAATATTAACGCTCAAGGAGGAGGAGGCCCTTGACCTTGCAAGGGTGGCAGCATCGTAGGCAATTGGAGACGGTGAGATTGATGTGTGAGAGGGTGAAAGCTGATTGAATGATGCATGAATGTACCTTGCAGCAGTTTCCAACTTTATGAAGTTGCTTCCAGATAAATGATGAAGCAGCTACTGAGGAGGAGGATTGCGACTGACTGATTTTCTCTTTTACACAGAGCCGATGCAGAGGATCAGCAGCAGCTGACTATGGAGACCAAGGCTGCCTCAGGGGAAGACCTGCACTTGTATGAACTGAGTCACAGGAGTCAAGCACATCCTCCACTAGTGCAGATACATGTAGTGGGGCCTCACACAACTTTAGAATGGGGGCACATGTGAACAACAGCAGATGATAATGGCAGAAGCAGCCGCGGGCGGCCCCTCCCGGGCGACAGGGGCAGCCGCGGGCGGCCCCTCCCGGGCGACAGGGGCAGCCGCGGGCGGCCCCTCCCGGGCGACAGGGGCAGCCGCGGGCGGCCCCTCCCGGGCGACAGGGGCAGCTGCAGCCATGCTTACCTGACTGGAGATGCTAAGCCTTGGGGACCATATACAAAGCAGGTGCTTATGGAGTAGCAATGGGGGATATGTGACTAACTGTCAAGTGTTTCCTGAGGCAGTGCAGTCCCTTATGGTGAAAATCAATGAGTCCATTCATTACAAAAGCATCACAATGTCCCTGGCATATCAGCGCATGAGCTCCACCATTGAAAAATTGGCCAACCTCATGGAGAGTCATATGAGGCAGTCCACTGAATAGCAGAAGCAGTGAACTGGCATGTGCAAAATGTATAATGCATTCTGTAGCATTGATCGATCTGTTCCTGTGATGGTGCCTGGATGTATGCATCCTCAGTCAGGTGTTCTCGCGCTCCTAGTAAGTAAGGATGTGCAGAATGGCCATGGAAGGGTTGAGGCAGGAAAGGATAAAGCAGCTGGCGCAGCCTGTTGCGGTGCCCTCATGTGCACCCTGACCCTGAGGATGGGCGTCACTGGCATCTCAGCTGCTGGGACACCCTCCCGAAGAGCCTACCTACACATCTGCTCCAGCCACAGAGCCCTCACAAGGGGACAGTGAAATGGTGGTAGCATCACTTTGGGTTTTACCTGGGTGCAGATTATAAGCTTTTTGTTTAATGCACACACTTCTATGAAAAGTGGAATCTGTCTTTGTACTCTTGACATAGGCCGCTATGTATAAAATGGCAGTCCTGGTTTGATTCTTCCATTCGACTGCAAATTGCATCCAGTGCAAATCGAGTTTCCACAATCTTTTACGCTAGTTTTAAAAACATCATGGCAAAAGCTGGCCCCACCCAAAAACTGAATGCACCCCCAGTTCAAATGAATCACCTTTGAAAGGTTCCACTAATTGTTTGCAAGGATGCCCTTAAAAATTAAGCTGTATTTTTGGGGTGCATGGACACTGAGACACGTTTTAAGAGCTTCTGAAAATTATTTTTAATTTACAAAGATACTTTTGACTGTAAAATACCATTTACTAATTATGTTGGAGTGAAGTCATTTTGTTATTTAAAATCAGATTACTCACAGGTAGTGGACTAGATACTGCTTAAAAATGTCATTTTTGTGATTAAGCCCATTTTTAAATGTATTAATCAAAATGCACCAAGTTACCATATATATAATATACATATATCTATAAAATATATCTCAAGGAACATTGTTTGAAACAGATCTTTTTTAAAATCAAGTTATGTTGTAAAGCACTGCCTGCTTGCACTGGTTAAAAGCAGATCTTATATTCAGCTATATGCAAATGGAGAATGGAAACTTGAAAGAAGGAAAAAAACTTCTCAAAAATAGTGCAACTTTAGATTGCTGATTGTGCCCACAGTGGAAACTCTAATCCATGATAAATAATGCCAACTCTAAAAGCTTCAACTGTTCAATTGGTGGAGCTGACCTTCTCTTGATTATCCACACCCCAAAAAAAACCCCACAAAAACATGCACAATTTTCAAATTTTGAACAGATCCACAAGTGGGAAAAATAGCAACCCCATATCAGTCATATCCATACCTTAAAAGGACGATCTTGCATTCCAAACTGGGTGTGCCTTGTAGAAGATGTTGGGCACACATTAAACTGAATGCACAGAAATTTCCCATGATCTTGGATCTCACTCCCCATGAGCATGAAATTGAGCCCTGGAGGTCATCTGTATCTCCCATCTATCTTCTTCATTTCTTTATTTTTAAAATGTTCTCAGGGTGTGAGTGATGCCAAATTTATTGCCCATTTTCAAATGATTTCTGAAGTTCAGAGCAACAGAAGTGAATGAGTGTAGTTTATTCCTTCGCCATGCTGAGGCCAGATGTGTAAGGCAGTTAGACTCGTTCCCCTGAACCAGTTGGGTTTTTACATGTGGTGAAGAATTAATAAGATATAGGAAAGAGTCTGCAAGCTGGAATCCCAATTAGAGCTGCACAGCAGTAACGAAAAACATTACTAGTGAAAATGAAAGAGAAAATGTGTGAATTGGACTTTTAAAGAGATAACTACTGATAAAGGAAGGCCATTGCACCAATCATACCTTATCTATTCAGAGAAACCCTACATTCTCCCCACTGAAACAAAGGTTTCATCCCCACCACACGCTTTGGGAATTCAGCACAAAGGTTCATCACTCCTCATGTGAAGAACTTCCTGATGTCGGTCCTATATTTTCCCTGAACCTTGTCCTACACATGTAATTTAATTAAAAGCAATATTCTGGATTTATCATTTCAATTGCCTTGACTATTTTTTCTCTACAAGATCTTCTCTCAAACATCTAGTCTCCAGGGTGGAAAGTTCAATTTTCTCCAATCTTTGTTTATAACAAAGTCCTGTTACTCGAGGGATCAGTGTTGTGAGTCTTGCCTGCACTATCTTTAGTGATTGAACATCTGCCTTGCTTCTTGATGACCAGAACTGGAAGCAGTACTCAAGGTGCGATCTGACAAGATAATGGAATTTCTATTGTGTGTTCTATTTTGCCAACAAAAAGAGATGCAAATTGCTTGGCAATTCTCAAGAGTGACTCCAAAGAAAAGCTGATCCACGGCATTGAGCAACCTAACCAAAGGTTCTTAAAAGGAACATTGCATGCCACTCAAAAAGGCAAGCAGAAGGTTTTTAAACTAACTTTCGTCGAATCAAAGGGAGGAGAAATCTTAACCAAACCCCTTCCCTGCCACAACGTATGACAGTCAGTGGCATCTCCTTATCGACCTGGACTGGCAATGCTCATTCCTTCTTTGAGATGACATAAGAGGGTAGATATTCCAATTGCATTTGCCTGACGTAGTGGAAAGGGATGCGTTATGCAAGGTCACCGCACACTTTGCAGTTCACTTGCATTTCTGAGAACAGGGCTATGTATATTAAAATAAGGGAGCAAAGACCTATTGTGCAAGCTTTTGATGTTCATGTGTGCAAAGTACTGAGTCATATTTACGCACATGAATAATAAGTGTCCGTGGTTACTCAGGAACAAGCTGTGTACATAATTTCATCTTAAGGACATTTATTCAACTGTTTTAAAAGGACATTCCCATGCTGTTTATTTTTCTTTCTGATGTCACTTAGATTTCAAAGAAATTTTGTGGAAATTACCCCTTTTTTAATTTTGCTGTATAACTCCATTACTGACACCAGTCAACATGGGTGGGCTCCCCATTCCCCCGACCCCATCCCCGCAGTTTCCAGAAAGCGGGGGATAATAAATTGAGTTCCAGGTAGTTAACCTGATATGGAGGGCTAGGGCAGTTAGGATCAGATCTAAAATCTATTTCCATCTCCATCCTTCCAGGTATGATCTATGGGGATGATGCCTCCTAATGGCAAACGACACTGCAGTCCTTGTCATGCCACACCATCTCCAGTTTAACAGCCAAACCAGGGGCTGTGCTGGGCTGTCTGCAGACTCATACCTACACATTGTCTGTCTCTCTCTCTCCCTTACACTTTTCCCTTTCAACTTTGGCATAATCTACCACTGGGTTTATAGTTAGGGGAGCACACAATTGTTTCTACAGCTCCAGATGTGAATCCAGGATGTTGCTTCCTTGGTGCCAGAGTCATGGGTGTTACTAAGCAGCTACAGAGCACTCTGAGGAGACAAGGAGAACAGCAAAAGGTCAGGGCCCATATCGGTACCAAATGACCTGATTAAAAAAAGGGGATAAGTTCTTGTAGACAGATTTTAGAGAACGAGGAAGGAGACAAGCAAACAGGACCTCAACAAGATATTAAGGTTCAGGTTACTCCCTGTGTCATGCACTTACAATCAGGTTGACAATACAAATGGGAACCAGCCTGAATATGGAAAGGTCAGAAGGGAATTGGAAAAGGGAATGAGAGGGGCAAAACAAGAGTATGGGGAAGAGACTGGCAGCTAACATAATATGGAATCCAAATGTCTTCTATATGCATATAAATAGTAAAAGGATGGTAAGAGGGGGGATGGGGTTAATTAGGGAACAAAAAGGGATCCATGCATGAAAGCAGGAGGCATAGCTGAGACACTAAATTAATACTTTGCATCTGTCTTCACCAAAGAAGAAGTTGCTGCTGAAGCCATGCTGAAAGAGGAGGCATTTGAAACCAGATGGGCTAAAAATTGAAAAAGAGAATTTATTAGAAAGACTGGCTGTACTTATAGTGGACAGGTCACCAGGACCAGGTCAGATGCATCACATGATGCTGAGGACGTAAGGGTGGAAATTGTGGAGGAATTGGCCATAATCCTCCAATCCTCCTTCAATATGGAGCTGATCCCAGAGAACTGGGGATTTGCAAATTTGCCCTTGTTCAAAATTGCTTGAACTCAATATTGGGAAAGATTTTTGAAACAATAATGCCAGTAAAAATTGCCACTCAGATAAGTGTAGCTCAGTTAAAGAAAGCCAGCATGAATTTCTTGAAAGCAAGTCATTTTTAATTAACTTGATTAAGTTTTTGATGAGATAACAGAGAGAGTTGATGAGGGTAATGTGTTTATGAACTTGCAAAGGCGTTTGATAAAGTGTCACATAGCAGCAGACTTGTCAGTGAAGTTGAGGCCCATGGAATAAAAGGTAAAAGAAACAAAGTTGGCTGAGTGATAGGAAACAGGGAGTGGTGGTGACCAGTTGTTTTTAGGACTGCAGGAAGGTATACAGTGAGTTTCCTTAGGGGTTGGTATTAGGACCATTGCTTGTCTTGTTATGTATTAGTGGCCTAGACTTGGGTGTAGAGGGCACAAATCCAAAATGTGCAGATGACTGAAAACTTGGAAGTATTGTGAACTGTGAGGAGAGTGATGAACTAATAAGAACAAGGAGCAGGAGCAGGCCATTCAGCCCCTCGAGCCTGCTCTGCCATTTAATAAGATCATGACTGATCTGATAGTAACCTCAAATCTGCATCCCACCTACCCCCCCGATAACCTATCACCCCCTTGCTTACCAAGAACCTATCCATCTCTGCCTTAAAAATATTCAAAGACTTTGCTTCCACTAACTTTTCAGGAGGAGAGTTGCAAACACTCACCACCCTCTGAGTGAAAAAAATTCTCCTCATCTCGGTTTTAAACGGGCGACCCCTTATTTTTAAACAGTGACCCCTAGTTCTAGATTCTTCCACAGGAGGGGGCAGGATTTTTCAGTCGGCGTGTGGGCCCGACACGCCGACAAGTAAAATGACGTGCGATGACATCGGATGTGCATCCTGATGTCATCAGGCAGTCCCGCAATATTTCATTTGGCGGACACGCACTGGAGTCAGCTGCGCGCCTGCCGATATGTAAACAGTCTATTAAGGCCATTAAGGAAGTAATTAATGTCATTGTTAACACTGCCCATCCAACCTTAAGGCTGGCAGACAGGCAAAAAGGCCAAGCGGCCTTTACATTTTTTAGGAAACCTCATCCACAAGCGGGATGAGGTTTCCTAAAGCTTTTATTAAATAAATTTTAAAATTTTCCGAGACCTAAAAACATGCCCCATCTCAGGGGACATGTTTAATTACATTTTTTATCTATTTATTTAATTATTTCAATATTGATTCAGTCTCCCTGAGGCAGCCCTGTGCCTCAAGGAGATTGAAGCGCTCTTTCGCGCGCATGCACCGAAGAGCACTGGCCCCGACTCTCCCTCCTCCCCCCACCGGTAGCGCTGAGCGCTACAGCTCGTCTTACGATGGGCAGGTCTTAATTGGCCCACCCGCGTAAAATGGTGGTGCGGAGCCGATCGCAGGTGACGATCAGCTCCGCGACCGCCCTTGCCCGCCCCCGCCGAGCCCGCCTGCCGCCTGAAAAACTCAGGCCAAAGAAACCTCTCCACATCCACCCTGTCAAGACCCCTCAGGATCTTATATGTTTCAATCAAGGCGCCTCTTACTCTTCTAAACTCCAATGGATACAAGCCTAGTCTGTCCAACCTTTCCTCCAATTCCAGGTATTAGTCTGGTAAACCTTAGCTGAAATGCTTTCAACGCATTTACACCCTTCCTGAAATAAGGTGCCCAATACTATACACAGTACTCCAAATGTGGTCTCACTAGTGCTCTGTACAAGTGAAGCATAACCTCCCTACTTTTGTATTCAATTCCTCTTGCAATAAATAATAACGTTCTATTAGCTTTCCTAATTACTTGCTGTACCTGCATACTAAACTTTTATGATTCATGCACTAGGATACCCAGATTCCTCTGCACCTCAGAGCTCTGCAATCTCTCACCATGTAGATAATGTGCTTCTCTTCTATTCTTGCTGCAAAAATGGATAATTTCACATTTTCCCACAGTATGCTCCATTTGCCAGATCTTTGCCCACTCACTTATGTCCTCTTCACAACTTACTGCCCTGCCTATTTTTGTGTCATCAGCAAATTTGGCAGCCAACCCATCCATCCCTTCATCCAAGTCATTTATATAAATTGAAAACAGCTGAGGTCCGAGCACTGATCCCTATGGCACACCACTCGTTACATATTGCCAAACTGAGAAGACCCATTTATGCCTACCCTTTGCTTCCTGTTAGCCAGCCAATCTTCTATCCATGCCAATACGTTATCCACTATGCCCATGGGCTTTTATTTTCTGCAATAACCTTTAATGTGGCACTTTATCAAATGCCTTCTGGAAATCGAAGTACAGTTCATCCACCAGCTTAGTTAAAGAAAGCCAGCATGAATTTCTTGTTATGTATTAATGCATAGCACGTTACACGCTCAAAGAACTCCAGTAAGTTGGTTAAACACAATTTCCCTTTCACAAAACCATGTTGACTCTGCCTGATTACCTTGAGTTTATGCAAGTGCCCTGCTTTAGCTTCTTTAACAACAGCTTCTAACATTTTCCCTACGACAAGCTAACTGGCCTGTCGATTCCTACTTTCTGTCTCCCTCCCTTTTTGAGTAATGTGCTATCTTCCAATCTAATGGGACGTTCCCCAAACCTAGGGAGTTTTGGAAAATTAAAACCAATGCATCAACTATGTCATCAGACACTTCTTTTACGACCTTAGGATGAAGTCCATCAGGACCTGGGCACTTGTCAGCCCACAGCTCCAACAATTTACTCAGTACCACTTCTCTGGTGATTGTAATTTTCTTGATTCCTCCCTCACTTCCATTTCCTGGTTTGTAGCTGCTTCTGTAACTTGTAACCTCTATAGTGAAAACTGATGCAAAATGCGGTGGCATAGTGGTATTGTCTCTGGACTAGTAATCCAGAGACCCAGAGTAATGCTCTGGGGGCCTGGGTTCGAACCCACCACGGCAGATGGTGGAATCTGAATTCAATAAAAATCTGGAATTAAAAGTCTAATGATGACCGTGAAACCATTGTCAATTGTCATAAAAACCCACCTGATGTCCTCTAGGGAAGGAAATTTGCTGTCCTTACCTGGTCTGGCCTACATCTGACTCCAGACCCACAGAAATGTGGTTTGACTCTTAAAAATGCCCTCTGAACAAGGACAATTAAGCAATAAATGCTGGCCTATCCAGCGATGCCCACACCCCACGAACGAATATAAAAAAATACCTGTTCAGTTCATCTGCCATTTCCTTATTTTCCATTATCAGTTTTCCAGACTCACTTTCTTTTAACTCATTTCTTTTTTAAAGATTTATAAAAACTCTTAATATCTGTTTTTATATTTCTGGCTAGCTTTCTCTCTAATTTTTCCCTCCTTATTAGTCTTTTAGTCATTCTTTGCTGTTTCTTATATTCTGTCCAATCTTCTGACCCACCACCTGTCTTTGCACAATTATATGCTCTTTCTTGAAGTTCAACACTACCTTTAACATTTCTAGTTAACCACAGATGGTGTGTCCGTCCCTTGGACTTTTTCTTACTCATTGGAATGTATCTAATCTGTGCATTCTGAAATATCCACCTTAAATATTAGCCACTGCATCTCTGTTGACCTATCCCTTAACATAATTTGCCAATTCACTTTAGCCAGCTCAGCTTTCATGCCCTCATAATTGCCCTTATTTAAGTTTGAAAATGTAATCTCGGACCTACTCTGCTCTCCCTCAAACTGAATGTAAAACTGTGAGGGGGATCAGGATAAACTTAAAGAGGATATAGATAGGCTGGTGGAATGGGCAGGCACATGGCAGATGAAGTTTAAGGCAGAGAAGTGTGAAGTGATATATTTTGCGAGGAAGAACTAGGAAAGGCAATATAAAATAAAAGAAACAATTTTAAAGAGGGTGCAAGAACAGCAAGTCCTGTAGGTGTATGTGCACAAATTGTTGAAGGTAGCAGGGCAGGTTGAGAAAGCAGTTAAAAAGGCATGTGCGATCCTGGACTTTACAGGACAGATCTTGTGAACCTTGGTTGCTAGCTAGAGATCTGGCGAGACCCCCTCATCGTCACTTTTCGGGAAGGCCCACGCATCTTGTGCCACTCGGCACTTGACAGGTGGGTCATCCCTCACGGTCAAGGACAATGGTGGGGGGGGGGGGGTGGGGGGGGGGTGCAAAGGTTCCACTCACTGAGAGCTGTTGCCGGTACAACACCCACCCGAGGCCTCGAATTGAGGGGGGAGCCAAGCCAGGCAAAGATGAGTGACGATGCGAAGAGGGCCACGGGAAAGGGCATCGGCAGCAAAGTGGCTCTCATCAGCGCCCCCCCCTTCCTGATTCCAGGTCCCTCGATCAGGCACTGAGTGCCTTTGAATGAGCAAAACACCCCTCCACCCACCCCAGGGAGGCCCACAAGCAAACCAGCGGAGGCAGGATGAGGCCCTTAAGCGGGCATTAATTGTCCACTTAAGGTCTTCAATTGGCAGCGGGATGAGAAGGCCATCCACACAACTTATTCAGGTACAGGCAGGAAAGTTGCAGGGCCCCACCCCCCCACAACCCTCCCACCCGTTTAAATGCCCCTCTGTTACCAAACCCGCCATGGGGGAGGGCAGGTTTCTGCCCACAAAGAGAGGCATGGAGTACAAGGAAGTTATGATGAATCTTAATAAAACACTGGTTCAGCCTCAATTGAAGTAGTGTGTCAAATTCTGGGCATTGCACTTTAGAAAGGGTGTGATGCCTTTAGAGAAGGTGCAGAAAAGAATTACCAAAATGGTTCCAGAGGTGTGGGACTTCACTAATATGTATATAGAAGCTGGGATTGCTCTCCTTAGAGAGGAAAGTTGAGAAGTGATTCTGAACACCTCTATCAAATCTCAAGGGGTCGAGAAAAAGTAGAGAGAGAGAAATGTTCTCATTGGCAGATGGGTCAAGAGCCAAAGGATACCGATTTAAACTCTTTCGAGTTATCAACAGTCACAGATTGCAACTCTTTCAAGTACAATCACAGTTCTTGGTTTCCGGGAGTGGGACATGAACCCACAACCCTCTGATTCAAAGGCGAGGGTGCTATGGACTGAGCCACAGCTGACACCTCCCAAGGATAGGATACCGATTTAAGGTGATCGGCAAAAGAGCCAATGTTGATGTGGCGATAAATTTTATGCAGCAAGTTGTTAAGATCTAGAATGGACTGCCCGAGAGCCTGATGGAGGTAGATTCAACTGTGGCTTTTGAAAGGGAATTGGTCATGCCCGAAGGGATAGGGATTGCAGGGTTACGGAGAAAGGGCTGGGAAGTAGAACCAGCTGAGTTGCTGTTGCAGAGAGCTGGCAGAGACACAATGGGCCAAGTGGCCTCTTTCTGTGTTGTGGCCATTCTATGATTTTGTTTCTATGAATCACACATGCTTTGTGTGTCTGGAAATAGTAAAGCATTGATTAAAATGGTCAATTTTACAAAAGTAAGGAAAATTGCTAGTCTGTTAGGATTAAAATCATTTCATCGTGTCCATAAATGGTCTAAGGGAACAGAATGTGAGATTGTGGCTTGAGTTCTGATCTTTGCTTTGCCAATGATGAAGTAATTCAAAACCTTAACCAATGTCTTTACTGCACAATACACAGCAATGGTGGGAAACTTATTTCTATCTTGCTGCCCAGTTTAAATCCTTAACATTTTCCAGCAGAAGGATATTCAATTAGAAATGGTGAGATCTGGACTTAATATTCCCACTATGCTGGTTCAATAATTTGAATTGATTTAAGGATTAAATAAATAAATCTGGAATAAAGAGCTGGAATGAGTAAAGTTTGAAATATTCATAAAACCCCAATTTATTCATTAATGTCCCTTAGGGAAGACAAACTGCTGCCTTACCCCATTTCCACACCAATGTGGTTAACTCTTAACAGCCCTCTTCAGCAGACTAGCAAACAATTGCATCAAACTGCTACAGGGAATAAGAAAGATCCATGCCTCAGCTATCGTCAGGTGCTTGCAAAAGTACAGTTTTTGCAACTGCATGTTGGATTTTATAAGCTTAAAACTACTGCCAGAAAGAAATTCCGAAAGTATTTCCAAGAATTCTCATCAAATTTATGATAATTCTGAATGCTTTTATCATCGTAGTGTGCATTCCAATTGTATCAAATATAATTTGGTACAGTAGCATAGACCTTTCTAATTTTTAAATTGTTAATCGTCTGCTTGGCGGCACTTATGCTCAAAAGAGGAGGCAACTCGACTTGAAACTGGAATCCATAAAACTGGGCCAAATTTGGAATGGTGAAATTTAGCTCAGACTGGTAGATATGAATCATTCAGTTCCTATCCCCACGGACAACTTGCTTGCCACTGGAATCCACTCTTTCTTAAATTAACAAGTAGTCAAACACATAACTTACAACCACAGTGACCTGAACTCACCACCAATCCTGAGGTTTCCCTTTACTACACGAGAGAAATTTTAGCAGGTAATATAAGTAATAAAATCTTTTTTTTAAAAAACGTAGCCTTTACCTTGGAAAAGACTCTCCATACGGATCGGTGCCAGATAGAATAAGTATGCATGGCAGGTCTTCCAGATCCAAGTAGGTTTGAGGTATCCAATTAGGGTCCTCTATCTTTTGCCAAACCTTTCAAAATAAGGGATATATACTAATCAAATGGTAGTACACACCAACTCTTGTTGAGTAGATGACCTATATTATTATTGACATCTCCAGCAGAACAAACACTCTTAAAACCCATAAATCAAATGACTTATCACAGGGCTTCACAATGAAAAATGTCTGTAATCCTTTTATTTGGCCATTTGTGCTCAACCACAGCTATTTAACAGCCTGTTTGCTCTGTTGATGTCATGCCATAGGCATCACGTCATTAATATTCAATGTTTACTAATTAGTAGATGAGAAGTGATTAACAAAGTCGTACCAGGTGAATTGAAATGTTAACAATTTGTCAAACTACAGGGATTAAAGTGATAGTTACAAATCAGAAGTTTATAGCACTAAAGTAGACTGGGTTGAATGGTTTCTCTCTTTGCAAGAGCAAATTAAACTAATCCCACTGGCTCGCTCTCTTCCCCATATCCCTGCATTCTCTGATTTAATTCTTTTATCTATTCTTCCCTGAAATGATTCAATGATCTCATTCTCAGACACTATGGGCTGAATTTTGCCGTCGGCGAGCAGGGGGCGGGGCCCACTCGCTGAAGCGTAAAATGACGCGGGATGATGTCAGGCGGAACCCCCGACGTCATCCCGCCCCATTTAAATTTTCAGGAAGGCGGGGGCACAGCAAAATCAGCTGCGGGCCGGCCGACCTGTCAATGGCCAATTGGGGCCATTGACAGGATCATTAAAACAATTAAAGGACCTGCCCGTCCAACCTTAAGGTTGGTGGGCAGGCCAGGAGCCCCGGTGGGAATTAGAAAAAACATGAAACCTCATCCACCGGCGGGATGAGGTTTCATGTAGGGATTTTAAAGTTTTATAAAGTTTTAGTGTAATTTATGAACAGGTCCCATCTCATGTGACATGAGGGGGACATGTTAGGGTTCTTTTTTCTATTTTTAACGTTTTTAAAAGTGTCAGCGATCTCCCTGAGGCAGCACTTAGCCTCAGGGAGACGTGTGCTCTTTCGTGCGCATGCGCAAAATATCGCACTCTCGATTTTGGGAAATCCCCACCCCCGCACAGGCGGACGTCACGCTGGGCGGGCCTTAAGTGGCCCGCCTATGTAAAATGGCGGCGGGGCCTGCTTCTCCAGTGGGGGTCGGCTCTCTGCCCGCCGGAGATTGGGTCGGGCCCGCCCGACAGGCAGAAAATTCTGCCCTATCTGTGGCAAAGCATTTTGTACTTTAGTAACTTATTACGTATAGAAATTTCTCCTTCCTCCTCTCATTATCTTCATGGTTATTTCAGATTCATGATTTCTCATTAATTTCCCAACCAGATGAAAGTATTTTTCCAGTCACCTTATCAAACACTGCATAATTTTAGAAATCTTGAAAAAATTCCCCTTAGCCTCTCTGATTAGTGGAAATTGTCACATTATATCAAATTTCCTCATAACCATAGTTTCTCAGTCCTTGTTACCATCCTGATGAATTTACACTGTGCACTCTCAATGGCTTTAATGTCATTTCTATAATGGAGCGTCCACAGACGGTGCTCTAACTGCAGTCTAATCATTGCCTTGTATGGAACTTATTGTGATTAATGTAGACAATCTTTAATAAAGTGTTTTCTTTTGAATACTAACATTACCTTTCGAGGGCAGTTAGGGATGGGCAACAAATACTGGCCTAGCCAGCGAAGCACACATCCCATGGATAAATAATAAAGCAAAAAAAAAACATGCTTTTATGTAACAGAGAAAGAATGTGTATTGAGATGGTGACTATCATAATCTCAGGATGTCTCAAAGCGCTTCATTGGCAATCAAGTACTTTTTGAAATGTGGTCACTGTTATAATACAGGGAAATGCAGCAATTAATCTTTGCACAGCAAGGGTTCAAAAATAGCAATGAGATAAATGACCAGATAATCTGATTTAATATTAAGTAAGGGATAATTGTTGGCCAAGATACCGGAATAACACCCCTGCTCTTCTTCAAAATGTTCCTCGGGATCTTTTACTTCCACTTGAACGCACAGTTTAGGCCTTGGTTTAATGTCCCATCTGAAAGATAGCACTGCCAATCCAGCACTCCCTCAATACCACACTGAAGTGCCAGCCTAAATTATGTGCTTAATTCTCTGGTGTGGCTTGATTTCTGACTCATAAACCAGAGTGTTACCACTGGACATGGCTGTGTTGTCTTTCAAGTAGCACAGAAAATAAAGACAGAAGCAAATATGATAATTAATGGAAGAAATGTAATTTATTTTCAAGTTATGGAGAAAACGCCTTAATTAATGTCTGAAAAGCTATATTCTTGTGACAGGTTTAGAACAGTGACTGTTTGAGGTTTTTTTTATCTATTTCATTTTGTTCTAAATTTCCTTTCTTTCTGTCTAATTGTTAATTTGAGCTCCTGGAAATCACAAGTTCAAGTCTGGACTGAATAGATGATAAACAAGGTGAGGAGGGAGAGCATCAAGAACTTCATGGCTCTAACTCAAGTGAACAACAGAGCAAACAAAGAAAGCCCAAAGACATTAAAGAAAGACCACCTTTCATAACTGCAGGATGTCCCAAAGTGCCTTACAGCAAATGACATAATTTGGAAGTGAAGTCACTGTTGTGATATAGGAAATTGTAATGATAACTTAATGCACACTGCTGGAACAGGTCAAAGCCTTTGAAGGTGTTCAAGTCCATAGTGAATTAATTATGAGACGGTTCAAGAGCTGAACCCCAGAGGGTTCATTGGCAGGAAGATCAACAATGGCATGTCATCAGGGAAAGTAAATTGGCAATCCTAAATTAGGTCAGACCCTTTCAGCCGATGGCTAGTTTGAGTTTACAGGAACTTTCATGGCTTTATAAACTATTGATATCAGGGCAATAGGGTGCAAGTTTCTATACTAAGAATGATCATGGGCAGAACTTTTCTCTCGTCGGGCGGGCATGCGCCCGACCCAAATGAGTGTAAAATGACATGCAATGATGTTGGGCGAGCGTCACGATGTCCTCACGCACTCGTGCAATATTTCAATCGGCGCGCGCACGGAGTCAGCAGCGCGCCCGCCGACAATTAAGCGGCCCATTAAGGCCTTAAATCAATTAATTGGCTAGAATTTTTCACTGCCCGTCCAACTCTTCAGTTGGCGGGTGGGCGAAAAGGCCACGCGGCCTTTGCATTTTTGGCGAAACCTCATCCACAGGCCAGATGAGGTTTCGACCAGTGATTTTAAAAAAAAAACATTTTAACACTCATATTTAACATGTCCCTACTCATGTGACAGAGTCACATGAAGGGACATGCTTTCATTATTTTTAATATCTTTATGTTTTATTTTAAAAGTCTTCAGCTCCCTGAGGCAGCTCTGTGTCTCAGGGAGCTTTTACTGCACACGCCCACGCTCGAACTTCAGCGCTTGCCCTCCTCCCACCCACGGCCCCGGCAAAGCTGAGCACTGCAGCGCGCGTTTCACGCTGTCTGCCCGTTAATTGGCCAGCCAGCATGAAATGGCAGTCGGGGCCCGATCGCGGGCAGCGGTCAGCTTCCCGACCCCTCCCACCAAGCCCGCCCAACGACCGGAAAATCCTGGCTTATCTTTTCCAGGAAAGGAAGCATAAGAAATTCCCCGAGGCAAAGGAAAGGTGGGCTGACATTAGGAGAGAAGAAAATGATAGCATAGGTTAGGGGAATTACCAACAAGAAATAAAAGGACCAGAGGCCTAACCGGAATCCAGGATCATACTAACGTTACGTGGGTAAAACTTGGTGACAGTCTTAATGGTAGAGCAGAATGAAGCAATATGATGGAAGCAAAGTCTTGTTTTCATTCAAGACTTAAAACCTCTCTGTTATATATCAGCCAAAATATTATGGATTTAAAATAAAACTCTTACCTGCTTTCTGAAATAATTTAATTTTTTTTGTGTGGGAGTGAAGTGAGTCAGGCAATGTATGAATGTTATCCAATGGTGTTATCTAGTCAAGATAGCATAAAGGGAAGTGATTGGGCAGAATTTTCCCGTCGGTGATTAGGGGGCGGGGCCTGCTCGCCGACGGGAAAATGACGCGGGATGACGTCAGGAGGAACCCCCGACGTCATCCCGGTTCATTTAAATATTGAGGAAGGCGGGCGGACAGTGAAATCAGCTGTCTGCCCGCTGACCTGTCAATGGCCAATTAAGGCCATTGACAGGATCATCAAGCTTGTTAAATGCCCTGCCCGTCCAACCTTAAGGTTGCTGGGCAGGCCAGGAGTCCCAGCGGGCTTCTGATAATACATGAAACCTCATCCCTATCATGCCCATTTTTAAAAATTTCAATAAAGTTTGTGCTTTTTATTAACATGTTCCATCTCGTGTGACACTGTCACATGAGGGGGACATGTTAATAATTTTAATATTTTTTTATTTTCAAAGATTTTTAAACTGCCAGTGATCTCCCTGAGACACCACTTAGTCTCAGGGAGCAGTGCGCTTTTTCACACGCATGCGTGAAAGAGCGCACTTTGACAGATGGGGAATCCCTCCCCTCCTCTCTCCCACCCCACCCCTCCACGCACAGGACACATGTAGCGCTTCCTGTCGGGCAGGCCTTAATTGGCCCACTCACTGAAAATGGCGGCCGGCCCCGTTTCGGCGGCGTTCGGCTGCCCACCCGCCACTGAGCCTGTGGGACCCGCCCACCCATTAAGGTAAAAATTCTGGCCTTTATGTATTAACTGCATCGGAAGTTTTTCAACTTTGAAATTCTGGATCTATGTAAATCTTGTGGACACATGATAATCAGAAAAGGTTGTTCTTAGCACTGAACTACTTGAAATGCAATAAAACAGAAACTATTTTTATTTCATTGATGGGATGTTGGCCTCACTGGCAAGTCCAAAATTTATTTTCCATCTCTAATTGCACTCAATTTGTTGGTGAATTGTCTTTATTTTATTCTTTCATGGGACGTGGGCATCACTGGCTAATCTAGCATTTATTGCCCATGCCTAATTGCCCTCGAGAAGGTGGTGGTGAGCTGCCTTCTTGAACCGCTGCAGTCGGTGGGTGTTGTGGATACACCCAGAGTGCTGTTAGGGAGTTCCAGAGTTTTGATTCAGCAACAGTAAAGGAATGGTAATATACAACACAGTATCGCAAATCTGGCTGTCCAAAAACTGGAGTTGTTGGAAAACAGGCCATATTGGGAACGTGCCATGCATCAATTTCAATTGAATAAAAAAAAAACTTACCTGGACAATTCAGCCAGGCCAAACTACAACAAGGGATTATTTCCCAGGCTCAATAATATTAGGTCTGAAGGAGAAACATATGGAGGATCCCCACAAGGCGCCTCAAAAGGGATTAGCGTTCAAAACCTTTTGTGATCTCTCAGGAGGAGTTAAGCAGCAGAAAGCTGCAAAAGGAACCAACACCACTGTCCTAGGTGGTAGGACAGGTTAGAGAGATTGTACTTTTGGTTGAGTTGGAAGACACAATTGATTGCGCCAAAACGTATAGGAGCCGCATATTTTTGTAATAATATGCAAACAGAAGTTCTGCTGCAGCATGATTATATCAAACCATATGGTTTGAATAACCATATAACCATGGTTATATTGAATGTCTGTCATCATGCTCAGTGTTCTGTATGTTGTGCCTACAGTGAAATAATGCAGCTTACAAAACAGAACAAATGTCATCTCTTGTAGTGTTAACCTGGTCCACCTTCAGAGTAATTGAAGAAGCACACATTTATAAGAAATAGGTATCCAGTCTGGAACACAAGGTACTGTTATTGCTGCACTCCCACAACCTCATACCTTGCTGGTAGATACGGACCAGTGGAAGTCAACATTCCTAAAAATCAGGCAACCAGATTACTTCAGAAAACAACTAGAAACTTATTAGGTAAATGTGGCAGACCTGAATTCATATTTTGACAAAGGATCAAGAGACTGCAGGTATCAGATGATGCTTCTTTTTCAGAAGTCACATTAGCAGCTGTAGTTATAGATTCACAGCAGTTACAAGCAAGAGATAACATTCACTTGGGAAACTCCAGGAATTTTTATGGGAGACAGCAAACGTATCTGGCAACAGAGGAAGAATAGGAACAGAAACATCCAAAAGCAGCAGTTAGACCAAGAAAAGGCAAATACACCTGGCTGAGTTATAATGTCAATGTCAAATAAAACTGATCTCATTTACAGAATGTGATTTGCCGCAGAGTGCACTAAAAGAGGCATTAAGAGACAGGATATTCTGCAAGAATCCAGACTATAATCTAGATAAAATTTGATCTGGAACATAGATATTGTAAATATAAACCAGTAGTTACCTTCAGTTGTGTTAGAAAGTGTTGGCTAATATTGATTTTTGTGTTTGGAGTCCCAAGGATGATTTCAAATCTATGCTGCAGGCCCAGACGATACCTAACTTGACACAATCGTTCGTACGCCAGTGCAGCTAGTGAAATGGAGGGAATCCTAAGCAAGACCATGTAACCATGGCTGCTTGGACAGCTTCCTGTAGAATTTGTAAGGCTCTGAATTATCTCTAGTGTTTCCACAGAAGAGTAGTTCTTCATCTGTGAGTGGCCTGCAGTTACCATCATGGCTGCTGAGTAATGCTGGATTAAAATGTATGTCCAGATCACAGCACTGTGCATCTTGGGAAACCTTAAGCCAAAAATAAAAATAAATTAAAAAGTTTCTCTTTTAAAAAAAAAATCAACTTTCTCAAAGGGATAACCAACAATAAAATTTAAAGCTACATTTGTCCATAAATTAATTGATTTGGCTCTTACTGAAGCTACATGTAATACTAGTACATACTCATGTAGAATTTCAAAGCATTCAATTAACTATTGCACAGAGCTATTCACCACTTAAAACCCATCACTGTTGCACAGACACTATTTTTACATTGCTTGTTACAAAAACATTAAAAGGTTATTTTGTGCTACCTGTTGAACTATTTCTTGTTTCATTCATTTTAGAGTCAAGTGAAATGGGATTGGGTTATTGGGAATCAAGTGTCAAATTGATAAAAGGATTTCTGAATCATCTGGAATAAAAGCAGCAAAGTCTCATGCCACCTAATCTGATATGTACAATTGAAAAAAATCAATTTTGCTCAAAAATGGTTAATTCACACGCAAAAGGGGAAAATCACGATTGATGGTGACGGAAAATCAAAGGCAAAGGACATAAAAGGATAGGAGAGATGGGAAGGATCAGAGGTGACAAAAATAGGAAGGAGAGGAAGTAATAGTCAACATGATGCATTGTTTCCCTTAATAACTATATGGCTCAGGTATGACCTCCTTCCTGTGATGCTTAGGTATGACCATTAGATGGTGCTATAACAGTTTTAAAATAGAACTCTGGGTATCATTCATAATAAAAGGACATCTTGTGCATTAATTCTAGTCAACCAGGCAGCAATGCAAAACCTTTCCTCAATTAAGATTGAAGCTTCAATAAAGTTTAAACTAAAAAGGTGACAAAAGTGGGTGGGGAAAAAAAAGGACTGGAGGGTGCGACTATAACTGCTTGCAATGGTTTGATTTTATTCAAGGGTCCTGATGGTAAGTGAAATGCTCTCGCTTTTCCATAAACAGAGTTTATGGAAACAGAGGATGGAGCACACCTACCAATGTGTGGTGCAAGTGGCAGTTATACTAGGTCATTTTAACAATCAAGTAAAAGCTCATGGTATGGGCTTAAATTGTCACATTATTTGAAGACGTTTTACGAGAATCCACTTCGATGTTATTGTTCTAATTTATTTTCAAACAATGTTTAATTAGTTTTAATTACGCCTCAATTTTGCCTGTAATTGGCATCAGATTTCTAATGAATAACTGGATGCCACGATTCTCTTTTTAATACTCACTCTCCAAAAAAAAACATAACATCCTGTTATACCAGCCTTAACGTGACAGCACATACTGAACACTCCAATCTTAGCACGCTCCATCTACCCTTGTGGAGCCCATACTGATAACTCCAATTTGAGCTCTTTTCTGACGAAACATAAGGATCTGAAATGTTAACTTTGTTTCTCCACAAATGCTGCCTGCCCTGATGAGTATTTCCAACATTTTCTATTTTTATTGTAAGAGATTTAAGGACAGATGGTCAAAAGCTTGAACAGGTAGGCTTGAAGGAGTGTCTTAAAAGGAGAGAGAAGTGGTAAGGTTTATGGAGGGAAGCCCAAGGCTTAGGCTATAGGTAGCTAAAAGTACAGCCACCAATGGTGGGACAATGAAAATCAGGGAGGTGCAAGAGGCCAGAATTGGAGGAGCACAAAGATCTCAAAGAGCTGGAGGCGTGGAGAAGGATACCTGACTATGCTTCATCTATTCCAGTATATCACAAACTGAACTCTCTAATCTGAGCGTGCTCTATCTACCCCACTGAATCCTAGGTCGTTGCAGCACAGAGGAAAGCCATTTGGCCCATCGTGCCCATGCTGACTCTCCTAAGGAGCAATTCACATACTGCCACTCCCCTGCCCTCTCCCCACATCCCTGCACATTCCTCGTTTTCAGATATTTAGAAAATGTAGAAAAATTTATGGCACAGGAGGAGGCCACCCCTGTTCATTGTTCCTGTGCCAACCATAAAACAAGCCACCCAGACAAATCCCATTATCCAGCACTCAGTCCATAGCCCTGGAGGTTGCGGGACTTCAGGTGCACATCCAGACACCTTTCAAATGAATTGAAGGTTTCTACCTCTGCCACCCTTTCAGGCAGAGAGTTCCAGGCCCCTACCACCCTCTGGGTAAAAACAACTTGCCTTATCTCCCTTCTAATCCTTCTACCAATCAATTTAAATCTGTGCCCCCTAGTCACTGACCTCTCTGCCAAGGGAAACAGCATCCACTCGCTCCAGGTCCCTCACAATTTTGTACATCTCAATAAAATCTCCCCTCAGCCTCCTCTGTTCCAAGCAGAACAACTTCAGTCTATCCAATCTTTCCTCATAGCTGCAATTTTCCAGTCTTGGGAACATCCTCGTAAATCTCTTCTGTATCCTCTCTAGTGCAATTACATCCTTTCTATAATGAGATGGCTAGAGTTGTGTGCAGTACTCAAGTTATGCCCAAACTAGTGTTTTATATAGCTCCAGCATAACCTCCCTGCTCTTATATTCTATCCCTTGGCTAATAATGGGAAGTATTCCAAATGCAATGTATTCCAGTCCCCCACCACACATTGAACAACAATTTGTATTGATATAGCATCTTGAACATAGCAAAACGTCCCAAGGCATGAGTGTTCATGAGTGCTGAACCACATTGAGCCGCATAAGGAGGTATTTATGGCAGATAACCAAAAGCTTGATCAAGGATGTTTTAAGGAGAATCTTAAATGAGGAGAAGTAGAGAGACAAAGTGATTCAGAGAGGGAATTCCAGAGTTTAGGGTCTAGGTAGGTAAAGGAACAACCATTAATGGTGAACCAATGAAAATCAGGATGCACGAGATACAGAATTGAAGGTTGAGGAGAGTTTGGAGGATTGTAGGGCTGGAGAAAGTTACCTGAGCATGTTCCATATATCCCAGTACCACAGCACCAAGGGAGCTGGTAAGGTAGTAGTATTGTCACTGGACTAGTAATCAAGGGACCCAAGGCAGTGCTCTGGGGACCTGGGTTTGAATGGCAGATGGTGAAATTTGAATTCAATATTAAAAAAAATCTGGAATTAAAAGTTTAATGATGACCATGAAACGATTGTCGTAAATACCATTTAGGGAAGGAAATCTGCCATGTGACTCCAGACCCATAGCAATGTGGTTGACTCTTAAATGCCCTCTGCAATGGCCTCAGTTCTCAAGGGCAATTAGGGATGGACACTCAAGGGGCTAATTCCACCGCTGTTGGTATTATCCATGCAGGAAGCATGACAAGCAAAGACATTTGGGGGGGGGGGTTTCTTGCGGGCGCTCAGGGTGGCTCTTCAAAGGCACTCCGTGCCTGATCAAGGGTCCTGGGATCGGGAAGGGGGGCCCCATGGAGACACACCCCACTCCCCTTGCAGCTCCTTTCCTCCCTCCTTCCCGTTACCCCACCCTGTAACTCCTACACCACCCCCCCCCGCCCCTTCGCTATCACTCACCTGTGGCCTGGGATACAGTGACGATCCTAGGTCTTGAGTGAGTGAGTGTCATACTGGCAGCAGCCACCTCCTCCCCAGTGGCGTTGCTGTTCAATAGAGCTGCTGGCCTCTAATTGAAAGGCCCGCCGTGGTCCAGTTAGGCGCCTAAGTCGCACTTAATGCTTTCCCTGAAAGAGCCGATGTGGGGCTTTGGCTGGCTCCCCAGCAGGCGGTCAAGACCCCTGTCACTTCCATTAAATCCAGCCCACTAAATGCTAGTGTAATTGGGCTGTTTTAGTGTTGCTGCACTTACCTGAAGTCTCATAATTGCACTGAAGGTATCGCAGACCTCAGCTCTCTTTGTGGTATCTTTTCCCTTACAAATAAGTGAGATAATCACACTGGGCTGATCTGACTTCTGGCGTTAAATGTTGTCATGTCGACCTTATTTCTGTGTAAATCACCCACCTTTCTTCTACTGCAGTAACCATTGCTTCAAATGAACCGTCATATCTCAACAATGGAAGCTTGTGCCCAGAGTAAGTGGAATCAATGAAGTCTGAAAGCCCAAAGTACTTATTGTTTTCCTGGTACAAGTTCACTCCCTAATCAGGTGCAAAGAACAGGATAAAAGACAGCAAAATTAGTCAAATACAATGTAATCCCCCAAAAATTAAATAAACTCTTAGATCTACAACATAACAACGGATAGAATTTTATTACCCCCCCGCCCCCACCACCCACCCTCTGCCCTGCAGGGTGGGGATCCTGCCACCTTCCTGCCTCCACCTGATTAAGTCCAGGGTGGGAAGGCTCATGGGCAGCCTTCCTGCCAGGATGCTAACTTAGGCCCTTAAGTGGGCAATTAAAGCCTTCTTAAAGGCCTCAGCACACTGCCGCTGGTTGAACACCAGCAGCGCATGGTCTATTACTTCATGAGAAGCCTGAAAAGCAAACCCAAGGCAGACTCCCGGGGCCTCCCTCATTCAAAGGCACTTAGTGTCTGGGCCAGCCCTCTGCCCTTTCTTCTGACCTCCTCCCGCACCCCTAGTCAGCGACCCCTCCCCGGAACCCCGAACATGCCCTCCATCACTTGAGGCCCGGGTTTCTTGCAAATCCTAAGCCTCTGGTGGGTGCATTACCAGTAGCTACCATCACTCCCAGTGCTGCTGCTTGTAATGGAGAGCTGCCAGCCTCTGGTTAGCGGGCTCCTCTCAAGAGGCAGGATTTCTTCCCTGGGGGTCCTAAATCCTGAGAAAGGCCCACCGCTGGCCATGAAATGAACCTTCCCCAATGGAGTCATCAAGAGTGCAGAGGTCTCCCTGAAGCACAGAGGTGCCTCAGGGAGATTTATTTAAGTTATGGAAATTTGAATAAAGGTGGGGAAAAAAAAATTAAGGACATTAAGGAAACTGTAACATGAGCTTGGACTTGTCCATTGTTTACTTCAAAATTTTTTATTTAACTAATAAACCCTTCATGAAGCCTCATCCTGCTCGTGGATGAGGTTTCATGAAAAACGCGAAGGCCGCCTGGGCTCTTCGCCTGCCCCCCGCCAACCTTAAGTTTGGATGGGCAGCTCAGTTAATTACTTTTTAACAGGCCTTAATAGGCCTTTGACAGTTCGGCGGGTGTGCAGCTGACTCAGCTGCACGCCCGCCGAACTGAATATCTGGATGACGTGCGGTGACATCAGGACGCCGCCCGACGTCACAGCGCGTCACTTTACGTGTCGGCAAGCTGGGAAAATGCTGCCCATAGTGTCAACTGTAAAACAGTTCTTCAATTTCCATTGAGTGAATGCTAATGAGAAAGTAATTGTTGCTAATAATGAAACTGAAAATCCATGCTAAATCTGAACTATCAGTGACAACATGTTTTCCAATCCATTTCAGGTAGCAATGATTTATCTGCAATAGATTAATTACTGAAAACTGTTTTATCTTTAACTTTTTCTTTCAATCTGCTATTCCGCACATACGTATATATAATGCTACAATGGAGTGCAGCGCCTAGAAGCCAAGTCAAGAGAGGGTAAAGTTTGAGACTAAGTGAATGTGATTATCAGCAGAGGTCAGCTCTGAAAAGCTTAATCTTTTGCGTGGAAATTCACTGTTCCATTGAAAAAAAGTAAAAATGACATTAAAAGGTTATTTACAGATAATTATCAAGGTATCAATGAAGCTGGACATGGCTTTGTCCACAATTCGCGCTTCACAATAAGTTCTTGATCTGGGTCAAGCCTTCAAGTGCCCATATTCCCTTTGGGAAAGGAGGTAGAGAATTCACTCAGGCTGGTTACTGAAGAGATACTGGCTAAGGTTTATAGGCAGATTGGTTGTTCACCCTTCAGGTTAGGAAATGGGTATGCAGTGTAAAGACCCTGAGAAGTCCAAAAAATTGAATGTAGTAGAGAGGTTAAACTGATCTCTGCATATTCTGGTAATTTTTTTGCAACCAATTTAGATCACCTTCAATAGGTACTATTTTGCTTCAATTTCTTTAATTTTGAGAATTAACAGCACTTTCCGCTGCTCCAATCAATCGACTATTCATCCCTTGAGTGTGTTTACCGGCTATTCCATTGTATGGGGAACACATAAGCACAGCCATTGTTTCATCTACACTTTTCAAAAGTGCTCACTGGATGATGATATGAATCAAAATCCTTGGCTGGTTCTGCCCTTTCTGGTCCCAGGTGGTATTTTCTGCCACCTGGCAAATTTAAGAAGGGAAGATCAAATACTTTCTTTTTCCCAATTGTTTTATTAATCCTTCAACCTAAAAATTCTAAGGATCAGCAGGAAGGTTGCTAGTTCCTTAATATGCTATCACTCCATTGTAGCAACACTGAAGAATAGTTAAATATTAGGAATGGCAAACATATCAGTAAAATTTACATTGTTGCAGGACGATGGCCAATGGACCTCATTATAGGGGCTGATGTAGGTCTGCTGTGTTTGAAGAGCGAAGGGGAAGGACGTAACTTGGAGTGTTAACACATTCAGTGCTTCTTTCATTTCTTTGCAGTTTACGATTCGATCAGCCGAGCCCAGAAATGGTTCACTTTGTGGAAAAGCTCCCCCACTAAAGCCAAGACAAAAACACAATAGTGAGAGCTAATGAGATCATTCAGGAAATTCATAAACACAGGCGCAGAAAACTGCCCTCAGAATACAGTAAAGTATCACCCAATACAAACAAATCGCAAGGAAGTTAAGAACAGGGAAAGTAAATGTTGGTTCATTGCTTAAAGTCTAAAGAGTAAAAAGACATCAGAAATAAGTGAAACCACCATAAGTTAAAAGTTAATTTAGTGCTGAAGTGTCACATGCGTTGTATCTATTTTGACTGTACACCCAATCTGAGAAATCTATTCGTCTTTCATTATAACTAAACCCCAAGCAGTTTGTGGTAACACTACACTGCAGAAAGGTGAAGCCTTCTCTTACATGGCTTATTAGCACTGTACTTGCATCAACACATGTCACAATCATCAATCAAGTTCCCCCAGAAATAGAAACCGATTCAAACAGGGAATGTCTGAGTGATCCCTGGCAGCTGAAAGTCTGCATCTTCCCTCCCTTGTCCCACCCTCAGGCAATGAAGTTGATAAATGTGAGCAATGAATGATGTGACTTTACTTAGTCTATGTACCGATGAGCAAGCAAAAAATATAAAGCAATTACCACACTCCTTAGCACGTGACCAGATCAATTAGCAGCACTTTTATTGTCTGTTCAGCTCAGCCAACACTTTTTCTTTTACTATTTTTCCCACGGTAGGGCTAATGCCTAACTACTACACTGGCTTGGCCACTTGAGGATTTTGAAACTGCTTATTGAGTGCTTGAAAAAAATTGCTTTTCTAACTCTTCAACACATCATACTAAAATAAAGAGGCCACTGTATTGCTGTTACAAAATGTCAAACTACAAGCAATGACAACCTGAAAAACTGATAGATCTGATGAAAGAAAAATCACAGCAATTTTGACTATAGCCAGACCTGTCTTTGCGTGTTCTTCCCAGAAAGCTGATTTTAGCCCTTCTCACCTGTTTATTTCACTATTTTAAAAAGACACTCTCATTGATACAAACCCATTTACTACATTTAAATTCCTTCAATCTTAATCCCTTATTCGTTCAACCTTAGCTCCTTAATCTCTTATAATAAAAAGTATTCATAGTCCCACTTCAAAGACTTTATAAGCACTTAGAGCTGTCGATCAAACTGTGAACTAACAGACACCCCACTGTGACAATGATAGATTGTAAAATCAGTCATGCAGCACTAATCCTATAATTATAACCCTCAGGCTTTTGTCAACACAGCGTCAAATAGCAAGCACTGATTTTTTTCAACACTGCAGAGAGTTTTTTTCAAATATGCAAAGGGCAGGAGTTTTAAATGCCTTAAGCTTGACAGCTCCCTTGGCAGTTCCAATGAGCTTGACAGTTTCAACGAGTTTACCCACTATTTACACACATTCATGGGGAGTATTTTTCCTATGGCAGGTGGGCTGGGCAGGAGCGGGCACGGAGCCAATTGCCGCCCGCGATTGGCTGCACGCCGCCAGTTTACACGTCTTTTAGCAATCTCAAAGGGCAATTGACCTCTCTCAAAGGGCACCTTATCTCTCCCAAAGGGCATCTCACCTCTCCCAAAGGTGCTCAGGACCATATCCAAAAGGGTACCTTACCTCTCCAAAAGAATACCCAAACTCTCCAAAGAACTCCACTAACTTTAGATTTTCTGATGTTAAGTCTAAAGTGCACAAGTTGTAACTCTGACATCCCACTACCAAAAATTGGATCTGACCGAAGGCAGCTGCACTTTAACATGTGCGGTTGACTCCGTGAACCACGGGTGTGTAAAGTGCAAACCGCCCCCATCCCCTCCCCTCCTGCGAAAATGGTGAGGGCCAGGTTTGGGGCAAGACTTCCCGATTCAGGCCTCCAGTATATTTTGGCTAAGCCAAGGACCCTCTGTGTCTGTGTAAAAATTTAGGCCTAAATGTTATAAAGGTTGATCTCTTTCTAAAATCTAGTCAAGTTTTGTATTTCACATTCAACTTAACTTGAACCTTAATTGGTAGTTTCTTTCATAGTGTGAGACAGTGATAAACAAGCCGTCTGCTAATGGCAGCTGCACAGTTAGAACTGGTAACCTGGTCAGCAGGAGCTACCTCAGACCTTTGGAATTCCGGCGTGTATAAAAATTGGAGGCCTCTGCAAATGTACAAAGTAAGTAGCATGGAAGCCAGTTTGACTGACTACTTAACTTGAGAATTTAGTGAGTGAGAAAGTTTAATGTAGAGAGGGAAGAGGTACTGTTCCAGTCTTTTATAAGACGGAGAGCGAACTAAGAGGAGAGAGAGGCAGTGAGACCTGAGGGCGAAGGTCTAGAGGCATTAATTAGGTGAGCAAGTAGGTGATTGGCTGTTACAGATTTCTTTCTCTAAACTGGGGCAGGAATTTAAACTGAGACCAGGGAGAAATAGGCACTGTATTGGGAGGTATTAGCACTGTATTGGTGCTGGTGGCTGTATAGCTTAAATAGACTATTTTAATGGAACTACAAATAATCATTGAGTAATAATATTTCAAAAATTGAAACCCTACTTAAAAACAAAATATAACAGAGGGTAGGGTGGGTCATGTGTTGCAGCTGTAGCAAACCAGTGCAGTCCAAAGCAACCATATCTGCATTAAGTGCCTGCAGCTTAACAAATTTGGGCTTAGAGTTGATGAGCTTTGGACACTGCAGTGCATCAGGGGAAGAGAAAGTTACCTGCTTTGTTCTTATACTTTGTTCCAGGAGGCAATCACAACCCTAAGGGTAAGTACTTCAGGTTTGGTCTGTGATCAGAGACAGGAGGGTGTGACTGCGAGCGAGGTAGGTATGGGGATCCAGAAAGATTGCATTGGAAGAACCTTAGCCCTTACACTTGTCCAACGGGTACAAGGTTCTTACAACCAATGTGGACCAGCGCAGAGGGGGAAGAGAAAAATGATCACAGCACCATCATACAGAGAGTCATCCGAGTGGGGGGAGTAAAAAGGGATGTATTTATAGTAGGGGACAGTATAATTAGGGGAACAGATACGGTTCTCTGCAGCCAGAAGTATGAGTCCCAAAGGCTGTGTTGCTTGTCTGATGCCAGGATTAAGGACAGAGTGGAAAGGACAGAAACCAGCTGTTGTGGTCCACGTGGATGCCAACAACTTGGGAAGGACTGAAAAAGAGGCTCTGCTGAGGGAGAGTGAGCAGCTAGGGGCTAAATTAAAAAGCAGAACTACAAAGGTAATAATCTCTGGTCTACTATCTGAGCCCACAAGCAGATTTACGTAAGGTAAATAACATCAGAGTTGAATGTGTGGTTCAAAGATTGGTGTGGAAGAAGTGGGTTTCAGCTCATGAGGCATTGGCACCAGTACTGGGGACAGAGGGAGTTGTTCCATTGGAATGGGCTTCACTTGAACCATGCTGGAACCACTGCCCTGGTGAATTGAATAACTGGGGCTGTAGAGAGCGCTTTAAATGAAATATTGGAGAGAGGGTTCACATGAGAAGAGTTTTGGAAACTTAAAGAGAAAGGACAAGGCAATGGTGCAGTGTAACAATACAAGTAATGATCACAGGAAGGGACAGCACACGCAAACATAAGAGTGCACCAGCAAACAGGGTTAGAGTAAGGAAAAATGGTAAAAGAACAGAATTAAAGACTCTTTATCAGAATGCACGCAGTATTAGCAATAAGCTAGATGAATTGATAGCACAAATAGAAATAAATGAGTATGATATAGCCATTGCAGAGATGCGGTTGCAAGGTGACTAAGGCTGGGGACTGAACATTCAAGGGTATTTGACATTTCAAAAGGGCAGGGAAGTAAGGAAAAGGAAGTGGGGTAGTTCTGTTAATAAAGAATGCGATCAGTAGTGTGAAATTACCTTGGCTCGGAAGATCAAGATGTAGAATCAGTTTGGGTGGAGGTAAGAAATATCAAAGGAAAATCACTGGTAGGAGTAGTTTATAGGCTTCCTAACAGTAGCTAGAGTAGAGTATACATTAAGAAATAATGGGGGCTTTCAAGAAAGGAACTGCAATAACCATGGGTGACTTTAAACTTCACATGGATTGTAATTAAGTTTGCTGATGACACAAAGATAGGTAGAAAAGCAAGTTGTGAAGAGGACACAAATGGCGGGATCTTCTGACCCCTCCCACCGGCGGGATCTTCTGGTCCTGCCGAAGTGAATGGAAGTTTGAATGGCTTTCTCCATCTGCCATGGGGAAAACTCACCATTGGGGGGGGGGGGGGGGGGGGGGGGGCGTGGAGGGTTGTGGGGCGGTGCGCAGAAAATTCTGGCCAAAGAGTCTGCAAAGAATACAGATAGGTTAAGTGAGCGTGCAAAAATTTGGCTGATGGAGTATAATGTGGGAAAATGTGAGGTTGTTGACTTTGGCAGGAAGCACGGAAAAGCAGAATATTATTTAAATGGAGAGAGACTGCAGAATGCTGCAGTACAGAAGGACCTTGTACATGAATCACATAACACCTGCATGCAATTCAGCAAGTAATTAGGAAGAGAAATGGAAAGTTGGCCTTTATTGCAAGGAGGATGGAGTATAAAAGTAGGGAAGTCTTGCTACAACTATGTAGGGCGTTGCTGAGACCACACTTAGGGCACTGCCTGCAGTTAGTTTTGGTCTCCCTTATTTAAGAAGGAATATACTTGCATTGGTGGCAGTTCAGAGGAGATTCACTAGGCTGATTCCTGAGGTGAAGGGGATGTCTCATGAGGAAAGGGTGAGCAGCTTGAACTCATTGTAGTTTAGAAGAATAAGAGGCGACCTTATTGAAAATTAGATGATTCTAAGGTAGCTTGACAGGGTAGATGCTGAGAGGATGTTTCCCCTCATGAGGGAATCTAGAAGTGTTTCAGAATAAGGATCTTCCATTTAAGATGGGGATGAGGAGGAAATTTTTCTCTCAGAGGATCATTAATCTTCAGAATTCCCTACCCCAGAGAGCAGCGGAGGGTGAGTCATGGAATAGTTAGATAGATTATTGATCTATATAATGTAGTCAAGTGTTATGGGGGCAGGCAGGAAAGTGGAGTTCAGGTCATGAACAAATCGACCATGATTTTGCTAAATGGCGGAGCAGGCTCGAGGGGCTGAATGGCCTACTCCTGTTCCTAATTGTTATGTTCTAGGATGTCAATGGGGCCTGACTGCAATTTTAAGCCAATCCCTACACAAGGACTTTCCTACCAGGCCAACCATGGCACCCAGCAAAGAGAGAGGCAGAAAATTAAGCAATATTTAAAACTTTTCTGTTTCTTTGTGAGGCAATAACGCACAGGCTCCTCCAGACTCCACAAGGAAGCCTCAGGCCTCCCTTGCAGCTGGCTTTCTTCTTCCTCCCTGACCACAATGCTCTCCCAACGGCTTTCCTAAATACTCTCATATTGCTTTGGGTCCCCGCATGTGGCTTACCACTGCCCAAAATGCCGATCCCACCCGGCTTCCTGTTGGGCTTGGTCAAGAGGCTAATGGGTGCCCTTGCAGATGGTGCCCTTGAGTTATTATCTCATTTGCCTTTTCTTTTTGGCCACCACCTACATGACTCCTGCTGGAAATGAAAATCAGGGCTTAGCTGTCTCAGATCGAAAATGCTTATCATCTGGGATGTCCTGTGGCACAGCAGCAAACCGTGCAATTTCATCTTTGATGAGGAAGGTTGTTCAGGCATATTGTTAGCACAGCCAATCAGGGTTCCGCGTTATTCTTCCCTGATCATGCTACACATGGACTGCACTGGGAACAACACAGGAAACAACACAGGAAAACGCTCCAAAATCCTTGATACATAGCCTTCACCTTAATTAGTATGAAATGCGAATATATCAAAGAATACATTTTTTTTAAAAATACATCCTCAATAGTTTAGTCCATTTGATGAAGAATGTTAAGTATTGTTTCTTCTATTCACATATCTGTTGAGTTAAATGCTCTCCCTGCTGCTTCACAGAGTCCTGATACTATGGATTTGAAATTCAAGCTGTCCTCAACTTCAGCTCTAACAAGTGGCTTCATAGAGTCACGCCCGGGTATTAATTAGAAAACATTAGCAACTTTAAAATTCTGCATTGGCTGAATGCACCTCAGTACCAGCTAAATCTTAATGCCTTCAAATTAGCATCCCAAACATAGCAGAGTGTCGACATTCACAGCTCCCCTAACGTGAGTCCCCGAACTAGAACTTTTAAAATACTTTCACGGGATGTGGGCAGAACTGGCTAGGCCAGCATTTATTGCCCATCCCTAATTGCCATTTAGAAGATGGTGGTGAGTTGCTTTCTTGAAAAGCTGCAGTCCATGTGGTGTAGGCACACCCAGTGTGCTGTTAGGGAGGGAGTTCCAGGATTTTGACCCAGCGGCAGTGAAGGAACGAAGTTATATTTCCTAGTCAAGATGGTGAGTTACTTGGAGGGCAACTTCCAGCTGGTGGTGTTCCCATCTGTCTGTTGCCCTGGTCCTTCTAGGTGGTAATGGTTGTGAGTTTGGAATTTGCTGTCTTGGAGGCTTGGTGATTTCCTGCAGTGCATCTTGAAGATGGTACACACTGCTGCTACTGTGCATCGGTGTTGGAGGGAGTGAAGATTTGTGGATGGGTGCCAATCAAGCAGGCTGCTTTGTCCTGGGTGGTGTCAAGCTTCTTGAGTGTTGTTGGAGCTGCACTCATCCAGGCAAGTGCAGAGTATTTCATCACACTTCTGATGTGTGCCTTGTAAATGGTGGACTGGCTTTGGGGAGTCAGGAGGTAAGTTACTCGCCACAGGATTCCTAGCATCTGACCTCCTCTTGTAGCCACAGTATTTCTATGGCTAGTCCAGCTCAATTACTGGTCAATGGTAACTCCCAGGATGTTGATAGTGGGTGATTCAGCATTAGTAATGACATTGAATGTTAAAGGGTGATGATTAGATTCTCTCTTGTTGGAGATGGTTATTGCCTGGCACTTGTTTGGCATGAAAGTTACATACCACTTGTCAGCCCAAGCCTGGATATTGTCTAGGTCTTGCTGCACTTGGACATGGGCTACTTCAGTATCAGGAGAGTTGCAAATGGTGCTGAACATTGTGCAATCATCAGCGAACATTCCTATTTCTAACCTTATAATGGAAGAAAGGTCACTGATGAAGTAGCTGAAGATAGTTGGGCCTGGGATATTACCCTGAAGAACTCATAAGAACATGAGAAATGGAAGCAGTATTAGGCCATTCAGCCCCTCAAGCCTGCTCTGCCATTCAATAAGATCATGGCTGACATGCCCCAGGCCTCAACTCCGCTTTCATGCCAGCTCCTCATGGCCCTCAACTCCCCAATATTTCAAAAATCTATCTACCTCTTCTTTAAATACTTTCAGTGATCTAGCCTGCATAACTCTCTGGGGTAGAGAATTCTAGACATTCACTACTCTCTGAGAGAAGAAATTCCTTCGCATCTCAATTTTTAATGAGTGTCCTCTTATTCTCTGAAACTATGTCCCCTGCACTAGTTGAACCCATTTTTGGACTTCTCACCATATTGCCCGCTCACACCGCCAAACACGCCTGATGCCAGCGGGCATGGAAAATTCCACCCAATGTTGTTTAACAAAACTTTGAAATAGGAGGATCAGTGTCAGCTTGGCTTAAAAATTAGCTTAGGAACAAAGAAATAAAGTATTGGTAAATGGTTGTTTTTCAGACAGGAGGATGGTCATTAGTGGTTTCCCCAAGAGTCAGTGCTAGAACCACTGCTTTTTGATGTATGATATTGGAAATACAGAGGAAAATTTGCTGGTGATACTAAACGTGGAGGTTTGGCAAACAGTGAGGATGATACCAATAAACTGCAACAGGATATAGATATAGACCAGCAGAATGGGCAGACAACTGGCAGATGGAATTGAACATAGAGAGGGGTCAGTGGTGCATTTTGGCAGAAGGGATAGAGAGTGGCAATATATACTTACAGGCACAGTTCTATAGAGTCTGCGAGGACAGAGGGACTGTTCGTATGCATGGATCTTTGAGCAAGTGGTTAGCAAAGGGTATGGGATCTTCAGCTTCATGAAGAGGCACTGAGTACATAAGCAGGGAAGGTCCGCTGAACATCTACAAAGCTCTGATTAGGCCACAACTAGAGTACTGCATCCAATTCAGGTCACCACACTTGAGGAAACATGTGGAGGTCCTTGAGAGGATGCAGAGCAGAACTTTCAGAATGGTTCCAGGAATAAGGGACTTTAGATAGGATAGGTTGGAGAAGTTGGGGTTGTTTTCCTTGGAGACAAGGCAATTGAGGAGAGATTTGACAGAGGTGCACAAGATTATGACAAATTTAGATAAGGTAGGGTGGCCAGTTAGCTCAGTTGGCTGGACGGCTAGCCTGTAGATCAGAATAACACCAACAGCACAGGATTTGATCCCCATTCTGGCTGAGGTAGACTTGGGCCTGCCTCCTTGCCCTGCCCTGTGGTAAAATCATAACATAAGCCGTGGTTTGGCAACCTTCAGATTTGAAGGTTTTGGGTGACAAAATACAGGTGGGATGCAAGGAAGAACTTCTTTATGCAGTGAGCGGTAATGACCTGGTATGCATGGATGACAAAAGGTGGTGAAATTGGAGGCTATCAATCATTTCAAGAAGAAATTAGATGGGCGTTTGAGGAAAATAAACTTGCAGAGCTATGGGGATAAAGGGGGGAATGGAACTGACTGAGTTACAGAGAGCAGACATGGACTCAGTTAGCCAGATGACCTCTTGCTATGCCATAATGATTCTATGACTTCAGCCATGACTGCCAACTCCAGAAGAGGAAAGGATCCCATGGCCTTGTTTGAAAAACAGAAGGAAGATGTTGTCAGCTTTGATTCACTGGTAGCATTCTCACTCGTGTGTCAGCCACTCCAGAGACTTCATTCAGAGGGAGTGCTGAAGTGTAGCCTTCAGGGTGAGATGCTAAACTAAGGGGCACTTCCCTCTCAAGCAGATGTAAAAGATCCCACAACACTATTCAAAGATGATCAAGGGAGTACTCCTGATGGCTTAGCCAATAGTTATCCCTCAAACATCATCACAAAAAGAAAATCTATTCATTTAACTAACTTCTACATGAAGGACCTCTGGCCAATATGCTTCCCTTCATTATAACAGCAGTTGCACTTTAAAAGTACTTAAATGGCTGTGAAGACTTTTGCTATGTGCTAAGGCCAAGAAAGATGCTATATAAATGCAAGTTCTTTTTTGCTCCTCCCAGTATCCTGGTGGACGTTCCTCACTGGACCAACGCCCACCAAAACATAATCACAGGTCATTCATCTCAATGCTGCAGGAGAAATTTTCCTTTGTGCAAATAAATTGCCACATTTTTCTACATAACAAAAGTCGCTGTGATGAACAATGTGTGAAGCATTCTAAGTTATTTCTGCCAGACAAAGAACGTGTTTTCTTTTGGGTACTAATGGAGCAAGTGTTATTTTTCTTTTACTTGCAGTTCCAAAGTTGCTTCTGGGATTAGGCTGGTGTAATGCATATTAACACTGGTTCTGGGCTAATAATATTCTTGCTTATTAAAGCCTTGTTTCTCCCTGATTTCCTCGGGCTTAACTGGGACAGGGCAGTGCCATTCACGCTGCAATAGACAGTGGAAGCCACAACAGCCAAACTACCCTTGACAATGTCACTAGTATAACAGAAATTATATTCTGTTGTTGAGCAGAAAAAAAGAAACATATCGCTCCATTTTGAACAATGGTATGTAAATTTCCCAAACCAACTTTTAACTTAATATAAAATCATGAAAATAGGACTACATTTCAAATTCTAGATATGGTGCAGAGACATATTTAATCCTGCAGATGAATCATAGGATTTATCCAACCTCTGGTTCATAAACATTAAAGAATAGAAAAGATTTCAGAGTTTCACCTGGTCAAATCCCAGTGTGCATGGTCATGGATCAGTATGAACAGTGTGTAAGGGTTCTTTAATGCTCTTTGCTGAAAGGCTTCAAACTTGCTCTGAGTTTCTGCAGTAAGCTTCATTACATACTGTTCTGTGCACTGATTTGCGGTAGATTCTGCCTCCAATCCAAGTTCTACCAAGATCCCTGCAAAAAAACAGGCAAAACCTGGAGTTTACACTTGGCTAAATCCCAACACACTGTTTTAATTACAAAGGCTGCTTTGGGTGCTAAAAGGTATTCTAGGCAAGCGTAATTGTCAAAGATTAGCCTCTATTAATACGCTATTGAGCTGCTGGTGTGGTTTTTTTCAAACAAAAAATTGTTACAAGTCAGATGCAATGTCTTGATTGCTGGAAAGATCCAGATGATAACACAGATATTGAGATTTTCATCGAAGTTCCAGATATCCACCACCAGTAATAAACCCAATCCCTCTCTAATGTATCTCTTTAGGCATTGAGAAGCCTTATGATGCGCAAGTGACTTGTCTCCATATGGAGATGTATCAGTAATAGCTGATGAACGAAACTATGCTATAGATAGTTAATTATGGAACACAGTCCTTTGCTAGTGGAAATGTATAAACATTTGATAAGAGCTATAAGCTTTTTATTGAATATATACTATTTTAGCATTCTTAAAATGTTATCATTAATTAATCTTAACACATAAAATACTTATCACATATATGTTCATTTGTCCGCTTTCAGTGTTTAGAATTAGCTTTCTTTAGTCATACTGGAGACAATTTTGCTAATGACAAGGAGCTTTACCTGCTACAAAAACATACCTGGAATTTGGGTGTGGAGGTCACTTAGGCCCACAAGCAGCATCATCCAATCATTTTAATGGATGGAAACCCTTGGGGAGTCAGTTAACCTTCTAACCTATATACCCACATGTGTTTTTAGAACTAAGCTTTGTGTCAGAAGTATTCATAAAAATTTACCTTAACAAACAGATGTAAGCACATTGTGTGGCATATGTTGTACCCAACAACTTTACAATAACAGCTTCAAGTAGGACTTATGAGCAATGTGTAGTTCTTTAGTGCACTTGGATGAAAAACAGGGATCCTTTTGATTATATTTTCTAAAGATAAGTATTTTTCAGCATAAATCAAGAGATATTTTTCCTTGAGATCTGAACTCAAGACATTCGATGAGACAGCTAAAGGAAAGCTACAGGATCTCGCACTCTTCAAAAGGGATCTGTACCTAGGGCTGAATTTAAAATTTTTTATAAAGGGCAAATTTGGGTTGGGTAGGGTGTTAAAATCTCAAAAAGCTGTTTCCCAACCTACGCCAGCCCACTTTCAGCTTTAACCGATCGCAGATGTTGGCAGGTGACCAATCCAATTCACCAGGGGAAGAGTTGCAACTTGGAATGTGATGATGAGGCACTACCCACCATGACCTATACTACAAGGCCTCTCATTGCCCCCACCCCACCACCAGGCCCCAATCCCACCCCACCCCACCACCAGGCCCCAATCCCACCCCACCCCACCACCAGGCCCTAATTCCTCCCATCTCATCGGTCCTTGAACCCCCAACACAAGGACCAGAATTTTACGTTGATCGGGCAGGCGCGCATCCGACCCGAACGCATGTGAAATTGTGCAAAATGACGTCGTGCATGTGTCCTGACAGTATCGCGCAGGCAAGCAATATTGAGGTCGGCAGGCACACGCTGGAGTCACAGCCGTGCCCGCTGTCAATTAAAGGGCCAATTAAGGCCATTTAAAACCTTGTTGTCCACTATTTTACATTGCCCGCGCGATTTTATACTCGTTCCACAGGCAAAACTGGGTGGTGGCCAGCCCGTTTTTAACGGAATCTCATACAAAGGCGGGATGAAATGTCCAGGGTGAATAGAATCAAAAATGATATTTGGGGACTGATGTTTTTTTGAGGTCTGCTATCAGATGTTTGAATGTGCTGCATAGACACAGTTTGCCGCATTTTTTTCTTCTCATTTAATCTGTACAGGTCTGCAGCTCCCGGAGCTGCCCGCAGCTCGCTAGAAGCACCCACCCGCGCCCTCACTTATGTCGGCGCCAGCCCTCTTCTCACCCCCCCCTCGGCAGCGCTGAGGCTTTCTCAGCGCGCATTTCACGCTGGCTGGCCATCAACTGAGCAGCCAGCGTGAAATTGCATTCGGAGGCCGATCATGGGTGGAAGCACATTTCGTGCCCGCTTCCTGGGGCGCACGCCAAACGTTGAAATTCAGGCCAAGGACTCTGACCATCCCCCCTGCTTCGACCATCGACCAAACCACCCCCCACCAAGACAAACCACCTCCTCACTCCTGATTGATTGCCCCCTCCCAGTGTGGACTTAACTGCTATGTTGGCTACCAGGGACCAATTTCACTTCCGACTGGTGGCTGTCAATCAGGGTGTCTGAGTGGGGAATCCATTAGTCAATGGCATGATGTGGAGTTAAAACTCCAGTGTCTGGGGGGGGAATCCCAAATTGCGGGTTCCCCTGACTTTCACACCGACCCACTCCTTGCGGGTCAGGTCAGTAAAAGTTCTGCCTCGTAGTATAATTCTCCACACAAGTCACTGATGTGCATTAATAATATTCTATTCTGTTAGTCAATTATTAATGTAACAAGAATTTTATTTAAGAATGCGGAGGAACTTTTACTTTTAAGAGATTAATTAGAAAAGGCTAATTTATACAAGGGGAGTGTCTTGTCTTAAAAAAGTCCCACTTTAAACACTGACTGGAACAGTGCTTTAAACTCATTAGAACATAAATAGAAGGAAAAATATATGGTTGCTTGATTGGACCTGGTAAAATAAAATGCCTAACTACCTGTCTCAACACCTAATTAAGATTTTTTTAGCACACAAATTCTCTTAGCAGCTCTGTTCCAATTATAAACTGAACTACTTCCAGAGCTGAAACAAAGAAATGGTGGCTTGAAATTGGAACACTTACCTGACTGTCTGACACGCAGCACAGTCTGCTGGTAGGCCACTTCTGATGGAGGCACCAAAATAAGGAAGTCAACTTTCTCAAAGGAGCCCAAATCCAGATTTTGTGTGCTGGAATCAGCAATGGCGCAGACGTGGGAAAGTAACTTTCGAGCCACTGCAAGCTGAACAGGGTGAATCTGACGTGTTTCTTTGTTTGAAACTGTGGGACACAAATAGGCATTAAAAGGACAAAATCCAACGAATCCATCACTATTTTTAATCTTTCAGTTTGTTAAAATGATTAGGTTACTTAATCAGTCTGAATAAACTGACAGCAAGTTGCATGGATTTGATTTCATTCCACCAATCATCCTAACCAGAGCATACAGTCTACCACCACAAAACCGTAATTTATTCACTAACCTTCATTTTTTGAAAAAAAATGATTACTGAATGAATATTCATATCACATTAATTTTGTTTCTCATTGATCACGTACTAAAATCCTTGTCTCTCATTCCTCCACCAACTGCCACTACAGCATTGGGGAATTGCTGCCTCCTGGACTGCAAACGGGAGCTAACCCTGTGAAGCCAGGCGGTGAGACCCCAGGGCAGGGCAGCGCCAGGACTGTCGTCCCAATTGAGAATGACAACTTGCCTCCCAGAGCTGCCGACCCAAGCAGAGGGCTGGCAACTCGGTAGCAACATCACTCACGGCGGCTACTGCTGAGGCTGCTAGATAAAGGACAGGGTGCTTCTATGGCGTGAACCTTGACGACCGGGTAGATTTATTTCAGCAAGCTGGACCTCAGTGGGAATCTGGGCAGGGTACATCAATAGTCTGTCTCCTTCTTTCTCACCCAGATGGTGTGTCCACAGGATCCCATTTCCACATGTTCACCACTGAACCAATCAGCATTCTTCCATTGAACAAAGGAGCAAATGTTGACTTTTAGGATGAGTTTTAAATGTTGCATAATTAATGATCCCAAACATTTCTAATCACATGCAAACTGTAAAAGAATTAGTCTTGATGCTTACCTGAACAAATAGTGGGTCTCTGAATGACGGTGTCATCAAATTTCTTTAATGAAGCAGTGAAGGAAGAGCCTTGCCCATTCCTTGCCAGACTGCACTTTTCCAAGAGCATGTCGATATCTCCTTCTAATCAAAATAAGACAAATAAAGAAGTTAGCAAGGCAGTTTAACCCGATTTCTTCAGCTCGATTTCTCGAGCAAGTACTCGGTCTTGAATGCTGGTGAGAACGCTAGTTCAGCTGGGGGGGGTGCGGTCAGAACGAAGTCCGCGGCACTATGGCTGACTCAGCTATACAAGCGAGCAGGTGGAAGATTGAAAAAGCATTAGTGATAGGGCATTCTATAGTTGGGGGGACCGACAGGCATTTCTATGGCCACAGACCTGAATCCAGGGTGGTATGTTACCTCCCTGGGGCAAGGCTCAAAGATGAGGGAGATAGAGATTATGATGAAACAAAAAACGGAGTGTGAAGCATGTCAGGCTAATTCTTCCAGTGAGATGCAGGCCAAACACAATAGGTTGAGAAGGGAAGTGAACAGGAAAATAAGACTGGCAAAGAGAATATGAGAATAGAATGGCAGTCAACATAAAAGGGAACCCAAAAATCTTCTACCAGCATGTAAATAATAAGCAGGTAATAAGAGGTGGAGTGCTATTAGGGTCAAAGAACATGATGCATGCTTAGAGGCGCAGGATATGGCTAGAATACTTTGTACCAGTGTTTACTAAGGAAGACTAATTTGCCAAAATATCAGTAGTATCCGAAATAGTAGAAGCAGTGGATAGGGTGAAAATTGAGAGGGAGGAGATACTGGAAAGGCTGGATATACTTAAGGTAGATAAGTTACCTAGTTCAGATGGCTTGCATTCCAGGTTAGAGATAGCAGAAGGGGTTGTCATAATTTTCAAAACTTCCTTAGATATCGGGGAGGTGTCAGAGGATTGAAGAGTGGCAAACATGACACCCTTATTCAATAAAGAATGTAACATCAGTCCTAGCAACTACAGGCCAGTTAGCTTAACATCAGTAATGGGTAAGGCTTTAGGAACAATAATCAGAGAAAGATCAGCAGTCCCTTGGAGGGGTTGAGTTAATTAAGGATAACCAGCATGGATTTGTAAAAGGCAGATCATACTTGACTAGTCTGATTGATTTTTTTAATGAAGTAACAGAGAAGGTTGATGAAGGAAATGCAGTCGATGTCCTTATGGATTCATTAATAAGAAAACATTTGACAAAGTACCACATAACACAGTCCCGAAGAAGAGTCATATTGGACTCAAAACGTTAACTCTGTTTCTCTTTCCACAGATGCTGTCAGACCTGCTGAGTTTTTCCAGTATTTTCTGCTTTCATGCCTGAACAACAGGCTTGGCTCCAATTGGACAGGCAATAGTTCAGATGGAAATTATGAGGAAGTGTGTGGGCTGCACAACAGAGGAGTTTGGAGGATTGGGAGGGTGATCACAGGGGGTCAGAGTGAGATCAAAGTGGGGGGTGGGAGAAGCCCAAATGCACGTAGTGGATCACAGGTTATCTTGGTGGGCTGTGGGGCAGCAAGGGTGGAATCACTTGTGTTCCTCCTGACCCACAAGCAGAGCTGAGAAGGTGCTTGTTCCGCATTGCTGCCCTCAGCTGCTAGGCTTCCTGAAGCCAAAGTTGTTTCCCTCCGCCAGCCCCCCCAAATGAGATTCCCCAGCTCTTGGAGAATAGGTTTGTGTGAGAAACGCCTGGCAGCAATATTTTACCTGGACAAAGGCTGCTGAAAAAAGCTCCTAGTGCCCCAACTTTTCCAGTGACGAGCTCATAGTTGATTTCTTTCAGATGCTCTTTGGGGCTGAGCATTCTTTCTGCTAGGAACCCAGCTTGACGTTTTCCTACCGAGAACAGAAATAAGTGTGAATTGATAGCTGGACATAGATCAAAATAAATTAGACAGCCATGGCATCTTTATCAATCAACTTCAACAGATAGTTTTCACACTGAATTGGGATCAGACGACAAAATAGGACTTTCGGCAATCACAAAGAAAGACTGGAAACTAAGATATTCAGGGAGAAATGAAACAAAAGCACAATTTTGGGTCACTGCAGTTTTTTAACATAAACATACCTGTCTTTACATTTAATTCAGAGGATGAATAGAACTTCAAAAAATTGCTGATTAAAAAAAACATCCATAGGCAAACATGCAGAAAAATAACATTTCAAAAATATACACCCTCACACTAAGTTTACTTCATCAAGGACCCTTAACTTTAGTCAACTTCCTTTAACTCAATAAATTTATTAGTGCATTTAGCAGAGTACCGACTTAGCACTTCTGCTCAGTAAGCAACCACATACTTGCCACGTCTCAGTATATGGTTTGTAGATAAAGGTACCATTGAGTGGAATTAGTGATACAGGCTGTTATGACTGAAGTAAATTATGCCTGATTCTCTGCCAACCCCAGCTAAAAAGTCGGCAGGGGGAGCCCACTGAGAGGGATACCACAAAACCATTTAACAGCAAAGTAGCCAACCGTAGACTGGAGTCAGGAACTCCGCCTGTGAGGAGTAGGAAGTCCCGCCTCAGGTCTGTTAGCCAATCAAAGGCCGGCAGCTCTCTAGCACTTCGGGACAGAGGCATGTGACGTTGGATCGGGATTTGGGTGGGTGTTTGGCAGGTCTCACCATGTGCCAAGCTGGGAGGCCCCACAAGTGGAGTAGAGGGGGCTGGGATTTGAGGCGCCAATAGGGGAAGGCAACCTTGGGTGGTTAAAACCTTGGGGGAGGGGGTGGGGGCCCTCCGATGGCCCAGGGGGCCCATTAAGGATGGACTACCCCACCTGCCACCAGTCCGTGTAGGGAAACCTACCTGGTGTGGGCCTCTCTCATCATCAGTTAAATCCTGGTGCTGGCGGGAAGAAGCCCTTAAGTGGGAATTAATGGCGGGGAGGCTGCCAGACACCAACCCCGCCGCTGGCATAATCATGGTGGAGGCAGGGATGGGTATGTAGGTGGCAGGCTGGTCACCTGTTGGATTAACTAATCCTTTGCTTTCAAATCTGCCAGAGAGGGAGTGTAAAATCCAGTCCATTCAGAGAGTTTAATCAGTGATGACAAACTGAAGGCAATAATGATATTGGCCACCTAGAGAGGTAGACGTCCATTTGCACTGAATGACGAAGAGCATCACAGCACTCTACCGACACTAACGGGCTGAATCGCAAGCACTTCCAGACACTTTCCAAGCAATCCTCTGGTTTCAGAGCTAAAGGGATAATAATGAGGAAGTGAATATGTAAGATTGGGGCTGGACCACAACCAGGAGATCGAGGCTGGGGATGGGGCTCTGGGCAGAGTTTGGGGCTGTGGGGAACATGCCATGCTCCTCGCAGCCCAAAGGAGTGCCACAAGATTCCTGCTTCTGTGGCTAATGGGAATATCACCTCGAAAGAAAGAAATTCTCGCTTTTACTAATGTGGTGAAAGTAAGTAGAATGCAGAGTGGGTTGGATGTTTTCCAGAGTGAAATTAACAGCTTGGGCTCACAGTCTTGTTTTGTAAGATTTACTGTTCTGTGCTGTAATGTCTATATTTCAATGAAGCAAATTATATAAATACAATTTGTTATGCAATACGCTGAGATAGGTTTTACAGTATAGTAACTGCAATCCAGTTTCCATTCCATTGCTAGTCTTGTCAAATTTGACATAACAGTTAACCTTTCGATTTTTGTATCCATTTTAAGTGAATAAAATTACTCTGCAAAAATTATTCATCTAACAATTTTCCTCGCTACTAATCTAGCTGGTGAATTTTGCTGATTATTATTTTCTCTGTGCAAGCTATAATGAGCTGTCCGTATTTACATTCCGAATACCATTTGCTCCAATGAGATTTTCTTAATAATTAGTGCACTACAGCAATCCAACAAGCTTACTTTGACAGAAACTCCCAGATTGTGACTTCGAACCAATAAGGTTGGGAGCAGCATTATTATGGGAACATAATTAACAACTGGTTTCCCTCCAAATGATTTGAACATATCGCACTGTTTCTGCAATTTTCTACCTAAGAGAACCATCAGTAAACGGACTGCAAGTGGTTGAAGAAGGGGACCTACTCCAGAGGCTTGAGCATGTAGTCTAAGCTGGCACCTCGGTGTAGTACTGAGGGAGTGATGCTCTGTTAAAGGTACAGACTTTCGGATGAGGTGCAAGGTCAAGAGCGGAATTTAATAAGAAGGGCGTAGCTCCCGATGGCAGGTGAGGAAGTGGGTGCCACTTTTGCTTATGTGTTGGGAGCTGCAATGCATGCAGTTTACAATACAAATTTTAAATGGGTGCATGGGCTCATGTCCCACATGCGATCACGAAATGGGGGAATTGCTCTCAGCAGCCTGCCTCCTCCTCAGCTGCTGATGTTGGGGTCGCAACGAGACCTAGCGGTCGTAAAAGAAAAATTAAGAAGTATTGAGGGCACAACGGTGGCATGGGTGCTAAGACACTATTAAGGTATGCACATGTATATAGACATCACAATATATTTTGCTCACTTTACGACGGTGTGCATTATGTACATTTGTTGGGACTTCCTCCTTTGGGGGCCACATTGGACTGTCATGCTTCATGTTTGGCATTCGTTACTGAATGAAGTGGACAGAGGGATTTCTCACCTGTGCAGGCAACAAATTGGCAGTGTGCTAGAGGTCACTCTCTATGGGATGGTAACGTGCTTAATTTGCATTCCCAAGGTAATGCAACATGCAATATGCAGCATCTGCTGGCCTGTTCTTAAATGACTTGCCAAGCAGATTGGCCAAGGTCACTGATGAGCGTGAGAAGTGATGTGCTGTTTGTGCAATCAAGGCTTTGACAATGTGGGCAAGGAGCTGCTTGTGACAGCTTCTTTGTATCGAGTATCAATGCAAAGCTGTTATGCTCAGGGGGAGTCATCTCTTTTCATCCTGAGGTGAGGACAGTCCACCCTTCTTGGTCTTCGAGGGGTTAGAGGATGTGTGCAATGAGTTAGCTCCAGATGGAGGCTGCCAGAGGCGGGCACACAATCAGGGCAGGCAAAGGTTTGCAGGTGGGGAAGTGATGGAACGGTTGGTGCATCGCTCATGGTCAAAATGATTGAAGAAGTTATCCTTGACAGCGCTGGCCCGTCACTGCATGGCCCTGGCATCTGGTAGAGCTGCTACAAGATCTCTGTCCTCATCCTCATATTCCTCCCCGTCATCCACATCAGAGAAGGTTAGCAGCTCCTCCATGTCATTGACTGACAACACTTCTCCCCTTTGCAATGTCAAGTTGTGCAAGACACAGCAGATGATGACAACCCTGGACACCCTCTGTGGTGGGTACTGTAAAGTCCGCTGGACCGGTCAAAGCGTCAGAAATGCATTTTGAGCAATCCTATGGTCTGCTGTATAACTGACCTTGTTGAGCAGAATGCAGCATTGGAACACCCCTTGCAGGGCTTTGGGGATTATGCACTGGTGTCATGAGCCATATTCTGAGGCAACAGCCCTTCTCATCCAGGATCCAACCCTGCACTTGGGCAAGGGCCTCAAACAGCTCTGGCAGCTGAGAGTTCTTCAAGATAGATGCATCATGAATGTTGCAGTCTGGGAAATGTCACCCATGTCCCCTGTGGAACCCTGAAATGAGGTCCTGGTGTGGAGGTTTAGGGCCGCAATTACTTTTGAGGGCCACTGGCATGGGGTGCCCTCCAAAACCATGGGCTGCAGGTCTTGTAGGAGCATGCACAAAGCAGACACCACTCCTGAGAAAGCTTTATCTGTCTCTGACATTGCCACTCAGACGTCTGGGAGGTAGTTGGTGCACATTCTGAACTTGCGCTGACCCACTAATGCTCTTCAGTGATGAAAGTGGCCTTAGTCGGGTTCCCCCTGACCTCCCTCCCATTTGGCTGCTGACAGCTGATGGCCTTGTGGCTTATGTTGCAGTGCGACCACGGCCCTCCACTGGCGAATCCTCTCCTCCACTACCCAAGGTTGCAAAAAGATTGGTCTATGAAATCCATTGTAAATCGATAAAGTGAACTATGTGGAGAAGGCAGGCAAAGATATGAGCAACTCTGTTCACATGGCATTCATTCTTACAGCAGCTGCAGTTGACCAATAGAAAAGCATGACACACCCATGGGCCACACCCAGAACTCCTCCCATCCCAAGGTGGCTCCTCCCACAACAACCTGATCTCCTGCACCATAAAGATTTCCTAGCAGCACCTGGTCTCCAGCAAGGTAGCAGTTTCTTAGCAGCCATGTCACCCTGCAGCTGGAGCCCATCAACTGCCACCCTCCTTTGTCACACTCGAGCTTCCTCCCATCTCCCCGACCTCCCCAACATTACCCAGCTCCTTCCCCCAGTCATCCTGGAGCATCCAACCGTCCTTCCCCTGCCTTCACTCTCCCTCGGCCCTCCCTCAGAAACCGCTGACCTGCTTCCCCTGCAGCTAGACCTGCCCTGCTTCAAACTCAAGGTCTCTTCCCTGACTGTTGACATGTCATGTGCGGTGCAGCTGCCTCCCTTGGACACACAGGACAAGACCACTGCAACAAGGGACCCTGCCCTATAAGAATATAGGGATTAGGAGGAGTAGGTCATTCAGGCCCCCCGAGCCTGCTCCACCATTCAATAATGTCATGGCTGATCTGATTGTGGCCTCAACTCCACTTTCCTGTCTGCCGCCATAACCCTTGTCTCTGTTGTCAAACAAAACTCTGTCTATAAGAACATAAGAAATAATCCACGATCACTATCTACTAGCTACAAGATGACAAGATCAAAGCTGTCAGGTTATCTTGCATTAAACAGGCTTATTCAATTATGGTTGTCTAAAAGTATGTATATATTGATTGTACTAAATGTTTTTGATTCATAAATGACATGAATTGTTCTTTAGCTCTCCAAACGGGAACATAGCAGGTGCCAATGATCTCCTGTGCACTCGAGACCTCAACCATCTGGTATAAATGCTCCCCTTCAGGTACCTCCTCTCCTGCCCCCAAACGTGCCAGAGCCTCGCTGTGCTGCCATTTCAGGACCTGAGCACAAGACCCGCCCTTCTTTACCAACCCAACCGCTGAGCTGTTTGAGGGCCCCAGCATCACACTCTCCACCCCCGCCGCATCCTTTCCACTATCTTCCCCTGGTAACATCCCTGTGCTGCTGAGTTGGACAAAGACTAAACCTCACCTCAGATCCAAAGACTGAACAGCCTCACCTGGTGCACATGATTTTTGAGCTATTGGGAATCATGAGAAATGAGTTTCCCCATGTGTCACTGACTTAACCTTGAAGGTAGGACTGAATTTAGTGTGCTTCCCAATTAATGAGTACTCATGGTATGCAAAAGAATGGCAGATAGGTTCCTGCTATCTGGCAGTGCGTTGGCCGCTCCACTGCTGACTCACCACCCAGTTTGTCTCACAGGCTCAGCCTGACATTGGGAAACTGAGATCTCAGTTCCTGCCTAATTAAGTCCCCCCCCACTTACCATGTTTCCTGCTCTTACCGACCCTGTTTAATACCATCCAAAGCATCTATCTGTACTCCTAGGTCGACATAAAGAATCCCATGGCACTATTTGAAGAGAAGCAGGGATGTTCTCCTTGGTGTTCTGGGCAATATTTATCCCTCAATCAATATCATTATAAATAGATCATCTGGTCATGAAGCTCACTGCTTTTGTGGGACCTTACTGTGTGCGGATTGGTTGCTGTGTTTCCTACATTACAACAGCGCAGTCTGCAGTTCGTAAATTACCGAATTGGCTGTAAAGAACTTTAAGATGTCCTGAGGTCATGATAGGCACTATATAAATGCATATCCTTTCCTTATCTGCTGTGTGATTGTACTCAGTCAGATATTGTACCGCTACTCAAGCATTTACCCCAGAGATGTAATTTACAAATTTGTACCTCAGTTTCAGTAAACCCTGTGGGGCGTACTGATCTCTATGCTTGGAGTCACAGGCAACTGCCCTGAAGTGCTAATTCTGAAAACCTATACCGCTGAAGCAGCATTACAAGAACAGCAACTTACAGAATCTGTATCAAACAAAATTTGGCACAGAGGCATATTAAAAGATAATACGACAGGATAGATCCTTGGGGAGCTCCAAAAGTAGCAATGCGGGAGTAAGAGAAGCCATTGAGGTGATTCTCTGGCTATGATTGACAGCTACGCATGGAGCCAGACAAGGACGGTCCCACTCAGCCAGACAACTGAGGAGAGATATTGGAGCAGAATGGCATAATCAACTATGCCAAAGGCTGCAAAGAAAGGTCAAAAAGGTTCAAGTGGGATAGTTTACCATGAACACAGTCACACAAGATGTCATTTGCGACTTTAATGAGGGCTGTTTCATTGCTGTAGTGGGACAGGAAACCTGAGTGCAAGACTTCAAAAATGACATTACAGAATAAATGGACATGGGTTTGGGAGGTGACAGCACAGTCATGTATTAAAGCAAGACATGAAAGAATGCTCAAACCTTGCAAGTAAATTATTCTGTTTAAAAAAAAAAGCAACGCTCACACATTTCAATTACTGACCTGTTACCACCACACATGACTCAGTGCTTTGGTTCTTAGTGGTGCAAATGATCACCACAAAATTCTTTCCCTGCAATTTCCCCTCACTGAGAAGCTTAAATGTTTCTGTGAGACCTTCCGCCAATGAATTTGATGAATCCAGGATCCTGACAACGTTCTTGCAGGAGCTAGCTGCTAACTTGGCCAACCAAGTGAGTTGCTTTGGGGCGACAGTCAAGGTTGGCGATGACACATAGGGTACTGACTGAGAAACAGCTTGTTGGTATTGTTTGGTTTCGGTAAGATTAGATTCCTGCCATGCTCTCACCAATATATGTTCCAAATCCTCAAACAAAGGCACCTGATCTGGGGCTAGGATTCAAAAAAACAAATAAATACGATTTCAATTAGTAAACCAGTGCATAGTACTATTGGCAACACAATAATAGGTTAAAAAAAAGGATAATATGAAGTTACATAAGGCAAAACTGTACTGAATTCATACTGATAGGCCTAAGTCAGACTTACAAATAACTGGGGTAGGATTTTCGGGTCATCAGGTGGGCGTGGCCAGGAAACGGCCCGCCGCCAGTGATTTCACGCTGGCTGACCAATTAGCAGCCAGCCAACATGAAAGGTGTACTGAGAAGCTCAGTGGGGAGGAGGACGAGTGCAAAAGCCTGCGCATGCGTGGGGGAGTGCACACTGAAAGCTACCTGAAGGCAGAGAGCTGCCTCAGGGAGCTGAAGTATTTTAAAATCAAAAATAAAGATTTTGAAAATACGGGGAAAAAATGTACACGCAGCGGATTCACTCACCTTAAAATCTATATTTGAAAAATTCTGCCCAAAACTGTTTATTTTTTAAAATTTAATTACGGAAACCTCATCCTGCCTGTGGATGAAGTTTCCTAAAGAATCCAAAGGCCGCCTGGCCGATTCACCCGCCCGCCAACCATAACATTGCATGGGCAGTCAAAAATTCAGGTTGATTAATGGCTTTAATCGGCCTCTTAATTGTCGGCGAGTGCGCTGCCAACTCTCACGTGCACCTGCCGATTGAAATATCGCACGGGTGCGCGACGACGTCGGGACGGTCACCCGACATCATCGTGCGCTATTTCACGCTCAGATGTGTCGGGCACGCGACTGCACACCGAGCGGAAAATCCTGCCCCTGGACTTCATGACACACTCTTTGGCTGAAGAAATAATTTTCCAGTTTGGCAACATACCCTATCCCAACAAGTCATTAATACCCAGAGGAGAAGCCTTCTGAAAAATGTACTTTGCGGGAGGTGAAATGAAGTCAGTAAGACAATAAAGTCCTTTACTTGAGAGACCCCAGTGTGTAAAGCCACAGTTGACCGTAGCACAGATCAGCAAGTCAGTTGCACGACTTTGTGGCACTCCACATTTTCTGAGCTTTTGATTTTAATGGCTTATTCTTCAATCTGCTCTCCTGTCCAGTAGGAACCAACGATGGGAATGGAGCCCTACAAATTCAGGGCTTGTAATACCAGGACGGTATTTTGGGTCAGAACATCATGGCTTCAAATTGACCAACACCTGGTCAATACTCTTTGATCCAAAAGGAAAAAAAAAACACAGATCATCTGATCATTGTCATACTGCTGTTTGTGGGAGATTACTGTGCAAAAGTAGGCTGCCTCATTTCATGCATTACAACAGTGGCTACATTTTTAAAAAAAAGTCTTGGTGAGGGACGGAGGTGTAGAGGTATTGGATGTCCATTGTGAAGAGGAGGTGGTTAGCGAAATATTAACTCTTGTTTTTCTCTTTACAAGATGCTGCTAGATGTGCTGAATAATTCCAGTTTTTAATTACCATGACTCACTGTTTTCTGTGACTTCATTGGCTGCAAAGCATTTTGGGATATCCTGAGGTTATATCAGTGATTTAGACTAAAATATACGGGACACGATTAAGAAGTTTGCAGATGAGAGAAAGAGTGGTCGTGTGGTCGCTCTTAAGGAAGAAGGCTTTAGACTGCTGTAAGATATCAATGGAACCTGTCAGGTGGGCAGAAAAATGGCAAATGGAATTCAATCCATAGAAGTAAGGCATTTGGGAAGGGCAAAAAAGACAAGGAATACACAATAAATGGCAGGATTCTGAGAATTCTGTCTCATGGAATAGGAGGATCAGTGTCAGCGTAAGGACAGAATAGATGAGCACAAAAGTGGCAGATGGAATTTAACAGAGAAAAGTGTGAGATGCTGCATTTCTACAGAAGGAATTGGAAGAGATAATTTATACCTAATGGCGCAGTTCTAATGTGTGCAGGGACAGAGGGACCTGGGAGTTTATATGCATTGATCTTTGAAGGTGGCAGGGCATACTGAGAAAGTAGTTAACAAAGAGTATGGGATCTTAGTCTTCATAAATAGAATTATTGAGTACGAAAGCAGGGAGGTTATGCTGAACCTTTGTAGAGCTCTGGTTAGGCGACAGCGAGAGTATTGCATCCAGTTCTGATCACCACACTTTAGGAAGGGTGTAAGAGTCCTTAAAATTGTGCAGAGGATATTTACCAAAATGGTTCCAGGGATGACGGAATTGAGCTACAAGGTTAGGTTGGAGAAGCTGGGGTTGCTCTCCTTAGAGCACAGGAGATTGAGGGGAGATCTGATAGAGGTGTACAAGATTTTGACAGATTTAGATAAGATAAACAAAGAAAAGCCATTCCAAGTTGATGGTACAAGAGCTAGGGAACACAGGTGTAAGGATTTGGCCAAGAGATATAGAGGAAAGTGAGGGACATTTTCTCATGTAGCAAGTCGTAATGACCTTGAATGTGCTGCCTACCTTCCTGGGTGGTGGAAGCAGAGACAGTCAATAACTTCCAGAGAAATTGGATGGGCACTTGAGGGAAATGAACTTGCAGCGATACCAGGATAGTGAGGGAATGGGACTGACTGGATTGCTCTACAGAGAGCTAGCATTGACATGATCAGTCAAATGGCCTCCCTCTGTTCCGTAATGACTTTACGACACCCTAAATGTAGAGGAGCAGGGAACATTGGAGAGTATGTCTATAGATCCCTGAAGGTAGCAAGTAGATAAAAAGTGGTCAAGAAGGCATATGTGATCTTTCCTTTAATTGCTGAGTCCCACACTGTAAGAGCAGAGAAGGTATGGTAGGAATCCATTAAACATTGATCAGGCCACAACTAGAATACTTCATAGAGTTACGTTACATACCACATTACAGAAAGAATCTGATCACACTGAAAAGATTCACAAGGATGTTGCGAGAAAAGAGCAAAGATTAGTTAGAGTGAGTTTATTTTATTTTAACAGAGGAGACTGAGGGAATCTGAAATTAAAGCAAGCTTCAAAAAAATATAAATAAGGAAAAATGGTATTCTCGGGCCTGGATTTTTGCCCTGATGGAGAGACTCTCCATATTTGCGAAAATCCTGAAAATGGATGAAATTTCTAAGTCCCGCCCCAAAATCAGCCACTTGACACTTTGCATGGTTGGGACTGGAGTCAGGCTGGGCATCACACATGCGTGACTCAAGAAGGTAGCTGGCCATTTAAATCACCAGCGCTGCCACTGAAGGGGGATTTTGGAAGGCCAGCAGTGTGAAACCAGGAGTGTGCAGCTTAGAACAGGTAAGCAGAGGTCTGAATTTGGTGGATTTGTTTGAATAGCCAGGCTACCCCTTTAAAGAGATAAGGTATCCCTATGGATAGGGTCCCGGGACACATTTGGGAGAGGTAAGGCACCCTTTGGATTGTTTAAAGTGAACATGATTATGCAATTTTTATGCATAAACTTATTCATTGGAACTGTCAAGCTGTCAAAGAGCTGCTCACCTGACAAGGAACTGTCCAGCTGTCAAGGAACTGTCCAACGATACTAGGTGAGTTGGCATGGAGGCGATAAGGAAAAAGATTGAGTTGGCAAAAGTTGGGTATGGGGCAATGGGAGGTGAATGGGGACGAGTTGACATGGGGGTATGAAGGGCCCATGGCGGGGTGAATGGGGGCATGGGTTGGCACAGGTTGGCATGGATGGGACATAGGGAGTGTGTTGGGGGGAGCTGAAGGGATATTTATGTTTTATTATTATTGCTTATTTATTTCAACACAGTGCTGGAGCGCAGGGGAAGGTCCAGCGTCCAGCCTGCCTCTGCATTCGTGCCAGGGTCGTCTGCCTCAACTCCTATTTCAGTGTGCAGCTCCCATCCTCCAACCCAAAATCCGACCTGCAGGCAGCCATTTTTAGAGGTCAGATTTACCAAGCTGAAAAACGTCCTGATTCTGCAAACCCAACCCGGGGACAAAATCTGGGCCTTGATCTTTTGCAACAACAGCAGCAACAATGTGCATTTATACAGCACCATTATACTGAAAATCTCCCAAGGTGCTTCACAGAAGCATGATCAAACAGGGTTCAATACCAAGTTACATAAAGAGATGTGTGTACAGATACTAACAGCCTGCTCAAAGAGGTGGGTTTTAAGGTGTAAGTTAAGTGAGGAGGGAGAGAGAGGGAGGCAAAGCGGTTTAGGGACAGTATTCCAGAGTTTTTGCCGCAGATTTAGTGTGCCGACAAAATATAGCTTTGATTAGAATAATGAAACTCAACTACGTAAAATGTTTGCTAACTCCAGAATAATAACTCATAATTTAAGAATCAGAAAACAAAAGTGAACACTTACCAAGTTGAGCTAGGTAGTACACAGTCAGTAAAATTTGCATCTCTATGGACAATACCGTAGTCACAGAAGTACTGTGTTGTTCATATACTCGGGGGAAAGACTGAGTGTTTCTGTAGCAGCTCTGCAGCAGTGGACTGACCACTATATCATTGAGATTGCCACAAAGGTATGGAAGATTGCCATGGCCTAAAAAATGAAATGGTGGCATTTATCCTCCCTCTTCACAACCATTAATTATTTCATTTGATTAATTATGGGCATTATTAATAGACATTCACATTTGCAGTTAAAATTTCTTTATAATTACAAGTAAACAATTCGTTGCAAAGTTCTCGTTTCGGTGAATAAGTGAATTAACATTTCTGCCGTTCGACTTGGCAGACAAGAAGATAACGAGTACTAAGTAAATTATAGACTGTGATTTTATGCCCTCCATTTTACTCAGCCCTCCTCCATCTGAAGACAGCAAAGACCAAATGAAAATCTTGCAGATTGAAATCCTGCCTCCAACCCATCATATTCCCAGCTGCCATAATATTAACTAACTGTTGTCATTCAGGCAATGCACGAGGCTCCCGCCAAAAAGAAGTACTGGTCTACTTAAGATGCAGAAATCACAACCTGTTGACATTACTGGCACCACGACATAATATTAATGTGAAACTAGGAAGAGTCATATATGACAAGAAACAGGGAGGGAGAAGCCAACTGGCCAGAAGAGGTCACCTTCATTTTTCTAAAAAATTATCCTTCTCTTTAAACTCAGAGTACTTTCGTTGGGTCTTTGAGAAGTTCTTGGGCATTCCCAAACCAGCTTCCCAGGGTCACGCAAAGCAAGGGAATCCTATCTTTCCCCAGTCTTACTTTGAATGCCATGGAACACCTCCTTCCACTGACTGGCAGCAATTGTTCCCACGGGACACTGGCTATGGTCTACTGTAGACAAATTCCCTCTCTTGCCCCACTCCCCTGGGTCAGGGTAATGAATTCGGCCAGAGGAGGGGCAAGAGTCCAGGTAGTTTTATTTTATGAAACCCCACTGTTAAATTCAACAGGGCCTCCATGGCCCCAACTTGTGCCCGTGCACCAGCCGCTTCCAGGCTCACGCACAATGTACTCTTCCCTCTGTCCCCAACTCCCACCCAACAATGAAAGCTGACGCCTAAATGACTAACCTATATTAGTTTACCTTTAAAAATCACAGGTCTGGTCCGGCAGATTTTAAGTAAATTGTCAGGTACAACGACAGGCTCCTCTGAGGTAGTAAGTGGAGAAGGAATTGGTCCTAAAAGGCTGGATTGAGTCATGTAAGCTAATTCCACAGCGTCTGCAACCAGCAAAAGGAGACAATAAATTTCATGAGCCATCATTGAAAAGAATGGGCAATTCAGTGTGCAATGCAAACCTTTTCTGCATTGACTTGGACTGTTATGCACCTAAATGGAGTAACAAGATAACAACTGAGTGTCCACATATATTTTAGTAATGTCGATATACTAGTAACTGATTTTCAATGCCATTGCTCACGTGTAGTCTGGGGAAGGGGGAAGTGGTGTATATTATAGAATTTTACAATCAAAGCCACATGATCACATCACAAGTGAAATGGGAGCTTACCTATTTAAATAGTGCTGTGTCAGGAACTGGCATAGGGAGATCGCAGAAGTTTGAGGAATTATTTTTGCCTTGGATCTCGTTTCCAAGTCGGACAAAGAATGTTAATTGGTCAATCTGAACAATCAGGAAATGTCTTTAAAATGCTAGAATTTATTTTGGTGATTGACAACAAGGCTGAGCATTTGTACAACAAGCTATGGTTTCCTATTTGTAACCTACCCAATACCAGCATTTGTTGCCCATCCCTATTGCCCTTGAACTGAATGGCTTGCTAGGCCATTTCAGAGGGAAGTTAAGAGGCAGTCACAATGCTATGGTATGGACTCGCATGTGGTCCAGATCAGGTAAGGATGGCATATTTCCTTCCTTTAAGGACATTAATGAGGCAAATGGGTTTTTACAGCCATCAATGATACTTGTCATGGTCACAATCACTGATGTCAGCTTTATATTCTAGATTTATTAATGGAATTTAAATTCTACCAGCTGCCATGGTGGGATTTGAATCTGTGTCCCCAAAGCATAAGCCTGGACCTCTGGCTGATTAATCCAGTGATATTATCACCATATCCCCAGGTAAATTAAGTAGTCACTTAAAGTTGTAGTTGTGTTACTGAAAAGTGCAACTTTAAACAATTCAGATTTTGCCATTAAAACCAATGTAAAAGTTCTAGTTAGGTTCTGTAGGATGTCTCTTCAGAAAAAAAACATTAAAACATTATATCCTGCAGTTTGAAATACTTTACATTGCTAAATTCCTATATTGTTGAATGAAATAATTTTTCAAATATAATAAATTTAAAAATGTAATAGAAATATGCTAACTTTCTACTTACCTCCTTGCTCACTGTTTCTCCTGCTCGCCGCTGATCTTGCTTCACGAACCTCTCACTCTCCGCACATCCCGCTCCCTGACCCTCTCTCTCACCAAGCCTCCTGCTCCCCGGCCTCTCCCGATCGCCATTTCCCTCTCCTGAGCCCTCGCTGTGATCAAGAGCTCTGGAGATGAACGGCGAGAGGCAGGAACAGCAGTTTCGGCTTTCAGGAGGTAAGCCGCAAATTAAGGGGTTGGCAGCGAGAGGGAGGGTCAGGGAGCGGTAGAGGCTGAGAACCTGAGGGTTGGCAGTAAGTGGGAGGGTTCGGGGGGGGGGGGGGGTCAGAGGCCACTCCAACTTGACGATCGGGTCACATCAGGCCTGGCGCCAAATGACTTCAAAACGAATCTTCCAGTGCTAAACACTGACCAATGTTAAAGCAGATTGACTTAAAGTGGAGCAACTTATAGTGGGGACTGTACTGTAGAGTGGTTACAGCACAGAAGGGGGGCATTCAGCCCATTAAGCCTTAGCCAGCCCCTTGCAAAAGCATCTCAGCTAGTCCCACTCCCCCACCCTTACCATATGGCCCTGCAAATTATTTCCTTTCAGTTACTTTTGATGACAACAATTGAATCTGCTTCCACCACACTTTCAGGCAATGCATTTCAGATCCCAACTACTCACTCCTCATATCGCCTTTGGTTCTTTTGGCAATCACCTTAAATCAGTCTCCTCTGGTTCTCGGTCCTTCCACCACTGGAAACAGTTTCTCTCTATCTACAACCCTCAGGGTTTTGAACACTTCTATCACATCTCCTCTCAGCCCTCTCTTCGATAAGGAAAACAACCCTAGCACCTCCAATCTATCCACATAACTGAAGTTGCTCATCCTTGGAACCATTATCATAAATCTTTTTGGCACCCTCTCAAAAGCCTTGAGATCTTTCCTAAGTGGCCAGAATTGGACACAATACTCCAGTGTTTTTATAAAGATTCTGTTCCCTAGGTACCGACTCTATCTCTCTCCTTGGTAACAGTCTGCGACTAAACCAGTGTGTTCGCAACCTTGGTGTCATATTTGACCCCAAGATGAGTTTCCAACCACATATTCACACTAAGACCGCCTATTTCTACCTCTGTAACACCACCAGACTTCTCCCCTGTCTCAGCGCATCTTCTGCCAAAACTCTCCTCCAAGCTCTAGGCTTGACTATTCGAATGCACTCCTGGCTGGTCGCTCACAATCTACCCTCTGTAAACTTCAGGTCATCCAAAACTCTGCTGCTGGTGTCTGAACTTGGACCGAGTCCTGTTCACCCATCACCCTGTGCTCCCTGACCTCTGCAGGCTCATAGTCAAGTAACGTCTTGATTTTAAAATTCTCGTTCTTGTTTTCAAATCCCTCCATGGCCTCATCCCTCCATATCTGGGTGATCTCCTCCAGCCCCAAAACCCTCGGAGATATCTGCGGTCATCTAATTCTGGTCTCGTGAATTACAGAATGGTTACAGCACAAAAGGAGGCCATTCAGCCCATCATGTCTGCATCAACTCTCCAAAGGAGCAACTCGCTTACTGTCACTCACCCGCCTTCTCCAAGTAACCCACCACATTCTCCTTTTTCAAATAACAATCCAATTCCTTCTTAAATTCCTCGACTGAACCCCCCTCTACCACACTCCCAGGCAGCGCACTCCAGATCCCAACCAATCACTGTGTGAAAAAGTTGCTCATGTCACCATTGCTTCTTTTCCCGAACATCCCTAATTTGAACTGCCCCACCATTGGTGGCCAGCCTTCACTTGCCTTGGATCTAAGCTCTGGAATTTCCTCTCTAAACCTCTCTGTCTGTCTGCCTCACTTTCCTCCTTCAAGATACTCCTTAAAACCGACCTCTATGACCAAGCTTCTGACCATCTGCTTTAATATTGCCTTCTATGGCTCGGTGTCATATAAAACAAAATAATGCTCCAGTGAAGCTTCTTGGGATGTTCCATTACACTAAAGGTGCTACTATTTAGTTACAAGTTGTTTTTCATCATAACTTCCTTGCTTTTGCATTCTATACCTCTATTTATAAAGACCAGGTTCTTATGTGTCTTTAACAGCTTTCTCAGCCTGACCTGCCACCTTCAATGATTTGAGTACATGTACTCCCAGGCTGAGAGCCACTCCCCTGCCCTTACTGCCGACCCGCTGCGCCCCGCTCCCCATAATCCAACCCTGTGAAACCCCCCCCCACATTAGCCACCTGTGGCCTATGTCACTCCAAGGTCTCCATGGCCTCCCCAGTGGCGCTGGTGAGCACGTGAGCTGCCAGCCTCTGATTGGCTGGCAACTCTCGGTAAGCGAGACCCCTGTCCCTGGGGTCTCGTTTCCAGGGGAAGGCCTGCCACTGGCTGCAGCACTGCCTGATTCACATTGAGCACAGCGTGCCATCCCAAAAAAAGAGCGTGGGTCTCTCACTGGCTCTCCAGACAGCAGGCAAAGCCCCCGATACATGAACAAGATTCTGCCCAATGTGAAAGTTGTAAGCTACTCGGTGTCACATTCACAGAATGGCACTGGTATTGACACATAAGGATGGAAGCACCATCACTACAAGGGCTGCAACTGTTCACTGAGAACACCCTCCATCTTCTCAGGACAACACAATGGACATTAAATGGGACCTTAGTAGCATCATCCACATCCCAGGAACCCATTTTAAAAATTTCTATCGTGTCACACTTGAAAAGTTCAGCCTTTCTTACACATCCCAACTAAAAACACGAATATGCAAAACACAGGTCACAGATACATCCAACTAACTCAGATGGCAAATAAGTAAAAACAGCAACTGATCAGCAACAGACAATTAAACTATGAGAAAGTATGAAGCTGGTATCAGAACCAATCAGCTTTCAGCAGTTAACAAAACAACTAGCAAGAAAACATCTAACAAGTAGAAAAACTACCAATGTCCACCACCTCACTTTGTCAGTAACCTAAAAACATGGCACAAAGAGAGAAGTGGCCGGGATTTTCTGTGCCCACCGGCCTCAGGCATGTTCGGTGGCGTGAGCAGACAATACGGCGCGATCGATTTGCAATCGTCCGCTCAGCCCGCCGATGATGGGCCGTGTTTCCCGCAATCGGATGTCGGGAGCCTCAGTGTAATACATCAGTACATAATTATTAGGCTTGCCTGCCGGAATGACCACCCCAGCCCCAACCCACTGCATCGTCCATCTACACTGGCGGGAAAGCACGCCAACGTGTTTCACAATAACACACAAAAGGCGGGCATTTGGCGGGCTGCACTTTGAGGGAAACTTGGAGGGGAGTGCACAGTAACGATATGCAGCACTCGCCAGGGTAGCCTGTTGCACTTCAAGCTTGTGGAGTGTTGGGGGTGGTGGTGGGGGAGGGTGAGGGGGGTGGAGGGGAGTGGTGCAAGGGTAGCCCTGCAGTTGAATATAGTGCACAAGCATCCGGGGTGAGGGGTAGGGTGGGCGAGGGAAGTGGCCACGCATTAGGGACACCTTAAATAACATCACCATGCCTCGATAACTGAGACAGTTCAGGCACGCCACATTGATATGATTGGAGTCAGGCTTCTAGCTTATCTGCCCCCCACCCCTCCCCTTCAAGTAACACAGAGGCATCAAAGTGCCACCAAGCGCTCCAAAGCTTTTCACCCCCCGGCACAGACTGCAAAGTCATGAGTATTTTAGTGGACTGCAGAACAGTTGGATAGCTGCACATGTTGTACAATCTCGTTACTAAAACTGGCCATGGAGCAGTCACTGCTGGAGGTGCTCACAGCCCCTTGCAATGTCAGCATCCTGGTTTGGACCAGTCTCACCCATGGTTCAAGCTAACAGTGCAGCCTCGCAGTGCGGGTTAGGAGAATGCCTGTGCCTGAGCTGAGAGCAGAGCATGCAGTCCAGTGGGCAAAGCTACCGCCAATCGGTCAGGTGGAGTGGGAAGGAGGTGGGTGGAGTTGAGGGCAGCTACACAGCGCACCAATCTCTGGCCATCCAAGTGGTGGCCAGCACTCTCCAGGAAGCATTAAACAGCCTTCACACTTAACCAGGACAGGTTCTTAGTACACCCATGCTAACCACGTGTCTCTCCCTTTCAACCTATTGGAAGAGTACATCAGGATCATGGAGCCTGGTGAGCTAGCTGTAGGCCTGATGGCCTACAGAGAGCAAAGATGATGGAGGAGAGAATGACTGGGGCTCCTGGCTAGGCAGAGGGAGGAGCAGCACCCTCAGGAGAGAGCGACTGGGGCTCCCACACACGCCACCAAAGAGCCACAGCGAGCTGTCGCTGGTCGGTGCCTAGCTAGATCCAGAGTCTATAGACACCACCTTTCATTCCTGCAGACAACCGAGAACCAGTGTTGCCGAAAACTGTGCATGTCTGGGGAACTGGTCAGTCGCATCTGCCAGCTACTGCAGGATTTGGCACCACAGGGACATGGAGGGCATCCACTGCCAATGGCCGTGAAAGTGACCGTGGTGCTCAATTTCTATGCCAGTGGCTCCTTTCAGAACTCCACAGGTGACCTCAGTGGTATATCACAAGCCTCCACCCACAAATGCATCCATGAGGTCACGGATGCCGTCTTTGCGAGGGCACACAACTTTGTGCATTTCACCCAGGACCAGGAAAGCCATGATGCAAGAGCGATTGGATTCGCCCAGATCTCAGGATTCCCATGGGTGTAGGATGCGATTGACTGCACTCACGTGGTGCTCAGATCTCCATTACAACATATGGTGAACTACATCAACCACACAAGGTTCCACTTGCTGAATGGGCAGCTGGTGTGCGACCACCAGAAATGTATCCTGCAGGTGTGCGCATGGTTTCCAGGGAATGTGCACGACTCCCACATTCTCAGTCGGTCACAGATCCCTGAAGTCTTCCAGGGTCCACAGAGACTGCAGGGATGGCTCCTTGGAGACAAGGGCTACCCGCAGAGGCCGTGGCTGATGACACCCGGGCGGTGGCCACAGACTGCAGCAGAGTGAAGGCACAACAAGGCTCATGCTGCAGATCGCAACTTTTTGGAACAGACCATCGGGATACTGAAAATGGGGTTCAGATGCCTTGACCGGTCTGGTGGAGCCCTGCAATGCAGTCCACAGAGGGTGTCACACATCGTTGTCATCTGCTGTGCTCCTTACAACCTGGCGCTGCAACGGGGAGACGAGCTGTCTGAGGAGGAGATGGCGGAACTGGAGGTCTCCTCCGATGAGGACACCGATGGGGATGAGGATGAGGTGGTCCTCGAAGGAGGCGGTGATGGGGATGAGGCCTTTGCGCTGGCCAGGTGCAGCAGGGGCGCTCAGCAGGCCCTCATAGCTGCTAGATTTGTGGAGGATGGTGACGACAACAACATGCAGTAAGGTGACCCCATAGACCCTTGCACTGCATCTATGAACGTTTGACTCCAGTCTGGCTTATGGCAGCACGATAATGTGATAATGCTCCTGTCATGGAGATGCAGTGGAGCCCCTAACAGTTGTTCGATTGCAGGAGGATGATGACAACATACATTGAGGACACTCCATAGATCTTCACCTAGCCTCTGAGAATGCCTGACTCCTCTCTGGCCAAGGGCAGCTCGCTTGCGCTCTGTGATCAGGGTCATATTATGGAGACGCAGCCATGAAAATTTAAAAGCATCTGATCCTTTGTCAGCCTTCAGTACCTGACCCCTTCAGGAGCACAGTGTCACGGGTCACAGATACTGAAGAGATGGGGGCCAGCCCCACCTTAAAGGTGCTGAGAGCACACAGAGAGAATGACGAAACCCAGTGACGCCTGCTCACGATATTCTGGCAGCAATGACGAGTACCGTCGAGGTGCAGGGATCAGTAATGTGTCCAGGGTAGTGTGAGGCTGGACCATCACTTTGGTTTGAAGGCTGCACAAAGCACAGGGACTGAGACACCTGCCTTTATCTTGTGCAGAAAAGTTTCACATCTAGGTGACACGAACACTGAGCCATAGGCAGAGAGTCATGATTGGGAGGCTATTGGCCAGAGTGAACATTATATACAAGTGATTAACACCCATGCCCAGGCTGTGCAACTACATCTTTTTAAACTTTCCTAACCTTGCTGCTACATCTTGGTGGTCCCCAGACATCCACAGTGGCAGTGGAGGCAGCCCGGTGACTGCTATGCCCTGTCTGTATTGGCCTTGCTGGGCATCCTCTGAAGGGTCGATACTTGGAGGGCCCCGGCCTGCTTTCGGGGTCCTGTTGAGTGGCAGTGGCACCTTCCTCAGCCTGTGGAGCTGGAGCTGCAATGTGTTGGCATGCCGGCGTTATCACCTCAGACTGAAGGCGGAAGGACTCCTCCATTGTGCCTCGTAACCCGAGGAGTGCAGCGGACATCCCTTCCTGATGTTCCCGAGCTTGCCTTTGCAGTAACTGTGACATGACCGAGTCCAGAGGCTCGTCATCTGACTCGGACTCAGCAAATTTCTGGCCTCCAGCAGCCCGCTGAGTTCAGAGGGCCTGGGAAGTCCCTGCCTCCGCCTGCTGTGGATCAGACAGTGCGATGTGCTCACCAGATTGTGATCCCGAGGCCACTCTAAAGCTAGGTCCCTCCGATGTGTGTCTCTCTGCACTGGTGGAGGGTGTGGGTGAGCGCTGTGATGGGACTTCAGGAAGAGTACCTTCAGATTCCTCTTCAAAGGTCTCATCGGGGCTCGACTGGAGGCCCTGGGTCATAGACCCCCTCGGCTGTTTCCCAGATGTTTCTGAGGAAGCAAAGAGAGATAATTAGTGCATGGCAGTGGCCGGTGAAACAGGGCAGATCACTCAGGGCATGGTTGTCTGATGGATGTTGCACTGCTGGATCCTCACTTGGTAGAGCACCGCCGAACTCACCATCAGCACAGGACCGGTCCCGGTTATCATTGGCCAACTGGATGGCTCTGTTTTCAAAGTCCATGAGGACTTTGATTTCAGGCATTCCTCCACCTACAAACTCTCCCTGTTGTTGTGTGCCAGCTTGTCCTGCATGAATAGAGATGGAGAAAATGTAAGTAGGACACCTACCAGGCCAGATGACAAGTATGCCTGGCCTGCGTGGGTGCTGAGTGGTCCCATGGACAGGATGAAGACAATGACAGTGAGTGTGAGAGATTGAATGGTGATGTCCCTTGAACTGGCAATGAGTGAGGGCCCTGTGGATGTGAGATGTGTTTTTGTGTGCGTGAGTTGAGAGTGATAAGAGTGACTGACCCTGGCGGAATGGAGGAGATCATTCATCCTCTTGTGGCACTGGGTGGCTGTCCTCTTTTATAGGGCATTGGCACTGACCACCGTTGCCACTGCCTCCCAAGCCTGGGCGGTCATGCCGCTGCCCATCCTGTAGACAGAGTGGGGGTGGAGAACATCCCGGCAGGACTCCACGGCATCCAAAAGGCGCTCCAGCTACATGTCGCTAAACTTGGGGGCTGCAGTCTTTTTACCTTTCACGGACACCTTCCCTGCAGGAATTGTGGTCTAGAAGCACCGAGATGTGCGTGTGCATCTCGACTTTAAATATGGCACCCGGCGTGATGGAATGGCGAGGTGATGGCGGGTGGGCAAATGAGAGCCTGCCCGCCGTGAAAACGGCAAGTTTCCCAGGAATGAATAAATAACGTGGCGGGTTTGAGGCAATATGGCGCAAAAATCCACCATCACGGCCGATGGGTAAAACATCGTTTTACCCGCCCACTACCGCACTTTATGCATCTCTGGGACAATCCCACCCAGTGGCTTTATGCGTTTGGAAATCTCTCCAAACCCTGTGGAGGACTGTCCCTTTTGCCACAACTATGTCAGCTACCTTGAGCGAAATGTATGAAAAGATACCAGACTGCAACTCCATAAATGCACCATTGTCGCCATGTGCCAGTACTCTATACATAAGAATTGCCAAAATGTAACTTAACTCAAAAGCATTTTGAAGCTTGTGTCCTGAACTCCTTGAGGGCAACACTATAGAATTGCACTTGCATGGTTAACACTTATTGATCAATTATTTTGCTTCTTTGCACTGCAGTGTATTGCTTGATTTTTCTTTGAGCTACAAACAAGCAAAAGATAACTTTGCTTAATTAAAGCTCATGAATAATGTAGAGAGAATGAAATGCTTTTTGCATGTTTCTTGCATTCCTTGCATATTCAGTTTGTTGCAAGGATTTGAAATGGTCACAAATTCAAACTCAGTCACAAGCTAACAAAATAATATATACAACAGAGAAATTGTAAATTCAATTGTTTATATTGCAAACTATTTCCAAAGGTAATTACCATATATTTCCAAAAACTGAAAAATGTATAATCTAGAGTTTTTCAAGATTTGTTTATTTCAAGAACAAGAGCCTCCAAGTTTGCCTGTTTAAAAGGCAATTCATAGTAATGAGGGATGCTCCTGGGGGCTACAAAGCCACTACTGCTCTCTGCCATTCGGTATATCTGGTGTGTATAATCTGTGCAACAGTAAATCCAGCAAAAATAAATTAGGTCAAACACTTTAAATAATGGAAAACAGATTTTTTGAAAGTAATGGTGGAATTTTTTTTTATTCATTCATGGGATGTGAGCTTTGCTGGCTGGGCCAGCATTTATTGCCCATCCCTAGTTGTCATTGGGAATGTGGTGGTGAACTGCCTTCTTGAACCGCTGCAGTCCATTTGGTGTAGGTACACCCACAGTGCTGTTAGGGACGAAGTTCCAGGATTTTGACCCAGCAACAGCAAAGGAATGGCAATATAATCCCAAGTCAGGATGACTTAGAGGGGAAATTCATGGTGGTAGCGTTCCCATCTATTTGTTGCTTGTCCTTCTAGATGGTAGTGACCATGGCTTTGGAAGGTGCTGCCGAAGGAGCCTTTGTGAATCTGTGCAGTGCTTCTTGTAGATGGTACACACTGCTGCTACTGTGCGTTGGTGGTGGAAGGAGTGAATGTTTGTTTTTGAGTGTGGTGCCAATCAAGAGGACTGCTTTGTCCTGGGTGGCGTCAAGCTTCTTGAGTGTTGTGACAGCTGCACTCATCCAGACAAGTGGGAATATTCCATCACACTCCTGACTTGTGCCATGTAGATGCTGGATAGACTTTGGGGAGTCAGGAGGTGAGTTACTTGTTACAGGACTCTTAGCCTATGACCTGCTCTTGCAGCCACAGTATTGATATGACTAGTCCTGTTCAGTTTGTCGTCAATGGTAGCCCCCAGGATGTTGATAGTGGGGCATTCAGTGATGGTAATGCCATTGAACATCAAGGGGTGATGGTCAGGTTCTCTCTTGTTGGAGAAGGTCATTGCCTGACACTTGTGTGGCATGAATGCTACTTGCCACTTGTCAGTCCAAGCCTGGATATTGCCCAGGTCTTGCTGCATTTGGACATGGACTGCTTCAGTATCTGAGGAGTCGCGAATGGTGCTGAACATTATGCAATCATCAGCGACATCCCCACTTCTGACCTAATGATGGAAGGAAGGTCATTGATAAAGCAGCTGAAGATGGTTGGGCCGAGCACACTACCCTGAGGAACTCCTGCAGTGATATTGTGGACCTGAGATGACTGACCTCCAACAATCACAACCATCTTCCTTTGTGCTAGTATGACTCCAGCCAGTGGAGAGTTTTCACCCCGATTCCCATTGACTCATTTTGCTAGGGCTCTTTGATGCCACACTCGGTCAAATGAGGCCTTGATGTCACGGACAGTCACTCTCACTTCATCTTGGGAGTTCAACTCTTTTGTCCATGTTTGAACCAGGGCTGTAATGAGGTCAGGAGCTGAGTGGCCCTGGCGGAACCTAAACTGGGCATCAGTGAGCAGGTTATTGCTAAGCAAGTGCCACTTGATAGCACTGTTAACAACCCCTTCCATTACTTAACTGATGATCGAGAGTAGACTGATGGGGTGGTAATTGGCCAGGTTGGATTTGTCCTGCTTTTGTGTACAGGACATACCTGGGCAATTTTCCACATAACCGGGTAGATGCTTGTGTTGTAGCTGTACTGGAACAACTTGGCTAGGGGCACAGCAAGTTCTGGAGCACAAGTCTTCAGTACTATTGCCGGAATATTGTCAGGGCCCATAGTCTTTGAACTATCCAGTGCCTTCAACCTTTTCTTGATATCACATGGAGTGAATTGAATTGGCTGAAGACTGGCATCTGTGATGCTGGAGATTTCCGGAGGAGGCCAAGATGGATCATCCACTCGGCACTTCTGGCTGAAGATTGTTGCAAATGCTTCAGCCTTATCTTTTGCACTGATGTGCTGGGCTCCTCTGTCATTGAGGATGGGAATATTTGTGGAGCCTCCTCCTCCACTGAGTTGTTTAATTGTCCACCAGCATTCATGGCTGGATGAGGCAGGACTGCAGGGCTTAGCTCTGATCCATTGATTGTGGGATCGCTTAGCTCTGACTATCATTTGCTGCTTATGCCGTTTGGCAACCAAGTAGTCCCGTGTTGTAACTTCACCAGGTTGACACCTAATTTTTAGGTACGCCTTGTGCTGCTCCTGGCATGCCCTCCTACACTCTTCATTGAACCAGGGTTGATCCCCTGGCTTGATGGTAATGGTAGAGTGGGGAATATGCCAGACCATGAGGTTATAGATTGTGTTCATGTACAATTCTGCTGCTGCTGATGGCCCACAGCGCCTCATGGATGCCCAGTCTTGAATTGCTAGTTCTGTTCAAAATCTTTCCCATTTAGCATGGTGATAGTGCCACACAACACGATGGAGGGTATCCTCAATGTGAAGGTGTAACTTTGTCTCCACAATGACTGTGCGGTGGTCACCCCTACCAATACTGTCATGGACAGATGCATCTGCGGCAAGCAGGTTGGTGAGGATGAGGTCAAGTATGTTTTTCCCTCTTGTTGGTTCCCTCACCACCTGCCACAGACCCAGTCTAGCAGCTATGTCCTTTACAACTCAGCCACCTTGGTCAGCAGTGGTGCTGCTGACCCACTCTTAGTGATGGACATTGAAGTCCCCCATCCAGAGTACATTCTGCACCCTTGCCACCCTCAGTGCTTCCTCCAAGGTGATGTTCAACATGGAGGAGCACTGATTCATCAGCTGAGGGAGGGTCGTGTGTGGTAACCAGCAGGAGGTTTCCTTCCCCATGTTTGACCTGATGCCATGAGACTTCATGGGGCCCTGAGTTGAAATTGAGGACTCCCAGTGCAACACCCTCCCGACTGTATATGACTGTGCTGCCACCTCTGCTGGGTCTGTCCTGCCGGTGGAACAGGACATACCCAGGGATGGTGATGGTGGAGCCTGGGACTTGATCTGTAAAATATGATTCCGTGAGAATGACTATGTCAGGCTGTTACTTGACTATTCTGTGAGACAAGCTCTCCCAATTTTGGCACTAGCCTCCAGACGTTAGTAAGGAGGACTTGGCAGGGTTGACAGGGCTGAGTTTGCCATTGTTGTTTCTGGTGCCGAGGTCGATCCTGAGCGCTGAGTCTGGTTTCATTCCTTTTCATTCTCACTGATGACATAAAACTATTATACGGTGTTTTTTCCCTCCATCTTAGTTGAAGTTTATTTTATCATTGGTCTCAAGACTTAAAAATGACACACTAATCATGTCCTTCGTGGGACAGGGCTATCATGTTTGAGCCGTTGATCATTTATATACAATAAATGGAAACGCTTAAAAACCCATCACGGATGCCTAAAATTTTAGTCCAACAGTGTAATACACAATGAGAAATTTTGCTGCAAGTACATTTGAACAGATTATGAAATTAGCCAACTTAATAAGTGATACAATTATACGCACAACCATTTGTAAAGAGTGAGGATGGAAAGACCAGTGCCAATTTTGCATTTGGAGAAGGAGGGTGTGAAACATAATCCACACCAAAGATTGGAACACACAGCCCAAACACTCAATTTCCACCCCAAACCCTACCCTGTGAACCCGAATACCTCACCAGAATAAGAATACTCAATTAGATACAGTAAATCCTCACTTAATGTTGGTAGTTGTGTTCCTGAAAAATGCAACCTTAAGTGAAACAACTCTAGGTGAATCAGATTTTCCCATTAAAATACAGGCTAGATTTCCCCCTCCTTCTGAACCCTTTGAATTGAAGTCAAAGCTGCTCCTCCTACCTCTCGCTGCTCACTCACAGCAAGGCGTTGAGGAGGGGGATGTGGCCAGTGGGAGAGAGTCGGGGTGTGGAAGGATATGCAAGTGGGTCAAGGAGCAGCAGAGGCTACAAGCCTGGAGGGTGAACAGCGTGAGGGTTGGCTAGGGAGTGAGAGGGGCTGCAAACCCAGAGGGTTGACAGTGAGACGAAGGGTTAGGGAGTGGCCAAAATGGATCTGATCGGGTTACATGGCCCTACGTCAGACCAACATGAAAAACTTTAAGACAAAACTTGCGACGGTAAATCAGAGCATAGACCCCATTAAATGACCGATGTTAAAGTGAAACAACTTAAAACAGGGCAATGTAAAATGGAGACTTAATGCACCTTTAAACTTTTAAAAAGGTTGTAAATAAATTTCATGTGTACCAGATAGCCGTACAATAAATAAATTAATAGTCAACGGTGTAGGAAAAAGAACTGGAAATAAGAAAAACAGAAACTGGATAGTGAGAATGTTAGTGAGACATCTTACCAGTTTTGCTTCCTGAATTTTGAGCCAGTGGGTTGCTCTGAATAGAGGCCGTTTCTGTTGCTGATGATGCATCTGGTGACCAACCCCTGTGCCGTTTCTTTGGAGGACCTGAATTAGCTAAGTTGCCTGTTCAAGAGCACAAAAGGTATCAGTAATTATGATAATTGCATGCACATACAACGTCTAGAATTTTATGCTTGCATATCTTTAAAGTTGTTACCAACAATCAAAATGAGTACCTTTTCAAATTAAAACCAGTTAGTTTTAAGCATGAACTTGGATTTGTTCCACTGTGCACTGAATTTTATTGCAAGGCTTTGAAATGGGCACAAATACAGGAATTCTGCTTAACTCAGAACAGGAATAAGCCATTCAGTCTATCGAGCCAGTTCTGCCATTTAACTAGCTCATGGCTAATCAGTACCTTAATTTCATTTAGCTGCTGTTGATCCATCTCCCTTGATACCCTTCCCTAACAAAAATCTATCAATCTCAGTATTCAAATTTTCAATTGACCTAGCATCTACAACCTTTTGGGGGAAATGAATTCCAGACTGCTACTAGCTTGTGTGAGAGAGAAAATACTTCCTGATTTCACTCCTAACTGGCCTAGGTCCAGTTTTATGATTGTGCCTTATCACAAACAACTGGGTAGACTTTCCAGAGTAGTAGTCATCTAGCAAGGACAATGCTCACCAGTTTCTACCAGTGTGATCTCCCATGATCTTTCTTAATTCACTACTCAGTGATCTCCCCACAAATATTGGGAGTGGTGCAGGGACCCCACCAAAGAACAAGGGCATGGAGGCAGGGCGAGGGGATTACACACACCACCAGTCCTTGAGGAACACTGGAAAAAGCAGATGCAGGCCGTTCAAGATCTTAAAAAGGTAAAGTTCGCATTTGGCGGCGAAAAGTTGTTAGCTTTGAACAAGGTTGTATATTCCAGTGTAGGTTCAAACTTTCCACAGTGACTGGCAAAATAAGTGTGAGGTGAGAAAGCAGAGTTTATGGGTAGAATTTTCCCCCCATTGGGGGAGGTGGTGTGCGGGGGCAGGGGCGAGCCCGATCGGCGCCCCCGTTCGGGTCCTCGCTGCCATTTTACGTAGGTGGGCCAATTAAGGCCTGCCCAGCATGACGTGCATCTGGAAGCGCTGTGTGGGAGGTGGGGAGTTCCCTGAGTCGGGAATGCGTTCTTTCGCGCATGCGCGCTAATGAGTGCAGAAATCTCCCTAAGGCACAGAGGTGCCTCAGGGAGATTGGTTTTAAGTTTTAACAGTTCAATAAAGTGTTGAAAAAAATTTTATGACACGTCCCCTCGTGTGAAACGGTCACATGAGCTGGGACATGTGCATTAATTTCAATAAAAAGTTTTGAGAAAATTTAAAATCATTCATGAAACCTCATCCCGCCCGTGGATGAGGTTCCATGAGAAACGCCAAGGCCGCCTGGGCTCTTCGCCTGCCCGCCTAACCTAACTGAGAATCTAAGTGACGCGCGGTGATGTCGGGGCGCACGCCTGACATCACCCCGCGTCATTTTATGCCTCGGGGAGCAGGCCCCACCCCCACTCGCCAAGCTGAAGATTCTCCCCTATGGTTTACTGAACCAAAGATATGCCTGCCAATGGTGGAGTGAAGGAGAGGCGATGCACAACAAGCCAGAATCAGAGGAACAAAAAGTTTGTTGTGGCTGTAGCACTGGAAGACTTTACATAGAAAGTAAGGACTGTGACCATAAAGGGTTTCAAACAAAGTATGAGTATTCTAATAAAAGCAAAATACTGTGGATGCTGGAAATCTGAAACAAAAACAGAAAATGCTGAAAAAACTCAGCAGCTCTGGCAGCATATGTGAAGAGAGAAACAGAGTTAACGTTTCGAGTCCAATATGACTCTTCTTCGGACAGAGTATTTTAAGTTTCAGCTGACGAGAGATTAGGAATCAATATAGATCAGATGGCATGGGATAAGAATTGCACAATCGAAACGTGGATGAGCTGACATTTACAGAAAATGGACAATTGTTGGCTAGTCAGCAGAGCATTAGAATAATTGAGTCATCAGGTGACAAAGGCATGGAGAGCATTTCAGCAACTGGGTGGAGATGGGCGTTGTCAGTGTGTGTGTGGATTCCTACAGTCCTGTTATCGGGCTGGGTTCCTTGAAATGCAGAACATCACTGCTTGGAGCAACCCCAATGTCAGCCGATTTGACAATTTATACTGATGGCAGCCATGAAGAAATTTGTCTTTCAGACCATCCTGCTTCTTGGTTGGAATGATAATTGTGGCTGTTGACAGTGGAAATGGGCAGGATGTGGAAGATTGCAAAAGATATTTTCTACTAGTGCTGATAATATAGGAACCCTCTACAATATCTAGCTGTTCACTTTTATCTGTTCAGTCACTTTGCCAAATGCCATTTACTTATCCACAATTTATTAAAAAGCTAGAATTGTTTCTGTTGATCAGGGTTTCAGGTTTGTAAGACAGCGGTTCAACACAGCACCCTTATGTCAAGGTTTATTGCAATAAAAGTGAACTTGCACCTTAATCATAATGTCAATGAAAAAGAGAATGCACGATAGCCCTATTTCCCACTTGGAAAATTTGACAAATATGGTCAAACATTCTATACATGTAGGGCTGGAAATGGAGATGGGCAGGTGCTTAAAATTGGCACTGGCCAATGTGCCGCTTTCCCATCGCCATTCCCAGCACCAGACTGGGGAGGGGTCAGTCCCGAGAATCCACCTGATCCACTAATGAGGCTGTTAAAGAGTTCATTGCAAGCGCATTGAGATTTTGGTGAGGGTGGACAGGTTGCACACTAGGTCAAGGGCAAACCAGGGGCATGGAGGTGACAACACAGCAGGAAGCCAGTCATGGTCACCCCAGGGAATCAGTTGGGCACATAAAAGGAAGAATGGCGCAGAGGGGACCTCAACCATTGGCACTATGAAGGTGGATGTGTTTTAAAATATTTTTGGGAATATGGTGGTACGCTGCAAAGAAGGCTGAGAGTGTTTGTGTGCGCATGTATGTGTTTGTAATTAAACTGGAGAAAGATTAGTGAAGGCAGCTTGTCTGTGGGAGCAAAGAGATGAAAGGGGAAGTTGCTAAATGCGTGCATTTGTAATGAGAGGCTATGGTGCAGTTGAATGTACAGGTAAATAGGCTGGGTTTGAAATTTGCATTATAAGATAAGTAGGAACTTGACTTTTCAGCTGTTAAGTTTCAAAAGAAGTTTAGAAGTGACAAGGGACTTTTACAATTTACAAAGATTTAATATGTAAACCAGCAAAGGTTATTAAATTTAATTTTACCCGAAAGTGGAGGCAATGAGTTGACATGAAAGATTTTTATATTTTGGAAAGATTGAGCTCAACGAGGTGCTTAGAACAATGGAGTCTAAGATCAAAAGGGAAAAGGATAATTAAGGAAAGATGTTTAATTGGGTTGTTGTTGGCAGTGTGGGGGAGATTACCTGGGACCAGCGCTGTGCTGAGAAAAGTTGTGAATTTGAAGCAGCCATCCAGTTTTAAGTGAGAAAAGTCTTTGTTTTCAGAAAGCAGTCTGTTTCCAAATCTTTCTTCCTGGGATTTGCACAGCAGAGTGGAAGAGAGTGAGAAGTCATGTAGTATACTTTTATTAAAGTAGCAACAGTTTTGTCTTGGGTAATATTGATGGATTTTATGGTTAAAAATCTAGAAGAGAGCTATTGCCAAGTAGTTTAATTGTGTGTTTTGACCAAGTGGGTTTTTTGGGATTGTTTTGTAAGACTGTTTTATCCATGTAACTTTAATCTTGTGTGCTTAAGTTTTTGTTTCTTCTTGTTTATAAATATTTTAATTTTAAAATCCTAAAAAAGAGTTACTGGAGTTCTATGCTTTTGGGATTAGTAGTTTTCTCCTCATTTTCAAGATACAAAGAAAAAAGTTATGATCAGTAAGATAAGTGTCCTTCTGGGATTTGGCTTGCTCAGTGAATAACATTGGCTGCAGGCGTAACAGGCACACAGGTACCATTGGATATGCGCAGATTGCAGGATGGGCATTAACTGCATGCTCAGATGGTGAGGGAGTCGTCAGCCTCCTGGCATTTCCGGAGCATATAATAGGAGGAGGCAAGGCTTCCAGGCACAACTGGGTGGCTGCCTGAGCACAAGGAAGGCAACAGCTGGCAATGGCAATGTGACTCTCAGATTTAGGGTCCAGTGACGATGGGGAACAACATCCTTCACAGGAAAATAACAACCCTAAGAATGAGGAGGGCAGAGGAGAGGGGCAAGGGGCAGGAAGGTCACAGAGGCTATACCCTCATCGCTGGCTGTACCACTGAAGATGGAGTTACCTGGACATATCTGAGACCCAGTCCCAGAGTATGGGGCCGATCACTTAGGAATGAGGTGAGTAATTTCTACACTCAAAGAGCTGTGAATCTTTGGAATTTCCTACCCCAGCGGATTGTGGATTATTAATATATTTGTGGCTGGGATAGACAGATTTTTGATCTCTCAGTGAATCAAGGGGTACAGGAGGCGGTGGGAAAGTGGATTTGAGGCAGAAGATTAGCCATAATCATACTGAATGACAGAGTAGGCTCAAGGGATTGTATGGCCTACACCTGCTCCTATTTCTTATGTTTTTATAGGCCAGGAAGCAGAAATCAGTTTAGTATTGATGAGGTCAGTTTAAATTTCTATGTTTCCAAATGAATAACAATTGAAAGTCAAAAGGCATTTTCAAATACCATGACAATGAGGTAAGCAAAGAAAGATACAACCTACTGCTGTCACTAACACATAAAGGAATGTATGCAGCAAAATTTACAACTGCATTCTGGAGTCATTAAGTCAGTGAGAATGAATCTATTATCCAAAATGAGCTGTGAATACTGATTGACATTACAACAGAAAGAAAAAATAGAAGAACTTTCATTTGTACAGCACCATCCTGACCTCAGATGCAAAAAATGCTTTACGGCCAATTAAGTCTTTTTGAAGTATCATTACTATTGAATTTGTTAGGAAATAGAGATAGTTTAAGTAAATTATATGTGTATTTGGGTGTGTTAGGAATAAGTTATATCTTTAAGTTTAATTTATATTTTTTTCTATTTGTGGGTTAAAAGGTGAAACCTGGGATCTAGTTTAATTTGAGTGTAGACAGCAGATCTAAGGCTCTATTTGTATACCTGCATTTCTAATGAGTTTTACAACTCTAAGAGAAGTTAAAGCAAACACGAGTAGAAAAAACTGTGGTGTTGCCTAGCAACAAGGGTCCAGAGGAAGAGACACACACACAAAAAAAAACAGCAGTTTGAGTTCAGTTGGAAGAAGGTGCCAGAACAGGCAGGACATGAAAAGGTGCAGATAGCAAGTCCCAAGCTAAAGAAGAAAGGTCCCTAGGCCAAGAAATGAGACAGAAACAGGGAAAAGTCCCAAGAAGACCTTTGAATCAAAGGAAGGACAGGAACCTGGAAAAGGTCCTGTTAAACGAAGTTAAGAGTAGGTAGCAGAGGAAGGCTTCAAGCTTAAAGAAAAAAGCTGCAGGAAGCAGACTTAAATCAAAAATGGCTTGAGAGAAGTCAAAATGTCCAAAGAGATATCTGAAGGTCTGTAACTCTTTACTATGGGCATGTGAAGCAGTGGTGTACTGTTGGTATGGCTGAGTAAGAGAGAGAGTGCATGGAAGGAAGCTTGAATGTATGTGGTGACCCAGGGGAGTGGAACATCGGAAGGATAGTTTAAAACCCTGGAGATGGACCCTTCCAGAAGGCGTCTGAGAGTAAGTGTCTGTCTGGGGGAAGATTCCAAAGCAAGTTCTTGGAGAGTGGGGATTGGAAACCCTCGTGTGAAAGACGGAGTTCAGTGAGACTGGTTGGTTCACTGTGTGACAAGCCTCTGCAGGGAGCTGATGAGAGGTTCATAGTATCTGTTTGGAGTGGCATCAATCACTTTGTTTCAGTGCGTGGTGTGCCTGACCACAGGTCGCCAAATGGTTTACGTGGACTATGTACTTATTGTGAACATTGGAGTGTAAGATAGTTTTTGTAACTTGTGTTATCCTTACAAATCTGTATATATCTGTAAAGCTATAGTTGTGGGTGAAGGAGTATTGTAAAATAGTTCATCTTTTCTTGTTAAATAAGTGTTTTATTCTTTTGTTAAAAGTTCATTAGCTGACTCCTGTGACTCTGTTCAGTAGCCACTCTCCACACACCTAAACAAAAATTAAAAGTTAGGATCTATCAAGCTCAGTTGCACCCTAGGATCAGGCTTGTCCAGTGGTATCAGTTGGGGTCATAACAAAATGTAGAAAATATGGCAGCAAATTGGCACCCAGTAAACTCCCGCAAACAGCAAGGTGATAATGAGCAGATAATCTGTTTCTTTAGTGATGTTGATTGAGTGATAATTAAATATCAGCAAAGACACAGGGATAACTCCTCTATTCTTCTTAGAAATAGTGCCATGGGCTCTTTTATATCCACCTGAGACAGCAGACATGGCCTCGGTTATCGCATTTGAGGGATGTGCCTCTAACACGAACTGAGTTACCAACTGAGCCACAGTTCACACTATAAAAACAGACATGCAATTGCTGTACCTATCACTGAAGGCCTTGACATATTCTGACAGGATAAGCTGTTGGCCTTCAATGGGTTTTGGTGCCTGGATGAATCTCTGGTGTTGTGAGTTGCAGAAACTCCTGTAACAGCTCGCGAAAAAGCCTGATCTGCTGCTGCTCCTGCAATCACAAACAAGTCTAGTCAAGGTTATGCTGTTAGGGAAAAAAAACAGACTTTTAGCAGACAGGAATATAAGGAGGCATCACATTCTTAATAAAATTGATCTCATTTTTCAAAATTAATGAACTTGAAGTGCAGAATAAAATGTTAATACTCAGTAAGCAAATGAGGAAACAATTCTCAAACAAACACAGAAGGCACTGAGGTAGTGGACCCTCCTTTACATGCATACTATCATCTTGTTCCTGGGAAGATTGCCACCAGAATTGGGGAGGCTTCCCTTCTTCTTTCCCTTGGGGAATACAGGACGAGAACACTAACCTTCCATTTTGTCACCAATTCCAATAAGATACATATAAATCTTCCAAAGCAATAACAAAATGCTGTCCAGATACACACAAACTCTCCATTATTCTGCCATTTTTTTTAACTATAGGAGACCTTCCAAAGTAGATCCTCCTAATAATCCATTCAATATAAAAAATACTTTTTAAACATAATTCTTTACAATATAGCATGGTGATATCTAATTAAAAATGCAACACACAAATGGTACCAAAAGTTTGCAATCTAATAGAATCAAAACTTTAGTAAGGAAGAAAGATTTGCTCTTATACAGAACATTTCCCAATCTAAAGACAGCCCAAAGTGCTTTATAGCCAATGAAGTACTTTTGAAGTACAGTCACTGTTGTAATGTAGAAAGCACTGTAGCCAATTTCCACAGAGTAAGCTACCACATACAGCAAAGTGTGAATGACCAGGATTTTTTTTTTTTAAAGTGATATTGATTAAGGGATAAATATTGACCTGGACTCCCTTCCTCTTCTTCAAAATAGTGTCGTGGGATCTTTTATCTTCACCTGAGAGAGCAGATGGGTTCTCGCATTAACAATTCATCCAAAAGATGACTCCGAAAACGTAGCACTCCCTCAGTGCTGTACGTTGTGCTAACGTAGAGTTTTGTGCTAAAGTGTCCCAGTGCGACTTGAACTGACCACCTTCTGATTCAGAGACAAGTTAGCTCCCCTGTGAGCCACATTAGTCATGGTATCCATACAAACAGATCCACCCAAATAATACTATTGCCTTCCAATCCCAAAGATCTGCAGAATTAGTAATATCCAGTCTACCAAAGTCTTCTTTTCTTGGCTGCTGTTCTCTAGCTTTTCTGATTTCCCAATTTTGCCTCCCAAATAAAGCCACCTGCATAGACACAAAACATCCTCATGTTTGTCTGCACTCTATCCTAATTAACCCCCCAAACAAAAACAGAAATCACAGCTCTAAAAACACAAATTCTTACATACTGCAAAACCTGTGAGAACCATCGTATAAACAGAAAGCATTGGACTCAACAGCATTAACTGATATGAGGGTAGCCAAATGAACTTGTGGAGCCTCAGCTGCAGGAATTTGGATAGAAAATTGGGCAGAGAGGGAGGGATGGGCGTGTGCCAAAATTCTTGGCAGGGAAGACTCCACATCAAGAATGTGGAGACATAAAATCACCCCTAACTGCTTCATGTTTGCTATTCAGGCAAGTCTAGTTATTGTATAAACAGCATATTAAGTGGAGGTACCGTGAAATTCAGAGATACCGTGAAATTCAATTCTGGCAGAGTCACAAAAGAAATATTAGCAAATTGACTGCCTCCAATACCATCACCAACCCTCATGCTATTTTCCTCTTCATTGACTTCAATAGAATGCAAACTCAGGCAGGAATATAAAGGGCAACTGATCCACAACTGCCCCTTTTGTGCTCCTGCCAAAGTTTTATTACACCACCCCTGGTCCCTCTAATTGGTGCTTACAAATTTTCAGATTTAAATTAGAAATATGGAGACCTATTGAAAAAAACTCTGATCAACGTTAAAGACAGACTAAAGCACCTGCTTGCTGAAATCCAATTAATGCATTCTGAATAGTTCCAGCAATGCTCTCTGCTGATGCTACTGTAGTGGATGAGGCTGGACTCTCAGGTGGTTGTGAGGGAATGCTAGAGGTGGAACTCGAGGATGACTGCTGTGTCCTGCCCTCTGTTAAAACAAAAGCGGAATTTTCACCAATGCAGCCAGTTTGAACTCTTCAATCTTCCAAAGAAGCTACGCTCGAGATCTCTCGGAGATTGCACTAGTATAACAACAACAGCAACAACTTGCATTTAGATAGTGGCTGTAGTGTAGAGAAGCATTCCAAGATGCTTTACAAAATCATAACCAAACAAAAAATTGACAATGGGCCAAAGAAGGTGAAATTAAGACAGGTTGGTCAAAAAGGTAGGTTTTTTAAGGAGCATCTTAAAAAAGAGAGGTGGAGGATTTAGAGAGGGAACTCCCAGCTTAGTCTTGATGGCTGAAAGCATGGTCGCCAAAAGGGGAGCAACCAAGTGAGGATGTGCAAGAGGCCAGAATAGGAGGAATGCAGAATTTTTGTACAAAGTGCTGGAGGAGGCCACAAAGATAGGGACAGGCGAAGTCATGGATGAATTTGAACATAGGTATGTGAATTTTAATATTGAGGGATTTGAGTGGGGTTCAGCACTTTGCTCCTTACTTTTTGGAAACATAAAAGTGTTAAACATCGTTGATAATGGCAACTTTTCAGCACAAGTCCCCAGAATCAACTGAAATCAGTCTTTCCTTAGCACTGATTTGTGCCAATTTGTTTTCAACAAAACCTGGTTGATAAGATTTCTTGCTGCACTTACCTATCTTGTTCTGGGTATTCTTTTTTGTTTTACAAACTTCACAATCCTCTCACCTGTGCCCTTCCAACAGATTAAGGGTCCTTTAGTAAGACTGCCCTGTGCATTCTTAATCAGATAACACTTCAGGTGCTTTTGTTTCTTGGGCTGGGTGATCAGTTTCAGGTTGATGTGATTGGAAAACTCTGTGAAGTAACGAAATCCATTTTCTCCACAGCCAACACAATTGCCAGAGAAACCTACAAAACATTGAGGATAAATGCACTTAACAGAAATAAAGATTTGTCGTACAACCTTCTTAAATAAAAATACTCAAGCTCATTTCACACAGTGTGTGAAATTGGTCAGACTTTCACCTCCTCAGTCTTGGCTGCATTGAAATCCAGGTAGCAGAGGTGAAAGAACACCATGATGATCTACTACCTTAATGGTCCCTATTTCTAAGTGACAGGTAAATTTAAGATAGATTCTTCAAGTCCTTCAGTTCTTTTTGAAAAGCAAGTTACACATTTAATATAATATTTGTACATTTAGATTTATGCTACCAGATTACTGTTGATAAATAGAAACTGTATTTTCTCATGAAGCACAGACCTGATGCCTTCAAGATCTAGATAAAATCTACAATGGAAAATAAAAGTATATAATCCATAATGGCCTGATACAGATGGGAGAAAGAGCAATTCAATTACACAATGAGCACTATGGTGACAGACTCGCAGGATGACACTATGTATACTAGTTAAGGTCCTCTCCCAGTGGACAATGATTCTTCAAAAGTCTTCATCCAAATGTATTTTCATTTAAATTTAAAAGAGTTCTCAACCTCCTACCTTGGTTGACTGCAATATTTAACACAACAGTCACTCCTAGATTACAGGAAACTGTGTCTTGCAAATGGAAGGCTTCAAGAAAAAGTCAAAAATATAGAGAAAGCATGCAAGGTGTTCCATGCACAGACAAGCTTGCTGTCAGAAAATAACCTTCAATGTTCAAATACCTCACTAGCTTTAAAACATTCTCCAAAGCAGGCCTATTTCCCTGTTGTACTCATTTTATATCAGTGACGAGCAGACTAGAGGGAATAGAGCCATGCCTGAACTCATGACTGTGGGGCTCAATAATAATTAATGTGGATGGTGTCTCAAATGATACATATGCACTCTATCCTCAGATCCAATTTAGATAAGTGTGTAGCAGTCAACATTGTGACATATGTTCATCTTCAGTTTTTGTCAGCTTGCTCCAAGACCAAGCAGCACTCCTTCATGCGATGGAAGTAGTCTCAGAACATTGGTGCAAGAGTCCTTCGTGCTAATGGCTCTATCCCAAACCATTTTAAGCTATTTTATTAGTGGCCCTCCTTCCACCTTAAGATCATAAGCGGGGCTGCTCTAGGAAGAGAATCTATAGTTTACAACTCTTTTTGTAACATAGCTTGTTCAGAATGTTGCTATCTACCTCAATCATGAAAGTTCCAATTGTCCCAGCATTGGTAGCCTTTTGGAGGAGAGTTCTAAATTTCTTAGCCTTTCATATGAATAAAGTGCTTTCTTATTTTACTCCTGAATGGCCAGCTTTAATTTTAAGATGATGGTCAGGATTTTCCGGTTCCTACAGCGGCGGGAGTCAGCACAGGTGTGACCGGAAAATTTGGACAGCAGCCAAAAGTCCGTTGACTTTGGGTGGGAAGTTCTGGTCCCGCCGGTGTCAAGGCCGAAAAATCCAGCTGCATGCCCTCAATTCCCCCACCAGAGGAAACAGTCTCTTCGCATCAACCCTATCAAATCTATTTTAATATTCTAAACACTCCAATCAGATCACCTTCAATCTCCTACACTCGAAGGAATATAAGCCAACTTTATGCAACCTGTCCTCATAATTTAACCCACTTAGCCCAAGTGCCTTTCTAGTGAATATATGCAGCTCCTCCTCAGAGGTTAACATATGCTTCCTGAGATGCAATGCCCAAAACTGAACATCATGCTCCCAATGGGGACTGGCCAAGGCTCTATACAACTGAACCATAACTCCCTCTCCTGTGTGTTTAAGGACTCTTGAGATAAAGGACACTTTATATTCACCTCTTGATAACTATTTTGTAACTGTCCAGCAGCCTTGATAATCAAGCAGGGCCTCAGCAACTTCAAGATTTGGGCTAATAACTGGCAGGTAATATTTTCACCACATAAATTGCCAACAATGAAAAAGATAAGCTGTCTCCCCTGACCTTCAATGGTATTACCCTTGCCAAGACCATCAGAATTACCATTCTTGGTGGTTACCAGTGACCAGCTTGACTGAAATAAATGTCAACCACAGCCATGAGAGCAGGACAGCAGATGAAGACTCTTAACAAAAGTCTTATCTCCTGACTCATCTCCATTATCTACAAACCTTATGCCTCAAAAACACTCAAGACGCTTGACACAATCATGGACAGGGAGCAGTCCTGTTGACTGGCACCATGGTCACTGGACACAATATTCACCTCCACCGCCACACTGTAACTGCAGTATTTACTATCTAGCGGATGTAAGGCAAAAGCTCAGACTTGCTTCAGCTGCACCTCCTGGACCCATAACCTCACAAAGGATAAGGTGAACACCATCACCTGCAAGTTCCTCTCCATCATCTTATTTCATTCTCATATTTCATGAGGTAGACATCGCTGGCAAAGCCAACATTTATTACTCAACCCTCATTGCCCCGAAGAAAGTGGGAGGGTCCTTCTTGAGCCATTGCGGCCTGTGTTTGTAGCAGTCTGATGCAACTGAGTGTCCAGCGCAGAAGGCAATTAAGTTAAACATGTTGGTGTGGAATTAGATTCAAATGTAGACCAGACCAAATAAAGATGCCAGATCTTCTTCCCTCAACGGCATAATAAGCCAATTGGCTTTTATGGCAAGCTTGAGAGATTTATGTCATATTTACTGTTATTTTATTTATTCCCAGGTTTTATAAACTGAATTGAAGATCTCAGGCTGCCATAATGGGATTTGGACTGGCATTCTTTTATTATTTGGATTACTAATCCAGAAATGATGCAATCATACCAACAACTACCGAAGTTTATGTCACATCTTGAATGTAGAAAAAATTCCCAAAGTGCTATGCAGAGATATAATGAAAAGAAGGACATGAGCCAAAGGAGGAGCTATAAAAATCTTAATCAGAGTTAAGTTTTAAGCAGTGTCTTAAAGAAGGAGAGGAAGGTGAAGAGGTGAAAAACAGCTAGAGGTACAGCCACTGATGGTGGGCTAAGGGAGGAAACCAAGGGTCTGAAAGTACCCAACAGTAGAGACAATGGGCAGAGTGGGCATGGATGAAACTGCTGCCCCTCAAGGTGATGCAGAACCAGCCTTTCCAGCACTGCCTCCCCACCCCACGAATTAGTGTTGATGTCCCAGAACGTGGCAGAAACAATTACATGGTTATCACAGAAGCACCATAAAGAAGCACTGGGCCACCTCAATCTCAAAAGGTTCCTTTTGAAACCCAACAGGTAATCACTGATCAAATGCTCACTCTCAGAGGTGAAGTGAGAGTGACTGCCCTTGACATCAAGGCAGCATTTGACCAAGTGTGGCATCAAGGAGCCCTAGCAAAACTGGAGTCAATGGGAATCAGGGGGAAAACTCTCCATTGGCTGGAGTCATGCCAAGCACAAAGGAAGATGGTTGTGGTCTTTGGGGGTCAATCATCTCAGTTCCAGGACATCATTGCAGGAGTTCCTCAGGGTGGTGTCCTAGGCCCAACTATCTTCAGCTCCTTCATCAATGACCTTCCTTCCATCATAAGGTCAGAAATGCGGCTGTTCGCTGATGATTGCACAATGTTCAGCACCATTCATGACTCCTCAGATACTGAAGCAGTCCATGTTCAATTGCAGCAAGACCTGGGCAATATCTAGGCTTGGGCTGACAAGTGGCAAATCACATTTGGGCCGCACAAATGCCAGGCAATGACCATCTCCAACAAGAGAGAATCTAACCATTGCCCCTTGACATTCAATGGCATTACCATCACTGAATCCCTCACTATCAACATCCTGCAGGTTACCATTGACCAGAAACTGAACTGGACTAGCCACAGAAATACTGTGGCTACAAGAGCAGGTCAGAAGCTAGGAATCCTGCAGCAAGTAACTCACCTCCTGACTCCCCAAAGCCTGTCCACCATCTACAACGCACAAGTCAGGAGTGTGATGGAATACTCTCCAATGGCTTGGATGAGTGCATCTCCAACAACACACAAGAAGCTTGACACCATCCAGGACAAAGCAGCCTGCTTGATTGGCACCACATCCACAAACATTAATTTCCTCCACCACCGACACACAGTGACAGCAGTGTGTACCATCTACAAGATGCATTGCAGAAGCTCACCGAGTCTCCTTAGGCAGCACCTTCCAAACCCACGGCCACTACATCTAGAATCTAGAAGGACAAGGGCAGCAGATAGATGGAAACTCCACCACCTGGAAGTTCTCCTCCAAGCCACTCACCATCCTGACTTTGAAATATATCGCCGTTCCTTCACTGTCGCTAGGTCAAAATCCTGGAACTCCCTCACTAACAGCACTGTGGGTATACCTACATCACAGGGACTGCAGCGGTTCAAGAAGGCAGCTCACCACCACCACCACCTTTTCAAAGGCAATTAGGGATGGGCAACCCCAGCCAGCAACACCCACATCCCGTAAATGAATAAAGAAACATATCTTCCAATGGGAGTCAGTTAAGAGGCACACATAATATGCAAACATTAGAGGAAACAGTGTACCAAAATATGGCATATCAGGTACACATGACACAAAAGAGAGAAATAAATTGGCTGCACTTGATCCCACTTTTGTTCATGCAGCTTCCCTGAAATGATGAAAAGTAAGGCAGCAATATATGGATATTAGTCAAGGTAGTGTAGGGAATGAGGTGGCGGGGTGTGGTGAGTGTTTTTGAGCCATTTGAATACATGTGGAGAGTCCATTAAAGTAGCAGCTCAGGAACTTAACTAAATGAGTCCTTGGTGAACAGTTGTTGTAATACTCTCCCCGGCTACAAAAGTGAATTTGCACAAGCATTGTAACGACCTTGCCCAGACAGGAGGTTGTGGGATAAGGTTCATTCCAGTACATGAGCACACATTCTAGGCTGGCACGTCAGTGCTGAGGGAGTATTAGATTGGAATGCTGTCTTTTAGATGAAATGTAAACCATCTACTTGCTCAGGTGGATATAAAAAAAATCCCATGGTACAATTCTAAGAAATGCAGGGGGGTTTCTGATGGTGATCTTCCTGTCTAATACTTATCCCTCAATGAACACCACAAGAAACAAATTAAACTGTTCAATTATCTCACTGTTGTTTGTGGAATGTTGTATGCAAATAGGCTGTTGTGTTTGTCTACAAAAACAAGCAGCTACATCTTAAAAGTAATTAATCGGCTGTGAGGCGATTTGGAATCTGCCGAGCACGTGTGAGGTGCTATATATGTGGAGGCAGTTTCCTTTGGTCAAGGGTTGAAAAGGAGTCATATAGCGCTGAATTGTCCCAGATTTCCACTAAGTGCGGTAGCAAGTGAGAAAAAGGACATTTTACCCACCGGCTGCAAGGGCTTGTTTTCGCGCCTTATCATTCCATTCCCGCCTCAGTAATTATGCATTCCCAGGAAACATGGCTGGTAGCTGGCGGATCGTCCTCTGAGTCGCCCACCCCACCATCACCTCAGACCTTCAGTAAACCAGGCACCATATTTAAAGGCCGTCCATGCACAGAGCTAGCAATCTTCAAGGGATAGGAAGCTACTGGGAACTGATGGCTGCCAAAGGGAGGAAACAGGCTGCCCCCAGATTTAGCGACACCTCCCTCGAGGACCCAATAGACGCAGTGGAGGCCCGCCGCGAAGTCCTCTAACTTCTGCTTTGGGCGAAGACCAGCAAGCAAGGTCACCAATCCAGCACTGGAGGTGGTGGCAGCAGTAGTCAGCACCAAGGTCCTGCAAAAGAGGACAGCCATCCAGTACCGAAAGAGGATGAATGATCTTCTTTATTCTGCCAGGGTAAGTCACTCTTCTCATCACTCTCAACCCACACACTCACAAACCCATCACACATCACAGGGATCTCACACCCTGCCTGTTCAAGGGACATCACCATTCACTCTCTCACACACACCTTCATTTGTCCTGCGGATCATGTCCTCATCCTGTCCATGGCACCACTCACCACCCATGCCTGGCATCCTTGTCATCTGGCCTGGCAGGCGTCCTGCTTCCACTCTCTCCATCTCTATTCATGCAGAACAAGCTGGTACACAACAAAAGGGAGAGGTTGCAGATTGGTGGAGGAATGTCTGAAATCAAGATCCTCATGGACTTGGAAAATAGTCATCCAGCTGGCTGGCGATGATCTGGACCATTCCTGTGCTGGCAGTGAGGTCAGCGGTGCCCAACCAAGTGTGGATCCAGCAGTGCAACATCCATCATACAACCATGCTGTGAGTTAGTTCCCCTGTTCCGCAGTGCTCTGCCATGAACTAATTATCTCTCCTTGCTTTCGCAGGCACATCGGGAAAACAGCCGAAGGGGTCCACAACCCAGATCCTCAACTCAAGCCCCAAAGAAACCTCAGAAGAAAAATCTGACAACACCCTCATTGAAGACCTGTCACAGCGCTCACCCAGACCCTCCACCAGCACAAGAGACACACACCTCATTGGGACCTAACTCTAGAGTAGCCTCAGGGTCCCACTGCCGCACAGCAGGACCCCAAAAGCAGGCCGGGGCTCTCCGAATCTCGGTCCTTCAGATGACGCCCATCAAGGACATTGCAGACAGGGCATAGCGGTCGTAGGCTGTCTCCACCTCCGCCGTGGATGTCGGGAGTGCCAAGATGTAGCGGCAGCATTAGGAAGGTTAGGAAAATGTAGTTGCACAGCCTGGGCATGGGTGTTCATGTCACTCAGATGTGAAACCTTGATCCCTGCACAAGATAAAGGCAGGTGTCTCAGTCCAGGGCCTCTTCCCTGTGCTCTGTGCAGTCTTCCCAGTACACTGATGGTGCGCCTTCACTGTCACTGGACACATCAGTCATGCCTGCGCCTCGATGGGGCTTATCATTGCTGCCAGAATGTCCTGGGCCGGCAGTACAGAGTTCCATCATTCTCTCTGTGTGCTCTCAGCAGCTTTGAGGTGAATTTGGCCCCCCATCTCTTCAGCATCTGTGTCCGGTGACAGTGTGGTCCTGAAGGGGTCAGCTCACAAAGGATGCCATAGGATCAGGAGAAGTTAAAGTTTCCTCGCTGCATCTGCACGATATGACCCTGTTCACAGAGCGCAAGCGATCTGCCATCAGCCAGACAGGAGTCAGACATTCACATTAGCTACATGAGGATCTATGGAGTGTCCGCACTGCATGTTGTCATCAACCTCCTGGAACGTAGGGACTATGGGCATCCGCTGTGTCTCCATGACAGGAGCCTTATCACAGAGGGTATGTGTCCTGCCATGTTCACAGATGTAATGTGAGGGTCTATGGTCTCTCCTCACTGCATGTCGCCATCGTCCTCCATGAGTCTAATAACTACGAGGGCCTCCCAAGCGCGTCTGCCTCGCCTGGACAATGCGATGGTCTCATTGCCCTCATCCTCGTCTTTGAGGACCTCCTCACCCTCATCCCCCTCTACGTCCTCCTCATCGGAGATGACCTCCAGCTCCTCCGCCTCATCAGCCAGCTCCTCTCCCCATTGCAGCGTCAGGTTGTAAAGGGTGTAGCAGGCGACAACGATGCGTGGCACCCTCTGTGGACTGTATTTCAGGGCTCCACCAGACTGGTCCAGGCACTGGAACCTCATTTTCAATATCCTGATGGTTTTTGCTCCACCAAAGTGCAATTTGCAGCATGAGTCTCTCTATACCTTCACTCTGCTGCAGCCTGAGGTCGTTGCACGGGCGTCATCAGCCACGGCCTCTGTGGGTAACCCTTGTCCCTGAGGAGCCAACCCTGCAGCTCCTGTGGACCCTGGAAGACATCAGGAGTCAGGGCTACTCCCTGGGAACCATGTGCAGATCTGTAGGATGTGATTGTGGTGGTTGCACATCAGCTGAACTTTCAGCAAGTGGAAGCCCTTGCCGTTGACGTAGTTGACCGCTTGTTGCCACGGAGATCTGAGCACCATGTGAGTGCAGTCGATGGTGCCCTGCACCTGTGGGAAACCTAAGACCTGGGCAAATCCCAGCGCTCTTGCTTTCTGGCTTTCCTGATCCCGGGCGAATTGCACAAAGTTGTGTGCCTTCGTGAAGATGGTGTCCATGATTTCCTGGATGTATTTGTGGGTGGAGGCTTGTGATATCCCACAGAGGTCACCTGTCGAGCCCTGAAAGGAGCCACTGGTGTAGAAATTGAGCGCCGCTGTCACTTTCACAGCCACTGGCAGTGGGTGCCCTCCATGTGCCCATGGCACCAAATCCTGCAGCAGGTGGCAGATTTAACTGACCAGTACCCTGGACATGCTCAGTCTTTGGAGACTCTGGTTCTGGGTCATCTGCATGAATGACAAGCGCCATCTATAGATCTTGGGTCTAGCCAGGTGCCGACCGGTGACGGCTCACTGTGGCTCTTTAGTGTTGTGTGCAGGAGCCCCAGCTGCCCCTTCTTCTCCTCCCTCTGTCCAGCCAGGCACCTCCATCACTCTCTTCTCCTTCGTCCACACTCCCCATAAGCCATGAGGCATACAGCTAGATCACCAGGCTCCATGATCCTGATGTATTCCTTCTGCAGGAGGAAAAAGAAAGACACATGGATTAGCTTGGGTGTACTAAGAACCTCTCTTAGTTAAGTCTGAAGGCCCCTGAATGCATCCTGGAGAGTGCTCACCACCACTTGGATGGCTAGGGTATATTGCACTGCATGGCTGCCCGAAACCCCACCTTGCTCCGCCCCACTCCACCTGACCAATTGGCGGCAGCTTTGCCCATCGGACTGCATGTTGTGCTTTTAGCTCAGGCGCAGGCATTCTCCTAACCCGCACTGCAAGGCTGCCCTGTTAGCTTGAACCATGGGTGAGACTGGTCCAAAACCAGGATGATGACATATCGAGGGGCTGAAAGTGCCTAAATCAGTGACTGCTCTATGGTCAGCTTTCTCGAGGAGATTGTACAACGTTCCCAGTCGTCCAATTGTTTTGCAGTCCACCAAAATGCTCATTTGGTTGCAGTCTGTGACCGAGGGGTGAAAAGCTCCAGAATATTTGGTGGCATTTTCATAGAAGTGGGCAGATAAGCTAGAGACCTGACTCCAAGCCAATGTCAATGTGGGTGCGCCTGAACTGTCTCAGCTGCGGAGGAATGGTCACTTTATACAAGATTTGCTTAATGAGTGACCGCTTCCCTTGCCCACCACCCTTCTACCCACATGTTCTTGTGCACTACCATCGGGCTGTGCTGCCCTTGCCCCCCTCACCCCAACCGCAGAGCATCTTTTACCCTGGCATCGCACTGTCAGGAAAAAGAAACTTGCCTGTGCCCCTGCCTGAATGCGTGGCCTCTCAACCTTGAAGTCGAACAGGCGCCCCCTCACGAGCACTGCGCAACATTAGTGTGCACTCACCTCAGAGTTCCCCTCGAAGTTCAGCACACCTTTTAAATCCTGTTGTGAATCACATCGGCGTGCAATCACGTCGAAGTGCCCAGATGGTCCAACATGGGGGGGGGGGGGGGGGATGATTCCGGCGAGCAGGGATCATAATTAGATACAATTGTATTAAAATGACATTCCTGGCAGTCTGGCAGCGGGAAACACAGCCTGCCATTGGTGGGTGGAACGGATGACGTTGTGAAACCGTTTTTTGGCCTTCCAGCCATATTGACTGCTCATGCCCGCCATGATGCCCGACACCAAAGGGGACAGAAAATAGACTGGAAACATTAACTGCTTTTCTCTCCACGGAAGCTACCAGGCCAGCTGAGCTTTTCCAGGATTTTCTGTCTATATTATTTCAGATTTCCAGAATTTGAAGTATTTTGCTTCAATTCCCTTGGTCAGTGTCTGTTAGGTGGGCCAGGAACTGCAGATACAGTTTATGGCATATGGTTGTGGCTCATAGGCAGTCTGGAACTAGTACCAAGTAATCTCCTTAGTGTCCCTCTTTGATGTTCTTCATCTTTAAGCATCAAAATCTGTTGTAGGACTTCTATGAAAAGAACCCTCAAGTTTTAAAGTAACACTGTAATTATCAAATAATGACTATCTACAAGAACTCCCTTCTTCACATGCAAGGATGCAACTTGCCATTTATGGCCACTTTGAACATATGTACTTAAAACTAAGCAACACGTTGAACAAAACTCTAGAAAATGAACTGCTAAGTATTGATGCCATTTATTAAATAAAACAAACATGCATTACAAAGCTCTTGTACATTTTGTACAAGATCTGTGTCAACCGGAGAGAAACATGACTTAGAAAACACTGCTGTGCTCATTCAGAATGGAGGGCTGTGTAAGGTCACAGCAGAACAATCTTCCAGTTCCTGCTTTCAACATTATGCCATTGGGATTGAACCATAAACTATAGAAATTTACAACATAGAAAGAAGCTACTCGGTCTATCATGTCTGTGCCAGGTCTCTGCCAGCGTAATCCAAATCTAATCCCACACCCTCTCAAAAGCCTTATATCTTCCTCTGGTTCAAATACTTATCCATCTTTCCCTTGAAGGATGCTGTGATTTCTGCTTTAACTATTACATTTGGCAAATCAGTCTCTGCTCCGACATACTTAAGGGAAAAGAATTTTCAACTGCTGACTTCCCAACTAGAAAAGAACTCATCTTTTCCCCATTCATACCATCAAAATGCTTCATTGGTTGGTTCAGTGGAAAGATTACTATATTCAACGTTTCCTCGAAACTATAAGTCCTGATATTAAAGTGGAGGCAGTGGGGCTGCAGTTTGGTGGACAGGAAACCTGAAAGGACAGGTCAGTTCTGCCAAATTAAACGGCAAAACAGATTATCATTCTTGATTATCATTCCTGGCCATAGCTTGCCCAATTGAGAAGCTGACTGGCTGACAGGCAGGAGGTCTGTCAGCACCAGGCTGCAGCCAGGAAGCAGAGAGGGAGGGAGGGCGAGGTCAGGGGTTGTGAGGGGGTGAATTTTGCTCAAATGACCAAAGAAATCAGGGAGGAGATCGCTTTCCTCCGACTCTTCTGAAGAAGAGTTATATTGGACTTGAAACGTTAACTTGGTTAATCTCTCCACAGACGCTGCCAGACCTGCCGAGTTTTTCCAGCACGTTGTTTTTATTGCCACTGCTTCTTTTGCCAATTATCTTTGAGAGGTACATTCAAAATCATGAGGGGTCTGGACAGATAGGAGGAAGAAACTGTTCCCGTTGGTGGAAGGATCGAGAACCAGAGGGCGCAGATTTAAGGTCACTGGCAAAAGAAGCAACGGCGACACAAGGAAAAACCTTTTCACATAGCAAGTGGTTAGGATCTGAAATACACTGCCTGAGTGTGTGCTGGAGGCAGGTTCAATTGAGGCATTCAAGAGCAAATTGGCCTATTATCTGAAAAGAATGTGCAGGGCCATGGGGAAGAGGCAGGGGAGTGGGTCTAGATGAATTGCTCCTTTAGACACAATGGGCCCAGTGGCCTTCTCCTCTGCTGCAAACCATTCTACATTATTGTCCATTCAATAATAGGATGCCTAAAACTGCACAGAATGCCCTAACCAATGATCGGTATAAATGTATTGCTACTTTATACTTGTGCATCAGCTGTGGCTCAATTGGTGGCACAGGCACCACTGAATCACTTGGTTCCAGGATCAAGCCCCAATCCAGGGCTTGGGCAGAAAAATCAAAGCTGATACTCCAACGCAGTACTGAGAGGGCATTACACTGTTGGAGATGCCGTCTTTCAGAAGAGACATTAAATTAAAGCTCCTCCTGCTCTCAGGTGGATGTAAAAGATTCCACAGGACTATTCTGAAAAAAGCAGGTGAGTTATCCTCAGCATCCTTGCCAATGATTAACCCTCAATCAAAAAAACAGATTAATTGTTCATTATCACATTGCTGTTTGTGGGAACTTGCTGAGTGCAAATAACTTCTGTGTTTGCTACATTACAGCAATGTACACTTCAAAAAGTAGTTAATTGGCTTTCAGGTGTCCAGTGATTGTGAGTAGTGCTATTTAAATGCAAGTCTTTTTTTCTGTTTTGTGTGCACCATGCCCTTATTTATAAAATCTAAAATACTGTAGCACCTGCTGCTAACCAGAAAGACATTAGAAGCTATTGCGCATGCACACTTGGCCCACACTGCAGCCTCCAGGAGGGCACACACAACTGTTTGTAGTTTAGAATATATGCAATGCGATTGGCATCCATTTCACTGCAGCAAATAACTGAGGAAAGAAAACATAATTTTCCAGCAGCAATTCATTCTGGTCTCCAATCTGTAATAGGATCTCAATTTCAATGAGAGTGCTACCTCCTTACACTAGGCCCAGTGTGTTAAGGCTCTGTGCAAGAAACTCCTGGGTAGATAATGGGACTCTTAATCATAAGGTTGTTGTTTCGAGTCACGCGTTAGGTAATAATTTTCTCTTCAATAGTTTATTCACATTACCTTTTTTACACATTGGAAGTTGAAGATTTAATTTACTGAAAATTCCTGATTATCTAACTTTATCCTTAACTGAATCGTCAGAAGCATGTTTTAAGATGGAACAGCTGATAAATTATAGGCAGAGTGCAAACAAGAAATTTCAATTGATAAGGACCGCACACACTTAAAAACTGGTAACTTGAACTTTATTGTTTGTTTAGTCTGTGTCAACTTGTTCGCTGTAATCACGCCAGCTGACACAATGACACAAAGACTGCAACTGAGCATGTGCAGGAAGTGCTTCCCCCTAGTGTTGCGGCACAAATAAACACAGCCAACCTAAAATGCTAATGGCCAAATGCTGAGGCAGCACTTAGCCTCAGGGAGATGAGTGCGTTTTTTCGTGCACAAGCACGAAAGAGCGCACTCTTGGCTCAGGAAATCCCCCCCCCCCCCCCACCACCACCACCACCACCACCCCGCACAGGGACGTCACGCTGGGCAAGCCTTAATTGGCCAGCCCATGTAAAATGGCGGCACGCCGCCAATCGGGGTCATGCGCCCGCTCTTAAACATCCCCCCCCACCCCGACGGGGGGAAAATTCTGCCCATAGAGTCATAGAGGTCTACAACACAGAAAAAGGCCCTTTGGCCCATTGAGTCTGCGCCAGTCAAACAAGTACCTAACTATTCTAATCCCATTTTCCAGCACTAGGCCCATAGCCTTGTATGCCATGGCATCGCAAGTGCACATCCAAATACTTCTTAAATGTTTTGAGGATTTCTGCCTCTACCACCCTTTCAGGCAGTGAGTTCCAGATTCCCACCACCCTCCGGGTGAAAAAATTCTTCCTCTAATCCCCTCTAAACCTCCTGCTCCTTACGTTAAATCTATGCCCCCTGGTTATTGATCCCCCACCATGGGGAAAAGCTCCTTCCTGTCTACCCTATCTATGCCCCTCATAATTTTATACAATGCTATAATAATCCCTGTGATTATGCTCCCTGGCCAAACTCATTTGCATATTACTGAACATAATGGCTACCACAACAATTTATATTTACACAGCACTAAACATAATGAAAAGTCCCAAGATGCTTCACAGAAGCATTTTGAAACAAAACATGATACTGAGCCACATAAAAAGATATTAGTTCAGATGGCCAAAAGTTTGGCCAAAAAGGTAGGTTTTAAGAAATGTCTTAGTGGAAGAAAATGAGGTAGAGAGGCAGAGAGGAAGGGTATTCCAGAGCTGAGGGCCTCAGCAAGGCTGAAGACACAGCCATCAATATAGGAAATTAAAAGCTGCCTTAAATCAGTGCCATTGGGCAGGGCTTTAGAGCATGATTTTTTAATCAGTCTCACAAAAGCAAAATATTTTGGATAAAATAAAAACAGAAAATGCTGGAAATACTCAGCAGGTCTGGCAGGAACAGTGGAGAGAGAAAGAGTTAATGCACATGACCAGTCCCAATCTGATGAAAGGTCATTGACCTTGATGTGATATGTCTTTAAAAGATGGCAGTATGCCTTCACTAGAATGGAAGTGTTTCATGTGATCCAGTCTCAGTTTCACTTTGGTCTGTGAGCAGAACATAGCACACACAGCTCTGCTGCTGCTGCTGTCTTCGAGATTTCTACCTTTATATAAATGCTCTTATGTGCCTAGTATCAATAAACGAACCCACATGTTTACCCACTCCCTTATGAGTGATTGGTGTCTTTATATCATTATAAAAAGACCAAAAAGTCAAGAGTTGTTTCATGCCATGCAGCATGATCTAAGGCTGTTCACCACGTCATATTTGTACTTAATCTTGCTGCCATGCTGTTTGACCACTGCTTCCGCCAAGTCATGTTTTTATATGACTCACTTCTCTGCTGCTATCCTTTAAAGGTATATTACAATACACCTGGAACGTTAACTCTGGTTTTCATCAACATCCTGGAGGTGACCACTGACTAGAAGCTGAACTGGACTAGTCATGCAAAAACTGTGATTACAAGAGGAGGTCAGAGGCTGGGAATTCTGAAGTGAGTAACTCACCTCCTGATTCCCCAAAGCCAGTCCACCAGCTACAAGGCACAAGTCAGGAGTGTGGTGAATTACTCTTCACTTGCCTTGATGAATGCAACTCCAACAACACTCAAGCAGCCTGACACCATGCAGGACAAAGCAGCCTGCTTGATCAGCACCCCATCCGCCCTTAAACATTTACTCCCTCCACCACTGATGCACAATGGCAGCACTGTATGCCATCTACAAGATGCAGTGCAGCAACTCACCAAGGCTCCTTCAACAGCACATTCCAAACCCACAACCTCTTCCACCTAGAAGGACATGGGTAGCAGATACATCACCACCGCCTGCAAGTTCCCCTCCAAGCCACACATCATCTTGACTTGGAACAACACTGTCGCTGGTCAAAATCCTGGAACTGCCTCTCCAACAGCATTGCTGGTGTACCTAAAACATAGGCTGCAGCGGTTCAAGAAGGCAGCTCGCCACCACCTTCAGGGGCAATTAGGGATGGGCAACAAATGCTGGCCTAGCCAGCGATGCCCACATTCTGCGAAAGAATTTTTAAAAGGCCTTTCTTGAATTACCCAGGAGCTTGGGGAGCCTATAGTTTCCTGTTGCTTTCTCCATGGCAACACCTCAGCTAATCAGAGTAGACTTACCAACCAATCAGAATCCTTTTCTCCTGTAGTATAAATTGTGATCATTTGAAATTTGACATTCTTGCATTTGTTCTGATGAGTGCAAGATGAAAAGCTTCAGCAACATGTCTCTCTTTTTAGCAATTATCAAGTTCTATCAAGCAACTAAGTATTATGAACAAAAGTGCATCCAGCACTGACTTCTGGCAGTATTTTATATGCTCTTATTATATGATTATTTTTGTTTGAGAACAAAACATCTTGAAACATGCTAGGGTAGAAATTGCACATGTTTTTCAGGCATAATCCATGTGCAAGGTATATGAATTCGGCAGCAGGGTGGTCCATGCACAATCTGGGCAGGTGTTGGTCCCACAGGTCAACTTGTGAAGCCCGTAGGCCTTAAGTCCCCATAAACCATAAATTAGAGGCCTCATGCCTGTAAAAGGACACCTTTGGAAAACTCAATGCACCGACCTCACCTAGTATTCTTCTGTAGCCCTCACAAATACCAAGGAGAGGTAATTTATTGAAGAAAACATCCAAAAAAAAACCTCTGCCTGGGGAGACAGGAGGAGCTGGAATGCTTTTCACAGCTCCACAGCAGTCCCAAAGACTGCTGCCAGTCTCCTTTGGCTTCTCTCTTTCCTGTATTGTCTTACTTGCTCTATCTCAATCCCCTCTTCTGCCCCCTTCCAGGACCTACCAGAGGCATTGCAGCAGCCCTGAAATTGATGTCAGCTTCATCAGCCAGTCATCTGGGGATGCCCAGCAGGCATTGGTAGCTCACCAATTTAAATGAGTTTAGTGGCGAAATTTCAATCAGGCTTCAGGTCTACCTGTTCCATTAGGAGTGGTCATTCCTGTTCCAAGCTCACCCAGGTTGGTGCTTTACAATTTCCACCCTACTATGTTAGAAAAAAGTTATTGTTGCAAAGAATAGCTGGATCAAATAATATTAAGAAAACATTACTCATCACAAGTACTCCCAGTAAATGTGTGTTATGGGAAGGAATTTTTTGGATCTGGAAGGCTTTCATATCTGATCCCAGGTCTGTGCTGAGGTGCGCAATTTCAGCTGAGGCAGAGGTAGGAATGTTACGACTGGTTTCACTGCCCTCGGGCTGGTTTGGCGGTGAGTGGGACTTATTGTCAAAGGTTCCCGTGACCCTGATCATTAACTACTGGAAAGGACAGACATCAAGGGCGGAATCTTGTTGAGGCATTTGGGTCTCGCCTACCAGCTAGAAAGCCAACGAGAGACCTATGCTGACTGTTTTCTGGAAGGCCCACTGAACCACAAGCCAATCAGGCAATGGCAAGGCCAGCAGCGGGCCTCCTCCAGTGTCCAAGACTCCCGGAGGCGGAAGTCTCGCCTACCAAGAACTGCCGGATAATCAGAGGCCAGCAGCTTGCGCTCAGCAGTACCACTGGGGAGGCCATGGCTGCTGCCCGAAGGGCAGGCATCGGAGTACCAGGATTGCTGAGCAACCCAGACCACAGTTAAGTAATGTGGCGGCGGGTGGGGATAGGTTTGTGGCGAGAGGGGTGCTGGGGGGTTGGCAGAAAGGGCAGGAGAGTGGCTCTCAACGGGCCGTTCCCCTTCCCCATGTCCAGTCCCTCAATCAGGCATTAAGCACTTTTGATCGAGGACTCCGCCCGACCCAAGGCCCCACAAGGTGACGACAAACTGGCCGCACAGCTTTTGCTGCCGTGCGCGCCTCATGGTGACAGGCTGTCCTGCAGCAGGGTTAATACCAGCAGCGGCAGGATGATGCCCTTAAGTGGTCACTAATTGGCCACTTTAAGGGCCCCAAGTGACGGTGGGGCGATAAAGTCAACCATAGGCCTTCCCTCCCAGAATGTAATTCTGGTGGAGACGGGGAGGTGGCAGGGTACCAGTACGCTACCATCCCAGCTAATTGAATGCCCTCCCCACCTTCAAGCTCACTACCAGAAAGAGCAGAATATTCCACCCCAGTAAGATAGGGTTGGATTGTGATTCCCCTCGCTGATAGAATGGCTGCTGGCACTTCTTGTCCAGGATTATGCACGGAACTTTACACCTGTAGGATTTTACGGTCCCGCCAAAGTCAATGGACTTCTGAACTGCTCGCCGTATTGTACGGCCCCTCCCAGGTCGCAACAGGGCCATAAAATTCCGCCCTATATATTAACAGTGTGTACTTGCGTGAGGTACCAGAGATCTACTGGCATCAGTGGAGCTGTACAGCTTTAGAAAAGGGGGAAAATCTGGAGAGGGTCTATCATAGGCATACATACTTAAAAATACTTTGTTTGATATCCTGTTTGTCTGTTATGACCCTGAAGGCTATCTAGAAGATCTCATGATAGTATATGCTGTTTGTCTTGTAACCAAGCACATCATCTGGCCTGGCTGCCACAGCTATCAATTAGGTCAGGAAGCATTTTTCAAAAACCATTGCAAAAATGGTATTTTAATCATATATCATAGTTTTATGCTTGGCCTGAGAAAGTTAAACTAATGATTCTGAGCTGTAATAAGAGCTTAAAGCAGAATCTATATGACACAGATGCTGTGCTGAGACAATTTGAGAACTTTTCATGCTCTGCCTCTTCTAGAATTTCCATGGTTACAAGACTTGAGACTAGCTTGGATTACCCAACTTGTCTCATTGCAGAAGGGAGTGGGATTGATGGGAGCTAAATAAATCCACACCTAAGCCTCATAAATGCAAGCACTGTCAATCTTGAAAAATAAATTACACCCAAAACAGGCACGCAAGATCTAGAAGTGCACTGCAAATACCTGTTGACATGGTCCTATATCAATAAAATTAGAGGTGGGGTCTCATTAAAAGTCATTCAGCTGTGATTTTGATGTCTCTGGTGCCTCGTAAAGTAAGCCAGCACCTATTTAAGTTGAAACAAAAACAGAAAATGTGGAAAAACTCAACAGGTCGACAAGAGCTCTAAAGAAGGGTCATACGGACTCAAAAGGTTGACTGTGTTTCTCTCTCCACAGATGCTGCTAGACCTGCTGAGTTTTTCCACCAGTTTTTGTTTTTTTTTTTCAGATTTCCAGCATCCGCAGTATTTTGCTTTTATCCCTGTTAAAGTGGAGGTGCACACTGGGCACAGACAATAGGAGAGTGCGAGAGAACGACTCTGGGACAGGCAGTCAGCAACACCTAGAGGAGAGAGTGAGAGGAAGGCTCTGGGACAGGCAGTCAGCAGCACCTAGAGGAGAGAGCGAGAGGAAGACTCTGGGACAGGCAGTAAGCAGCAGCTAGAGGAGAAAGCGAGAGGAGGACTCTGGATCAGGCAGTCAGCAGCAGCTAGAGGAAAGTGCGAGAGGAGGACTCTGGGACAGGCAGTCAGCAGCACCTAGAGGAGAAAGCGAGAGGAGGACTCTGGATCAGGCAGTCAGCAGCAGCTAGAGGAGAGAGCGAGAGGAGGACCTTGGGACAGGCAGTCAGCAGCAGCTAGAGGAGAGAGCAAGAGGAGGACCCTGGGACAGGCAGTCAGCAGCAGCTAGAGGAGAGAGCGAGAGGAGTGTCCTCTGCAGTCACCGTCACCAAGTGAAAAAAAAAGTGACATCACTGGAAAACTGTAAGTTCATTGCTTGGTAAGTAACTGCTAATTCGAACTACCTATTCTAAGTTGATTTCGGATTAAGGGTGACTACTGTGGCCCAGGATCAGAGGCCTAATGCTTCAGTTTCAACTCAGCAGAGAGAGCGAGTTCCAGTTGAATTTAAAAAAAGTGTATATTGAATCTCTATTCTAACTTGCTTTCAGATTAAAGGTTAATAGGAGAAATATTTACAGATTGATAAACTAAAGACCAGTAGGAAATTTAAAAACAAATTTAAAAGCTAATTAAATAAAATAGAGATGCAGGGCCAGGTGATGTGTTATAGCTGCATGATGTGGGAGCTGGTGGACTCCATTGTGGTTCCTAGTGACCACATCTATAGCAAATGTTGGTTGCTCGAGGAACTCCGGCTCAGAGTTGATGAGCTTGAGTCTGAGCTTCGGACACTGCGACACATCAGGGAGGGGAAGAGTTACCTGGACGCTATGTTTCAGGAGACAGTCACACCCCTTAGATTAATTACCTTAAATTCGGCCAGTGGTCAGGGACAGGAGGGTGTGATTATGAGTGAGGCAGGTAGAGGGATCCAGGAAGTAGCACTGCAGGAGCCTCAGCCCTTGCCCTTATCCAACAGGTTCGAGATTCATGCTCCATGTGTGGACGAGAGTGGGGACCGTAGGGAGGATGAGCAAACTGACCATAGCACTGTGGTACAGGGAGCCATTCAAGTGGGGGGTGAAAAGAGAAATGTAGTTGTAATCGTGGATAGTTTGTTAGGGGAATAGATGCTGCTCTATGTAGCCAGGATCGGGAGTCCCGAAGGCTGTGTTGCCTACCTGCTGCCAGGGTTAAGGATATCTCATCTGGGCTGCAGAGGAACTTGGAGTTGGAGGGGAAAGATCCAGTTGTCATGGTCCATGTAGGTGCCAACGGTATAGATAGAACGAGGAAAGAGGTTCTGCTGAGGGAATACGAGCAGCTAGGGGCTAAATTAAAAAGCAGAACCAAAAAGGTAATAATCTCCGGATTACTACCTCAGCCACGAGCTAATTGGCACAGGATCAATAAGATTAAAGAGGTAAATGCGTGGCTCAAAGATTGGTGTGGGAGAAATAGGTTCGAATTCATGGGACATTGGTCAGTACTGGGGAAAGAGGGAGCTATTCCGTTCAGACGGGCTCCACTTGAATCATTTGAATCATGCTGGGACCAGTGTCCTGGCGAATCGCATAACTAGGGTTATCCATAAGGCTTTAAACTAAATAGGGGGGAGTGGGGGGGAGGGTTCAGTTGTATGGAAATATAAAAAAATCAAAGTTTAAGGAGAGAGTAAGAGTGCAGGTTAGTGACGAGGCTGATTGTTACCAAAAAGTGAAAGGAAGGGACAGAGTGTGTGAACGCACCAAAGAATCATTTAAGAGTAAAGAAAATTTACAATAGGGCAAACTTAAAGGCTTTGTGTCTGAATGCACGTAGCATTCAGAATAAAACTAATGAGTTTACAGCGCAAATAGAGATAAATAGGTATGATTTGGTGGCGATTACTGAGACATGGTGACAGGTTTGGGAGTTGAATATCCAAGGGTACTCACTGTTTTGGAAGGATAGACAGGAAAGAAAAGGAGGTGGTGTAGCTTTGTTAGTAAAGGAAGAGATCAGTGCTAGAGTGAGGAATGATATAGGCACTGGAGAGCAATACGTAGAGTCAGTCTGGGTAGAAATAAGAAATAGCAAGGGAAAGAAGTCCCTGGTGGGAGTAATCTATAGGTCCCCAAACAGTAGTTCAGCACAAAAACAGAATTACCTGGAAAAACTCAGCAGGTCTGGCAGCATCGGTGGAGAAGAAATCAGTTAACGTTTCGAGTCTTCATGACCCTTCGGCAGAACTGAGTATAGTTAGGAGAAAGGTGAAATATAAGCTGGTCTAAGGTGGGGGGGCGGGGGGAGAGCAATGAAGGTGAGCAGGGCAGAAGAGACAGGCGGAAATCCTGTCGGAGAACAGAACAATACTTCTTCAGAGAGGGCATTTCTTGAAGAGAGGTGGCAGTCAATTAAACACAGAGATAAAAACAAAAAGCTAAAAGCTACTGCGGATGCTGGAAATCCAAAACAAAAACAGAATTACCTGGAAAAACTCAGCAGGTCTGGCAGCATCGGTGGAGAAGAAAGTAGTTCAGCAGTCGGGCACAATATAAACCAGGAAATACTGGGAGCATGTAAGAAAGGCACGGCAATAATCATGGGTGATTTTATAATGCATGTAGACTGGACTAATCAAATTGGCAAGGGTAGCCTTGAGGGAGAGTTCATAGAGTGCATTAGAGATTGTTTCTTGGAGCAATATGTTGTGGAACCAACCAGGGAGCAGGCTAATCTGGATTTGGTTTTGTGTAATGAAATGGGATTAATTAATCATCTCATAGTAAAGGATCCTCTAGGGAAGAATGATCATAGCATGCTAGAATTTCAAGTTCAGTTTGAGAGCAAGAAACTTAAGTCCCATACTAGTGTTCTGGAGTTAAACAAATGTAACTACATAGGCAGATTTGGCCCTAGTGGACCAGGCAGGAAGACTCCAAGGTAGGACAGTTGATGAACAGTGTCAGATATTTAAGGAGATATTCAATTCCTCCCAAGTAAAATATATCCCAATGAGGAAGAAAGATGGTAAGAGGGGGAAAAAGCATCCATGGCTAAAAAAGGAAGTTAAAGATAACTTAAAGGCAAAAACTAAGGCATACCAAATTGTAAAGGTCAGTGGCAGGCTGGAAGATTGGGAAACTTTTAAAGATCAACAAAGGGTTACTAAAAAAATAATAAAAAGAGCAAAGGTAAATTATGAAAGAAACCTAGCGCAAAATATAAAAACTGATAGCAAAAGCTTCTACAAGTATATAAAAGGAAAGAGCAGCTAAAGTGAATGTTGGTCCCTTGAAGGACGAGACTAGGGAGTTAATAGTGGGGAACGTAGAAACGGCAGTGACGCTTAATCAATATTTTGCCTCAGTTTTCACAGTGGAGGACACTAGTACCACCCCAATAGTAACAGGTAGTGCAGAGGATATAGAGAAGGAACCTAGAACAATCACCATCACTAGAGAAAAAGTACTGAGCAAACTATTGGGATTAAAGAGTGACAAGTCCCCAGGACCTGATGGCCTACATCCCAGGGTCTTAAAGGAAGTGGCAGCGGAGGTAGTGGATGCATTGGCTATAATATTCCAAAATTCCCTGGATTCTGGAAAGGTTCCAATGGATTGGAAAAATGCTTATACAATGCCCTTATTCAAAAAGTGGGGGGAGGCAGAAAGTAGGAAACCATAGACCAGTTAGTTTACCGTCTGTCATTGGGAAATTGTTGGAATCCATTATTAAGGAAGTAGTAATGGGGCATTTGGAAAGTCAAAACGCAATCCATCAGAGTCAGCATGATTTTATGAAGAGTTCTTTGAAGATGTGACAAGCAAAGTGGATAATGGGGATCCTGCAGATGTAATATATCTGGACTTCCAGAAGGCCTTTGATAAGGCGCCACACAAAAGGTTAATACACAAGATAAGATCACAGGAGTTAGGGGTAATATATTAGCTTGGATAGAGGATTGGCTAACTAACAGAAAGCAGAGTTGGGATAAATGGGTCTTTTTCTGGATGGCAAGCTGTAACTAGTGGAGTGCCACAGGGTTTGGTCCTTGGGCCCCAACTATTTACAATCTATATTAATGACTTGGATTCAGGGATAGAAGGTACTATAGCTAAATTTGCAGATGACACCAAAATTGGTGGGAAAGTAAGTTGCAATGAAGAAATAAGAAATTTACAAATGGATGTGGACAGATTAGGTGAATGGGCCAAAATTTGGCAGATGGAATTTAACGTGGATAAGTGTGAGGTTATCCATTTTGGTCGGAAGAATAAAAGGCGACTTATTATTTAAATGGAGAGAAACTTCAGAATGCTTCAGTGCAGAGGGATCTGGGTGTCCTCGAGCATGAATCGCTGAAAGCTAGTATGTAGGTACAGCAGGTAATAAGGCAGGCAAATGGAATTTTGGCATTTATTGCTAAAGGAATAGAGTATAAAAATAGGGAAGTGTTGTTGCAACTGTGCAAGGCATTAGTGAGATTGCACCTGGAGTACTGTGCACAGTTTTGGTCCCCTTACTTGAGGGAGGATGTAGTTACACTGGAGGCGGTTCAGAGGAGGTTCACTAGATTGATTCCAGAGATGCGGGGCTTGTCTTATGAGGAGAGACTGAGCAGTTTAGGTCTATACTCGTTAGAGTTTAGAAGGATGAGAGGAGATCTAACTGAGGTATATAAGATGCTAAAGGGGATAGACAAAGTAGACCTGGAGCAAATGTTTCCCCTTGTGGGGCATTCTAGAACAAGAGGCCATAATTGTAGGCCACAGGATGGTAGATTTAAATCAGAGATGCGAAGGAATTACTTTTCTCAAAGGGTTGTGAATCTGTGGAATTCACTACCTCAGAGTGCCGTGGATGCCGGGACGCTGAATAAATTTGAGGAAATAGACAGACAGATTTTTAATTAGTAAGGTGTTGAAAGGTTATGGGGAGAGGGCGGGAAATTGGAGTTGAGGCCGAAATGAGATCAGCCATGATCGTAATGAATGGCGGGGCAGGCTCGAGAGGCTGAATTGCCTACTCCTGCTCCTAGTTCTTATGTGCTTATGTGCTTAATACAGAAATGTGATTTTCTTTTTATTCATGAGGTCTGGGCATCACTAGCTAAGTCAGCATTTATTTTCCATCCCTAAATACCTTTGAACCACTGCAATCCACCAGGTGTAGCTATACCCACAGTGCTGTTAGGGACCGAGTTCCAGAATTTTGACTGAACATCAAATGATTCCCAAGTCAGGATGCTGTGTGATTGGAGGGAAACTTGCAGGTGATGGCATTCCCATGCGTTTGTTGTGCACGTTCTTCCAGGTGGCAGAGGTCACAGGTTTGGAAGGTGAAAGCAGTTTTGGTGAGTTGCAGTGCATCTTGTAAATGGTATACACTGCTGCCACTGTCCAATAGGGTGGATGGGGTGTCGCTCAAGCAGGCAATCTGCACAGGTGTTGACCCCACTGATAAACATATGGAGCCTGTAGGCATTTGGTCACCATAAAACATAAGTTAGGGGCCTCATGACTGTTAAAGGACCCCTATGGATGTCAATGGGCCTGAATGGTATCAAGCTTCCTGAGTGTTGTCGGGGCTCCATTCATCCAGGCAAGCGAGAAGGTTCTATAATACTCCAGGCTTAGGCCATAAGACCATAAGACGTAGGAGCAGAAGTAGGTTATTCGGCTCATCGAGTCTGCTCTGCCATTCAATGAGATCATGGCTGATTTGATAATCCTCAACTCCACTTTCCTGCCTTTTCCCCATAACCCTTGATTCCCTTTCTGATTAAAATTCCGTCAATCTCCACCTTGAATGTACAAACAACCCAGCCTCTACAGCCCTCTGCCGTAAAGATTTCTACTGATTCACTACCCTCTCAGAGAAGACATTCCTCCTCACCTCTGTCTTAAATAGGCGACCCTTTACTCCCAGATTATTCCCTCTGGTCCTCGACTCTCCCACAAGGGGAAACAACCTCTCAGCATCTACCCTGTCAAGCCCCCTCAGAATCTTATGTTTCAATGAGGTCGCCTCTCATTCTTTTAAACTCCAATGAGTACAGGCCCAACCTACTCAACCCCTCCTCATAAGAAAATCCCTCCATACCCAAGATCAACCAAGTGAAACTTCTCTGGACTGCCTCCAATGCCAGAATATTTTTCCTTAGATAAGGGGACCAAAACTGTTCACAGTATTCTAGGTGTGGTCTAACTAGTGCCTTTTTCATTTTAGCAAGACTTCCCTATTTTTATACTCCATTTCCTTTGAAATAAAGGCCAACATTCCATTTGCCTTCCCTATTACTTGTTGAACTTGTATGTTAGTTTTTTGGGATTCATGCACAAGGACTCCCAAATCCCTCTGTGCTGCAGATTTCTGCAGTCTTTCTCCATTTAAATAATATTCAGCTCCTTTATTCTTCCTGCCAAAGTGCATAATTTCGCATTTTTCCACATTATATTCCATCTGCCAAGTTTTTGCCCACTCAATTAACCTGTCTATATACCTCTATAGATTCTGTGTCATTCTCACCACTTGCCTTCCCATTTATTTTTGTGTCATCCACAAACTTGGCAATTGTACATTCACTTCCCTCATCTAAGTCATTAATATATATTGTAAATAATTGTGGCTCCAGCATTGATCACTGTGGCACCCCACTAGTTACAGGTTACCAATCCTGAAAGTGTCCCCCTTATCCCAACTCTCTGTTTTGTATTAATTAGCCAATCCTTTATCCATGCTAATATACTACCCCCAACACCATGTGCTCTTAACTTAAGTAGCCTTATGCGTGGTACCTTATTGAATGCCTTTTGGAAATCCAAATATATTACATCTACTGGTTTCCCTTTACTTATCCTGCCTGTTACCTCCTCAAGGAATTCTAATAAATTTGTCAGGCATGATTTCCCCTTCATGAAGCCATGCTGACTCAATCATAGTGCAGAAGAGGCCCTTCGGTCCATCGATCTGCACCGACACGTGAGAAACACCTGATCTACCTACCTAATCCCATTTATCAGCACTTGGCCCATAACCTTGAATGTTATGACACGCCAAGTGCTCATCCAGGTACTTTTTAAAAGGATGTGAGGCAACCCGCCTCCACCACCCTCCCAGGCAACACATTCCAGACCATCACCACCCTCTAGTTAAAAAAGTTTTTCCTCACATCCCCCCAAAATCTCCTGCCCCTCACCTTGAACTTGTGTCCCCTTGTGACTGACCCTTCAACTAAGGGGAACAGCTGCTCCCTATCCACGCCCCTCATAATCTTGTACACCTCGATCAGGTCGCCCCCTCAGTCTTCTCTGCTCCAATAAAAACAACCCAAGTCTATCCAACCTCTCTTCATAACTTAAATGTTTCACCCCATCTGCTTGATTATATTATGCATTTCTAAATGCTCTGCTATTATATCCTTTATAATAGACTCTAACATTTCCCAATGATAGATGTTAAGCTAACTGGCCTACAGTTGCTTGGTTTTTGTCTCCCTCCCTTTTTGAATAAGGGCGTTGTTGGCAGTTTTCTAATCTTCTTGTATTTTCCAGAATCTAAGGATTCTTGGAATATTACCACCAGTGCATCCACTATCTGTGTTGCTACTTCCTTTAATATGCTAGGATGCAACCCATCAAGTCCGGGGGACTGATTGGCCTTTAGCCTAATTAGTTTCCCTCGTACTTTTTCTCTAGTGATACTTATTGTATTCATTTCCTCCCTCCCCCTTTTGCCCCTTGATTATTTAGTATTTTAGGAATGCTATTCGTGTCTTCTACCATGAAGACTGATGCAAAGTATTTATTCAATTCCTCTGCCATTTCCTGTTCCCCATTATTATTTCCCCAGCCTCGTTCTCTAAGGGGCCTCTGTTCATTTTAGGCTCTCTCTTCCTTTTTATACATCTAAAGAAGCTTTTATTGTCTGTTTTTATATTTGTTGCTAGTTTATCCTCAAAGTTTATTTTCTCCCTCTTTATTATTATTCTTGGTCACCTTTTATTGGTTTTTAAAACTTCCCTAATCCTTTGGCTTCCCACTAATCTTTGCCACATTGTATGTTTTTTCTTTCAATTTGACACTTAACTTCCTTGGTTAACCATGATTAGTTTATCCCCTTCCTAGAAACTTTCTTCCTCATTGGGATGTATCTTTGATGTGAGTCATGAACTATTTTCTTAATGGTCTGCCATTGTTCATCAACCGTCTTTGCTAAAATCCTTTCCCAGTCCACTCCAGCCAACTCTGCCCTCATTCCTTTCTAATTACCCTTATTTAAGTTTAACAGTTGTTTCTGACCCAAGTTTCTCACTCTCAAATTGAATGCTAAATTCAATCATGTTATGGTCACTGTTTCCTAAGGGATCTTTTACTCTGAGATCATTTATTAAACCTGCCTCATTACACATCACCAGATCCAAAATAACCCGATCCCTGGTTTCTAGGCAACTGTCCGAAATACACTATGAATTCTTGCTCGTGGTTACTTTTGCCAATTTGATTTCCCAAATCTATGTGAAGACTAAAGTCATCCATGATTAGTGTATTGCCTTTTTTACATGCCCTCATTATTTCCTGATTTATTCTCTGTTCTACTGTTTAGCTACTGTTAGGGGGCTTATAGACTACTTCCACCAGTGTCTTCTTCCCCTTGTTATTTCTTACTTCCACCCATATGGATTCTACATCTTCCGATCCCAGATCATTTCTTGCTATCATACTTATTCCATCTTGCACTAACAAAGCTACCCCACCACCCTTTCCTTCCTACCTGTCCTTTCAAAAAGTCACATAACCCTGAATATTTAGTTCCCAGCTTTGATCTCCTTGTAACCATGTCTCCGTAATGACTATAAGATCATACCCATTAATCTCTTTGTGCCATTAATTCATTTACTTTGTTCCAAATACTACGTGCATTTAAGTAAAGAGCCATTAATTTTGTCTTTTTACCATTTTTTCCCCCTTTGACCCTATTTGCTGCATTTTTTTTTTAAATGTTTGTACACTCTGTCCCTTCCTGTCACATTCTGGGTATCATTACCTAAATAGCTGCCCTGCAATGCTGCCATGTACTTTTGCTTGTGCCTTGTAGATGGTAGACAGCCTTTGTGATGTCAGGCGGTGAGTTACTTGCCACAGAATTCCCAGCCTCTGATCTCCTCTTGTAACTACAGTATTTATATGGCTTTTCTAGTTCAGTTTCTAGTCATTGGTAATCCCAAGGATATTCATAGAGGGGGAATTCAGCGATGGTAATGTCATTAAATGTCAAAAGGAGATGGTTAGGTTCTCTTGTTGGAAATGGTCATTAGCCTGGCATGTGTCTGGTGTGAATGTTACTTATCAGTCCAAGCCTGAAAGTTGCCAGCTCTAGCTGCATTTGGACACAAACTCCTTCAGCATCTGCATTATTCTATGCTCAAATATATCCTAATGATTGCACTTGCTTGGTTGCTTAAATGCAATGACCTCATAACGAAACGACAGGGGAACTCGGATGAACATAAAATATAAACACAGCGGACTTACAAAATTCAACAATTGCCTCTGCACCACACCAAGGACCTTATTTAAATGACAAAATAGTGCAACAAAGTTTAAGGACTGTGAGTGCTCCTCGAAAATTGTGAATATGTACTCATTAATGGCATGCAATAACTGCACAATAGCAAAATATTTTCCATTTTCAGCGTTTCATGAAAATGGTACTGCAGTGTATGAGCAATGAGAATGTTCCTCATTTATAGTCTCAAAAATAGCTTGTGCTCAAACTAAGGGAAGTCAAAATTTTCTCTTCAGCGAGAAAATGTTGCGGGCTATGATGTCGTACTCTATCTGATTGGTCACTTTCGGAACTGGCTTAACTCAACTCCTGCAGCGAATAAATAATTACACTAACAAGTAAAACAGAAGAAAATAAAGAACTTGTGTTGCTAATACATTTCTCCTGAACTACAGTCTCTTATGTTATATCTCTTAGTTTCCCAACGCCACATCAATTTAAGAACTTTCTGGCAGGTGAACAGCGGCGAGAATTAGAAAGTCATCCAGGACTATTTTAACTCCCGGGACTATTTTAACTCCCTGGAATATATTTAAATCTACTAGCTAACTTCCAACCTGTTCTGGGTGGAAAATTGCATGATGCAGAGATCATCCACCAACAACAGGTAAGTGGCAGACCAGTTACCAGAATTCACGGGTGTCAAAGTCCAAGCTTTCTTATGGAAGCCAGAGGTGCATTGCTGTCTGTCTTGGCCCCAAAAGGAAAAGGTTAAAAAAAAGTAAACTGAACTTTTTGTGACTCTACTGACCCTGATCCTTTTTGCCATTGGGTTAATCTGGTGGAAAACCTGCCAGTACCCCTGCTTAAAGCTGCAATCAGATCCCAATTACTCATTGGGACCCAGCGTATGGATGTTAAAAAGGGCCATGCTAGCTTTGTGCTATTGCCCTTGTTGCCTGCTCAGGAGAGCAAGTGAAATTCCAAATCTGTCAGCTCCTGTTACTTCTAGGGCTTGTGCACGACACAGGCAATTTCAATTCCCACCTAGCATGTAAGGCTGACATCACCCCTTTTGATTGTTTTAATGTCTGGAAAATGAAATACAATTACACGAAAAGTATGGAGCAATGTAGCTACTTTCTTCAAGGGCCTCAACTAAATATGGGATTAAATTTTAAGATCAAAGCCATACCCTGAAGTACCCAGCCATTGAGTCTTTAATAGGCTTGAGGCGGGTCTTCCGCTACCTTCCTAGAGAAAGTCCCGCCTCAGAGAGCTGCCAGCCAATCAAATGGCCAGCAGGACTCTTGTCCCAGTAGCACCACTTTTTAGGTTATTACTTTTATTCTATTTCCATTTTTAGGTAACTCTGCAAAAGCTACCTCTTTGTTCAAGCTTTTATTAATCTGCCTTTATGTGGTTTAGTGCAATATTTTGTTCAGCAATCTGTTCTAATAAGGAGCTACATAAATGCAAATTGTTGTTGTTACAGCAAAATGTTTGAATGCAAATTACTTATCGAATTTAAAAGGCTTCTTATGCATTTGCTTTCATCTAAAACCATTTTAAAAGGTTAATCAATACTTCAAATATAGCAGTTACCAGCTCAACTAAATCAACTGATGTGGACAAATAATTTGGCCAAATGTACATTTTATGGAATAAACTTAAAAAAAATGACTTCTAGATTGAATAAGTAGGTTCATTGTTTCATTTTTCTCCCTGAAGTTACAGGCTTGAAAATTCCATTTTTAGTTCTTCAGCTGACAATTTACAAAGCTCCATTGAATTTCTGTTATTAAATTATTAAAACGAAAGCAAAATATGCATCAAAACAGTTTACTTTTAAAAATCGGCAAAAGTAAGTTTGGTCTGAGCTGAGCTAACCATGAATTGGGGGCTGTACCTTGAAGTAACTTCACATGAGCTACAATTTCTTCATATTTTATCATTCCTTGGAAGAATACGAGAGAGATTGTTACAATAAAGAATAATCTTACCCAATAGAGCATTTCGGCCATTATCATCCGGTAAAAATCGTTTATCCACGGCGCAGACCAAAAGGTGCTCAGGAAGGTTAGGAGACTTGGCACCGATTAATAAGAATCCAGATGGCACCTCAATCTGCTCATTCAACATAGAAACAAGTCGCAAGTCCTTTCCTGCCTGACAGAAGCCTAAAAACAAAATTTGCAAGTATCAGACTAAAACAAGTTCATTTTCCTTCCTCAGGCCTTAAAGAAAAGTTTACTTGCAAGCAGCAGAAATGTTATAAATAAACTAACTGGGTTGCATGGTTGGAACATTTTTCATATGATCTAATCCACAGAGTGATTGAAGTTAATTTCTAAATTTGTACTTGTTTGAAAATTAAAGTTCATCTTTAAATAAGCAGCACAAATCCAAAACTACAGACAGAACGAGTAGTTTATGTGCCTTTACAGAAAAGGTGCAAATATCTCTTGTCCTACATTCAATATTGTTTTCTACATCAATACATTTTAGATCAACGGGAATGTTTTTAATCAGAATTACTTGTTTTCATCCCGTCCAAGTTCTTAACCCTTTTGGCACTGCGAAAATGTAAGCTTTCCCAGTACAAGCCAGTTGTTGTTGCTATAACAACTCATCTAGCCACAATGCAGGGCTTGGCATTGAAATATCATGCTAATAGTTGACCTGATCATACACCTGTGGTGCATCCAGGCCAAGCTCTGAATATGTAGGCCTGAGCCTTCACATGCAAGACAGCATTAAGGGTAGGTTTTCAGCCAATCAGGTATTATTTAATTGACTCCAGAAGACCAGGAGAAACAGGTAAGTAAATATATTTAAAGCTATTGTACAAATGGAATAATGGAAATGCTGACCTTGTTTACATTAGTGAGGTGAAAAGTAAATAAAATCAAGGCAAAGTTAAGTACTTTTCTGCAGGGAAGGAGAGAAAAAGCCAATGGTAAGTGTCTGCCAGATCACTTGCCTATGCCTCCAAAGAGTTTACTAAGGAGTAGGCCTACCCATTCTCTGCAGATGGATGTGATTTATAGGGCAAAAGCAAAGAGGGAAAGACAACGGAAAAAGATGGTGACCAGAAACAACTCCTTATCCTAAAGGAACTTTAATATTTATTGTTACTTGTGGTTTCATTTTATACAGGCAATTTCTGTAAAATGGATATCCCTCTTATCAAATAGAGATGAACTTATTAGAAGCATTATTTTAACTGGAAATGGCAATGAAGGAAACATATCTATTGCCATTGCTCTTATGTCCACCAGATAGCAAAAAGATGTAGACGTTTGACATTGGCTGAAAGGCTGTTACGTGGTAATATTCATATTACATTAAATGCATGCTGCCACTTGGTAGAAGCCTGATCCTTGGGCAGAGTAATTCATGGAATCACCTGGCAGTACTGAATTTTCAGACCTCTGATGCTTATGATTGGTATGCAGAACTAAATATTTGCCCAGGGGTGTTATAGAATTTCTCAAGTGGCAAAGCCAGAACTAATTATCAATTGAGCAGTTCCTTCTCGAGTCTGATGGCTAGAATAGCAGATCTCAGAGTTGCAGCAACACATCCTCCAATGTTTTTCACTTTGGGTCTTGACAACATTGGTTTGAGAGAATGCCCTGTTCTCTGTTATAATGGTGGTATAAAGGGCCCAGAATTTGTATTTGTTGCCATGGCCTGGGCAATCATTCACAAAGCACTGGATTGTACAGACTAAAGAGATGACCAGACAACGTTTCAAATATTTGAGTCCTTTCTCAGGCACCAGCAACCTACGCTCTAGGAATAAAGTTCTGTTCCCAATCTGACAGTTCCCCATCTGAGATCAGGGAGCAGCTGACCAGTATTTAAGTGATCCTAAGATTGGCCAAAGGAGCACATATCCATGACAGGTGGATGTTCCTCCTCATGAGGGGTGCATGCAAATAGAGTGGCAGCATAAAATCCAAGCTATTATTTTAGTCAAGCCTTCTGATAGTACCACGCATGTGTCACCACATGACATGCATAATTTTAACATGTTGTGGTAGTTTGTTGAAACTCCTAATTATGCAAACACAACACGCTTTATAACCCACTCAATAGCTCAATTTTGCATCATTTATAGCTCAGCATTCAATTAGGTTAGAATGCTTTAAAGGCTAGTTTATAAATTTACAAATAGCATTAATGTAAAAATCATAGCAGTTTAGCTGCCCTCATGTTGGTCGTCCTTTGTCCAACTATGCAGGTCTTTTGTTTTTATCAATTATTATGAACAAGGATGAGGGAGAACTGAAACTCCTGTTACCTTCCCTTATTGTTCATAATCAGTGTGTTTTTGAAAAGGAAGAGGTGAGTGTTTCTTAACCCCTGAGCTTATGGTTGATTTGAATTACCAGTAGCATGCTTTTTGTGCCTTTAAATAAAGAGGATTATTTATAATCACACATTCACCCCACAAATCTAACACTATGTCACTCACCATTCTCACACTAGAGAAAAAATGCAGTTAAAGAGGATAGCGCTCTTACAAGTTACAAACAAAGGATTAGTTTGTTAGTCACATGATGGTCTCGTCTCAGTGCTGGCCTGCTGGAGAAGGGCTCCTTTAGTACTCTTGAAGTGTAGCTAGATGAATTCAATAACCCAAGTCATATATCAGAGTCATTACAGCATTCCATTGAAGAAGTGGATTTTCAGCAGGTCACAAAGTTAGTTGCTAGTAGTCTTATTTACTAGGAAGTTAGTTTTCTATACTGATGAACTTGAAAAGGAACAAGCTTGGAGACCTTAAGATGGTGCAGTCTCCAGTTTTAATACACAGATGTTGCTGCCTTTGCTGCTGTTTCTTACTGTGTTGTTTACAGACTGACTGGTTTCTCCCTGATGCTTAGAATAAGTAAGATTGGTTATCTGAAGACAGTTTTGATCAAGTGACCACATGATCAAAATACTTGGTATATCCATTCAAGGGAGGTACTCTGCTCATGTTCACTGAATTAGGAATTTTCTGGAGACTTGAGGTAGTTCTAAGTCTATGCAGAAATTGCAAAAGTCACCTGACCATCGGCAGCCATATCAGCAGCCACCTGAAATAGCATTCAGTGCCACAAAAGCAATGTCCTTTATTAAAAGAAAAGGCAGTTCTGGAAAATTCTATACTTAATACAGTCCATGTTTAAATTTATGAATATGACATGCCTTTACTGGGCAAGAAACAACAGAAATAAGGTTGGAAAATAGCTCAGATATATTATACAAAAATATATCTAATAAATAGAAAGACTACATAAAATACACAAGCTAGTTACCAAGGGTTTACTTACAATAACAACTTATTTGCTTGTTCACCCTTTGTTAAATACATTTAGTTTATGGTTTTAAAATTAAAATCAAGTTTGAATTTATCATACTAAAAAATTCAAAGATGAAACAAATCCAGGGAGGACTTAAGATAATTGCAGTGCTAAAAAAGATTAACAAACTGGGTTTTGTTATCCCAAGACATATTGCCAAAACCTTACCAAGATTTCAGGCTAGGATTGTCATTCTCAAAGAAGTTGGGACTGAGCCCCTTGAGTGATCTTAGATTATAAAGTCAAAATAATTCAGAGTAAAAGCAGTAAAAATGTTTTAAAACGCACACACAGAGACTCTATCACATCTCATTTCATCAATGACACAGTTCACATCTGAAAAATCATAAGGGCCAGTGGGAGTGGAATCAATGCAAATGTGAAACAGCACAGGAAACATTTTTAGAAGCACCAATAAAGTAATCTGAAATAGCATTCAGTGCCACAAAAGCAGCATTAAATCTTGGAAAAAGTGCAGCACCCCTCTCCCCAGTGCATGCCTTAATGTGAGAGAAACCAATAAGGTTGGGGAGAGGGGGAAACAAAATTCAAAGGATATAGTACATACAGCACTATGTAATTAGACAACAGAAAGTTGTGATAGTTTGAAGTCATCAAATGTAATATTTTTAAAGAGGGGGTAAAAGAGGAAAAAAGTCGTAATGCTCATTCAGTCCCTGTGACAGCTCTTGTTCCACCTTGTCATCAGTTATTTCCTATAATTCCCAACTAAGGAATTTATGGAGGCCAGTTTAGTTGTACACAAATATTTTAAATTTGAGACCAGTCACTCTTGGTAACACCAAATTCCACTGAAAACCAACATCCTTTAAGTTAAAGCTTTCTCTACTTACCATCAGTGGTACAACACCCTTCTGGGGGAGGCTTCATCTGATATGGAATGAGAGGACTACTGGACTCTGATCCATCATCCTCCTCCTCCTCCTCGTTTCCTGGTCTTTTGCAAGCTGTGTTAGGTACAATGCCATCTGTATTACCAGCACAAAAACATTCAATACTATCCTAGCCCCAAAAATCTTCACCACATAATTTAACTAAATTTTACATCCTGGTTGAATTCTTAACGACAGACCATTCGTTATGGAGTAAATATTCCTTACTTACCATTTGTGTCAGAAGGTGCTGAGTACTGAGCTTTAATCTTAATGGACAGCAAATAATTAATGCATATACCCAAATTCTCATATGTGCTCCAACATGCAGATCCAGATCTGTGTCTGCAGAAGGTAAAGATCATAAAGAACCATGCTAAAGAGACAGAGATTGATGTTCCTCGACTCTATTTATGTTGGGAATGCCTGCAGGAGTACCCAGATATGTATAGCACTGTGGCCTGGTCCTGAATCACCACTGGTCAGAAGCAGCTTGCAACTTTTAATCTGGCCCACCCATGTAAGTTTATACTTCAATCAGCCAGAACATCTGATCACCCAGGTCAGAGGAGCAAGGCAGCTGCAGGCTGCCCCTGAGGGATTCAAATTGCCCAGGACAGGAAGTAGGGGCAATGTCAGAGCTGGACAGGTGTGCTGTTCCTCTTTAGCGCACGCAGTTAGAGGAGGCTCAGGAAAATCAGTCTTACTATAATGGTGTTAAGCTTCAATCAGTTTGGTTAGCTTATTCACTGAATGCAATTTTCAGGGCAACCTGTTGGCCAATGGTGCTTCACTCTAGGTTACCCAAAACAACATTATAATGAACAAGAAATGTTGATCCTTCAGTGTCCCTGAGTCAAGGTCAACACAAAATCAAGTGCACTTATACAGCAAAAGTCAAAATGAATGGGTTGCTCAGTAGCTAAAGCGTTGTCTGTATCTGCCAAGACAGACTAATCCAGACCAGCAATGGAAGCATTGTCCCTGCATACATTAAATTTAAAGCAGACTTCCCTGGTGTGCACTAGGATCCTTGTTACGACAACTAAAAAATTAATTTATCTCAGTACAGTCCACATTTGAGAAATTCAATGTAATGCAGGAAGGGTGATCAGGAGGAAAGGGCAAACAGGTAGGAAAGGAGCAATTGGGAGGGGGCTGGCAATAGCCTTCAGGACTCCTGTGGAGCTGGGAGGAGCACCCAAGCTACTCCCAACTTCACATTCAGGAAAGTTTTTTAAAACATACTTTTTAGTGGCAGCCTCCAGCTGGCCTTTTAAGGACTGCTGATTAGGTTACATATGGATTTGGGTTAACCTGAACACAATGGGCCAAGTGCCAACTGTATTCATAGCAGCACAATTTTGGAAGTCTTGCTCAAGGAACTGTTAGACACCACCACCACCCGCCCCACCCCCACTATTTGCATATGCCAAAGACCCTTTAGGTGCAGGCCATGAACACCTATAGTAAGGCGTTCATCAAAATAGCATGCAGTGCACTTCTGGCAAGGAATATGCACACACAGCACCCACCATATTGATTGCTTGGGCACCCATTTTGCACCTGGAAAATAGGCACAGTGTTAACAAATTTCTCAGCTTTTAAGCTTTAAATGTAAAATAATGTAGAGGGGAAAAATCCAGCGATCTTTGCTACAGGCAATACAAGCGAATAATTTTAGAAGCTGTATTAAAGACTATTTCTGAAAGTCTACTTTCCAAAGCTAACTATCAATTATGATGTTAGGTAAGGACCAATAATGACAACTGAACTGATCAGAAAATGGGAGTACTTAGCAGAAGAAAACGGCACACTTAAAAGTCTTCAATGTAGGATAACGTAAAGTTAATTTGAGTCACCAGCAACGTGACCTATTCTCTGAAAAAGGGAAACCTATCAGCCTTTTCTCTTTTACAATAGAGCATGTGCTCATGGTATAGTTTTTCTTAGACTTACAGGAGTACTCGAGGCAAATTTTAAAAAAGGAACCATGATCTTACCTTCTAAATTAGAGACCAATTGGTGCTCAGCCTCTAGATATAACTGTGAAAACACAGGCCTGGGGACCAAGTTGTTTGAACGCAGGGAAGCTTCAATAGAATTGTGCAGAACTTCTTCAAAACGTGTTGTCTTCAGTTGCCCAGCATATGAGTTTCCCATCTTTATAAAAACAGAAGCAACTAAAAACTCAGAAGCGCCTTACTAAATGAACTGAACACAGAGAGCAGGGGTAAAAGTTCTAAACGAATTTAGGCTATTCAAAGAGGCATTATCATTTTCCTTCAGCATTTTCTTAAACATGCTCAATAAAGCAGGCCTCCAAGAGCTCCCTGCTGGTAAATTACAGGAAACCCTGTACTCAACAGCCCAGGGCAAAGGGACTGCAGAGTTTAGCACCCTTTTTATGGAAGTTATTGACATCTAATGTTACAGGTTAATGAGGCATGCAGAAGTAGAGTGCAGGCATTTTTAAAGCAGCAATAAACCCTGTCTACAAGACAATCTCATTGTCCTACGTAAAAGGCAACAACAACCATTCAAATATAAATATCTATGAAGCCGAAGGTACATGTTTGTTTTGTCACATGGACTAGTCTAGACTGGGACTGGAAGCTTTACATTTACTTTGTGGACTATGGCTAATTACCTACCTCACCTATTTTCTAAGACTGGTTGTTTGCTTGCAGACAATTTATGCTGAACACTGAAGGTGGCAATTGGTCTGAATTTGCAAACCTTAAAAATTGTTACGAGCTTGATGGAACAATTGGTTTGCGATCCTTTAACAAAGCCAAAGAATACAACAAAATGTGGTGTAAGTGGTGATTTCTAATAAGTACAGACTTTGCAAAGATATATCGCAAAACAGCTTTGCTGAATGATGCAATTTGAGTGTTCCCAGATGACTGTCTGCCTTCCTATTTTCCCTTGGTAACTCTTCTGAATATTGTTCCATTAAGTCATAAGATTAAGAGCACATCATCCTTGGAAGCAACCACAGACATTCTGATCCAGGGTTATAATGTACCGCTTATGGGAGTGGAATAAAACTAGTGGATTATTACTGACAGCTTAATTCTGATCCAGGGTTATAATGTACCACTTACGGGAGTGGAATAAAACTAGTGGATTATTACTGACAGCTTATATTAACATCTAAATTTTTTCCCATCATTAATGTAATCACAGACATAGAAAAATAACGAATACGTCTCAGAATTTTAAATGAAACTGGTAAATGTTCCCACTCCTTTGGAGTGCAGTCCAGTAAATAATACAACTTGTGATGACAGTGGTCAGAGACGTAAAAGGAATTCCTGTATTTCACAGGACATCTTAATTAACAACTGATACAAACAAATACCAACATTGAATGAGTTTTTCCTGAGGCATCTTCTTTTTCTATCAATGTCTATGATAATAAAATTACAGCCATAAAAGGTGAATTTGTTTCAAGCAACAAACATAAACTTGTCTGGATAGAGATCACAGCACACTGGGAGACTGAATCAACTCTTTACTTCTTACAGCACCTGCCCCAGAAACACTACAGCACAAAATCTATCAAGAAGGTGGCAACAATCTGACAGGCTTTGGGCATTCCCTGTAATGGTGGCAACTTTTAAGGTTCGGGAGAAGAAATTGCAAGATGAAAATAAAGTGGCCAAAAACAGTTGCGAGAGTTTGTGGTATGTTAAGGCCTGAGGATTATTTCCACAAAATCAGTGACAGATGAGCATGGCACATATCAGGCTTACCTTCCCTGTGGCCACCAACTAGAAGTAAATGTCTAACTTTTTAAAATGTTTATGAAGCCAGGGGGAAGGGAAATGCTCCCCTCGGATATGTAGATGAGGCCCAGAGACATAATTGCTGGTGACCCTCGAGTCTCTTGGTTCAAATTCCAGACTAAATTCTAAACCTTCAAATTATACTAACAGAATCTTAAACTCTGTCCCCCTACATTCCTAGAAAAAACATTTTAACACAACTAAATGAATTAAATATGCTCTATATATTAGGTAACAAGCCAATCATCATCATAATTACTCTTCTATGCAATGTGCGCTGAATGTGTTAAAGTTTTAATCTGTCATAAACTTCAATTGACGTGTTCTTAGCTCATTTGCTTTCCTGACCTGACCCTTCCATAACAAACTTCAAATTATACTTTAACACTCTACATATGGGCTAATAATATGCGGTCGGTCAATGGCAAAGTGAAAGTGATTACTGATGACCTTGAAGAAAGCTGTGCTGAGAGATCTAGTGATCTCTGTGGTGAGATGTTTAACTTGCTTGTCAGGCAATTGATTATAGCAGGGTTTAATAGAGATTCCCAGAGTTAAGCTGCACTGATCCAGTCAAGCTGTCGAATTTGTCAATCACAATCACATTTCAAAAACAGCAAACAGGGAAATAATAAGCACAACAGCTACTTGTACTTATATAGTGCTTTAATGTAATAAAATGTCCCAAGGAACTTCATAGAAACATTATAAAGAAAAATTTGAATTGAGCCACAGAAGGCAATAATAGGGTAGATGGCCAAAAGTTTGGTCGCAGAGGTAGGTTTTAAGGGTTGTCCTAAAAGGAGAAGTAGAAAGATGGAAAGGTTTAGGGAGGGAATTCTAGTGCTTAGGGCCCAAGCAGCTGAAGGCATGGCCACCAATGGTGGAGCAGTTAAAATGGGGGTTCCTGAAGAGGCCAGAATGAGAGGAGCACAAATATCTCAGAGAGTTGTAGGGCTAGAGGAGGCTACAGAGATTGGGAGGATTGAGGCCATGGGAGGAATTTGAAAACTAGAATGAGAATTTTAAGATCGAGGCTTTGCTTAACTGGGAGTTAATGTAGGTCAGTAAGCATGCAAATGATGAGTGTAGTGCGCGTAAGGGCATAGCCAGCAAAATTTTGGATGACCTCAAGATTAAGGAGGGTAAAATGTGGGAGTGGGCCCGGAGTACATTGCCACCACTAGGCTTGACTATTCCAAATGCCTGGGTGAGGGTTGCACCCATAGATCAGCTGAGGTAGGGGAGAGGTCGGAAGATGTTACAGAAGTGGAAATAGGTGGTCTTAATGGTAGCACAGATGTGGTCAGAAGATTATCACCGGAGTCAAATGACACCAAGATTGCAAACTCAACCTCAGACAGCTGCCAGGGAGAGGGACAGAGTTTGTAGTAGGGACCGAAAACAATGGCTGCGGTCTTCCCAATAATTATTTGGAGGAAAATTCTCCTCATCCAATTCTGGATGTGGATAAGCAGTCTGATTAATTTAGCAACATTGGAGGAATCAAGAGGGGTGGTGGTGAGATAGAGCTGGGTGTCATCAATGAAGAAGGACATCACGCCTGAATAATCCACCCACTTCTTCAAACACTTGAGAGAGTAAAATAAAATTTGAGACATACAAATGGGGTTAAAGGAGAAGCTGAAACATCATGAACAAACTTTGAAGTTAATTATTTTAAAAATCTAGTTGAAAAATTCTAATAATGTAATCATAATGGGGAAAGCAAACAACATTCTTCTATTTTTTCAGGGCCAGACCAGTTGCTCAGCTGGCTATTAATCAGATCACCATTAAAAACCCAGTTACGCCTCATTGAACAAGGCTTAACTTTTTACGGGGTTTCTAACAGTGACATGAGAGCAGAAAAAGGGGAAGTTCTCACCCTATTGATTTTGCTGTTTGGCGGCTCTGAGGGGTGAGGGCTCTACAAAGAAGCCTGTGACAGAGCAGTGGATAGCAAACCACAACTTCAGGATTTGTGCATTAATCTGCGCCTAGGCAAAATCGGGACGTTGCAATCAGATTCAGGGAGGTTACAGGGGCAAACGTAGTTTGCCATCAAAAGCCCCTTAAATTCCCGGCCAATTACTTTTCACAATCATTTCTACTTAACAGATCCTCTGAAAAAGGTTCCAATCAAAAGTTCTGTTATATATATATATATATATATATATATATATATATATATATATATATAAAAGGCTATGTGCGGGATTTTCCCCTCCCCAGACTAAATGCGGTGGTGGGCCGGAAAAGCGGTGTTTTCCCTGCCGGCCGCAATGGCGGGTTTTCGCACCTGATTGTCTGCTTCCCGCATCACTAAATATGCATCAACAGGAAACACGTCATATCACAGCCTCTGATTCGCCCGACTCGCCATGACCTCAACGGATCATCACTCCAGGCGCCTTATTTAAACCGCACCCGTACACAGGTTTCTCAACATCTGCAGCCCAGGGCTGCTCTAGGCAAGAAATGGTCCCCAAAGCAAAGAGGTCCGCAGCGCCCAAATTTAGTAACGCTTCGCTGGGTCACCTTCTAGATGCCATCGAGGATCGCCAGGAGCTGCTCTACCCCCGTGATGGTAGAAGGAGGACAACCAACCTTACAACTGTGGCTTGGGGGGAGGTGGCCAACTGCGGTGAGCACCAAGGAGGGTGCACCTGCCCCACAGAAGGAGACCCAAAGCAGGCCAGGACCCCCCAAGTCTCAGTCCTCGAGAGGATGCCCGCCAAGGCCATCAGACAACAGGGCACAGCAGTCAGCAGGCTGCTTCCACCTCCACTGTGGATGTTGGGAATGTCTTGTAGATGGTACACACTGCTGCCACTGTGTGTCTGTGATGGAGGGAGTGAATGTTTGTGGATGGGGTGTCAATCAAGCAGGCTGCTTTGTCCCAGATGGTGTCAAGCTTCATGAGTGTTGTTGGAGCTGCACTCATCCAGGCAAGTGGAGAGTATTCCATCACACTCCTGACTTGTGCCTTATAGATGGTGGATAGGCTTTGGGGAGTCAGGAGATGAGTTACTTGCTGCAGGATTCCTAGCCTCTGACCTGCTCTTGTAGCCACAGTATTTATATGGCTAGTCCAGATCAGTTTCTGGTCAATGGTAACACCCAGGATATAGATAGTGGGGGATTCAGTGATGTTAGTGCCATTGAATGACAAGGGCGATGGTTAGGTTCTCTCTTGCTGGAGCTGGTCATTGCCTGGCACTTGTGTGGCGCGAATGTTACTTGCCACTTGCCAGCCCAAGCCTGGATATTGTTCAGGTCTTGCTGCATTTGGAGATGAACTCCTCCTTCTGAGGAGTCACAAATGGTGAACATCGTGAAATCGTCAGCGAACATCCCCACTTCTGACCTTATGATGGAAGGAAGGTCATTGATGAAGCAGCTGAAGATGGTTGGGCTGAGGACACTACCCTGAGGAACTCCTGCAGTGATGTCCTGGAACTGAGATGACTGACCTCCAACAACCACAACCATCTTCCTTTGTGTTAGGTATGACTCCAACCAGCGGAGTGCTTTTTCCCCTGATTCCCATTGACCTCAGTTTTGCTGGGACTCCTTGATGCCACACTCAGTCAAATACTGCCTTAATGTTAAGAGCAGTCACTCTCACCCCTGGGGTTCAGATGCGTATGGAGAAGGGTAATCTTTCTTTGAATTCCACATACTCTCTGCCATCCGTGAGAGTTTGCAATCTAAGCCCATACTCAGAGATCCTGTGTGTTCCTGCCAGCCTTGCACATTGTCGACTCTCCGAGTGTACATCTGCTAAGTTGACCGATAAGTGTGTGCACCTTCCCACCTCAATGTGCCAGTGCTCTATCCCTTGCAACACTACTTTGTCCTGGCATTCAAAGCCACAGCTTTAACCATTTTGCACTTTGGAATTGTCTACACAGAGTCCACAAGGTTGTCAAAAAGGGATGCAGCGCTGGCCCATTCCTGGCAGGGATGTGCTGCTGAGGCTTTATAAGGCTCTGGTCAGACCACATTTAGAATATTGTGAGAAATTTTGGGGCCCGTATCTCGGGAAGGATGTGCTGACCCTGGAGAGGGTCCAGAGGAGGTTCACGAGAATGATCCCAGGAATGAAAGGCTCAACATATGAGGAACGTTTGAGGACTCTAGGTCTATACTCGATGGAGTTTAGAAGGATGAGGGGGGATCTAATTGAAACTTACAGAATACTGAAAGGCCTGGATAGAGTGGACGTGGGGAAGATGTTTCCATTAGTAGGAGAGACTAGGACCTGAGGGCACAGCCTCAGAGTAAAGGGAAGACCTTTTAGAACAGAGATGAGGAGAAACTTCTTTAGGCAGAGAGTGGTGAATCTATGGAATTCATTGCCACAGGAGGCTGTGGAGGCCAGGTCATTGAGTGTAATTAAGACCGAGATAGATAGGTTCTTGATTGTTAATTGGAATGGTCAATGGAACCATTCAGCATGGTCGCGATGCTCATATGTTAGCTTGATGGGAAGACAATGCTGGGCGCAGAAACAGGCTAGGAGCTAGGATGTAATGCAGCTGATGTGTGCTCTTTATTTTCAGCGAAGCAGAACCTGGTGGGTTCCATGGTGTGTCTACATTTTTGAGGTCACAAGGGCCAGGACTGACCATTTAGGGAAACTGTTGGTGTGGAAAAGGAGGCTTTTTCATGTCTGCCATGCAAATGTGTGAAGATGGTCAATGTGAGGTGTTCTACGTCCATTGAAAGGTCAGGCTAACTGGAGCCCCGCATCCCTAACTAAGAGTGGAGGGTCTCAATGTAATGGGGATTAAGGTAATACTGAGTACTGAGTAGTTTTTACATGTGCTAACACCTATTGAACATCCTCGCCTGCCTTGGTCCAAGTCTTGCCTAGCAATATCACCATGTAAGTTACACAAAGTGTTTTTCCATTGCTGGAGATGTATCTCCTTGGGGTGCTTTGTCAGACTGAAAGTACACTGTCATGAATTCACTGAGGGTTTGCAGTGCAACTCCTGCATTAGAGGCGGTTCAGAGGAGGTTCGCTAGATTGATTCCAGAGATGCGGGGCTTGTCTTGTGAGGCGAGATTGAGCACTTTAGGCCTGTACTCGCTAGAGTTTAGAAGGATGAGAGAAGATCTATTTGAGGTATATAAAATGCTAAAGGGGATAGACAAAGTAGATGTGAAGTGGATGTTTCCCCTTGTGGGGCATTCTGGACCGAGAAGCCATAGTTTGAGGCTAAGGGGCGGTAGATTTAAATCAGAGATGAGGAGTAATTAGGAGAGCAAAAAGGGGGTATGAAAAAACATTGTCACGTAAAATAAAGGAAAATCCAAAGTTATTTTACAAGTACAGTAAGGACAGAATTCTCCAGTTGGCGAGCGGGGGCGGGGCCTGCTCGCCGACACTAAAATGACACACGGTGACGTCAGGCAAGTGTTCCAACATCACCGCGCGTCATTTAGATTTTCAGGACGGCGCGCACACAGCCGAGTCAGCTGGGCGCTCGCCGAACTGGCAAGGGCCTATTAATGCCATTTAAATAGTAATTAAATCAATTAGCTGAACTGCCTGTCCAACCTTAAAGTTGGCGGGAAGGCAAAGAGCCCAGGCGGCCTTCGCATTTTTCATGACGCCTCATCCACAGGCGGGATGAGGTTTCATGAAGTGTTTCAAAAGTCTAAAAATTTTAAAAATACTTCTTTCACAGGTCCCAGCTCATGTGACAGTGTCACATGAGGGGACATGATTTAAAAGCTTTTATTTCCCTTTATTTAAATTTACACATGTCAAACCGATTTCCCTGAGGTACCTCCGCGAAAGAGCACAGGGAACGATTCAGGAAATCAACCCCCCCCCCTGCCCAGGGAGCGCTCAGCGCTTCCGGAGGTGAGCGTGACACAGGGCAGGCCTTAATTGGCCCACCCACGTAAAATGATGCCGCATCCCCAATCTGACGGGCTGGTCAGATGGACTGATCAGTGGCAAATGGAATTTAATTCGGATAAGTGTGAGGTGATGCACTTGGGCAGACAAACAAGGCACAGGAATACACAATGAATGGTAGGGCCCTGAGAAGTACCGAGGATCCGAAGGACCTTGGTGTACATGTCCACCAGTCCCTTAAGGTAGCGGGACAGGTAGATAAGGTGGTTATGAAGGCATACGGGGTAATTGCCTTTATTAGCCGAAGCATAGAATATAAGAACAGGGAGGTTATGCTGGAACTGTATAAAACGCTGGTTAGAGTATTACGTGCAATTCTGGAATCCACATTATAGGAAGGATGTGATTGTACTAGAGAGAGCGCAGAGGAGATTTACCAGGAGGTTGCCTGGGCTGGAGAGTTTTAGTTATGAGGAGAGATTGGATAGACTGGGGTTATTTTCCCTGGAGCAGAGGAGATTGAGGGGGGACATGATTGAGGTGTATAAAATTACGAGGGGCATAGACAGGGTACACAGGAAAGAACTTTTCCCCTTGGGAGAGGGATCAATAACCAGGGGGCATAGATTTAAGGTAAGGGCAGGAGGTTTAGAGGGGATGCGAGGAGGAATTTGGGAATCTGGAACTCACTGCCCCCGACCCCCGCCTCTCACACCCGGTGTTAGATCCCAAAACCTCTGGAAGCCATTTTTTAAAAATTATTATGGCCCACTCCTTCATACTTTTAAACACGTCTATGAAACTACCCCATAATCTCCTTTGTTCAAGCAGACAATGACTCCATTACTATACTTAAAACCCTATGAAGAGAGCCAGAAGCAAGCTTTTTTTGGGAAAAGGCAGAAGATGTCATTTAACATAGAGGTACACATGTAACTAATTTAGGATGTGATGCCAGGATACAGGTACAAGTTTGACATGTCTTTGGGAAGTCTTCACGTATGTTCCTTTTGCTCCTACAAAGCAGTCAGTTTGTGAACTGGGCTTCTATCAAACAGCGTATATTATGCCCAAAAAAACGCATTTTGTGAAAAATGCTAGACAAATATTTTGCTAAATTGGAATTAATAAATAAAAGGAAAGCCCTAGATTATCAAATATTCTATGGAATACTATGGTTGCAACCCTTTTGAGACCATATGAGGGTTATCTGTGGAATGCAACTGGTGCGAGATGAATAATGTAGCTTATAAAGTTAGATTAATAACCAGTTTCCTCTCAAATACTCCAGGGAGTTGGGAATAAATTTAATTATTCTAACTTGGACGTTGTCGTCTCCTCCAGGACGTTAAATATATTGGGGAGAATCCAGGACAGTACAAATTGTACGTGGTCTATCAGAAGAAGCAGACAAACAGCTAAGATGCTTTATACTTATTCATGAGCTTTTACCATCTTAGCTTTCTACATGCTCTTTTGATGTCTTTCCATTGTCTTACCTCAATGATCTTCTATTAAGCAGCTAATTCCAACCACTTTTTGGGACTGTGTTTTTTCTTCCCTTCTCATTTACCCATCCCTGACAAAATGTTTCAGTTTTTCAGTTTTTGTTCTAATAAAAGGTAATGGATGAAATATTAAGTTGATTCAGCACTTTTTTGCTTCGGTTTCCTTAATATTTCGCTGCATTAACTGAAAACTGCAAAAATGAATTTGCAAATAAAAACTGGGGAAATGCTACTTTGGTGTTTGTTACTTCCTACAGGGGTTACTGGCACACACCCTCTGGTGGCTTTTGCTCAGGGTTACGCCAGTATCATTATACAGCCAGCCACAGGTTTATTTGAAAACAATCCTTGGTGAATCATCCTCCAGTTTTCTTTCTCACCCTTTCTGGAAAACTCCATTTGGTAAGACAACAATTTGCATTATATAACAACAATTTGCATTATATAACACCTTTAACGTCCTAAAATATCCCAAAGGGCTTCACAGGGGCATAATTAGGAAAAAATTGACATCAAGTATTTCCTTTTATTTATTAATTCCAACTTAGCAAAATATTTGTCTAGCATTTTTCACAAAATGCATTTCTATGGGCATAATATACGCTGTTTGATGGAAGCCCAGTTCACAAACTGACTGCTTTGTAGGAGCAAAAGGAACATACGTGAAGACTTCCTAAGGAGGAGATGTTAGGACAGGTTAATCAGTGGTAGGTTTTAAGGAACCTCTCAAACGAGGAAAGAGTAGTGGAGACGTTTAGGGAAAGAACTCCAGATCTTGGGGGAACTGCATCTAATGGTGATTAGAGCCAAACAGTACAGCAGCCTCCACGGAGGATCTGGGGTCTATGTGAACAGGACAAACTACTGTGCACCTCCGTAACAAATCAGATCCAGCAATTCTCACTGAGCAGCACAGAGTGCACACCAGGAAGTTTAATTTATAATAGGTAATTGAATGTCAAATTATGTGAAATCAAGAGGGGAAAAAGAAAGGTGTAATTAAGAGAGAGATAAATGAGACAAAGTTTAAAAAAAACTTCCAAAAAAAAAAATCAATTCTGAAGGAATTCGACTCCACACTTATAAAAGTTAATTCTCAGTGCCAGAGAGGTTGCTCGTTAGTAATTAAGACTTGCCAAACAATAAAACTCACTAACACTGGACTAGACCAGCCCCAACTCATTCTGGCATGTTTAGTGTGTATTTATTATGTAATTACTGCAACTTCTCACTGTTCCATGCCTTTAAATGCCAAGTCATTCAATGAGGTGCCATTATAATGAAGCTTCTAAAGAAACAGGGAAACTCCAAAGACAGCAACTTCTAGATTACCACATTTAACAACACATGTGCAGTTACAGGAAGTTGTCCAATTTATGCTTTAATAACAGTAAGTGCTGATAGCCTCGCCATTATCTTTGCTGCTGTAGGACTATTGCGAGGGGGAATGTAAGACAAGAAAGGCCTTCTGACATAACTTTAATCTTGACATTCAACCAGAATGCCTTGGGAAACTAGAAGAGTACTGATGAAAAGATGCTTGTTTGTCAGTCTTTTAAAATTGCTGAACTTACTGAGACACGAAAACAAATGCTACCAAGGGAAAGAACAAAGTTAATACAGCCCATGAGAGACACTACTGTTTCAGCTATTAAGACTAGGCCTGGAATTGAGATACGGTAAAGCACGGTGTTCCAGAAAAATATAAATATCTTTCACTAGAAAATTGAGAATAAAGGGCTTCACAGAATGGAAAATTGCTCGAGGAAGCAAAAGAAATATGGCAACTTTCTGGGTGGATTCAAATCATGGTTTAAACAAGGCCGCAGGATATAATTGGGTTGTACTTTTAAAAGAAGCTTCATGGTGCAGTAAGGCTTGTCAATATAATAAACTAATCCCAACCCCTTGAAAAAAAAAGGATACAGAAGGTTGAACACATCAGAAACCAGTACTGCAGTTGAAGAAAGAAGTTCCTGTAAATTGGTGGAAAGTGATCTCAAATAGGAGAGACCAGTGAGAGACTGATCATCGGGAGAAGAGTCTATAACACACAGCAGCCAACCGTTTGGGGTGACTATGACTTATGAAAGTGAATAGCATAATTGGGCTAGATATCAGTGCAGTGTTGATTTGCTTGGAGTAACGTAACCAAGCAGCTGCTGTGTTTTGTTTTGTTATGTTATCTTTTCTCAATCCGTAAATCTGTATCATTTTCTGTAATCACTAAATTTTCCTGTAATCAGTTCAAATCTGTGCCTGTGTAAATCAGCAATCATGGGTACAAATAAACTAACACCATTAAGCATAACAACCTTTTGATAAGCCATCAATTTGTTCTCTTATAATTGATAGTTCTTTTGACCTGCAAATTAAGTAGGCTGTCTAACAAAAGATAAGAACTCCTACACTGGAAATCTGGGCCATTGTTTTTGCCATTAAAGTACTACTCTTCTTCTATGAGGCACTTTTAGCTGCAGTGCCATTTAATAGCAAGTTAGGAATCTGCATTGTCAGGCTGTCAGACACGTGATAGTTGGTTGAAAGATTCAAATGTTATTTATGGCAGAGTTGAGAGACTGGTGAAGGAGGTAACAAGGACTGTTAACGCAGAAGGGGATTTTGTAACACTTCAGAAGAATGAGGTCAAATTAAAAACACTGAAAATTCTAATCATCACTGGCATCTCTAGCTGCAAGGTGTTGTACTGGCACTCTCTCGTTTGTTCCTTCCTTGCTTGCTTTCACCCAAGTTCACCCAAGATATGGGGAGTTCCTCCTCCACATGCAAACCTTTTGGATTGAGAGATAAAAGCAAAAAACCGTGGACGCTTCCAACCTCAGTCTCCAAACCTCGGACGGCCCGCTTCTACCTCCTACCCAAAATCCACAAACAGGACTGTCCCAGCAGACCAATCGTGTCAGCCTGTTCCTGCCCCACGGAACTCATTTTTGCTATCTTGACTCCATTCTTTCTCCCCTTGTCCAGTCCCTTCCCACCTACATCCGTGATTCCTCTGATATCCCACATCATAGCAACAATTTCCAGTTCCCTGGCCCCAGCCGCCTCCTCTTCACCATGGATGTCCAATCCCTCTACACCTCCATCCCCCACCAGGATGGTCTGGTGGCTCTCCGCTTCTTCCTCGAACAGAGGCTGAAACAATCCCCATCCACCACTACTCTCCTCCGTCTGGCTGAACTTGTTCTCTCACTGAACAATTTCTCCTTAAACTCCTCACAGTTCCTCCAAATGAAAGGTGTGGCTATGGGTACCCGCATGGGCCCCAGCTATGCCTGTCTCTTTATGGGGTATGTGGAACATTCCTTGTCCAGTCCTACTTCGGCCCCCTCCCACAACTCTTTCTCCGATACATCGATGACTGCTTCGGTGCCGCTTCATGCTCTAGTCTGGACCTGGAAAAATTTATTAATTTTGCTTTCAATTTCCATCCCTCCATCATTTTCACATGGTCCATCTCTGACACTTCCCTTCCCTGCCCTGACCTTTCTGTCTCAATTTCTGGTGACAGACTGTCAACCAATATTCATTACAAGCCCACCGACTCCCAAAGCTACCTCAACTACAGCTCCTCACACCCCGCTTCCTGTAAGGACTCCATCCCATTCTCTCAGTTTCTTCCCCTCCATCACATATGTTCTGATGATGCTACTTTCAAAAACAGTTCCTCTGACATGTCTTCCTTAACTGAGGTTTTCCACCCATGACGGTTGACAGGGCCCTCAACCGTGTCCGGCCCATCTCCCGCGCATCCGCCCTCACACAACCATGATAGGGTCCCCCTTGTCCTCACTTATCACCCCACCAGCCTCTGCATTCAAAGGATCATTCTCCGCCATTTCCACCAACTCCTGCATGATGCCACCACCAAACAAATATTCACTTCACCCCCCCGGCGGCATTCTGCAGGGATCATTCCCTCCGGGACACCCTGGTCCACTCCTCCATCACCCCCTACACCTCAACCCCCTCCCATGGCACCTTCCCATGCAACCGCAGAAGGTGCGACACCTGCCCCTTTACTTCCCCCCCCTCCTCACCGTCCAAGGGCCCAAACACTCCTTTCAAGTGAAGCAGCATTTCATTTGCACTTCCCTCAATTTAGTCTACTGCATTCACTGCTCCCGATGCGGTTTCCTCTACATTGGAGAAACCAAACACAGACTGGGTGACCGCTTTGCGGAACACCTTCGGTCTGTCCGCAAGCATGACCCAGACCTCCCTGTCGCTTGCCATTTCAATAGTCTCCCCTGTTCTCATGCCCATATGTCTGTCCTTGGCCTGCTGCAATGTTCCAGTGAATCTCAACGCAAACTGGAGGAACAGCACCTCATCTTCCGACTAGGCACTTTACAGCCTTCCAGACTGAATATTGAGTTCAACAATTTTAGATCATGAACTCTCTCCTCCATGCCCACCCCCTTTCCGATCCCCCTTTTTTCCAATAATTTATATAGATTTTTCTTTTCCCACCTACTTCCATTATTTTTAAATGTATTTCCATCCATTGTTTTATCTCTACCTTTTAGCCTACTTCAATCCCTTCCCCCCACCCCACCCCCACCAGGGCTATCTGTACCTTGCTCGTCCTGCTTTCTACCCTTAATGTCACAATTAGCACATTCCTTAGCTAATATCACCACCTTCAACACCTCTTTGTCCTTTTGCCTATGACATCTTTTGGCAATCTCCACCGATCACTGGTCCTCTATCCAGCTCTAACGGTCCCACCCCTTAAACCAGCTTGTATTTCACCTCTTTTCTATTTTTACTTAGTTCTGTTGAAGAGTCATACGGACTCGAAACGTTAACTGTGTTGCTCTCCGCAGATGTTGTCAGACCTGCTGAGTTTTTCCAGGTATTTTTATTTTTGTTTTGGATTGAGAGGTTGTGCAACATGTAGCATGTAACCAGAATCTGTGAAACTGTAGGGTTATACTGAAGTGACCTATCCAGGCACTTAAACCATTGATTGATCCCATGGCTATAGCTGCAACTTATTTGTGCCCAACTTAAGCAGAGGGGAAGTGTTATAGGCTATGCAGCACATGTGGATGTAGCACTTGTCCCTGGTGCCTTTATGAATAAAAGACTGGAGAGGTGCAGGTATCATCCCCAGTAGTATTCTGTAAAGTTTCCAAAGAAGTTAGTGATCTTTACTACCACAGGTAAACCCTGACTACAGTAGGTTGTCTTACAAAAGATTATGAACTTATGGATGGGGCAGGCCTGCTTTGAGCAGCTACTGTCTTCTAAAGGTTTACAGCTGCTTCTTGTAACAGTGCATCTGTTGCTGCTCTCTCCTCCTCCTCATGCAACCAAATCAAAATCGCTAGAAAGGCAAACATCGTAAGATATGTGTTTACTGATGGAAGGAAAGGGAAGAATGGAATAAAAGCTGGTGTTAAAAGTAAAGGAGGAAAGAAAGGCTTGCATTAATATAACATCTTTCCTGACCTCAAGACGTGCCAAAACACTTTGCAGCCAATGAAATACTTGGTGTTGTCACTGTTGTAGTGTGGGAAATGCAGCAGCCAATTTGCTGTTTATGGGTTCTTAAGGTGCACAATGAAATAATAATCAGGTAATCTGCTTCAGAGATGTTGAATGAGGGATAAATATTCGTCAGGACACCACAGGGAATTTCCCTGCTTTTCTTTGAATAGTGCCATGGGATCTTTTATGTCCAACTAAGAGGCACACTGGTTCTCAGTTTCAAGTCTCATCTGAAAATCAGCATTTCCAAGGCAAACTTTCCCATGAAAATTCAAAAGAAAGCACAATAACGAACAGATACCTGTTATGTGACTGCTTGTAGGTGAGTGTGCCTTTAAAGATTGCTTTCAATGGCCACAGTCACCAATCCTGCCAGGTTTTACTCAGCAGGTTCAAATCTGGGCAGGATTTCTGTTTTGTGACATTAAATCATATTGGGCTTGTGGTTACATCATGGGGCACAAATTTGCACTTATTCATGAGGTACATCAGACACCAAAGAAAAACATGGTGAGCATGGCAATGGATTGGAATCAAGCAGGAATTGGGCAATAAGACCTTCCACAGAGTTTTATGTCTGCCACCACCGCATTCCTGTTGGGAATTCCCCCTTTGGTTTCAGAAGACTATGATATGAGGACAGGTTAGAAAACACAGGACTCTTCAGCTTTGAAAGGAGGCATATGAGAGAGGATCTTAGAGATATGCAAGTGGAATAGAAAAGGCTGATCCTGAGCACTATTTCAAGTTTCTACAAATCTAGGTGATACAAAGCGAAACTGCTTAAATGTCAATTCAGGATTCAGGTCAGAAAGCACTTCTCTACATGCAGAGTGATAAGAGTGATTACTGGAGTGATTCAGTAAACAGCTGGATACCATGGCTGGAGGTCAAAGATGGGGTGGGGAAGGGACAAGAATTAACTGTGAGCTAGATGGGTTGAATGGTCTCCATCATTAGCACTTAACCATATGAATAACCAATGCTGTCATTATGCATAATAACTCACACAACGTAGCAAAGCAATGGTGCTCACTTGAAGAAAGCTGTCCACAAAAATCTAGCAATCCCATGGATTTCACTTTTCCCCAATGTTAATTCAAATCTGATGCCATGCCAAGGGAATTTCCAGACATTCAACACCACTGATGTCATCGAGCAGGGTAAACATAGAAGAGTTCTCACAGACATCAAACCAGAACGTAAAATTTCCTGATCTTTGTTTGTATGAATTTTACAGAGAGCGAAATAAAGTTTGGGACAGACACATAAAAAAAGCTGAAATATCATAAACATTTTTTATTATAATAAACTTATAATTATCATAATGGAAAGATTTAGCATTACACAAATCTAACATTAGGTTTCCATTACCAAAGAAGTTGGTCAGCAGTAGTTATGACTTGGTAGATCATTAAAAATGCAGTTACACTTTATAGCAAGGCATAACTTTCTTAGAGATTTTTACCAGCAATTTTACAACATGGAAGAAGAGGAGGTTCTTGTCAATTCAGTGATTTCTAATTGATTTCCATCTTCAAAGACTTCAAGAATGCACCCTATGTAAAACCACTAAAAAGAATGAAAGACTTACATTTATATAGCACTTTACATGACCACTGGACATCTCAAAGTGTTTACAGCCAAAGAAGTACTTTTTAAAGAGTCATCCCTGTTCGTAATCACTGTTGCAATGTAGGAAGCACAGCAGCTAATTTGTACTCAGCAAACTCGCACAAATAGCAGTGATAACGGTCAAACAATTTGTCTTTGTGACGTTGGTTAAGGGTAAATATTGGTCAGGATAACTCCCCTCCTCTTCTTCAAAACTGTGCCATGGAATCTTCTACATTCACCCGAGCAGGCAGATATTGCATCTGTATCCGAAAGACTGCACCTTCAACAGTGCACTGCTCCCTCATTGCTTCACTAGTGTGTCAACCTAGATTTTTGTGCTCATGTGCTGGAGTGGAACTTGAACCTGGAAAACTGTGATTCAGAGGCAAGTGTGCTACCAACTGAGCCACCATTGACACACTCTGATTGCAACTTCTGGGTTTCTGCATTGTGCTACTTACGGACAGACTCCAGGAGCGGCATTTAATGTAAGCAAGAGGAGTCTTGCCTGCCAGCTGGAGAGCCGGCAAGAACACCAAGTCACCTACTTCAAGGAAGTGCCACCACACTAAGTGCCAATCAGGTACTTAACCAGCTAGCAGTGGCCTTCCCCAGAATCAAGGACCCCCAGGGGGAAAAAAAACCTGCCTTGAGGAGGCTACTGGCCAATCAGAGGCCAGCAGTTGTGCATTGTTGAACAGCACCAATGGGAGGCAGTGGCTGCTGACAGTAATACATCCACCTGAGGCCCAGGATCGCTTGACAAGGGACCCAGGCCACGGGTGGGGGGAGGGGAGTGGGAGGGTGCCATGGACTGGGTGTTGCAGGGGAGGCGGACAGGGGGATCGGCTGCAAGGGCAGGGGTGGCTTTCACCACTCCTCCCTCCCCTCCCAATGTCAGATCCCCCAATCAGGCGATGAGTGCCTTTGAATGAGGGACCCCCTGGAAGCCCACCAGTAACGATGATAGGGTTTGCTTTTTGGGCTTACCGAATGGCAACTCCCTCGTCCACGCTGGGTGAATACTAGCGGCATTAATTGCCCACTTACTGGCCTCAATTGGCAGTGGGATGGGAAGTTTGTCCCTTAGCTTTCCTGCCCTAGACTTAATGGGGCAGAAATGGAAAGGCAGCAGGGTCCCTCCCCACCACCCTCCTGCCTGATTATATGCCCTCACCCCACAAAGCCCACCCGCCCCAGCCACCAAACTGGCCATGGGGGAAGGACATTACTGACAAACTGCTGTCGGTAAGAGAGGAGCGATGACAGCAAAGACTTGAGATTTGCTGACATCATTACTGCAAAATCTGTGCTAATATTTTGGGACATAGCTTGTAGTGTATAATAAGATGATGTGAAATTAGTGCAAAGGTCTAATAAGTTTACTGTAACTATTAACAATTAGTAATTAAAAACTGATTTCAAAGTATAAAAATAGAATGTAAAGTAAGGTGGCTATTACCCTGAATGCTGTTTGCAATGTTTCCAAGTGTCTACCATCATTACTTATTTACATTACTTTGTAAAACATTTGTTTCAAAATGGCACTGTCAAAGTCAACCTGTCCTAAGAACAACCTACCATGGCTAGCCTTCAAAGATTGAAACTCTTTCGAGTTATCAACAATCACAGATTGCAACTCTTTCGAGTACAATCACAGTTCTTGGTTTCCGGGAGTGGGACATGAACCCACAACCTTCGGATTCAAAGGCGAGGGTGCTATGAACTGAGCCACAGCTGACACCTCTTCAAAGATTGAATCAGTCCTAAATTAATCTCACTCCTAATTCAAATGAGGGACAGATGAAAGGCTACTAATCACTGTGGTCAATTTCTGCTTGTTCAACTGTACATATAGCTGCTGACATCAGAAAAAGTATTTAGCCTAATTTTCTTTAGAAGTATCAAGCATTATACTCTAATGTTAATTTGTTAATTAACTCACTCAGTTGCCAACAGTTTATATATATCTATAGTCCTGTCCTATAAAGATAAACACCTCACAGTGCGTGTTAAAATAAATTACTTTATTGTATATTGTTTAGACCTTATGTTAGTAGGTTACTATTGCACAACACTCCAAGGGCATTATTGATTCAGTCAATGGCTGGCTTACCTTAAAGCAAAACATGGAACTATTTTAGTAGAAGCTATACCTCTTACAATTCTTCTGTTACCGTGCCAACTTGCCTAGTAATGTTGCCAAAGGCCTTGGCTGTGTCACCCAAGTGCGCAGCAAAACCAACCTAACTGGCATGAGGTCACTGAAGGTGTAAGGGATTTTGACTGTCCCTGCTTTCCAACCTTTGGGCAGATTTTGCTCCAGCTAGGCTCACGTGTATTTTCTTGCGCAGGGTGAATGTTTCTCACCACCAATCTCTTCCCCTTTAAAGGCCAAAAATGTTGACATATTCTAAAGTGTCAGCAGATCTCTGGTGCTTCATCTAAGTGCCAATTCTTAATGTGAGAGTTTAAACAATGAGTGTCAGCAGTTCATCTTCACCACCACACCCTTCCCCCACCCCCCACCTCCCCCCCCCAGCACCACCCCCACACATATTCCAGGTCAGATTACTGCATCGCAATCTAAACTGGGAATCTTGCTCGATTTTTCCCTTCCCTTGGGAAAAGCTCTGGAACTACATGTAGCATTCAAACTCCAGCCCTGACCTAGGCCACAAAGCTTGAATCAGGTCAAGTCTGTGACCCTCTGATCTATATAGTTTATTACCACCATGGGTGCATTTATCCACTAAGGCATTAGACAGGCAAAGGCAAATGCTTTAAGAATTAAATCATTTTACAAGTTATGTGGTTAAAAGGGTTGCAATGACCACTCTATTGTCCTGCCATAAAGATGGCTGCTGACATTATCCCAAGCTTGACTTAATTAATTCTGTTGCCGAATGGGAGAGCTTACAGCTGACCTCTGGTCTCATTTATCCTTTAGATGGCTGCCATATTCTGCCAGAAATCTGTTTCTAATGGTTAATATGTATCAAGAGGTTGCAAACATGATTTCTGCTTGCTCACAAAAGACCCAGGTAAATTATTATTTACGCCGCTTCAGGTATAAAATGCAGACATTTGGCCTCAATAAGATAATCATGAACATGTAACCTCTAACTTGTATATAAAAGCTCTAACCAGCATAGTGCCAAGCCTAAAGGTAATGCTTTGGATCACTAACATTTTAATGACAAATCAAGCTGAATAAACCTCACTGTGTGATCTTGTATTGTTAAACAAAAAAACCGGAGCCTGACATCACCGATTATCGGTCCCATCAAGGGAGTGTGCAAATAATAGAAAAAAATTGCTCGGGTGCCTTGAATCTAGCTGTGATTTTGTCAGCCGAGTTTCCAAATAAAGAAAGACGGACTTGCATATGTACGCAGCTTCATTATAACTATCAGAAATGCCTCAAACACAATCTACACTCTCTATAAATTGTTGGTTGCCTTAACTATTAGTACAGTTCCTTAATAATGCTGCCACTAGTGAAATACTGCAAAAATAAAACACAGAAATAGATTTGCAGTTCAGAGTAAACAGCAACAACCAAAGAGCACTCGTATGTCACAGTAACTCAATTTGCCAAAGCCAACGGACTCCTCATTTTGGATGCTGACTCAAGCTGTGCATCTAACATTTTCAGCTTTTTTATTCCTTATCGTCTTTGTTGGATGGAACAACTGAACCAGACATGAGTAAAATCCTAGATGGCACGAGAATCCTCTGTATACTTGTCCATGGGAACCTGACAATTCCACAATACAAGTTATCTTCACTGGATTTGGAGTTCAATTCAGCCACATATAGAGATTTTTCTCTGACTCCAAACATTCTAATTCCATTGATGCAGATTCTACAGGTTTCCAAATAGTAAGACCTGTTTGCATGTTTCATCTGTGGGTTTTCTTATTTTATCAACGTTCCCACAGCTTTCTAATCGCAAGGTTGAAAGCCTTTGACACCTTGGCCCAGATTTTCGTGAACGACTCCATAGCCACCTAAAAAAAATGGCAGGTGGGACCCGATTCTGGGATCCCGCCCTCCACCGCCAGCGTCCCCAATTTTCACTGGCATAGGATTAGGGTGCAAGTAGCGAACTCCGACCTGGCCAGTCCTACTGAAGGGGCTGGCATCTCCTAGACCCCACATTTCACAAATTTTTGTGGAGTTGGACCAGCTGTTGGGTGGCTCGTGGTCCACAGCCCCTCAGAGGGCTCATGAACCCATCATCTGAATTTGGGAAACCTTTGAAAGGTAAAAATCAAAAAGTCTTATCCAAACGCTCCATGCCCCTTCCATGCCACCATGCACCCCCCCCCCACCCCACCACCACCCCCCATTTTAACTCAGTGCCAACTCATGCCCCCACCCAACCCCATGGTCCCTTATCATTTACCATTTCAACTCCTGGGGTAGAATTTTTAGCTCAGTGGGCAGGCAACAAGTCACATGAGGGGACGTGTTTCATTAGTTATATTTTTTCATCTCTCTTCATCTCCGAAGCAAAAAGCTGCCTCAGGGAGATTATGTAGCGCATACTAGTGCACGTGCGCGAATGTCGCGCTTGCCCTCCTCCCCCGCTCAACACAGGCAGCGCTCAGCGCTGCTGCTCACGTTTCACCAGCGTGAAATTGCCTTCTGGGCCCGATTGTGAGCAGCGGTCAGCTTCCCAACCGCCCCCGCATGCCAAGGGTAAAATTCTGCCCATAGTCCTTCTGTGCCCATTCACCCAATATACACCATGAGCCATGTAGTAAAAATAGCATATGTGGAACTGCTCAAGGAAAAAAAAAATCACAAATCTTTTGAAAAACTGCTGGTCCTAAAAGTCTATAAAAGTGTCAATCAGATGGGCCATTATTAGTACCAATAAAGGAGAATCAAACACTTCATACCCCTTAATCAAGTGCAAAGAATTGAGACATTTACAAAAGAGATCACAAAAAGTGCAATTTACAATAACCACTTAAAGATGTCAATCAAGCAAAGTCAACAGTTCTCTCCAGTTGTCAAAACACAAACCCCTGCTGAAATAATCCTGATGTGAGTGTGAGCTCTCAAGCCAAACAGGCACAATAAGGACAGGCATAAGAACTCTTTCAGTAGAATTGGATGGCCTAATTATGCACACCAATTTGAGAGCCCAGATTCATAAAAGGATTACTCAGCAGGAAGTTGCCATGGGGGCTCGGTGGGGGGCATGAGTTGGCATGGAGGTGGTATGGGGAGTGGATGCGGGGTGGGAGTTGAGGGCTAGGGGGGCCTAACAGACTTTAGTACGTGGGATAAAGTCTCAGAGAAACGAGGAGCCTGCCTCAGCACTAGGCCACCTATGCTCTGCTTCTGGGGTTGGCGGGTCCGATTCTATCCCGCACTCACCCCCGGAGTGAAGATCACAAGATTCAGGGGCCTTTCTACCGAGGCGGGACTGGTGAGTTGGGAAATTTCTTGACTCAAGCTACCCATCTTGATAGTGAAAATCCAAGCTGGTGTTGGTCTTGATAGCAGAGGCCGAGGTCGAGTCCTCAAGGTCAGGAAGATATAAAAATGTCTATAATGTTATAGGAAATTATTTTAAAATAGAGTTTAGTGGTGTCTGTGTCTATGTGTGTGTCTTAATTGGATTAAAGCTAGCTAGTCCAGAGGCTTTGATGTATAGAAGAGAAGTAGGTTTGAAATGTTAATTAGGTAAATATAGGGAAGTTACAAGGTGAAGTATAAGAGGGAGCAATTTGCATTTTTAAATAAACCATTCAAAAGAATGGGTGAAATATTAAACCTAGCCAGAAGAATTCAAACAATGTGTTTATTTTTCCCAAGGATTACTAAAGAAGTGGGTATTACAAAAGGGTCTTATTATCAAAAGATGTAAAGTTCAAAAGACATAGTGATACAATGAAAATTTGCATTCAAAGAGGAAAATATGCATAAAGGAAGAGAAGGCTATTGGTAAAAAGTGGAGGGATTCTCAGATCTAAAGCCTCCAGCCTGTGAGCCTCAAGCCTCTGTCTGCAAGGACCCAGAGCTGAAAGAAACTAATTTTGAATGCGACTGTCCAGAGTGTGCTTTGCCAGAGGTCTGTTTAATTCTGTGTGTTTTACTGTTGCCTTAATGGAGGCGTAACTAGGAGTCAGATTAATTAGGGGATTTTTGTAGTTATTATAGTAGTAATTTTGTAGACATATGTGCGTGCTTACAATCTTTCTTGTATCAAATGTTTAATTTAGTTTTATAAAAACCTCTTGAGACTCGGTGGTCTCGGTAGTCAAAGCCTACATCTCCAAACATACAAATTGCAAAAATTGGTTATGACAGTTGTTTCAAGTTTCCCTCTGGGGTTTGAACAGCTCAGCATTTACCATCAGCTGTGTCATAATACTCAATCAACCAACCAGAGTCCTCAATGTAGGTTCTATCATTTCTAAAGGCATGAGTTTTAATTCAACTTCAATTGTTTTGGTCATTTTCTGACCTCTGCCAACTCTATTTCAAATGAAAGATGATTTTTTTTTTTCAAATGCGCTGGTCTGATTGCACCAAATCATATTCATTTTGCTTTAAAATTTGCTATGACTTTCTGATTTCCAAGACATCTACCATTTAATATCAATCTTCTTCTAACCACCAAGATTTTGGAGTATATTTTCATCTGGGCCCACAAACAACAATCTCTTAATTTATTTGGTGACATTGATTGAGGAGTGTTAACCAGACTGCAGGAGAACTCCCCTGCTGCTCTTGTATGTACGTGCGAATAGGCAGACAGGTCCTCAGTTCATCACCTCACTCTAGAGGGGAAATTTCAACTTCCATGAGAAACCGGTGCAAAGTTAGCAGAGTGGCCTGGAAGTCTACTTGTAGCAACCATCGAGGCCCAAACTATTTTCAGGTCCTTACTTCATTTGAATTCAGCTGGCAAGCTATGGTGCTCCAAATCGCTTTACGCGATTTAGAGATAAAGCTTGTTGGTCAGTTCCTTACTTTTTATTTTTGTTTTCATTTGCTCTGCTCTTTCGCCGTATTAAAGAATTTGGAAGATCGCTTTGGTCTACTGTACTAATCAATAGGAAGAGGAAGAGAATTTAATCCGGTCACACTGACCATACACACTGAACTCCCCACTTTAAAATGTACAGAAAGTAAGTTTAAAATGCAACTTACAGCTGCAGAACTAATATATACTCCCACTTTCAAATGTTCCACAAACTCCATATAATTGTCGTTAACATCTCACAACTATATACCCATTTGACCCAGAGAAGAAAACATGGGCTACAAACCCTTCTTTTCAAATGCCAGTCTTTCACTTGTGATAGCAGAAATATTTGCTGGGTCATGTTGCCCTAACTCGAAACTGCAGTTAGCTGCACTGGTAGCCTAATTCAGGAAAAGCAAAATCAGATAACACTGAGAAATCCACAATGTAGAAATGTGTAATATATTACTGTAAATCTACTGTTCAATAACCACATTTAGTGGAAGACAAAATATATTTTAACATTGTTAACTATTTTTTCCAACAGTTTGATGTGCCTGCCAAATTCATGGCAATTAACATAGCTGAATGTCAAGCAATGAGGAGACTACATAGGTTAGACTGCTTCAGAAGGTGGTTCCGGAAAGATTTCTCTCACAAAAGGAAAGTTACCTTTTATTGAAATTTAGCTTGAAAGAGGCAAAACAGTAATAGTTTATGAACCTAGACAAGCACAATTGTTGAAATGCAAGACTGATTTTGCAACAATTATACTAGGAATAAATATCAAGGCTGCCTGCTATTCACATAGCCTGCTATTACAGCCATGAATTTCTTGAATTGCTCACTAAATAAAGAACTTATCGTTGTTGGGGGAAAAGTGATCAGGTGCTTCCACCAGGAGCAAAATTTGCACGGAGTATTGATCAGGAAGCTACAGGCTACAAGTCAATGATTTCTCAACCTGCTCTTTCTGCGTGCATGTTCATGCAAGATCACGCCTTATCAGTTAGCTTAGTGAAAAATAATAGTAACTCCCACCAACTGCTCTGGTGAATAGTTGTGGAAGATTTGTCTCATTAATTAAGCTCTAAGGAGGAGTGTTTTCAGCAAGTGTTTGAATTGGATTAAGTGTCAGGTCAGATTAATCTCCACTGCATCATTCACTTCCCTCTCCCATTGTAGTTCAAAAGCAAATATAACCAACAAATAGGTAAGTTTAATTTCTGTAGTTTTTACAGAGAAATATTAAACTGGGATTTGCATTTTTAGTACAGTAGGTTTCAAGGTTGTTGGACAGTAAAATAGTTATCTTCATGCCAATTAATCCTATTATAACCATTGTCTGGCATCACAGCATTGTAATCCACTCCCTTTCTCTTTCATACAATAACATACAGCAAAACTTGCTGGCAATAATGGCAGCAGTAGAGTTTAATTGCAAAACCCAAATGAACAGGTGAAAAAATGTTTATAATAGTTATAGGTTCTTGGGTTCCAATCAATGTTTCAGTTCAGTTCAAGGATGCAAAGTCTTCAATGACATTTCCAAATTTATCAATCCGAACAAAACAACATTTGAAATGGACGAACAAAGTAATTTAACAGACAGAAACTCAAGACTCTCATACACTAACTTTCTAAACATTCAACAGTAACAGTAACTTGAATAGCCTTAATGTTTTTTCTCTAGTAGTTAATGAGATAAATTTCAAATATTTCATCAGGATTTAAGTAATTCCCAATATCAATTTTAAATTTACATTCCATTAATTTCAACTTCATATTCTGGTCAAGTCTCCTGGCTTATAAGTAATACTCTGCATGACCTAGCCTATACCATTTAGAAACATACATAGAAAATAGGAGGAGTAGGCCATTCGGCCCTTCGAGCCTGCTCCGCCATTCATTATGATCACGGCTGATCATCCAACTCAGTAGCCTGCTCCCACTTTCTCCCCATATCCTTTGATTCCTTTCGTCCCAAGAGCTATATCTAATTCCTTCTTGAAAACAGAGTGTTTCAGCCTCAACTACTTTCTGTGCTAGCGAATTCCACAGGCTCACCACTCTCTGGGTGAAGAAATTTCTCCTCATCTCAGTCCTAAATGGTCTACCCCATATCCTCAGACCGTGGTCCCCGGTTCTGGACTCCCCCACCATCGGGAACATCCTTTCTGCATCTACCCTGTCTAGTTTAATAGTTTAATGAATTCCCCCTCAATGGAATAGGCATGAACTTCATTTTGATCTTTCCTCATAGCTGACCATTGTTGGAAATGGGGTCAATTTTGTTGTTGCACTCACCATCCTTTTCACGAACCATTTTGTGCCATGACCACCAGAGCCGAATATCACACTCCAAATGTGGTCCAACCACTGAACTGTAAAGGCTCAGCTTAATCTCGGTAGCCCACCAATCTACTCTTATTACCATATATCCCTGCATTGAATGAGCTTTGCTAAACTTTCTCGACTTTTGTAGATTAGGTCATTACGTGAATCTTAATTATGCCTAGTTACACAATTCTAGTAACCTATGTGCAATATATTACATTAAATCAATGTAATTTATTAATTTACATTTATTGAAAATAACACTTTAATCATATGCTCTGGTGTCTTATTGTTAATATTCTCTCATTTCAATCATCCAATATCAAGAATTAAGATGTTGTGTCATCACATGTCCATGTTTTTCATTATCAAGGACCATTTCATTTGCAAGGTCTACATTTCCAACTTCGCCCACTTGACAGGAAAACTTGCCCACCTTAAGTGCATGTTGAAAATTCAGTGCACACCAGAATTTTCAATTAGCTTGCTGGCAAGTTGAACACAAGGTCAGAAAATTAACTCAAAGACAGCTTGTCATGAAATTACATTCGTCACTTTCAATAAAACAGTAAAGAAAACTTAAAAATGAATCGAGATTTTATATATTAGCCAATATGTTTAAGAATAAAATACTTAAGAGTAAGTGCAACTTTATTTGCTGGGGGTGCGCACTGGACACTCCAGTTCACGTTGCGCATTTTGTCCCAAACATTTAAAATAATGGTTGAGGAAGTCGTACGCAGTGCACACCAGAAGCTCCGATTGTGCTCCTCATTGGGAATGCTTAAATCAGATTATTCTTCATAAGTAAAGCAGGAAACCAAAAAAATTTGCAAAAGCAACTGAAAACTTCCATTTAACACTGCGACCCCTATGACAGCCATCCAGTCAGCATCTATTCCATAAGGGAACAAAACAGGCCAACAGCTCTTTCCTGACACTGAATCCCGGCTATGGGAAGAGAAGGGCGAAGTTGAACAATTTTGCTACGTCTAATATGAGAACCACACACCATGGGCAGAATGACATTGGACTGAGGTCCCCAATCCCCCGGCATCATTTTCGGTGGCGAATGCAACCCCTATCTGACAAATGGCCCTGCAGCCATTTAATGCCTGGTGGGACATGTATTGGTTCAGGGCGAGACTTCCACCCCGATCTAGGGAAGCCCCACCTCCGGCAGCTGTCAGTCCATCAAATGGCCAGCAGCTCTCTCGTCTCAGCAGCACCACTGGGAGTGGTGGCCATTGCTAAGACTGCACCTAATCCCCAACAACGATCTTCGCTGGAGCTGAATGGGGAAGTTAAAGTTGAGGGCGTGGGATGCCGGGGTGACAGGCTGGGGGAATAGGGGAGATCCTGGGGTGAAGGAAAAGGGAGAGAGAAGGACATAGGGTGGGGCCTCCAATAGGCCCAGGGGGCCCATAAAGGAGGTGCCACTACCTGCTCACCACAAGCCCAAGCTGTGAAAGCTGCCAGGCTTCCCACTTGGCACAGGCCACCACCCTATTCAGAAACACTTGCAGTGGGGATGGGAAGAGGCCCTGATATGGCCTCAATTGCTGCTCAAAGTCTTCCCGTCGCTCATAAAATGGCAGTGGGGATGGGCGTTTAACCGCTAGGGACCGTACCCATGGCATTACACCCAATTTCCCCCTTTCAACCCAGTCCCGGGGCGCATAAAATTTTGCCTATTTGTTTGCTCCCCTCATTTTTACCATTCCTTGGATTTTGGTTGATCAGCAGGCCTCAGGGAGTATAACCAATAATTATGCGCCAGGGTGCACCCATCACAGACTCAGCACCAGAAACTTTGATCAAAAAAAAACAATAAAAGCTGAAATGTTATGGGTAAAACGAAAAAGATGTAAAGATTCCATATTGGTGCCCAGTACAGGCTCAGTGTAACATTCATAAAATAATCTCCATATTCTGATGTAAGAATCTGATGAACATTGGAAATAACTTTTTAGAATAGAGTTAACAAAGTAACTTGTACACATAGTATAAGCCAACACGACAGCAAACTGACATAATCAGGCTACAGAATGCAATTTTTTTTCTTTCTTTTTGCATTGCTCTCTTTTACACAATCCTTCTCCATTTTTACTTTTTAAGGATTATAAGAAAGCCTCATTTTTATGTTTGAGACAGAGTCCTCCAAATACTCCTAAGAAAAATAAACACTTGCAGTCATATCGCGCAGGGGTCAGCAACCTTTCAGAAATGGCATGCTGAGTCTTCATTTAATCACTCCCATTTAAGGTTGGGTGTGCCTGTAACACATTCTAACGTTTATAAGGTCTCTATATGTATAATAACCATAATCTTACCAATTTAGTGCAATCCTCGAACAAAAACAAAAATACCTGGAAAAACTCAGCAGGTCTGACAGCATCTGCGGAGAGGGATAGTTAACATTTCGAGTCCATATGACTCTTCAACAGAACTGAATTCAGTTCTGGTGAAGAGTCATACGGACTCGAAACGTTAACTGTATCCCTTTCCGCAGATGCTGTCAGACCCGCTGAGTTTTTCCAGGTATTTTTGTTTTTGTTCTAGATTTCCAGCATCTGCAGCATTTTGCTTTTATCTTAGTGCAATCCTTGCCCTTGCTTTTTCCTGCTGAATTTTCCATTGTCCGGCAGGCATTTGGAGCCCCCCACACCTTCCCCCCCGCCCACGCCCTCCCCCCATCCCCCAAGTTCCCCACCCACAGCAACCTCCCCAACACCCACCCCAAGCAACCCTCTCCAATATCCACACCTGAAAACCACCCCCCCTCTCCTCTGACTACACACACAACCAACCCAATTGGTTGTAAAATTGCAGGGATATCACCTACCATTTTTAAACTGAGAGCTCCCTCCTGACATAAAAATAATAAAAACAAAAAACTGCGGATGCTGGAAATCCAAAAAGAAACCAGAAATACCTGGAAAAACTCAGCAGGTCTGGCAGCATCGGCGGAGAAGAACAAAGTTGACGTTTCGAGTCCTCATGACCCTTCAACAGAACTAAGTAAAAACAGGAGAGGGGTGAAATATAAGCTGGTTTAAGGTGGGGACAGTTGTTGTGCTACTGCTGAACTTCTGGCAGCTTTGGCTTTCTGGCAGGCGGGGCTTCTCAAAATAAACTAAATTGGAGCTATGCTGCAGCCCGAAGGTCAGAAGCAGCTGCGCAGCAACTCAGTGAAACTGACACGGACGCTGCCAGACCAGCTTTAAAAAAGACTGGAACGCTCCGGTTCCGATTTTTTTAAGCCGGTCTGCAGCTCTGGCTGCTCAGACTGGACTTTCATCTCATGTGCCAGTGAAAATCATCTTGCATGCCACCTTTGGCATGGGTGCCATAGGTTGCTGACCCCTGATATAGTGCCTTTCAGGACCTCAGGATGACGCAAAATGCTTAAGAGCCAATGAAGCATGGTCACTGTTGTAATGTCGGAAACACAGCAGCCAATTTACAGCAAATTCTCACAAACAGCAATGTATTAATGATCAGATAATTTGCTTTTGTGATGTTGTTTTGGGAGATAAATATTGGCGAGGACACAAGGGATAACTCCCCTGCTATCTTTGAAACAGTACCATGGGATCTTTGACATCCACCCGAGAGGACAGACGGGGCTTTGTTAAGCACCTCATCTGAAAGGCGGAACCTTCAATAATGCAGCACTCCCTCAACACTCCACTGGGACTATCAGCTTTGATTTTTGTGCCTAAGTCCAGTGGGGCTTGAACACATAATTTCGACTCAAGAGATAAAAATGCTACCAACTGAGCCGCAGCTGGCATGACATCTTGGCGGACTAGCACAGTATGTTACTGTACATATGTTCCCATTTCATTTTTCACTTCTAAATCACATCTTTCCCCACTATGGGGGGGATTTTTGCCATGACGGCGAGGTTCTCCGTCATTGTGAAAATCCCGGAGGTGGCTGAAAAATTGTAAATCCCGCCCCCAAAACCATCATTTCTCATCTTAATGGGGGCTGGACTGGAGTCAGGGCCAGGGTCCACACATGTGCGATTTGCGGATGCAGCCAGCCATTTAAATTATCAGCTGCCTCCACTGTAGTTGGATTTTGGAAGAACAGAAATATGGGGCTGAATTTTCCCCCCGCCGGGAGGGAAGTTGAATGGCGGGCGCACACAGGCGCGCTTCCGATCGACGCCCCCAATTGGGGGCGTGGTGCCATTTTACATGGGTGGGCCAATTAAGGCCTGCCCAGCGTGACGTCCGCACAGAAGCGCTATGCTCTCCCTGTGCGGGCAGGAGGGGGATTCCCAAAATCAAATGCGTGCACTTTCGCGCATGCATCTCCCTGAGGCTAAGTGCTGCCTCAGGGAGACCGGCTGTAAATGTCAAAAAGATAAAAATAGAAAAATAAAATTTCCCTAACATGTTCCCTCAGGTGACACTGTCATGAGTTGGGACATGTCCATAATTTTCACAAAAACTTTATTAAAATTTTTAAAAAGCAACATGAACCCTCATCCCGCCCGTGGATGAGGTTTCATGCTTTTTCCAATTCGTGCCGGGGCTCCTGGACTGCCGGCCAACCTTAAGGTTGGATGGGCAGGTCCTTTAATTACTTAATAGCCTCTGTCAACGGCCTCAATTGGCCATTGACAGGTTGGTGGGCGTGCAGCTGATTTTGCTGCGCCCCCACCTTCCTGAAAATTTAAATGGGGCGCGGTGACATCTGGAGTTCCCCCCGACGTCACCGCGCGTCATTTTACACGTTGGTGAGCGGGCCCTGTCCCCGCTCGCCGACTCGTAAAATTCTGCCCATGGAATCTGGAGTGGGCAGATTAGAACAGCTAAGAGTAGGTCTGAAACTTGGTGGATGCTTATGGATAGCCAGGCTACCCCTTTGGGTAGGGTCCCAGGACTCCTTTGGGGGAGGCAAGTCACCTTTTGGGATTGTTAAAAATGAACATGATAATGCACTTTTTATGCACAAACACATTGGAACTGTCCAGCTGTCAAACAAATGTTCAACTATCAAGGAAATGTTAAGGAACTGTACCAAATGTCAACCCTGTCCAGGAAGTGTCAATGCTGTCAATGAACTGTTCAAGGACACTAGGTGAGTTGGCATGACTTGTCACTAAGTTGGTATGGGGTAGAAGGGCACTGATGGCAGAGAAGTGTGATGGGCTATGGGTAGAAGGTAACTAAGTTGGTATAGGGGTATGAGTGGCCATGGAGGTTTGGTTGGGGGGCATGGGTTGGCATGGATAAGGCATAGGGAGTGTGTAGGGGGTGGTGAGGGGCGAGGGCTGGAGGGATGTTTTTGTTTTATTATTGTATTTTTAGTTATTTCAACACATCACCGGTGCAGAGAGGCAGGCCTTGCGCCCAGCTCACCTCTGCACCCAGCAGCCTGTAGATTTGTTCCAGGCTTGGCTGCCCTGCCTCACTTTTCATTCTGACCCCACCCCACCTCCCGTCCAAAAATACCAACTGCGGGCAGCCATTTTTAAAGGTCAGGTTCGGCGAGCCGGGAAACCTCCCGACCTGGAAAATCCAACCTGGGGATGAAAACCTGGGCCTATGACTAAATTTAAATGACAAGGATAAGGAACAAAATCTTAACCTCTTGTTGCAATAAACTTGCTGACACCCCAAGACATTCATATATATTTCCTATTCCAATGAATTATTGTTATGCGGATTAGCAAATCAGTCAATTTGCCCACAGCAAGGTCCCACAAATGGCAAATAAGTTGAACGACCAGTTAATTTGTTTGTCACTGGTGATGGTTAAAGGAGAAATGTTGGCCAGTTTTTAAGTTAAAATTTTACTTAGATGTTTTCCTATGAGTATTGAAGAAAACAAAGCAATTTAATACTATATTACTCCATTTTAATTGTAGTTTTCATAACGTCCATTTTTAAAATCACAGTCTTTGGGATGATTATGTGAAAGTGAAAAGCAGAGAGCAAAGTTTTATCCTTTAAATTAAAAGGAAACCCTGCTGTATCAGGATGCTGAGAGATTTTTGTCATTCACTAAAATCACTAGGTCAAGCTGCTGGCTTCATATTTTACTGAATTTTTATATTTTCAAATCAACGCTTAATTCTGGTATCAGTAATCAACTGAAGACAAAATACCTCATTTTCTTCAACCCAAAAGTTCCAGTTCTTGTCTCACCTATATCCTTCTTGTTTACCATAAATAATGATACCTCAATGATTACAGTGATAAGTTTACCAAGCGGTTCAAACAATATAAACCAGGATCACAAACCTGGGGGACAATTTGGGGCACAATTTCAATCTAAAAGGAATCAACTGACTGACAGTTGAATTTAAAAAAAAGGAAGAAAATTGTGCTATTCAATAAGGCAAGAATGTATATATTCATGAAAACTTACTGAGTATTTCTTGAACCTTGGTTCCCCTGATTATTCTTATTCTGCATATTCAAATTTGCTGTTAACTTACAGCATAATCGTTATAAATGCACTGAGTTAATTAGTCTTATCAGATATCAGGAAAAAATGTAATTGTTACAGATTTCTGTGTACATAGTTTTCTGAGACTTACATTAAATGGTTGCTCATCTGATCTGAAATACAATTTTTCTAAAACAGAAATAGCTTTAAGGATATCTGAATGCATTCCTCCTACACAGAAGCAACTTGCAGATTGTCTTTCTGCATAAACCCTGGAAAAATCATTTTCATTTTAGGTCATTCTGACCAGAACTCCAATCTCCAGAGGTCTGAAGTATAAACAGGGACATTGATGGCTATGAATTTACTGCGTGGTCTGCTTTATCAGCACAAAGCTGACTAAATACTTCACACCAAAAGCTAAACTCCTTTGAACCATTCCTGTAGGTATCCTGAACTCTTGTTAAAAATGTTGTGTAAATTAATAGTCAAAAAAAAAAGAAAAACATTTTCAGGCTCAGACTGCTGCCATCATGATTGCTTATAGGGCCTCACAGCAGTCCAGCAATCTCTCCTCCAATATATTGCTGAGGCACTCGCCCCAGGGAGGGAGGCAGTGGCTCAGTGGAGCATCAACCTGCTGTCCTCTCTCAGGATAACAGCATCCATTCTCCTATATCTGCCACTCCAATAATACCTTTGCTGCTGCCGCTTAGACAGCCAGCGCAGACTGCTGCCACCCGTGCCAAGGTAGTGAAATCCAAAGCTGAGCCTTCGAGGCACAGAGTTCCTCGAAAGCATCCTGCAAGGCCACCTCTCGGTCTTTGAAAGTCCGCAGTCGTCCACTGGCCATGCTGAAGCCACTGGGGGCAGCATTGCTTAGGAGCACTAAGACAGGCAAAAGCACACGGAAGACAGGTACTAAGCGAATGTGTTCCCCCTTCCTCCTCCTCTTCTGGTCACTAAATAGCTAGTGGCAAGGGCTGTGCCCTCATGATGACCAGGTTGTGTAGCATGCAACAGACCACCATGAATCTTGACAAGCGCTCTGCTAAATATTGGAGAGTTCCTCCATAATTGTCCAGGCAACAAAAGCATTCTTTTAACATCCCAATGGCCTGCTCAATCACTGCTCAATTTGTGTGACAGCATGGCTTTCCTTATGCGCATATGGCCCACAAATGTGTGTGTGGGCTGTGCACCAGAGTCATGAGCTATGCATATGCACTCTAATAGTCCTCGTTGCCCAGTAACCACCATTTGGTTTGTCATGGTGGCTCAAATGCAAATGGCATGATGGACTGCCACAGAATGAAGGAGATATGATTGCCATCAGGATACCTGGCACTGACCTGCAATGATCACTGCGTATAGTCGCCCAGCAGCTGGACATTGGGGGAATGGAATCTCTTTGGTTACGTTACATAGTATAATGGATGTGCAGCTTGCAAAGCCGCACGCGTCCAGTCAATGGCGCTCCACATCATGGGGAAGCCTCCAACCCTAGAGAAGCTGCATGCTCTCTCAGCCTGCTTCACTTTGGCAAAGGAGAATGAAATGTGTGTCCGCTGAAGTTTAGAAAAGTAGCAGGTAACTTGACTGAAACATATAAGATCTTGAAGGGATTTGACAAGGTGGATGTGGAGAGGATACTTCCTCTTGTGGGAGAATTCTAAGAGGTCACTGTTTAAAAATAAGAGGTTGCTCATTTAAGGCAGAGATGAGGAGAAATGTTTTCTCTAGGGTCATGAGTCTTTGGAACTCTCTTCCTCAAAAGGTGGTGGAGGCAGAGGTATAGATTCTTGATAAGCAAGAGGGCGAAGGGTTATTCAGGGTAGGCAGGAGCATGGAGTTATGTTTAAAATCAGGTCAGCCAAGATCTTACTGAATGGTGGAGTAGGCTCAAGGCACCGAGCGGCCTATTCCTGCTTCTAATTCAAATGTTCATATGTACATTGTTCCTCAGAGGTTCAGGTAGGAGAATATTTCCCTCAGTGCACTGGGTGTATATGGCCTTCTGTTGAGAGCCTTTCTCCTCCTCCTCCTCCCTCTTCCAGTAGCATGCCCTGATCTTCATCATGTCTGCTCCTTCTCCCTGTCATGCTATAGTCCAGGGGGATGCAAACTACTGAACCTACATCTGGCAGCAACTGGTTTTGCAGAATCCCTGAAATCAGGACAAATAACAACATAATAATAATAATAATAACAACATTTATATAGCACCTTTAACATAAAATAGCCCAAGGCGCTTCACAGAGGTATTGTGGGCAGATGGTGGCTCTCAGTAATGTCACTGGACTAGCAATCCATAGGGCTAATGACCTGGGGACACAGGTTCAAATCCCAGCAAGATAGCTGGTGGAATTTATATTCAAGTAATAAAATCTGGAGTTGAAACCTCGTCTTAGTAATGGTGACCATGAAAGTATCATAAAAACCCATCTGGTTCACTATTGTCCTTTAGGGAAGGAATGCTGTTGTCATGCGAACATACGAACAAGGAGCAGGAGTAGGCCATTCAGCCCCTCAAGTCTGCTCCTCCACTTAATAAGACCATGGCTGATCAGATAGTAACCTGAAATCTGCATCCCACCTACCGCCATGCCTGGTCTGGCCTACTTGTGATCCCCAGTAATGTGGCTGACTCTTAACTGGCCCCCGAAATAGCCTAACAAGCTATTCAGTTCAAGGGCAGTTAGGCAACAAATGCTGGCCTTGCCCACATCTCATGAAAGAATAATTTATGATGACAATGGGCAACAGAAGGAGATATGAGACCAGTTGGCTAAAAGTTTGGTCAAAGAGGTAGGATTTAAGGAGCGCCTTAAAGCAGAAAAAGAGAGGTGAGAGGCGGAAAGGGCCGAGGCAGAGCTGACAGCACGGCCACCAATAATGGATAATAAAATCAGGAATGTTCAAAAGGCCGGAGTTAGAGATATCTCAAGAGGCTTGTAGAGCTGGAGGAGATTACAGAGAGAGAGAGGGGTGAGGTGTGGAGGGATTTGGAAACATGGATAGGAATTTTAAGATTGAGGTATTGCTTAGCCAGGAGCTAATGTAGGTCAGCAAGCACAGGGGGTGATGGCTGAACAGGATTTGGTGCAAGCTAGGACGTGGGCAGAAGTTTGGACAACCTCAAGTTTTTTTAAGAGCATAATGTGGGGGGCCAGCCAGGTGTGCATTGGAATAGTCTAGTTTGGGCAAAGGCATGGATGAGGTTTCTGCAACAGAATAGTTGAGGCAGGGCAGAGTTGGTCGATGTTACAGAGGTAGAAATAGGTGGTCTTAGCAATGGCACAAATGTGGTGAATAGTTTACATCGAAGTTAAATTTGACACTGAGGTCGCAAACAGTCTGGTTCAGCTTCAGACAACTGCCGGGCAGAGGTAGAATTGGTGGAAAAGAAGTGGAGTTTGTGGTGGGGACCGATGACAATGGCTTCAGTGGAAATCTGAAGTTCTGGGAAAAATGGACATGAATTTGGGGGTGACAACATGTTCAAGGGCTTTGGAGGGGGAAGGGAAGTTGAAGATGGGGTGGTAGATGGGCAGAGGGGTCAAGGGTTGCTTTTTTTGAGGAGGGGGTGATGATAGCAGATTTGAAAAAAAAGAGGGACAGAACCTGTGGAGAGCGAGCCACTAACAACGCCAGCCAACATGGGAGCCAGGAAGGAAAGTTGGGTGCTCAGTAGTTTCTAGGAATAGAGTCGAGGGAACAGGAGGTGGATCTCATGTACAAGGCGAGTTCAGACAGGGCATGGAAGGAGAGAGGAGAGAAAGCAGAGAAAGCCACAAGTTTAGGGCTAGGGCACAAGCTTTAGAGGGACTTGAGGTAATGGCAGAGGGAGCGGATTGGATGGTCTCAATTGGTGACAAAGAAATCCACGGGGTGGAATTTTATGGGCCCATGTGCGGTGGGGGCGGGGCCATAAAATGAGGCAAGCCATTCAAAAGTCCATTGACTTCAGCAGGGCCATAAAATCTCACCGACGTAAAATTCCACCCATGAGCTTCTTGCACTTGTTGGAGGCAAGGGTGGAGGAGACAGAGCAGAGCGGTTTAGGGTGGCAGCCTGTTGGGGGGAAAAGGAACCTTTGCATTCCAGTATGATACTGGAATAGGGAGCAGTTTTAGCAAAACAAGGGGAGGACACAATACTGTTTACATGGTTCAGCTACAGCTAGCAGTAGATGGCTAAACGATTAGCCGTATCCATTCAAGTCTGCATCCTTCAGACTTAAGGGAGCAAAGGTGAAAGCCATGCTAGGAGGAACGCCCAGAGTGAGAGAGGGTAATAGTTTTATTTGGACAAGGACATTGAAGGTGGAGGTGAGGGTGTGGTTGGGCAGATCAGTAGTTGCAGAGATGTCATGGTGAATGGAGGGCCAAAGACTAGATAGTTAGGAGTTTGAAAGAAAGAAAAACGTACATTTATACAGCACTTTTTACAAGAGTGCAGCTCGAAGTGAATTGGGGAAATTTCCCTCTGGCATGGCTGCTTGACCCCAAGTCCTAATGCAGGTCACACACCATTCAGTCTCTTTACATTGCTGCACATGTGCTACCATGCAAAAGAAATTTATAGGGGCCACCCACTTAAACAACTCACCCATGCACTCCAAAAAGGAGGGGAAGCCCCATTTGGAGAGAATTTTTTTCCCCCCAGAGGTGGATACAGAAAGTAGGATTTGAAAGGGGAAATAGGATGTGGGTGGAGAGTGATGCAAGGAAGTCCTTACCTGTGATAGATACTATGGGGTAGCAGGGCCATATGAGAGGATAGGATCAAGCAGGTGGCTATGAATATGGGTTGGGGAGTTTATATGGAGGGTGAGATCAAGGGAGGATAGGAGCACAGTGAACTCGGAGGAGAGAGAGAGAGAGAACATGATGAATTGAGATGGGGGTTAAAAATCACCAAGGATGAGAAGCCACTGAGTGCAGAGGCTGAGGGCAGAAAGCCCCAAAAATAGCTCATTGTGAAAACGGAACAGCACTTGGGAGGGCGGTAGAGAATCAGGATTTTAATGAGAGGTGAGAGCGGTAGAACAGGGTAAAGGAGGGGAAGATGCCAGAGGGGTGAGAGGACAGACCAAGGTGAGATGTAGTTATAACAGCCACACCACCAGCAACACGAGGGTCTGGACAGAGCTAGTGGTGAAAGGTATAAGCAAGTGAAGAGGCTCCAGTGAAGGGGAAATATTTCCTCACCTTTCAGCCAGGTTTCACTCAAGGTCATAATGTCAATGCAATTATCCATAAGAAGTTCATGAATGGCAACGCCTTGTTCACGAGTAAACGGACATTCTAGAGAGAGGTGGAGAGTGCGGCAGTGACAGCTGCAGCATTCACAGGGTTAGCAGTAGGAAGGTGAGGACTGGGAGGAGATTGGCAAGATTAGCTGCCAGCCAGTCCAGTGTCCTGGGCAGGAAGGTCAGCGCAACAGTAGGATGGGGCAATTGGGATTGCTGCTCATGGGTAAAATCTTCCATTCAGCATGCGGGGGCGGGCCCCGCATGCCGTCGCACGGTGATGTTGGGCGTGCATCCCAACGTCACCGCGCGTCATTCCGATCTTTAGTTTGGCGGGCACGCGCCGGACTCAGCTGCGCACCCGCCGAACTGTCAAAGGCCTTTTAAGGCCATTAATAAACTAACTGAAGTGATTGTCAGGGCTGCCCGTCCAACCTTAAGGTTGGAGGGCAGGAGAAGAGCCCAGGCGGCCTTTGCATTTTTCATGAAACCTCATCCACGGGCGGGATGAGGTTTCATGAAGTGTTTATTAATTAAATAAAATTTTTCATGAAAATTCATAAACATGTCCCAGCTCATGTGACACGTTCATATGAAGGGACATGCCCGAATTATTTTATTTTTTTCCACCTTTATAACTGAACTTAATCTCCCTGAGGCAACTCCGTGCCTCAGAGATTTCTGCGCTCTTTCACGTGCAGGCCCTGACTCTCCCTCCTTCCCCTGCTTGCACAGGTAGTGCTGAGCACTTCCGGGTGTGCGTCACGCTGGGCGGGCCTTAATTGGCCCACTCACGCAAAATGGCAGCACGCAGCCAATCGTGGGCAGCGATGGGCTCCGTGCCCGTCCACGCCCGCTCCCGACCGGCCCGCCTGTGAGGAGGCCCTGATAAGTGTCTTGATATGGCCTTTGGAGAATCCCGTGGAGGCACAGAGAGAAACTGTCAGGTTATTTAAGAGGTGGGGGGTTCAAGCTGGGGAAGGCAGCAGTATAGCAGTAGGTTCAGGAGTGCTGAACGGTTCAGGTAAGATTTTGCGAAGGCAGAGTACCCAAGAAGGGAGAAAGGAGGCATGGCAACAGGAGAGAAGGGTACAGGAGGAGCAGAGTGAAAAGTAAAAATAAGGAGGAAAATAATAAAGTGGAATTGGAAGTGATGGGCTCAGGTCTGGAGCAGCAGCTCAAGTGCACACAATAACAGGAGACAAGGGAAACCTAGGCCTGGTTACATAGCATTAATTAGGTTGCATATATCCGAGCAGTGAATGGGGGATAGAGGGGGAACAATAGGATTACATAAGTCCCGGGTAAGTAGGTGGAGTTAACTTGGAGCATTGACGAACTGTTGTTCAGATTCAGAGAAAGGTGTGGCAAGTGAGTGAAGCCCAGGAGCACAGGATGCAATGTACGTGCGGCACCACTCCCCAAAGACTTCAGCAACTTTAAAAATGCTGGAAAACACCAAGCACTTCCACAATCGCACTAAGAACCCTCATGTTCAGCAGTGCCATGTTAGGAAAAGGCACCAGCTGGAGTACCGAGCTTCAAAATGGCAACACTGGCATCAAATCAGCGTTACCCATCATGATCTGTCTTTTCTACGCACTTTGAGGGGACGCTCTCTGCATGTGTGCTAACACCCTCAGCAAAATTGTGCAGGCAGAACAGCATCTATGATGCTGAAAAGTGAGGTGATATAGAGCTGAATTTCACAGCCAATGTCTTTAAAGAAAAAGGTTGACCAAACTGATTTTCAGGAAGCAAGTGCATATTTAAGAATAGAGACTAATTATGTTAAGACACATATTCCTATTTCTGCTAACATCAATGGAAAAAGAAGATGTGAATAAACTGTGGTAGTGGAAATGGATGGCAGGCGCCAAAATGCTATAGCTCCATATTTATCACTGTATGAGAATACTTAAGAGGTGTTGAAGAAGTGAGAGACCTTGGAGTGAATGTCCACAGATCCCTGAACGTAGCAGGGCAAGTTGATAAGGCGGCATATGGAATCCTTTCCTTTATTAACCGAGGTATAGAACATAAGGTCAGGGAGATTATGCTGGAACTGTATAAATTATCACCGTCTCCTGCCAATGCAAAACGGCCGCCGATTTGCATCTGCACACGTACACTCATCCGTGCATGCACAGAAATCCAATGTCGTCAATGTTGGAGCCTGCAGCCTGGAACTCGAGAGTGGCAGAAGGGTGTAGGAAGGATTTGCTGACAGGAAACTAGGTTGTGAGTGTTAGACGAGGCAATATAATCTAACACTGAAAGCAGCCTATGATCCACTTAGATTACTGGGACAGCGAGACGGAGTTTAGGAACACTCACCAACACGACTGCAGCAAAATATCCCACAAGAAAAAGGTAGCTGTTTCCCATCTGCAAATCCTTCCCTTCTAACCCCCAATAAAAGGAGTTTTCAAAATCCATCACTGTCACTCCAGGGTAGAAATTCCTGTTACCGGCGCCAATGCTGCTGCGTATGCACCCCCCTATACATTACCCCCTATAAACGTGGCAGCCGTTAACCCGGGCCTGTTGTCAGCATACAATGCACGTGTACGGCATCGGCAGCAAATGCAGCCATAAATCATTTGTTAGGCCACAACTTAAGCACTGTGTGTAGTTCTGATCACCTCATTACAGAAAGGATGTAGCTGTATTAGAGAGGGTACAGAGGAGATTTACAAGGATGTTGCTCAGGCTGGAAAAATGCAGCGATGAGGAAAGATTGGCTAGGCTTGGGTTGTTCTCCTTGGAACAGAAGAGGCTGAGGGGAGATCTGATTGAGATGCACAAAATTGTGAGGAGCCTGGATGGAAAGGGCCTATTTACCTTAGCAGAGAGGTCAGTGACTAGGGTGCATAGATTTAAAGTGATTGGTAGAAGGATTTGAGGGGACATGAGGAAAAATGTTTTCACCCTGATGGTAGTAGGCGTGTGGAACTCTCTGCCTGCAGAAGCCCTCAACTCATTTAAAAGGTGCCTGGACATGCGCCTCCAGTGCTGTAACCTGCAGGGTTAAAGACCAAATACTGGAAAGTAGGATTGGGCTGGGTGGTTCATTTATCGGTTGGTGCAGGAAAGATGGGCCAAGAAGCCTTTTACTGTGCCGTAAATTTTCTACGATCCTATGAGGATTCTCCATACTCCTTTGTAATCATTAGCGAACATTAAGATTTTTTTTATTTGTTAATGCCCTACTCAAGCCTAGTCGTGAAGAATTGAAGTAACATTATAGCACAGGGGAATTTTTTGCTCTCATCCATTGATATAATTGACATTGTCATGTGCATCACGGTGCAGGGGGAAGAGGAGGCAAAGGGGACAACCCAGGAGAGGGCACAACAGGCACATAACTTGCTGTAGGCTAAGCTGGTCGGTCAGAAGAAGTTCAGATAGTTAACTTCGCAGAATGGGGAGATGGGCCTAGGCTCAACCAATAAACTGTGGCTGAGGTGCACCATCTAAAAGAAGACTGGTAGAACCTTAGATACATAGAAATGGCAAGAGAGAAATGCATGCAGCGCATGAGTGATGTGAACAAAGAACCTGCATTTATGAAGTGCAGTAGATTATAGTCACTTTTGAATATTGCAGACACTGGAAATCTGAAATAAAAACAGAAGGTGCTGGAAATACTCAGCAGGTCTGGCAGCAACTGTGCAGAGAGAAACAGAGTTAACGTTCTGAGTCGAATATGACTCTTCACCCGAAGAAATACTCCCCATAATTTATGAATGTACACCATTACTGGGGGCATTACATGCTTGAATTTCCAATAAGGCTTCCCAACTCACAGAACTCCTCACTGACCATGCATTTTTGTAAAACTGTACCTAAATGAATAATACCAAATCTATTAGAAAACATTCACCAAAGTACAATTGCGATACAGATAGTTAATATAAGATCAGGTTATTAAAAGACTCAAACGTTGCAGTAAGTTCACAGGTTAAGTTATGTATGTGATTGTTTGATCTTTTCCAAAAATTATCATAATAATGACAAATGAATATTAATGAACTGTACTGTTTAAGGCATTTATTTTCTGATTTTCTGACTGGTTCTGTATGTACCTTCACTAGAAGTGACAAATGTTAAAATCATTAAAGCTCCATTGACACAGACATCTGCAAACAAATTTCTAACATTAATCTTTACAGTGAAGAAACATTTACACTCAGACAATGATTCGCATGACCTCAGGTCATCCGTATGCACATTAAAACCAGTGAAGTACTTTTGGAGTGCAGTCACTGTTGTAATGTAAGGAATCAAGGCAGCCAACTCGCACGTAGCAAGATCCAACACATAGCAAACAAATAAATGCCCAGATAATCTTAATGATGTACATTGAAGGTGGATTAATATGCAACCAGGACACTGGGAGAGCCCACACACTCTTCAAATAGTGCTGCATGATCTTTTACATCCACTTGAGAAAGCAAAGATGCTTTTCATTCAAAAGGTGTCACTTCAGGCACTGCTGCACTTCCTCAGAACTACACTGAAATGGTAGCATAAGATTATAGGCTCAAGCCTTTGGAAGGATGCTTGAACCCAAGACCCTTTGATGGAGGTGAGAAGGGATCCATTCTTCCTCACTGTATCATACAGCAAACAACATTCACAGTTGCAGTTCAAAGCATTTACTCAGATAAACTCAAGACTGGCTTTGTAAAATGAATCATTGTTGGAAGGCTTAAACTGATCTTTTTGTTTGACTTCAGATACTGTAGACTGATAATGTATCGCATATCAGTAGTTAATTAGGTCTGAACAATACGAGTAAGAATAGCAATACAATAGTATAGACCATGATTTAGAATGTTCTTGTGATGCACATGTGCACTATCCTGCATCAATGTTCCAAAATGTATTGTTTATTCTAGCTTTTCCTGAAATTCCACATATGTTAAACATTGCAAATTTAGCTGGTTTCCATCTACTGCTTTCTGTAAAGGGTCTCCATTGCTTGTGCACGCTGTATGGGCAAGGCGAAAACAGAATTACCTGGAAAAACTCAGCAGGTCTGGCAGCATCGGTGGAGAAGAAATCAGTTAACGTTTTGAGTCCTCACGACCCTTCGGCAGAACTGAGTATAGTTAGGAGAGAGGTGAAATATAAGCTGGTCTAAGGTGGGGGGGCGGGGGGAGAGAGAAGTTGAGGGTGTGGTGATTGAGTGCTTGTCCCCACAATCACCCCACCCTCAACTTCTCTCTCCCCCCACCCCCCCCCCACCTTAGACCAGCTTATATTTCACCTTTCTCCTAACTATACTCAGTTCTGCCGAAGGGTCGTGAGGACTCGAAACGTTAACTGATTTCTTCTCCACCGATGCTGCCAGACCTGCTGAGTTTTTCCAGGTAATTCTGTTTTTGTTTTGGATTTCCAGCATCCGCAGTAGCTTTTAGCTTTTTGTTTTTATCTCTGTATGGGCAAGGCGTGTGCCCAAGTGTTTGTCAATATATATTTGGAGTCACAGAGTCAGAAATCATTATGGACCATCAAGTCCATACTGGATGACTCCACAGCAAACTAGTCCCTTTTCCCTGCTCTATTCCCAAAGCTCTGCAAGTTTATTTCTCTCTAATGCCCATCCAAATTCCTTTCGAAATCATTGATCGCCTCCGCTTCCACAGCCCTCATAGGCAGTGTTCCAGGTAATTACCACTCACTATATTCAAAAAAATTCTTCCTCACACTCCCACAACAACCCCACCCCCATATCTCTTGCCCAAAATCTTAAACTTGTGTTTATTATTCATTTTCTAAGAAAATATTAACAATCAACATGAGCTTGATAAAGTTCTTGACTACTTTAGACACTATTTTGAAACAAAACTAACATTAATAGTGAGACAATGTACTTTGTTGTGATGAGCTACACTGTTACCAGTAAAAACAAAAGTGCATTTCAAAGTACCTCTAAATTATCAGCATGTGAAGACGCTCATTCTCCCAATTTGTCACCTTGACCACCATGAATGCTTTTTGGGGAGGCAGACATATAAGCCCCTGATTTTAAATGCATTAAAACAAACTGATGGGGAATCCTGGAGAGCATATATCCAAAATCATGATAATCCTGCTCCCAAGCAGTGGTGAGTTGCTTTCCGAGAAGGAAAGAAAACATGTACATTAAAAGGAGCAAAAAGAAATGTTCAGGCAACCTTGCACCTCCTTTGTAAAAAAGCTGACAAGGATTGAGAAGCAGCTCATCTGTTCGGTACTGATGTGAAACGATCATATTCAATCAAACCTTCAGTGCCTTGAGTTTGATCAATTAACTGATATTGATGTAGATCTACCCAGTTTCTTTAAAAAAAGAGTCTTGGTGTAAGAGACAGAATGATCACTTTCATCCACAAACCGACATTTTCTTTATTACGCCAAAATGATTAAAGAGCAGGTCCCATCTGTGGTGGAGTTTTTTTTTGATTTAAGTTAATTTTCTATTTAGAAAAGTGAAGGAATGTTGGTGCCGAGCAAGGGCACATTTATCTGGCTTTTATTTTCTCTGTAAATCTTGGGTCAATTTTATGCTCGTCAGGGTGAAGATTCTTCTGAATCTTAGGATAATTGGGCAAAAGAATAATGTCATAATCTGGGCAAGATCTTAAAGGGTCTTAAAATGTAAACAGAACATACAGCAAGAGATTTAGATATGCAGTGAACCATTTTGGTGACCCAGCAATGACAATGTTCTTGTAATAAAACTGCAACTTAACCTAGTTTACAAGGAACAACACAAAGTTAATGAGCTCAGTTAGAATTTCCTTGGCAGCTTTGCCAACACCATTTCATACATTGCAAACAGGTGTCAAAAACCAGTATCCTCAACTTTTGCCTTTGAAAATTTTAAACCATTTACTATTATTAATTATGTGTTCCCCAATGCCTAATTGCCAACATTTCCAACAACTCAAAACTCCTCCAATCTCAAATAATTGGTTAGATAACTTGCTATGCCCTGCACTGGATTATTGACAGAGGCTGAATACTAGCTGTGGATAGATTTGTTACCCAATAATAAGGGTGACTTTTTATTTTTAAAATGAGACAGTTCTAAGATTGATATAGACCACGTAAGCAAAAGAGAAATGGGAACATACAATGAATAGTGCAAAATGGAAAAATAGATTATTTACCTTGTAATCCTCATTGTTTGATTGGAAGATCTCCTTCACACACATAAGGGTGTTGCCTCCTACAGCATGCCTAAATGGAAAAGAGAGGGGAAATCAGGCTTCACTGAATTCCTTTATATGCTCAGATTGCAACTTTTAAGTTTCAAGATTTGTGAAATTGTGTCCATATTTGCAATGTCATTCTTTTTCTCATTCATTCTATTCTGCAAGTGCTTAAGGTAAACATGTTAACTATTGCATTCACTGGAAGTTTCTGAAAAAAGGGCTTCCCTTGATAATTCAAGTAAGTAAAGAAACAAAATAGAGTTCTAATGGAAGGACTATCTGAATAACAAATTTTACTTCTAACCAATAGAATTTTGCCTAATAGAAAGCCATGATTCACCTCTAAATCAAATGCCAAAGAGCTTGATTGCTATTTTAAAAAGATCCATATTATTATGACTCAAAGTTAATCTAGTATGTAAATAGGTCTTGCCATCCTATTAATAGCTAAAAACAAGCCAGTGGGGAAGCAGGATATATGGGATAGAACCTCACCCATATTGAAGTCTAATTTGTAAATCAAAACAAGTTAATTCTTTTGTCAGGTTTGCACCAGTTGGTTGTGTTCATAACAGTGTGGAGGGAGGGCTCGACTGGATTCTTGTTGCCTCTCTCTACGAGCTACAAACTAGACAGAATAACAAAGGCTCTTTTTTGTTGTAAAGTAGCAAATAATTTCGAGCAACAGCAGTACACCATAGCACAAAGCCATCCCTAACTCAACATTAATTTGCAATCTTACTCCAGGAAAGAAGCTAAAGGTCAGGTAGCATGGGAAAATGTTGCAGTGTTTCTAGGTTTGGGGCTTAGGCGTATGAGTGGGGAAATTGGAGCTTTATTTTGTATCTAATTCTTGCCATATCCAATTTGGGAGTAATTGAGATTGATGGGGACATCCAAATCATTTCCATTTTCTGCAGCTTACCAGCATACAGATCAAAAATAAATTAAGTTGAAAGAAACCAGTATGTGAAATACATTACTTGTGCAAACTGACAATGCTAAAGCCACAGCTTTTGACACTACCCCACCCACCCATTTCTATACAACACTTCAACACAATATAACTGTTACATCAGGCTTGTCCAACGTCCACCCCAAGGGCTGTTGGTAGTTTTCAAAGTGCCAGTAAGTGCAATGGTAGATTCTTCAAGAAACAGCTCCACCAATCACATGCTGCTCCTTGCCCATGTTTGCTGCTGATAGGCACACGAGTGAGCCTATCAGCAGCAAATGTGGGAGAGAAGCAGTCTGTGATTGGAGGAACAGCAGCAAGTGGGCTTCAGAAACAGAGGTATTGGGGAGAGAGTGACTTGCGGCTAGGCCGGGCCAGGAAAGAAGAGTGTTTCAAGTCTTAAGGACAGCAGCGCTTCATCAGTGTCTTCTCAGTGAGAGGCTTTATTGAACTGATCATGACAGAGTCACATGACTATGGCAAGTTACTTAGTCAGTACAGCATTGCATTTCCAAAACCCAAACATCCCCTTTTTCATCTTAAAAAAAACATCCCCCTTTTCATATAAAAAAAAGATACAAAATCCCCTTTTTGAACTCGAGGACCTCTGGGATTGATGGTAGTTCTGTGCTCAGTACAACTGGTGAGATCCCTTCTTCCGGACTGCCCAATTGCTGTGAAGGAGCAGCTTTATTAGTTGTTTGGATATGCCTGCAGTTGCACTGGTATATTTGGTCATTCATTTCCATTGCGTACAATCAAGGTGACAATTTCTTTACACTAAGTTTCCACGTAGCTGACTCCTGTTGAGAGCACTGAAGGTTTACACCCTGATTGGCTCTCCAAGGCTCAGCTCTGGTAATGGTTTGGCAGTCTTGTCAAACTGAAATTTGGCTTCCTGTTGTTTCACCTTGATCTTTTCACTCATGCCTGTTATTACTTCTGGTTTCAGTAGCTTTTTTGCTATTGGGAGAGTAGTTTGAGTGTGGCGTAACATTAGTCTCTGGACAGGACTACTTTCCATACCTTCATTCAGTGTGTTTCTCCACTTGAGGATCACCTTGAATACATCTGTGCTAGATTTGCTCAATTTCTTGACGAGTCCTTTGGTGATTTTCACTCAGCCTTTCCATTCGACTGGGGATAGCGCGGGGATGATGTGCAGTGCTGAATTTCCCAATCCTTTGTGAATTGGCTGAATTCTTCACTTGTGAACTGAGGGCCATTGTCGCTTATCACAATGTCTGGAATGTTGTACTGACTGAAGCGAGCTTTCAGGAATTCTACTATTTCTCTCGTTGTCGTTGAAGTTAGCTGGCCTAACTCCCTGTAGTCAGAATAGCAGTCTACAGTAACAAAATAATCAGTTCCTGCCAAAGTGAAACGGTCTAGTCCCAGCTTCATCTATGGTCTGTCTGGGATGTCATGCGTCATCAACGGCTCTCTAGCTTGTTTAGCTTGGTACTTGTTACAAGCACTGCACTGGCCAATGTGGTCTTTAATTTCATTGCTCATGTTTGCCCAGTAGACTACATCTCTTGTCTTTTTCAAAGTCAATTCAATCCCTTGATGGCTTGCATGGATGTGCTTCAGCATCTCTCCTCTCATCTCCTTAGGGATGATGACTCTATTTCCTTTGTACAAGATGCCATCTTAGGCTGTCAATTCTCAGTATGCCCAGTACGCTCTTGTGACCACAGGTGTATCCTTGATGCTCTCAGGCCGTCCTTTCATCATTACTTCTTGTAGCGCTCATAAAGTTGCATCTTGCTGGGTAGTTCACTTGATTTGAGCAAGGTGCTTATCTGTCAGTTTCAATGTCTCTGCTGGGTTGATGGATTCCAGACCATGTCTAGCTGCTGATTCATGTTGAATCTGGAAGATGTCACATTCTGTTGTAGCATCCTCAACTTTCTTCATAGGGAGCACTGCTCTTGACAGCATGTTAGCAATGTACACCTGTTTTCCTTGCTTCTATGTCACATCCGGATGATACCTTTGTAAACAAAGTAACATTCTTTGCAATTGCTTGGGGGCAGATAATAGCGGTTTACGAAAAATGCTTTCAAGGGGCTTGTGGTCAAACTCCATTGATACTCTGTCTCTCCCAAGCAGGTACTGATAAAAATACCCACAGGAAAAAACATTAGCCAGGCAGTCTTTCTCACTCTGAACATAGTGTCATTCCATTTGCGTTAGTGCCCTGGATGCAAATGTGACCGGTTGCCCTTGCTACATCAGAGTTGCTCCCAGACCCATCTTGCTGGCGCCACACTGCAAGGCGATTTCATCACTGACATCACAGTATTTCAGTTCTGGCACTGTCAGCACTAGTTGTTTGATTTTAGTGAATGCTGCTTCTTGTCCTGTGCCCCAATACCACAGCACCTCCTTGGCCGTGGCCTTGTGTAATGGTTCACCCTCTGATGACACATTAGGCAAAAATTTTGCGAAATAGTTCATGAATCCAACAAATCATTGTACTGTTTTCATGTCTGTCGGTCGCTGCATCGCAAGTACAACTCTCACCTTGTCAGGATCCAGGCGAAGACCTTTTACCATCAATATCTGATCTATGTACTTGACTTTAGGCATCTTCAGTCGCAATTTGTTCTTGTTCAGCTTCAGATTCATCCGGCGAGCTCCCTCCAGTAGTCATATTAAATTCTAATCATGGTCCGCTATGGCTTCTTCCACACACATAGACTAGTAGATCATCCACTATGGCTTCCATTCTGGGAAGATCACTGACTACCTCATGCTGTCTGCGTTGATACCCTTCTGGAGCTGTGCAAATGCCAAACGGAATGTGCAATCATCTGTATCTCTCGAACGGTGTCCAAAATGTTGTTAGAAAACTGTTGCTTTCATCCAGCTTCACTTGCCAGTAACCAACCTTCACATCTACAGTAGTGAATATCTTTGCCTTGGCAAGTTGCAGCAAAATTCCTTCGATGGTTGGCACGGGATGCTGAGATCTCTTCAGCTCTTTATTTGGATCCTTTGAGTCCAAACATACTCACAGCTTTCCAGGTTGTTTCACTGCCACCACGCTGCTAATCCAGTCTATGGGAGTTGTCACTTTCTTGATTACTCCCCCCTTTTCCAGCTCTTCAATCTTGTCTTTTAGAATTGACTTGAAGAGAGCTGGAACTCTTCAGGGCAGATGCTGAACTGGTCTTATACTCTCATCTACTTCGAGATTATATTCACCTTGTAAACATGCCAACCCTGTAAACACATCTTTGTACTCCTATAGGGTCTGTTCTGTCGTCAATGGTTTTGTGTGTTGTGACACGTAGTGAATCTCTGTTGGCATGTTTAGGGTTACCAGTCCAAGCTTTAGGCTTTCTTCAGCCGAAATGTGTGGTAGCTGCATCCCATCTATGATCTGGACTGCCACACCTTCTTTCTTGCCATTGCATTGGGTTATCAGACTCATTTGTCCTCTCGGTATGAGTATCGTGCCAACATAAAACCTCAGTCGTACTTTCGAGGGCTTGATTTTCAGATCGCCATGTTGAGCCACTTCACACAGGTCTGTGATGTTGCATGACACACCCGTGTCTATCTGACATTTTTTATTCACCTGATACTCTTCTTCTGGAGTCATCACTGTCACAGTTATAGTCGTAATTATCGTTTTGATAAATGTTAAGATGGTAGCTTTAAGAATTAACCTGTGTTGTACAATCACATGATCTGTGTAAACCAATGAGTAAGCAGCACGGGGAACCTCTAAGAATGAGCTCTTCTTTAGTTATAGAGTTTGATGCACACATGTAGCTGCTGCTGCTGTATTGTAAATAAAGTTCAATGTATCGACCAACAAAAGTTGCCTGGAAAATCAACTCTCTAACAAACTGACAACAAGGATAAATCAGATCCTGTGCTGTGGCCCAGCGATTGTGAGTATCTAAGATAATTAAAAAGAAAGGAAGATATACTCATCCAAGATGCGACAGTTTGGCAGAATCAATCCCTTTGAGCTAGCCACAGACGATTGGTCTCATTATATAGAAGGCTTGCATTCTACTTTCAAGCCAACAAAGTCATAGGGGAGGAGGAGAGTGATTCTCCTGAGTATTTGTGGGAGCAAGATTTACAGTTTAATTTGAAGCCTGACAGGCCCCAGTGCCCCTGATTCAAAGACTTCGTTAAGGGACATTTTCAACACAAGCCCTCAGTCACAATGCAGAAGTTCAGGTTCAATTCACGGAATAGTGCCCCGAGAGAGACCATTGCTACCTACGTGGTGAAATTAAAACAACTAATGGAATATTGTGATTCTGGTGAAACCCTGAATGATATGCTCAGGGATCGTTTGGCATGCAAGAGGATGCTGTTCAGTGAAAATTGCTGGCTGAAATGGATCTTGGTTTTAAGAAAGCGTTAGAGATAGCGCTTGCAAAGGTAAGCAGTGTAAGGGATACACAAACGATTCAAGGTGCGCAAAATGGCGCCATTTTCCTAGCTGGGTGGGAACAGTCGGCCGAAAGTGGCGTAAAAAGCCATAAGTGCTCTGTGAAACGGGAAACATTCCCCACTAACTGAAAATTTAGAGGAAACAGTTCAGCAGCGAATTTGAAAACTAATTTTTATCAACGCAGAAACAGTCATACTCCTAACGATTGGCAATTTGAAAAGGTGGAGTGTTATTTTTGTCACAAAAGCGGGCACACTTTGAAACAATCCAAAGCAGGATTAAAACAGGCTTCCAGGCAACAAATGAAGTCCAACGAAATTAATAGCATGGAAGAGCCAGAAATAATCAATTCTGGCATTTATTCCTCATTCAACATGAAAGTTGGGAAGACAGAGCCAATTACTGTCACATTGCAAGTGAATGGTAAACTCTGGGCAGGTCCGGGACTGATGTCCGAGGGGGAACATTTGCTAGAGTGGTTGGGGAGGGTTTAAACTAAAATGGCAGGGGGATGGGAGCCTATGCAAGGAGTCAGAGGAGGGGGAATCAAGGACAAGAACAAAAGACAGGAGGCGGAATAAAAAAAGTGATAGAGAAATCAAGGGCAAGAATCAAACAGGGCCTCAGTGAAAAATAGTGTGAACGGGACAAGTAATGTTAAAAAGACAAGCCTTAAGGCTTTGTGCCTTAATGCGAGGATGGATGAATTAACCGCGCAAATAGATGTAAACAGGGATGATATAGCCGGGATTACGGAGACATGGCTGCAGGGTGACCAGGGATGGGAACTGAACATCCAGGAGTATTCAGTATTTAGGAAGGACAGACAAAAAGGAAAAGGCGGTGGAGTTGTATTGATGGTTAAAGAGAAAATTAACACAATAGTGAGGAAGCATATTAGCTCCAACGATGTGGAATCTGTATGGGTAGAGCTGAGAAACACTAAGGGGCAAAAAACGTTAGTGGGGGTTGTATATAGACCCCCAAACTGTAGTGGTGATGTTGGGAATGGCATTAAACAGGAAATTAGAGGCGCATGTAAGTAAGGAACACCTGTAATTATGGGTGATTTTAATTTGCATACAGATTGGGCAAATCAAATCAGTAACAATACCGTAGAGGAGGAATTCCTGGAGTGTATACGGGGTGTTTTTCTGGACCAATACATTGAGGAACCAACGAGAGAACAAGCCATCCTCAACTGGGTATTGTGTAATGAGAAAGGAATAATTGGCAATCTAGAAGTGCGAGGCCCCTTGGGGATGAGGGACTTTAATATGATACAGTTCTTCATCAAGATGGAGAGTGACGTAGTTGATTCTGACTTGGGTCCTGAATCTTAATAAAAGAAACTACGATGGTACGAGGCGCGAGTTGGCTATGATGGATTGGGAAACGTTACTTAAAGGGATGACGGTGGATAGTCAATGGCAAACATTCAAAGAATGCATGGTGAACTGCAACAATTGTTTATTCCTGTCTGGCGCAAAAGTAAAACAGGAAAGGTGGCCAAACTATGGCTTACAAGGGAAATTAGAGATAGTATTAGATGCAAGGAAGAGGCATACAAATTGGCCAGAAAAAACAACAGACCTGAGGATTGGGAGCAGTTTAGAATTCAGCAAAGGAGGACCAAGGGATTGATAAAGAAGGGGAAAATAGAGTACGAGAGTAAGCTTGCAGGGAACATAAAAACTGACTGTAAAAGTTTCTATAGGTATGTGAAGAGAAAAATATTGGTGAAGACAAATGTAGGTCCCTTACAGTCAGAAATAGGGGAAATTTATAATGGGGAACAAAGAAATGGCTGACCAACTAAATACATACTTTGGTTCTGTCTTCACAAAGGAGGACACTAATAACATACCAGAAATGTTGGGGAACACAGGGTTTAGTGAGAGGGAGGAACTGAAAGAAATCAGTATTAGTAGGGAAATGGTGTTGGGGAAATTGATGGGATTGAAGGCCAATAAACCCCCAGGGCCTGATAATCTACATCCCAGAGTACTTAAGGAAGTGGCCCTAGAAATAGTGGATGCATTGGTGGTCATCTTCCAAGTTTCTATAGACTCTGGAACAGTTCCTACAGATTGGAGGGTAGCTAATGTAACCCCACCATTTAAAAAGGGAGGCAGAGTGAAAACAGGGAATTATAGATCAGTCAGCCTGACGTCGGCAGTGAGGAAAATTCTAGAGTCCATTATAAAAGAATTAATAGCTGAGCACATGGAAAACAGTGGCAGAATCGGACAGAGTCAACATGGATTTACGAAAGGGAAATCATGCTTGACTAATCTACTGGAATTTTTCGAGAATGTAACTAGTAGAGTTGATGAGGGGGAGCCAGTGGATGTGGTTTATTTGGGCTTTCAGAAGGCTTTCGACAAAGTCCCACATAAGAGATTGGCGTGTAAAATTAAAGCGCATGGGATTGGGGGTAGTGTATTGAGATGGATAGAAAGCTGGTTGGCAGACAGGAAACAAAGTGTAGGAATAAACTGGTCTTTTTCCGAATGGCAGGCAGTGACTAGTGGGGTACCGCACGGATCGGTGCTGGGACCCCAGTTATCCACAATACATATTAATGATTTAGATGAGGGAATTAAATGTAATGTCTCCAAATTTGCAGATGACACAAAGCTGGATGGGAGGGTGAGCTGTGAGGAGGATGCAGAGATGCTTCAGTGTGATTTGGACAAGCTGAATGAGTGGGCAAATGCATGGCAGATGCAGTATAATGTGGATAAATGTGAGGCTATCCATTTTGGTAGCAAAAACAGGATGGCAGATTATTATCTGAATGGCTATAAATTGAGAGAGGGGAATGTGCAACGAGATCTGAATGTCCTTGTACACCAGTCGCTGAAGGTAAGCATGCAGGTGCAGCAGGCAGTAAAGAAGGCAAATGGTATGTTGGCCTTCATCGCCAGGGGATTCGAGTACAGGAACAGGGATGTCTTGCTGCAATTGGAAAGGGCCTTGGTGAGACCACACCTGGAACAGTGTGTGCAGTTTTGGTCTCCTTATCTGAGGAAGGGTGTACTTGCTCTAGAGGGAGTGCAGCGAAGGTTTACCCGACTGATTCCTGGGATGGCAGGACTGACATATGAGGAGAGATTGAGTCAATTAGGATTATATTCGCTGGAGTTCAGAAGAATGAGGGGGGATCTCACAGAAACCTATAAAATTCTAACAGGACTAGACAGGCTAGATACAGGAAGGATGTTCCTGATGGTGGGGGAGTCCAGAACCAGGAGTTACAGTCTGAGAATATGGGGTAGACCATTTAGGACTGAGATGAGGAGAAATTTCTTCACCCAGAGAGTGGTGAGCCTATGGAATTCGTTACCACAGAAAGTAGTTGAGACCAAAACATTGTATGTTTTCAAGAAGGAGTTAGATATAGCTCTTGGGGTGAAAGGGATCAAAGGGTATGGGGAGAAAGCGGGGGCAGGCTATTGAGTTGGATAATCAGCCATGATCATAATGAATGGCAGAGCAGGCTCGAAGGGCCGATTGGCCTACTCCTGCTCTAGTTTCTATGCTTCTTAAAAATGGAAGTAGACACTCGTGCTTCTACCACTGTTGTGGGAGGACACACTTTCAGATATTTAAATAAAGGTGTTCAACAATTAAATTTGGAGTAAACCTCTGCCAAGTTGAAAGCATACACAGGCAAAGAAACCCAGGTAAACGGTCTCACCAGAGTACCTGTTTATTATAGACACCAAACAGCATAACTACCAGTGATGATGGTAGAAGGTGAAGGGCCAAGCCATCTAGGTCGTGATTGGTTGAAGGAGATTAAATTAAACTGGTCCAAAATCTTCCAGCTGTGAGCAGGAGGACTACCTGAGCTGCTAAAAAAAATGACACCGTCTTCAAGGATGAACTGGGAAAAATCAAAGGACTACAGGCCAAGATTTACCTGGACCCAGAAGCAACTCCTTGTTTCTTGAAAGCAAGACCGGTGCCATACGCCCTGAGAGAGAAGGGTGATGCTGAACTGAACCGGCTAGAGAGGCTGGGTGTTTGGTTCTGGTCCAGTTCTCAGAGTGGGCAGCACCCGTAGTCTCTGTCCTTAAACTAGACCAGGCTGTCCAGATCTGTGGGGACTATAAACAAAGCAGCCAAAGTGGACAGGTACCCTATTCCCAAGATTGACGTCCTATATGCCAAACTAGCAGCAGGGACAATGTATACAAAGCTTGACATGAGTCATGCATATCAGCAACTGGAACTGGACGATGCCTCCTGAGAACTTGTGACCATAAACATCCACAAAAGGTTATGTCAACACACGCGCCTGCCCTTCAGTGTTTCTTTGGCCTGTGCCATTTTTCAGAGGATGATGGAGAGCTTGCTACAAGGATTACCTCAAGTTGTGGTCTACCTGGCCGATGTACTAATAACTGGATTCACCGAAAAGGAACAAGGCAAGGTACTTCAGAAAGAGCCTGGAGAGTCCAAGGACCGCAACTGGGTGAAAAAGGAGTGTGTAGTTATTCAGCAACCTGAAGAAATGAAGACTGTCTTAAACTACGACATGGAAGAACAGCTGAAGAAACTCAAGGGGATTCTGCTGAATGACAGAGTTCAAGATAAAGTGAGTGAGTTTTGCAAAGAAAACCTGTTGAAAGACCTTCGCACTCTACAAGGATCCCTCAGGTCAAAGTTTGTACCTCTGGAAAATTATGAAGAGAAACAGGAAGAATTTAACATCACTCTGAACAAATTGAAGAACCAGTTGGCAGAGAAGATACAGCAATGTTCAAGGTTCCAGGAGGATGCCAACAGATACAAAAAGGCGGCAGAAGAGCTGAAGAATCAGCTGAATGAGGCTAAAGAGGCTTTGAAAGCAAAAGTCGTCGAACTTTCCAAGGTGCGAGTAGATAATGAAATCATGGGTAGCTCAACTACCAAACTAAGACAAGTTGTGATTTCATCTGAGAGAAGACTGGCCGACAGTGAAGTCAAAAAGAAGGACAAGACTCAACTCTGTGGTAGAAAGAAGGCGACAAAAAGCAATAAGGTTCTGAAAAGACAATAAAAGGTAGGAATGAAAAAGTTAACAGGTGAATCGTTGGAAACTAAACTTGCTCGTTTCCTATTTCACGACAGGACAACCCCCCACACTACGACAGGAGCAACACCTGCAGAATTACTGATGAGACTCTGTCTTCAAACAAGACTAAGTCTGATACTTCCCAATTTGGAGGGGAAAGTAGAGAAAAGTCGCGGGATCCAAAAGGTGACTCATGATTTGCACAGTCGTGAGCGACAATTTACTGTTGCAGAAGCAGTTTATGTAAGGAATTTCGGTGGAGGACCAAAGTGGTTACCTGGTAAAGTAAGCTCTGTTACCAGATCATTGTCATACCACGTGGAAGTGGAGGGCTAGATCACCCATAAGCACATGGATCATTTAAGAAGAAGGGAGATAGCCCAACAAAGTGATGTTCCACCTGTAACCATTGCTGAACCTGTGGTTCCTGTTGAAGTTGCCCTACCAAGGATAGACATGCCCGATGTCTTTTTTGGAGCGGACAACACTGAACTGCCTGTACCTAATGAGGTACCTGATCCTAATGCAGTTCCAGAGAATACGGTTCCTGCCAAAGAATCGGAAGTCATGGAGCTATGACATTCCACATGGATCAGGTGAAAGACTGAACTTGTAATTTCATGACCTGTGTAAGTATTATAATGTCATGAGATAAATATCCTTGTAAAGGAAAAGTGCACAGAAAAGTTAAAGGGGGAGGAATGTAGTAATTATAGTCTTGATAAATGATAGGCCTGTAGCTTTAAGGATAATCTTGTGTTGTAATATCAAATGATCTGTGTAAACCAATGAGTTAGCAGCATATGGAATCCCTAGGAGTGAGTTCCTCTTTATTTATAGAGTTTGATGCACATATGTAGCTGCTGTTGCTGTCTTGTAAATAAAGTTTCAATGTTTCCACCAAGAAAAGTTGCCTGGAAAATCAACTCTATAACAGTTACAAACCATTGGTCTCTTCTAGACTTGACAGAACCAACCTGTTGTGTCATGTATAGTTCTTCATCTGACTCATCTGCTGATATCTCTGCAGTGCCCATCTGTATCAGCTCATTTTGCTTTTTTCTGGCCAAGCACTTGTGCGTGAAATTATTTTGCTTCTTGCAGTTAAAACACTTCTTTCCCCATGCTAGGCAGTTCTTCTTCTCCTGTTCATGCTGTCTTCCGCAGCATTTGCATCCTACTGTTTGCCTGCGAGTGCTTCTGGACTGTAACTCAGCATAATGTATCTCCTGGCCTACTCTGTCACACATATGCTCTAGTTGACGTTTCGCAACTTCTGCATTTCCACACACGTCTTTAGCATCAGTTTTTCCTCTTTCAGTAGACTTGCTCTCACCGAGGGGTCTTTCACGCCTACGACCAACCTATCGGTAATCAGATCCTCTTTTAGCTGTCCGAAGTCACATGATTCTGCTAGCTGCGTTACTGCCAACATATATCGTTCAATGGTCTCGTTTTCATTCTGAATTCTAGTGTTGAATACATATTGTTCATATGTAACATTCATTTAGGGTTCAAAATGTGCGTTCAAGGCTTCCAAAATCTCTATCATCATTTTTCTTTGCTCGTCTGTTAGATTGAGTGTGCTATACGCTTTGTAGCAGTCCTTCCCCAGCAGTGTCAACAGTGTGGCTACTCTTGTCGGTTCAGGCCTGTTCATTAAGTCTGTTGCAATCTCATAGATTTGCCTTTGTGAATAGAAAAACTACCAGTTTTGTTATGCATCATTTTTCGGTGCTACTGGAGATGGGATTGGACAATTTACTGCAGCCATTTTTACTTGCTCAATATTTTTTTTACTTGCAGCCTCTGTCTGTTTCCTGTGTTCTTTTTCTCTGCAGCCAGTAGTTTCACTTGCAGCCGGTGCATCCTTTCCTTTTGTCCTTTCTCAGCGGCTTTTTTTTTTGCAGATTTATACTATTCTGTATATCTTCCTGAGCTGCCTCACTTGCAGCCTTTGCCTGTTTTCCTTTGTTCATTTCAGTAGCTTTTTTTTTTACAGCTTTGAACCTTTCTGGGTTTCTGGGTTCTCAGTGCTTTCTCTGCTTCTTTCGCAGGGTTTAAAAATCCATTTTTTCTTTACTCCTGTACACCATGTTTCAAGTTTAAGGACAGCAGTACTTCATCAGAACAAAAACAGAATTACCTGGAAAAGCTCAGCAGGTCTGGCAGCATCGGCGGAGAAGAAATCAGTTAACGTTTTGAGCCTTCATGGCCCTTCATCAGTGTCTTTTCAGTGACAGCTTAATTGAACTGAACTTAAGATGTCTGACCCAGAGGCAGAGTGCCTCATGGAGAGTCACATGTCTATGGCAGGTCAGTTAGTCAGTACAGCATTGCATTTCCAAAACTCAAACAGGGAGACTCATTGCTAGGCCAGGCCGGGGAAGGAGAGACCCGATGCTGGGCTGAGCCAGCTGGGGGAAGGAGAGGCTCACTGCTGGGTGGGCTGGGCTGGGCCGGGCTGGGCGGGGGAAGGAGAGACTTGCTCCTAGCTGGGCTGGGCTTGGCCAGCCGGGTGGGGGAAGGAGAGACTTGCTCCCTGCCAGGTTGGGTGGGGGAAGGACAGATTCGCTCCAGGCTGGGCTGGGCGGAGTTGGGCCGGGTGGGGAATGGAGAGACTCGCTGGATTGGGTTGGGTGGGGGAAGGACAGACTCGCTGGATTGGGCTGGGTGGGGGAAGGACAGATTCGCTCCAACTGGGCTGGGCTGGGCTGGGCCAGGTGGAGAATGGAGAGACTCATGCCGAGCTGGGCTGGGCTGGGTTGGGCCGGGTGGGGGAAGGACAAACTCGCTCCATGCTGGATTGGGCTAGGTGGGAGAAGGACAAATTCACTCTGGGCTGGGCGGGGCAGGAGGAGAGACTCACTCCACGCAGGGCTGGGCCAGATGGAGGAAGGAGAGACTCACTATGTGCTGAGCCTAGCCGGGCCAGAAGAGGAAAGGAGAGACTCACTGCTGGGCCGGAAGAGGCTGGATGTGATGGTGCGTGCTGGGGTCTGGGAGGTGTGTGGTGAATATGAAAAGGTTTGCTGCCCAGGGGTGTGGGAGAGAGAGAGCGTCTTGAGTAAATGTGTTGGGGAGAGACTGAGTGTGTGTGGGAATAAGTGAGTGTGCGGGGGAGTGAGTGAGGGAGTGTTGGGGCGTGAGTGAGATAGTGTGGGAAGTGTATGTGTGTGTGTGTATGTCTGGCTCAGTCGCAGTCTCAGCAGTCCCACTCACCCTCAGCCCCACACACCAACACACAATCACACTCACACAGCGGGTGAGGGTGAGCGAGCATCAAGAGGTTGGGAGTGAGCCAGATAAACAGACTCTATCCCCTCACAATCTAATCGTGATCTTTATTAATTACTCTTTAATTATCAATCTATTGCTTTGACGTTGCTTTATTTTTGCTCAGCAAGTTGCTTTTTTCCTTCATACCTCAACTTTATTTTGAAATTTACGTTTAATGTTGTGCCAGGCCTTATCTTTCTAAAATTTGCTCATCAGCCCCTTGAATGAGAAGAAAATGGAAATGTACCACCCCCCCACAAGAGAAAAGGTTGGACAAGCCTATCTTACATAATTTTCTCAAGAGGGGTGGTCATGGGGCGGAACATACAGTTGTTTCCCTCCTTCCCATTTAAGTCTGAAACTTTGAATCCCATTCAAATGATTATAAATCAAAGCATCAAGGATTCTAAGTTCAGTAAAATTTTTGGAGGGAAAACACATTTTGCATAGGTTTGTGAGCTTTTTATCCATCTCATCAATATAAGAGCATTATGTTTCAGTTATACAGAGCATTGGTGAGACCACATCTCGAATACTGTGTGCAGATTTTTGGTCTCCTTATTTAAGGAAAGATGTAAATGTGTTGGCAGCGGTTCAGAGGAGGTTCACTCGACTGTTACCTGGAATGAGCGGGTTGTCTTATGAGGAAAGGTTAGACAGACAGGGCTTGTTTCCACTGGAGTTTAGAACAGTGAGGGGTGACTTGATTGAAGTATATAAGATCCTGAGTGGTCTTGACAAGGTGGATGTGGAAAGAATATTTCCTCTTGTGGGTGAGTCCAGAACCAGGAGGCACTGTTTTAAAATCAGGGGTCACCCTTACAGGACAAAAATGAGGAGAAATATTTTCTCCCAGATGGTTGTGTGACTTTGGAACTCTCTGCCTCAGAAGGCTGGAGGGGCCGAATGGCCTACTTCTGTTCCTATTTTGTATATTTGTATGTTCATATCTCATCTTTATTTTAAAGATAGTTTTATGGTTTATTTAAAACATTAGAGTATGCTGCCATTCCCTCCCCAACTACTTAAACGACTGAGTCACTAATAACGGCTCAAGTTGAAAGGGTCATTCTGGATCTTGAAACACATTTGTAGAATTTGGTACCAAAGCTGCACAAAGAGGCATCTTATAATAAAACACCCGCTGACTTCAGAGCTGCTCTTTCTGGAACTTTGAACTTCTGTCCCTAAACTGAACTTGTCTGACTTGGTTCTCATACTACAACTATAACAACCACCTTGCATTTATATCGCACTTTTAGCATAGAAATGTTTCAAAATGCTACGTCAAGGCACAGTTAAAAACAACTGGACACCCAGCCAAAAGAGGCGCGATTAGAGCGATGGGCAGAAGCCTGGTCAAAGAGGTGGGTTTTAAGGAATGTCATAAAGAAGACATAGAGGTGGTAAGGCAGGAGGATTCAAAGAGAAAATCCCAGAATGTGGGGGTTTGGCACTACAGGCACAGTTTCTAATGGGGCAAGGGACAGGCTGGATTATGAAGGTTGGTGAGTTCAGCAGAGTTATAGTGTTGGAGAAGGTTACAGAGGTGGTAATGTGTGAGGCCTTGAAGAATTTAAACATAGGTGTCATGAAGAGATTAATGTCTATAATGTTATTGGATTTTTTTAAAAATCGAGTTTAGTAATGTGTGTTTATGTGTGTGTATATTAATTGGGTTCAAGCCAGCTGGTCTAGAGGCTTGATGTATAGAAAGAAGTAGGTTTGAAATGGTAACTAGATAAACATGGGTAAGTTTTAGAAACACAGGTGTCAAGGGGGCGATTTACATTTTTAAATAAAGCATTCAAAAGAATGGGTGAAATCTTGCACCTAGCTAGAAGATGCCAAGCAATGTGTTTATTTTTTTCATTAATAAAATTGGTCGAATCAAAGGAAGTTATTGTTAGAAGAGGTAAAATTAAAAACCTAGTGATACAATGGAAAATTTACATTCAAAGAGAAAGATATGTATAAAGGAGAAAGGAGATTGTGTGTAAGGCAGGGGCATTTTAAGATCCATCAAGTGTGAGAAGCCTCCAGCCTATAAGCCTCAAGTCTGTCTGCAAGGACCCAGAGCTGAAAGAAACTCATTTTGAATGCAACTGTCCAGAGCGTGCTTTGCCAGAGGTCTGTTTAATCTATGAGTTTTACTGTTGCATAAACGGGGGTGTAACTGAGAGTCAGATTAATTAGGGAATTTTTGTAGTTATTATAGTCGTAATTTTGTAGACATATGTATGTTCTTACAATTTTTCTTGCATTAATAAATGTTTAATTTCAAAACCTGCATTGTGAAACATACAAATTACAAAAATGGGTTATGACTGTTGTTTCAAGTTTCCCTCTGGGATTTGAGCAACTCAGCCTTTACCATCGGCTGTGTCATAACATAGGATAAGAATTCTAAATTTGTGGCTTTGGGGGATATCACGGCGATGTAACTCAGCAAGAACAGGAGTTATTATTAAGAATGATTTGGAGGAGGAAAGGCTAGAAGGAACAGAGCTTTAGAAGAACTAAATTTTACAGGACAATTTAGGATAGCAGATCAACCAAGAAGGTTGTGAAGCATGGAAGTGACAGATACATGGATGAGGATTTGAGCAGTATATGGACTGAGGTAGGTACAGAGGTAGGAAATATCACAGATGGATGTAGATGGTCTTTCTGATGAAGAAGTTAGGAGCTTAACATGGAGTTGGAGCTGCAAGCAGTCTGGTTCAATCTGAGGCAATGGCTGAGGAGGGGGTTAGAGTCAATGACAAGACAACATAATTTATCATGGGAGCTGAAAAAGATGGCTTTGGTCATTCCAGTGTTTAACTGGACTGAGTTGCAGCTCATCCAAAACTGGACATCAGGCATGCAGCTTTATCACACAGAGGCATTGGAAGAGATGGCACAGAGATAAAGCTGGTTATCATCAACATGCATGTTGAAGCTAATCCCATATCTAAAGATAATGTTACTTAGGGACAGTTTGTAGATAAGGAAGAGATGGGGGACCAAAGTTGGTGTATGAAGAACTCCAGATGTAATGAAGCAGGGATGAGAAAAGATGCTGCATCTAGAGGTGCTCAGGTGATGCTCAAATAGGCACAAGTCAAACCAAACAAGGTCAGTTCCACCAAACTAGAGAACAGAGGACAGATGTTAGAGGAGGATCATGTGACCAGAAATAACAAAGGCTGCAGATAGGTCAAGGGTAATGATGAGGGAGGATAGACCATGGTCACAGTCATAAAGATTGTTGTTCAAGGGTTTTAGATAGATCCATTTCTAAATAAAAATATCACAGATATTGTAGATTAACTAAGGACCAATTCTCCAATTCCTCTTACACACAAAAGAAGCAGTTAACTCATTAATGAAAAACCATGGTAGAAAGAAATCTGGTTCAGGACAATTAACAACATCTATAATTATATTTTAAAAAATGTTTGACTCTCCATCGGCCTATAGAGAGTAATTCTCAGAAGTATGACCTGTGGCTGCCTTCTTCAGCATCCGCCAGTAAGGTTCCTTGATGTTGCCACACTTTCCTCCCCAAGTACATTTGCCCATTACATTTCAAATCTTCACACCTCCAGGTGGTCTATATTTTACATGTGAGAAACAATGCCTCACTGTCCTGGGTCTCTGTACCTTCATAATCTTTTATTTTGTACATCAATGTCACAACCTTCAGCAGTTTAAGGAAAATGCTCAAACAAGTCTTCTGGTAGCAATTAGATTTGGGTAATATATGTAGCCTTGCCAATGATGTGTTCATCCTAAACATTAAAAACAAAAAACACAAGTACCTTTCTGTATGGAAATCTAAAATATCCTTCTCAACTTGCTTACAACAAAATGTCTTCGCTTTTAAGTTTCTGCAACAATTCAGCACCCCTGGTTGACAGAAGAGACAAATGGTCAGAGTTTCTGTTCCAGATCACGATTCAATAAATCCTGCTAGGAAATGTGTGATGTCAAACAGCCCATAAATGTTGATTAGGCTCATATATGAGGAATGGCCACCCAGGTGACGTACCACAGGGTAACCAATGCCAGTGAAACTCCCTATACCCCACCTTACAGCAGAACCTTGAGAAGCAGAGGGGAAGAGAGAAAGCTAGAAGAGAAAAAAACACAGAAAAATTAACTTACAAGCAAAGTACCTAGCCTTGTTTCCCATTAACAGTGCTTTATCAACAACAGAAGTAATTTATTATTTATTTTTAGTTAACAAACTTTAGTGTAAGCATATTGCCTCCAATGCACCTGACTACAAACTATGATGTCAGAAATTTGTATATCTCCACTTTAGTTCAGTGACTCTAAACAGTGTCAAGTCAATTGCTAAAAGGATTTGTACTTTCACCCTAGATAAACTCTGCTACAAAATACAAATACCCCTCCTTTTGACATTTAAACTTTCAAGTTGTCTAAAATATAATTGCAAAACAAGTCTGAGTTTTGATCTTCAGAATAGTAGGCATCATCGCTCTAAATTCAAACTGAGACGAACAAACTGTCATAAAGAAGCAAATAAATCTTTGGAGATTAATCCTGTGCTCTAGGCTCTGCCCTATAAGACCATAAGATATAGGAGCAGAAGTAGGCCATTCGGCCCATCGAGTCTGCTCCGCCATTCAATGAGATCATGGCTAATCTGATAATCCTCAACTCCACTTTCCTGCCTTTTCTCCATAATTCTTGATTCCCTTATTGATTAAAAATTTGTCAACCTCAGCCTTGAATATATTTAACGACCCAACCTCTACAGCCCTCTGCGGTAAAGAATTCCACTGATTCACTACCCTCTGACAGAAGAAATTCCTCCTAATCTCTGTCTTAAATGGACCACCCTTAGTCTGAGATTATGCCCTCTGGTCCTAGACTCTCCCACAAGGGGAAACAACCTCAGCACCTACCCTGTCAAACCCCCTAAGAACCTTATATGTTTCAATAAGGTCACCTCTCATTCCTCTAAACTCCAATGAGTACAGGCCCAACCTACTCAACCTCTCCTCATAAGAAAATCCCTCCATACCCAGGATCAACCTAGTGAACCTTCTCTGGACTGCCTCCAATGCCAGTATATTTTTCCTTAGATAAGGAGACCATAACTGTTCACAGTATTCTAGGTGTGATCTAACTAGTGCCTTGTGTAGTTTTAGTTCCCTATTTTTATGCTCCATTCCCTTTGAAATAAAGACCAACATTCCATTGCCTTCCCTATTACCTGCTGAACTTGTATGCTACCTTTTTGGGATTCATGCATGAGGACTCCCAAATCCTTCTGTGCTGTAGCTTTCTGCAGTCTTTCTCCATGTAAATAATATTCAGCTCCTCTTTTCTTCCTGCCAAAATGCATAACCTCACATTTTCCCAGAAATGATGTTCCTGAGTGAAAAGATTGGCTTGCAGCATGATCTGCCACCCTGGAAACCTGCCTGTTCTTTGTGAAGACTAACAACTACTTCTGCTTTCAATCTGTGCTTAAGACCTTGCCAGGTACTGACAACAGTGTTATGCCCCTCCAGTTGTTGCAGTCACTGAATTTCCCTTTCTTCAGCAGCCTGACAATTACTCCTCATCTCCAGTTGTCCAGAATGTCCTCCACCATCCAGATCATGCTGAACATGTCCGTGAGCTCTGTTGTAACAGTGTTCTTGCCATGCTTCAAGTGCTATTAACTTCATTAATTTCAAGAAGGCTTTTGATAGCATCCATCAACAGTCACTCTGGTACATTGTAAGACAGTACGGCACCCCAGAGTGTTATATTACCATCTTCAAAGTCTTAGACCCCGGCTCCAGCTGCTGCATGAAAGTCAGCACGAGAACCACAGACTCTTTCAACATCATCACAGGAATACGGCAAGGCTGCATACTCACCCCATTCCTTTTCCTCTTGGCAACTCCATGAGGAAGGCAATAATGGGTGGAGACTTTGGTATCCCATGCCAACACCACTGGTTGATGGACCTGGATTTCACAGACGACATCGCCTTGCTGGCCGAAGAATCATGCGTGTTCCAAGACATGGCCACCAGTCTCGAGAGTAGCGCTGTCAAGGTTGGTCTAAGCATCAGCTGCGAGAAGACCAAGACAGTTGCGGCTGGATGGTAACAAAGCCCTCCCATCACCATTGGACAACAGAACATAGACCACTTCCCCTACTTGGGAAGCAATATCTTCAGGGAGGGTGATGCACAGATCGGTGTGCACACAAGAGTTGGCAAAGCAGCACTGGTCTTCCAGCGGCTCCACATGGTCTGAGCATTCAACACCATCGACACGGCCATGAAGCTGCAACTCTACAGGTCCATAGTAGTACCAACTGCGAGCTCTGCCAGCAAGGCATGGAAGAGAACAATAAAGGTGTCACATACATTGGACAACTTTCGCCAGCGTTGCCTACGTAAGATCCTGGGCATCACATGGAGAGGCAAAGTCACCAAAAAAGAAGTACTACAGAGAACTAGTCAGAACAGCCTGTGGGACATCATGATGGAGAGATGACTGAGACTGGCAGGACACGTATTTCGCCTCTTGAGTGCCAGTGGAATGGATACCACCACATGGTAAAAGAAGACAGGCCAGCCAAAGATGGTACAGCCCTACTTTATTTTGCCTCCCATCACTGACTCCACTATTGCTGCTTAATATCCTACCACCTCTTCAACATCCTACCACCTCTTCAACATCAAGTCACAGAAAAATTTTTCTTCAGTTGAGTATTAGGAAGACTGAAGCCATCCTTTCCAGTTCCCACTAACACCTGAATATTTCGAGCAATGCCATCAACCACTGCAGCTGCCTGTGCAGAGTGAACCAGACATGCAGCCTCAGGTTCTGCACAACCTTGAAATGTTCATTTTCATCCCACATGCAACAGTCTGTTCACAATTCACAATAACAACATCCATTTATCTACAGCATTTACTGTACGGAAATGTCCCAAGGGCATCCGAAGCACGGGGGAAAAATGGGCACTAAGCCAAAGAAACATCAGAAGCAGCAACCAAACAATTGGCTCAAAGAGGTGGATTTTTAAGGAGGGTTCGAGAAGGGGTTCCAGGCTGCAGGAGATTACAGAGGTAGGGAGAGGCATACCTTCTCCATTAACTAGTCCAGTGACATTACCGCTTCACTACCATACTTGAAAATTGCTACGGGATCTTTTACATCCATCTGGATAAGTACGTAGGACCTTACTGAAGGAGTGATAGCAAACTAACCAATGCACAACTCTCCACTGGCATCTGATTCTGACCTCTTGACATTCTAATTCTAAGCATTTAGGGGACGTCATGACATATACATTGGGTAACTCAGAATTTAATGCTGGGCTGCTCCTGTTCATTAGCATACTTGTACTATAGTATTTTTGTGTCGAGATACAAACATGGTGGTGTACTGAACCAGATCAGAGAGTAAAAGGGGCCACACAAGAATGACTTTGGCCAGCATTTTCCGGTCGGCGAGCAGGGCGAGGCCTGCTCGCCGACACGTAAAATGACGCGGGGTGACGTTGGGCATGTGTCCTGATGTCACCCTGCGTCATTTAGATTGTCAGTTCGGCAGGCGTGCATCCGAGTCGGACGTGCACCTGCCGACCTGTCAACGGCCTATTAAGGCCATTAAAAAATCAATTGAACTCATTAATGGAACTGCCCGTCTGACCTTAAGGTTGGCAGGCAGGCCGGGAGCCCAGGCGGGCTTGTGAGAAAACATGAAACCTCATCCACGGACGGGATGAGGCTTCATGAGTGATTTAAAAAATGCAGAATATTTTACGATAAAAGTTATGGACATGTCCCAACTCGTGTGATAGTGTCACATGAGGGGACATGGCAGGGAAATTTTTTTCTAATCTTTATTCAAAGTTTTCAATCGGAGCCAATCTCCCTGAGGCAGCATTTTGCCTCAGGAAAATCTGTGTGCTCTCACGCATGCATGCGTGAAAGAGCATATTCCCAGCTGAGGAAATTCCCCCCGCCCCCCCGCACAGGGAACGCATAGTGCTTCCTGGCGTACATCACACTGGGCAGGCCTTAATTGGCCCGCCCATGTAAAATGGCAGCACACCCCTGACCGGGGTCGCCAATCGGAAGCCCGCCCGCTCGCACCTGCTCCCACATTCCACTCTCCCCCCCCCGCTCCCCGCCAAGGGGGGAAAATGTTGCCCATTGTTCCAATGACTCATGTACGTAGGGGTCTCTACTGCGTCAGCTGCATGGATTGTTTATATGAATTGCTGCTGAAATGTGCAAAAACTTCAGGTCTGTGGTTAATGCCATTTTAACGAGGCAAAATATCTCTTAACGCGTTCTAGGGAAACCCAGCCATGAGAAAATACAAAAACTTTCCGACCTCGAATATGAAATAAAACAACGTATTCAATTTGATTTAGTTTCTTTCAATTCTATAAGTAAACCTGAGTGGCTCTTTTCATTACATTTCTATTCACAAAACTAAACTAAACCTCTCCTGCAACCTCCTTCATTCCCCATTTAATATTCAAATCTCCTGTGCCCACTGTAAGAATTTCGAAGTATTGCAGTACATACTGCTGGTCAAATCTTATGCTAGTCACGATGTTATTGTGGATAGATACTTAGTTCTCAGATTTGTTTAAATTCCAGTCTCTGTAAAGTCAGTTGGTTCAAAAGCATCATGCTTAAACGCTGCAAGTTTGGAATTCAAATTAATCCTCTGTTGCTGTTAGTAACCGAACACCTAAGCCAAGCAGATCTGCAGTACTCCTAGAACTGTTTATCAGTAAACAGTCAAACTGCTTGGTCAATGGGACCTGGAGGAGTAGACCTGGCATGAGGATTGGAAATCTTCCCAGTCTCTGATAACCTTACAAGCCAATGCCCTAATGGTTGAGCAGTCCAGGTTGGACAAACAGCAGGACGATTACGAGTGCTGGTAAACTGCAGTTTAGCTGGATAATTCCAGCAGTATTTCTATGCACACTTGGGGAGTGTCCAAGACTTGCCTTTTGCCAACATGCATCTAAGCTCTCTGGTAAGCAAGGGATAGAATCGTAGAATCTTAAAGCACAGAAAGAGATCAGTCTACATGAAGAAATTTGTCTCATTTCCCCTCTAGTTAAATTTGCCAGTTGTGTTAAATCTATGACTTGCCATTGGAAACAATTCCTCCCTACATGCTCTGTCAAAACCCCTGTTTTGAATACCTCTGTTAGGTGTTCCCTGAACATCCTCTACTCCAAGGAGAACAATCCCAAATCTCTCCACATAACTGAAGTCCCTTGTCCTTGGAATCATTCTGATAAATCTTCTACCCTCTCCAAGATGTTCACATACTTGTGAAAACGTGATGCCTGGATTGTACACAATACTCCAGTTGGGGCCTAACCAGAAATTTGAAAAGGTTTAGTGTGACCTCAGTGTATTTGTATTCAATGCGCCTGTTTACAAAGCCAAGTCTTCCATATGCTCTCTTAATTGCCTTATCAACTTGCCCTGCCACATTGACTCTGCCAAATCATATTATGATTTAAGTGCTCTTTCACCACTTCCTTAATAAGGGTTTCCAGCATTTTCTCAACAACTAATGTCAGGTTAGCTGGCTTTTAGTTTCCTGTTTTCTCTCTCTCTCCTTCCTTGGAGGGTGTTATATTTGTTCCTTCCTAATCCATTGGGATTTGGATCATCTCAAAACGCATTTCATAAGATTTAATCAAACATCCATTCTTTCAGCATAGAATGTTTTTGAGAGGGTGGTTATGATGAAGAACAGGATGTTTCATTTAATTGGATAAACTATCCCCTCAAGAAGATTTTAAAGAATAGGATGCTTGGAAGGAGATCATCAATGAAACAGACAGTCCAAAAGGACTGTAGCAATCTCAAATTAAGTTTGATTGCTAAACAAAGGACAGATCTTTAAACAATTTCAAACAAACTTGCTTCCAGCTTCAGCTTCTACACAATTGTTTGAATTTTTGTAAAAACAATCAATCTTTGATTCAAACTGTCAACACAGACATTGAACTTACTGAGATCTAGGACCAAATCAGTGTGTTTAATGGGCCAGGTTAAGAATATTATTGACTCAGTAACTGTGTTCCTGCCATGCTGTACATTTATTTTCATCCAATATTAAAAATATAAAGTTTCGATAATCTAGTACTCATTTTGCACCCGTCCCTTGTGGATCCAGTTTAGATAATTCAGTACGCACTTTGAACCCAATATGAACATCAGCTCCCACAGACATACCTGCACTTCTCACGTGCATAAAGAAATCTGGTATAGTATGCTCAGAAAGAATAGTAGTCCTTCTTATTCCCTGCATTTCATATTTGATATTCACTATATATTCCGTCACTTCAGAAAAGATCAGCAATGCTTTCATAATAAATTCAACCACCAAATAACTATTCACTATTAGAATTTACAGCAGCAACAGCAGACGATCAAAGTTAGTCCAAATAACAGCAACTCCAACAACTATGAACCAAATACTGAAAGGATAAGCTGAAGTCATTAAGTTGAGTAACTTCGTAGTTTTTTTTACAGATCATTCATTCAAACAAATGTGAGACACCTCAGAGAGTGAGTAGCTGTCCAATTGCTATGAATTACAGTCTTTCTCAAAGCTATGAAGACATCTTTGGGGTTAAGTTGGATAACCACTCAAAAATGGGCATGGAGATCATGACATGTGATTTCCCCCCCACCTGCTCATTACATTGCAGGCAACCTGTTAAATTTGTGTTGCCTGTCTTGTAAGTGGTTCCTGCATGCAGTCAGCACTACCCATACAGTTCGTTGGCTGCATGCATCAGCAAGGGTGCTGACATCTCAAGTTGCTAATGCTACTTGTCAGCAGTCTGTGTCTCTTAAAAGAGAGGTTCATTGTAACTGCAAGAAGTGAAGGGTGAATGTGTGCTTTGATACTTTGAGGAATGGTTGAACATGCAAGAGAGTGGGCACCAAGGTTTGCTGACACTGCATTGGATACTTTGGTCAAGACATTGACAGAGAGGCATCCTACATCTGCAGAAGGGCACAAGGCCCTCCAAAAATATACTGAGGGGGCACTTGGAAAGTAATGGGCCAGAATTTTATGTTCCCACCCTGGGGGTTCTGAGGCAGGGGGAGAGCGTGAAATTGCATTCGGGTTCCTGCCTGCTCCGACCTGGTAGCGATTTTGCAGTGGAGAAGGCAGGGTCTCGGAAGGGAAGTCTGCCCTTGCCCCAATTAAGGCCCTTAAGATGCCACTTAAGGGCTTTTTCCCACCCAAACTCCCAAGTGAGGGCGGAAGTCCCGCCATATAACAGTCAACGTTCGTAGAGCGTAAATTGGCATCAGGGCTACTGGAGTCCGCTCAAACTCAGAGGTTGAGGGCCAAGCCCCTGCTACCCTGAAAATTCAGGCCATGGGAAAAGTCAATCTCAAGAGTGTAGTTCCAAGAACATGGAGACAGCATAGGAATATGTTTAATAATCTGGCACAAGTTGTTGAGGTGGTTGATTCCAATGATTTCAATCCTCAAATGACATATCCTATCGGCTCCTACATGACCTCAATTCACTGCAGCCCCATCAGCCTCCAACCAACAATCTCCATTAATCAGTAAACAACCCATCAATGGCTTTATTTCACCCTCATGCATTTAGCACTATTTGCAAGCCTCACACCAACACCTCACACACACTGAACACCATTCAATCATGATCGCCACAGCACCCAAACATATCACACAACACACTTCTCTCTTTCTTGCAGGAGAAGATGGTGTAAAACAGCGGGCAGCAGGAATGAACTTGGGGAGGACAATTGTGCCTCCGTGTTTTAACTCCCATGAAGGACACAGTGCCAGCTATCATGGGACCAGAATGACTGAGGTTATGGAAACTGGCAGATTGATGATGAGGGTAACTGCATACCTAATCCTCTACTTTCCACTTCTCCTGAACCCCTTCTCCTGAATCTCTTCTGACTCACAAGCCGCAGAGGATGTAACCACTCACTTCTTCCTTTCTCCACTCCCTTCAACACAACCCAGCCCTTGCCCATTGTTCATTTCAGGTACCCAAGGACTGGAACCATTCCAGCCAGTGGAAGAAGAGGAAGCAGGCAGTGAAGTTGAAGAGAAACCTTACATCCACAGCTATCAGCTCGGGCACCAACACTGTGCATATCTTAGACTATTTTAGAGATTAGAGGAGCAGACAGCAGTCAGGGTTTGTTTGAGTGCATGAGCACAAGAGTGTGTGTCACCCTTCAAATACAGTACCAGACCCCTTATCCAGCGTTCCAAAATCTGGAAGGCCACAAAAAGCCGTCTACATTTGACGCTGGAGCCCTCGGTAGCAGTTTGAATAAAACCCTTTTATTCTTTATTTTTAATGCATTATTTTAAGTGTTATAAGTACATGCTAGGCTTAGGACCCAAAATCCATATAATCCCCAAATCCGGCACACATCTGATCCTGGGCTTTCTGGTTACAGGGTCCGGTACCTGTATTAAACGATCTGCCAGAGATCATCTGTAAATATTCACACAACCAAAAATCCAACTCTCCAGTCCCCACTTCCGAAAGTCAATGTTAGTTAGTCAAAAGAAATAAATCGCATGATTGCAGGATTTTTCAAAAAAAAAGTCTGGTATAGTTTACTTTGTTCTTTCACAGGATGTGGGCGTCACTGGCTAGGCCAGCACTTAGCGCCCATCCCTAATTGCCCTGGAGAAGGTGCTGGTGAGCTGCCTTCTTGAACCGCTCTGGTCCACATGGTGAAGACACAGTGCTGTTAGAAATGGAGTTCCAGGATTTTAAGCCAACAACAGTGAAGGAACAGTGATATTGTTCCAAGTCAGGACGGTGTGTGACTTGGAGGGGAACTTGCAGGCAGTCATGCTTCCATGCATCTGCTGCACTTGTCCTTCTAGGTGATAGAGGTCGTGAGGTTGGAAGGTGCTGTCTAATGAGCCTTGGTGAGTTGCTGCAGTGTATCTTATAGATGGTACACACTGTTGCCACTGTGCATCAGTGGTCAAGACAGAGAGTGTTTAAGGTGGTGGATGGAGTGCCAATCAAGTAGGCTGCTTTATCCTGGATGGTGTCAAGCTTCTTGAGAGTTGTGGGAGCTGCACTCATCCAGGTAAGTGAAGAGTATTCCATCACACTGCTGACATGTGTCTTGTACATGGTGGACAAATTTTGGGGAGTCAGGAGGTGAGTTACTTGTCACAGAGTTCCCAGTCTCTGACCTGCTCTTGTAGCCACAGTATTTATATAACTAGTCCAATTCAGTTTCTGGTTGATGGTTACGCCCAGGATGTTGATAGTGGGAGATTCAGCAATGGCAATGCCATTGAACATCAAGGGGCAATGGCTAGATTCTCTCTTGTTGGAGATGGTTAATGCCTGGCACTTGTTTGGTGCGTATGTTACTGGTCGCTGGTCAGCCCAGTGTTGTCCAGGTTTTGCTGCATTTGGACGCCAACTGTTTCAGTATCTGATGAGTCACCAATGGTGCTGAACGTTGTGCAATAATCGGCAGACATCCCCACTTTTCACCTTATGATGAAGGGAAGGCAATTGATGAAGAAGCTGAAGATGGTTGGGTCTAGTACACTGCCCTGAAAACCCTTGCAATGATGTCCAGGGACTGAGATGATTGGCCTACAACAACCACAACCATCTTCCTTTGTGCTAGGTATGACTCTAACCGGTAGAGGGTTTTCTCCCTGATTCCCATTGACTCCAGTTTTAATAGGTACCCTGATGCCATTCTCGGTCAAATGCTGTCTTGATAAGAACATAAGAACTAGGAGCAGGATAGGCAATTCAGCCCCTCAAGTCTGCCCCGCCATTCAATATGATCACGGCTGATCTCATTTCGCCTCAACTACAATTTCCTGCCCTCTCCCCATATCCTTTCAACCCATTACTAATTAAAAATCTGTCTATCTCCTCCTTAAATTTATTCAGCGTCCCAGAATTGACTGCACTCTGAGGTAGTGAATTCCACAGATTCACGACCCTTTGAGAAAAGTAATTCCTCCTCATCTCTGATTTAAATCTACCACCCCTTAGCCTAAAACTATGGCCTCTCTTCTAGAATGCCCCACAAGAGGAAACATCCAATCCACATCTACTTTGTCTATCCCCTTTAGCATCTTATATACCTCAATTGGATCTCCTCTCATCCTCCTAAACTCTAACGAGTATAGGCCTAAACTGCTCAATCTCTCTTCATAAGACAAGCCCCACATCTCTGGAATCAATCTAGCAAACCTCCTCTGAACCACCTCCAACTACAACTACATCCTCCCTCAAGTAAGGGGACCAAAACTGTGCACAGTACTCCAGGTGCAGTCTCACCAATGCCTTGCACAGTTGCAACAACACTTCCCTATTTTTATACTCTATTATTTTAGCAATAAGGGCCAAAATTCCATTTGCCTGCCTTATGACCTGCTGTACCTGCATACTAGCTTTCAGCGATTCATGCACAAGGACACCCAGATCCCTCTGCACTGAAGCATTCTGAAGTTTCTCTCCATTTAAATAATAAGTCGCCTTTTTATTCTTCCAACCAAAATGGATAACCTCACACTTATCCATGTTAAACTCCATCTGTCAAATTTTGGCCCATTCACCTAACCTGTCCATATCCAATTGTAAATTTCTTATGTGCAACTTACTTTCCCACCTATTTTGGTGACATCTGCAAATTTAGCTATAGTACCTTCTATCCCTGAATCCAAGTCATTAATATAGATTGTAAATAGTTGGGGCCCAAGGACCGAACCCTGTGGCACCCCACTAGTTACAGCTTGCCATCCAGAAAAAGACCCATTTATCCCAATTCTCTGCTTTATGTTGGTTAGCTAATTCAAGCTAATATATTACCCCTAACTCCGTGTGATCTTATCTTGTGTATTAACCTTTTGTGTGGCACCTTATCAAAGGCCTTCTGGAAGTCCAGATATACTACATCTACAGGATCCCCATTATCTACTTTACTTGTCATATCTTCAAAGAACTCTAGCAAATTAGTCAAACACGATTTACTCTTCATAAAACCATGCTGACTCTGATGCATCGCATTTTGACTTTCCAAATGCCCCATTACTACTTCCTTAATAATGGATTCCAACAATTTCCCAATGACAGACGTTAAACTAACTGGTCTATAGTTTCCTCATTTCTGCCTCCCCCCCGTTTTTGAATAAGGGTGTTGTATTAGCATTTCTCCAATCCACTGGAACCTTTCCAGAATCCAGAGAATTTTGGAATATTATAGCCAATGCATCCACTATCTCTGCTGCCACTTCCTTTAACATGCTGGGTTGTAGGCCGTCAGGTCCTGGGGACTTGCACCCTTTAATCCCAATAGTTTGCTCAGTACTTTTTCTCTAGTGATGGTGATTGTTCTAAGTTCCTCCTTCTCTATATCCTCTGCACTACTTGTTAGTATTGAGGTGGTACAAGTGTCCTCCACTGAAAACTGAGGCAAAATATTGATTAAGTGTCTCTGCCATTTCTGCGTTCCCCACTATTAACTCCTCAGTCTCGCCTTCCAAGGGACCAACATTCACTTTAGCTACTCTCTTTCCTTTTATATATTTGTAGAAGCTTTTGCTATCAGTTTTTACATTTTGTGCTAGTTTTCTTTCATAATTTACCTTTGCTCTTTTTATTATTTTTTTTAGTAGCCCTTTGTTGATCTTTAAGAGTTTCCCAATCTTCCAGCCTGCCACTGACCTTTACAATTTGGTATGCCTTAGTTTTTGCCTTTATGTTATCTTTAACTTCCTTGTTTAGCCATGGATGCTTTTTCCCCCTCTTACCATCTTTCTTCCTCATTGGGATATATTTTACTTGGGAGGAATTGAATATCTCCTTAAATATCTGACACTGTTCATCAACGGTCCTACCTTGTAGTCATCCTGCCCAATCCACTAGGGCCAAATCTGCCCTCATGCCTATGTAGCTACCTTTGTTTAACTCCAGAATACTAGTGTGGGACTCAAGTTTCTCACTCTCAAACTTAACATGAAATTCTAGCATGCTATGTCACTCTTCTCTAGAGGATCCTTTTCTATGAGATCATTAATTAATCCCATTTCATTACACAAAACCAAATCCAGAATAGCCTGCTCCCTGGTTGCTTCCACAACATATTGCTCCAAGAAACAATCTCTGATACACTCTATGAACTATCCCTCTGTGTCAATGGCAGTCACCCTCACCTCACCTCTTGAGTTCAGCTCTTTTGTCCATGATTGGACCAAGGTTGCAATGAGGTCAGGAGCTGAGTGGCCCTGGCGGAACCCAAACTGAGTGTCATTGGGCAGGTTATTGCTGAGCAAGTGCCAATTGATAACACTGTCAATGACACTTTCCATCATTTTGTTGATGATCGTCAGCACACTGATGGGCCGGTAATTGACCGGGTTGGATTTATCCCGTTTTTTTGTTAACAGGATATAGCTGGGCAATTTTCCACGTTGTCATGTAGATGCCAGTGTTATTGCTCTACTAGAACAGCTTTGCTAGGGTGAACTGCTAGTTCTGGAGCACAAGTCTTCAGTACTATTGCCGGAACACTGTCAGGGCCCAATATTGCAGTATTCAGTTCCTTCAGCCATTTCTTGATATCACACGGAGTGAATCAAGTTGATTGAAGACTGGCAACTGTGATGCTGGGGACTCCAGGAGGAGGCTGAGATGTATCATCTACATGGCACTTCTGGCTGAAGATTGTTGCGATTCATTCAGCCTTGTCTTTTGCATTGATCTGCTGGGCTCCCCCATCATTGAGGATGGGAATATTTGTGGAGCCTCCTTCAATTAGTTATTTAATTATCCACCACAATTCACAGCTGGATGTGACAGCGTTGCACAGCTTAGATCTGATCCTTTGGTTGTGGGATCATTTAGCTCTGTCTATCACTTGCTCCTTCCACTGTTTGGCATGCAAATAGTCCCATATTGTGGCTTCAGCAGGTTGACACCTCAATTTAGGTATGCATGGTGCTGCTCCTGGCATGCCCTCCTGCATTCTTCATTAAACCAGGGTTAATCTCCTGGTTTGGCGGTAATGGTAGAGTGGGGGATATGCCTGGCCAGAGGGTTACAGAATGTGGTTGTATACAATTATACTGCTGCTGAAGTGCCTCATGGATGCCCAATTTTGAGTTGCTAGATCTGTTTGAAATCTACCCCATTTATCATGGTGGTTGTGTCACACAACACAACGGAGAGTATCCTTAATGTGAAGGCAAGACTTCATTTCCACCAGGACTGTGTAGTGGTCGCTCCTACCAATACTGTCATGGATCTGCGGTGGGCAGGTTGGTGAGGACGAGGTCAAGTTGATTTTTCCCTCTTGTTGATTCCCTCACCACTGCCGCAGACCCAGTCTAGCAGTTATAGCCTTTAGGGCTCTGCCAGCCTGGTCAGTCATGGTGCTACCGAGCCACTTTTGGTGATGAGGATTGAAGTCCCCCACCCAAAGTACATTCTGTGCCCTTGCCAGCGTCTTGTGTTTCCTCCAAGTTGTGTTCAACATGGAGGAGTGCTGGAGTACTGATTAATCAGCTAGGGTGAGATGGGGGGGGGGGGGGGGGGGGGGGGGGGGGGGGGGGAGGAGGTGCAGGGGGCATGATGGGGGCAGCAGCTGTTAATCAGCAAGAGGTGTTTTTTGACCTGATGCCATGGAATCTACAGTCAATGTTAAGGGCTCCTAGGGCAACTCCCTCCTGGGTGTATATCACTGTGTCACCAACTCTGGTGGGTTTGTCCTGTGGCTGGGACAGGACATGCCCAGCAATGGTGATGGTGGTGTTTGGGACATTGTAATGACTATGTCAGGCTGTTATTGACTAGTCTGTGGCACAACATCCCAATTTTGGCACAAGTCCCCAGTTGTTAGGAAGGAGGACTCTGCAGGGTTGACAGGGCTGAGTCTGCCATTGTCGTTTCTGGTACCTAGGTCAATGACAGGTGGTTCATTCTCTTTCGTTCCTGTTTGTCATTTTTGCAGCAATTTCATACAACTGAGTGGCTTGATAGGCCATTTCAGAGGGCAGTCAAGAGTTCACCACATTGCTTGGGTCTGGAGTCACATCTAGGGCAGACCAGGTACGGACAGCAAGTTTCGTCCCCTGAAGGGCATTGGTGGTCGCCGTTACCGAGACTGGCTTTTAATATTTATTTATTTAATTTAAATTCCACCAGCTGTCATGGTGTGATTTGAACCCGTGTCCCCAGATTATTAGCCTAGGCCTCTGGATTGCTAGGCCAGTGAATTTACCACTATGCCACCAACACTACTGCCCACTCCATCCCCCCCAACCACACCCCCACCCAATGTAATATATGTTCGTAAATCAAGAAAAACAGAATGCACACAGAAATCTGATTACTTCAAGACCCACTGGGATCCAGGAAACACCATTTGATAACAGCAACAGGACTGTGAATCTATGCTGTATCCTTTCACTTTTCAATGCCCTTCTATCCTTTTTGTGAGGTATTTCTATATATTTTTTTCCACATGAAGAATATTATGTAAATACAAATAGTTGTTGATCTGCAACCAGTTTCTCGGAGGCATGCAAGAGAAGCTAACCAGTGTTGTACTAACAACAGTTATACCCAACTTTCACTTGGCACTTCTCCCAGAGATCAGGAGCACGAGTTCTGGAAGAATCGATCTATATTCCACCACTCTCTGACCGTGTGCCACAGTACAACAATGAGGTACTGTTAGATTATCTGTCTGGGTTACTATGTATTTCAGGTCCAAACTCATTAAGCACACTTGAAGAAGGCTTCAAGCCCTCACATTATAATATGCTCTTGGACAAAAATGATGAATGCAGCAATCAGCAGTAGACAGCAATTCTAACAACTGCTCAACTTTGTGAAAAAATTATATACAGAAGAAAACTAGCTTGTTTTCACTGTTCTGCATAAATAATTTCTCAGATTACATTGCGAAAGAAAACTTAACTTTCAGAGTTGGGCTACAAACTACAACCTTCGTGCAATGATACTTTATTGGCTTGAACCAGCACTACACAGCATGCCACTCAAGACTGTCAAGTATGTCTTGAAAACATTAATGCCTGGGTATTCTGATTGATAAAATGTTTCTTCCCTTGTATTGTAATAACATAATTGAGTGTACTGCCAAGCAAACAATGAATTATAAAGCTAATTAGAGCAATCATTTGAATCAGGAAGAAAAGGCAAGCTGGCAATAACAATTCTACGTCTGAATATTCCAGTCACTATCTGGCTTCATGCCTGCAGTAACCCTTTATAGACAGTGCTATTTTTACTCTGTACCTACAAATAATAGATCCCAAGATCATTAATCATCTTACTCCATTAACATGAGTAAAAAGTGATGGGTTATAACCACAAACTAGCTGCAGGAAGTAACCTAGTTGAAATTTGTGATATCCATTCTTCTGAATTTAAATGTTATGTTTTAAATGTAACAAGATTATCAGTAAAACATATCATGGAATATTACATTGTAAAATCTCATTCAGAATTATTATTTTAAGATATTGTACTTAAGGTCAAAATCTGAAGAACAACTTTTAAAATATTTGCACTTTGGCATACAGTACAGAACTTTGAACACTTTAATGCCTCATGTAGTTTTCACAGTAATCAGATACAAAGTAACCTTTTGCACAAATTCAAATAAGGTAACTGAGACAAACACCAAATTATTCATTTTGTGTCCTTACAGAAGAGCAAAATTTAAAGTGCTAATGCAAACCACTGCAAATCATTAGGTATATAAAATTTGGTTCAATTTATTCAGAATATGTTCCTGTCATTATGGATTAGATTTATTTTCTGACCCTCAAAGGAAGAGGGTTATGGCATGTCACCAGGCGAATTGGAGTTGGGGGAGAGACATTAGTAACAAGACCAGGTTCAAGTCCCATTTAAGAGTAATAGACTAAAGGGTTCATTCCTGCCAGATACCATTCATGTGTAGGACCATAAAAAGTGTTCTCGCACACAACTATTTCCGATAATTGAGAACAATGTTGAGCCAGGCCTATCATAGATGTTTTTCTGAATGCATTGAGATGGTCACAGTGGACAAAGTCCTCCCACTATAGCCTATACCGCAGGCTAATTTTGTTCACCATTTATTCATAGATGCAAATATTGCATTAGCCTTATTGTTCAAATCAGCATATAGATTATACACACATTTGTCCTATTCAGTCCGTGAAGCATCACTAGAAGTCACAGCTTTCGTACTGCCTGTTGTAATCTGATACCTACTGATTGTGCTCTTCTAAGACAGGTCAAGAGTTCAAGCCCCACTTCAGAGGCCTGAGCACATAAACCAAGTTAGCACTTCAGTACTGAGGGAGTGTTGCACTGTTGGAAGTGCTATCTTTCTGCAGAGGTGTTAAACTGAGATCTGCCCTCTCAGGTAGAGATAGAAGATCGCATGGTACCAAAGAGGAGCAGATAAGTTCTCTCACTGTTCTGGCCAATGGTTACCTCACAAGCAACATCTAATAACAAATAACCTGGTTATTTCTTTCATTGCTGCTTGTCGGAACTTGATGTGTGCAAATTGGCTGCCGTGTTCCCGACATTACACAGTGATAACACTTTGAATGTACTTTTTCAGCTATACATGATTTGGGATGTCATGAAAGATGCCAATTAAATGCTAGTTCTTCCTTCCTTCTTTCTTTCCTTTTAATATTACCACTGGGAGTCCTCAGCAGACTATCTATCATGATAGGTGATTTCTTGGGTGATTACTTATTCAAATTAGTACCATCAGAGGGATCTCATGAAGCTGGAGACATGGGGAACCACAAAGGTGACCAAAGCCATTGGTCCCACGGATGCAAATTGACCAGAAACCTTTATGTGTTGTTTAGCCATCTTTATGAAGAACAAGTATAGATACATACAGCATGTAAAATTCTTGGTGAGATTAATAAACTGCCAACTCTGATGAACACTTAATAAAATGTATTCTCAATACAGATTTTCCCAATAATGTGAAAATAATTACTTAAGGGGTAATAAGGCCATGGATAATTTATAATAATAGCAGGCAGAATAATCCTTTAGAATTTCTCTGTCTATAATAAATATTTTCAAGTCTATTATAGATTATATTCACCTAAAGATTGAACACAAATGTGCTGAGCAACCCTCAAGGCGTTGGCCGGGATTCTCCACACCCGATCATGATGGGTGCGTTCGGTGGTGAGTTCGGACAATCCCGCAAGAAGGTCCTAGGCACGTTTCCTAAAAACGCGAATCCAGGAAACGATTGTCTCCTCCCTCGCCAATGACAGGCCGTGTTTCCCACCCTCGAAAGTCGGGAACTTAATTTGAATACATCTGCATCTCGTTATTGCCACCACACGCCTGGTGATCTTGCTGACCGCCTGATTGCTAATAGGCAGGAGAGAAGAATGTGACAGAGGTGCTTGGCTCACCAAAGGGAGGAGCAGAACCCTGAAGACCAAGGGGTGGCACAGCCTCCTCCTCACACAGAGGATGAACCCCGCAGAGCCACCATTCGTTGGCACATCACTAGACCCAGGGTCTATAGACGGCACAAGTGCTACCTGCAGATGAGTGAGAACCAATGTCGTCGACACCTACGAATGTCAAGGGAAGTGGTCACGTACATATGCCACCTTCTGCTGGATTTGGCACCACGGGGACTTGGAGAGCATCCACTGCCATTGGCTTTTAAAGTTACCGCTGCACTTAATTTTTACAGCAGTGGCTCCTTCCAGGGCTCCACTAGAGACCTTTACGGGATCTCGCAAGGCTCCACCCACAAATACATCCAGGAGGTCACAGACACCCTTTTTGCCAAGGCACACAATTTTTGTCAACTCCGACAGAGATCAGGCAAGCCAGAAAGCAAGAGCGCTGGGATTTGCTGCAATTTCCGGATACCCACAAGTGCAGGGTACTACCAACTGCACTCATGTGGCTCTTAAATCTCCCTGGCAACAAGCAGTCCAGTATGTGAACCACAAGGGCTTCTACTCTGTCAGTGTTCAGCTGGTCTGCAACCATAACAAACAATTCATGCAGGTGTGCGCAAGATACCCCAGAAGCGTCCACCACTCATACATCTTCAGCAAGACTCAGATCCCTGACATCTTCCAGGGATCACACAGGATGCAGGATTGGCTCCGCGGGGACAAGGGCTGCCCACAAAGGACGTGACTGATGATGCCCGTCTGGCGGCCTCAGACTCCTGGTGAGATAAGGTACAATGAGGCTCATGCCGCAACCTGAAGTTTGGGTGAGCACACCATTGGCATCCTGAAAATGAGGATCTGCTGCCTGGACAGATCTGGTGAAGCACACCAGTACAATCCCCAGAGGGTGTCACGCAACATAGTGCCTTGCCGAGCACTACGCAACCAGGCAATGCAATGGGGGGAGGACCTGGATGATGAGGAGCTGCATGAGCTGCATATCTCTTCCGATGAAGAGGGAGTCGAAGGGGATGAGATTGATAAGAAGAGTGACCTACTCTGGCAGACTGGAGGAGAACATTCATCTTCTTTCAGCACTGGGTGGCTGTCCTCTTTTGGAGGGCGTTGGCACTGACCACCACTGCCACCGCCTCCCATGCTGGATTTGTCACCTTGCATGAGGCTCTTCACACAGAGCAGGGGTAGAGGACATCGTGCCAGGCCTCCACTGTATCCAGTAGGCACTCAAGGGAGGCATCGCTAAACTTGGAGGCAGCACGTTTCCTCCCTTTGGCAGCCGTCAGTTCCCTGTAGCTTCCTATCCCTCGAAGAGAATTTGGGGGCAGCCCGGTTTACCAAACTCCTGAGGTCACGGCGGGCAGGGGAATTAGAGATCGCCCCACCAGTGATTCGATGTAAAACCTGTGCCTCTCAATTTTTTAAACAAAGTGGCACACGATACAGCAGAAAAAGCCATCATTGCTGTTGGTGGGTCACACGCCCATTTCCCCGCCCAATATCAGACTTTGCCGATTTCTGGGACAATTCCACCCATTAGCATTAACCACCAGAAACATAACAATGCCCTGATGTCATTAAAAGAATTTGAATCTAAATTAGTGGAATAGAGAAGATGTGCAACTGAGGACCTGAAGATTCCTACAACAACAAAGCAGAAAAAATTATCATGGAGCTGATGATGGAAAGAAACACAGATAATTTGAAAGCCAGCAGGTCACTTTAGTGCTTAACTCAAAAGGTGTCAAGGAACTCATCCAAATTGACATGTTACAATATTTTTCATTTTCATTGGCACTCTGAATTTACTGGTCCCGACAAAAGTCAGTGGATGTTTGGCTGCCACTCTCTGCCATGGGCAGGACTGGAAAATCGCAGCCACTGTCTCTGATGTAATGGTTAAAAAATGAAGCTATGTGCTTCAACTAGGCACCACCTTGGTGACAGAGGAAATAAGTCCCTAGGCAACTAAGAAGCTAAGGTAAAACCAGTTGATTTGTGGCAAAATCTGTGCTTCAGAAATGGTTACTATAATTGAATTCCAGCCAGGTCTTAAAGTCTTGGATCTAAGGTAGCTGGTTTCCCTTGAATATTCCTTGGAAGTTTGTTGGATACAACTTTCAAAGCTGTGATCACTAATCGGCACTCAGAAAAGCCTTCCTGCAGCTTTGTGAAAACTTGATACTAGGGCTTAACCTTTACTGACTACAAGTAAGGCTGAGCAATTTAAACAAGTAAGTGAGATATACTGAAAGAAAAACACGTTACTCAAACCAACGGGCTGAATTTGGATGTGGTACTCAGGAAACATTCACTGTTGTTGGGGCAACATAAGAGCAGCACAAATTCAGTTTTTTGTGACAACAGTAGAAAACAATGGTAAAGGTGTATAAGGAAAAGTATATTCAGATATCGAATAGGTCCTGTTAAAAATTTGGAGAAAAACATCTCAGGAAATCTAGAGAAAAGAAAATCTACATTATTCTCCACCTCCCAAAGGTGACCAAACAAGTTCTAAGAGAACATAATGACTGAGACACATCTCTCAATACTGTGATGAAATCTGCAGATTACAAATTGTTATCTGCCCTAACTTTGGGTTTCAAAGTCTGAGTATTTTTTTTAAATAGTCCCTACTTGAAAGAGAATTCAAAGCTTCAGGTTTCTGGGAAGGGGGACTGGGCTGTGGCTTCAGTCTTCTGAGAAGTCAGCCTGTGACCTTAGGTTGCTAGGGAAATGGAAGCTGACTGGGAAAACTACAAAGCTGAGAGACCCGTTTTCTGCAGGAGCAGTACAGACAGGCTGAGAATCTGTATGCGGGAGACAACAAAGAAAGAATGAAAACTGAAGACTGGGTTTGTTGGCAGGGATAGTGAAATACATCTACTGTCCCTGCTTACCAGAGCCAGCCATGCTGTGTATTGGGGTGTTGCTGAGTGTTTGAATGGAGATGAATCTGGGGATACTATGCCATCAGGACTGTCATGAGCTGAGTTAAGAAGGTTCTGTAGAAGTGCACCTTTTGGTGATCACCGTATCTGTGGAACACAAATGGAGTAAAGCTGTTGTTGGAGGCAGCTTGAGGAGCAAATCCTATATGATGAAGAGCAGTTGAACTCTACCAAAGGGAGGCAGAGTTGTGAAAGACTTTGAGAATGCCCATGGTGCACATGTACACTAAGGGGATTGCCAGTAACTTTGTGAGATATGTCTTTGTTGTATCAGCTATTTAAAGTGTAATTTGTCATTTCTAGCAAATATAATTTGCTGGTTAATTCATGTTTAATCTACATTGAATGTGGTTTAATTGTTAAAGTTATAAAAAGCAAAATCTTCTTTTAGGTTATTGATCTCCACTGGGATCATAACTGGGATCATAACAATACCCAACAAACTTATGTGACAGCCACATTCAAAACATCATCCAGCTCCCTTTAGAATGTTTGCAGTAAATCCACAGATACTGCACACGTCAGAAACTCCTCCACAAAAGGTTTATGAAAAATTCTATACGCTTTACGTCCTGGCAATAGAACCTAACACTATTTAGATTTGCAAAAGCCCTGCAGCTCTGATTGTGAATCTCAAAGGGTCTCATGAAAAAAACAATTCTATCCCTTGGAATGAAAATGATAACAAATAAGGAACATAATATTGTCAAATTTTCGTCTGGTTTTCAAAAACGACTGTAAATTCTTTAACAATAATATTATCTCTAAGAAAACTGCAGAACACTGAAGGATTGCACAATTAGAAATGCTCACGGGACAAAACATTTGTTTCACTGATTTCATAAACATTTTGAAGTTTTGAAACTTACAAAGTGTGTTCACACTGCAAGATAATAAGTTTGAATAAAAACATTTATTGCAAGCTGGAAAATATGCCTCCGGATTAAGGAGTTAATCAGTCTCCCAAGGCAAAATGCAAGAGAAATATAGAATATTAAGTGGAGTTTTAACATTAAGTGTTGAGGCCAGGCAACATTTTTCACACAGTTGTGCTGACCTTCAATAGCTGGTCATATCAGACCTGCATAACCCCCTGTACTTTCAGTATAGTCATGGTCACAGAACTTCCTGGCATTGAGAAAGATGTAGTCTCAGACGCAATTTAACTCATTCACATAACATAAATAATAATTGGGATAGATTTTCCAAGTGGCCCAAATGTTTGTACCAACACTGAATGAGTGTGTAGCGGCTCAGTTAAACAGGTTGGAATCCATTTTGTTGGGCCTCAAGTTGCTTTATTCTGTACAACAATTTGTGGCCACCATTAATTATGAGAGTACTGTTTTAATAAGCAATCTCCCTGGAAATAAGGGCAGAAACAGAACCATGGGGAGAATTTTCTCCCTGTCGGGCAGACCGCCCGCGATCAGCTGCGCACTGCCGTTTTGCATGGGTGGGCCAAGTAAGGCCCGCCCAGCATGACGCGCACCCAGAAGCGCTTAGCACTGCCTGTGCGGGCGGGCAGAGGGAGGAGAGTCGGGGCCTGCGCTTTTTCATGCATGCGTGCGAAAGAGCGCAGAAATCTCCCTGAGGCAGGTCTGTGCCTCAGGAGATTAAGTTAAGAATCAAACATTGCAAAAAAAAAATAAATAAATTACTCAGACATGTCCCCTCATGTGACAGTCATGTGACACAGTGTCACATGTGCTGGGACACATTTATGTATTTTAATAAACATCTTCATTTAATTTAAAAACTTCATGAAACCTATACAGACCTTTGACAGTTCGGCGGGCGTGCAGCCGACTCTGGTGCATCCCCACCGAACTGAAGATTAGAATGACGCGTGGTGACATCGGGACGCACGCCCGCTGTCACCGCGCGTCATTTTACGTGTCGGCATGCGGGGAACGGAAGATTCTGGCCCATGATTTTTACAACCAGTACTTATGTGCAAGTGGTCCATCCATGAATAATGGTCACAAAATGTGATTCTCACAAAAGGCCTGGTCCAGGAATTAAGGAACAAAATGTTTTTTTTTTGCTTACAACTGAAAATAAAGTGCGAATGTGGATAGTGGATTGCCTGCACCTGGTGTAACCCACACGTTCATATTCACAGGACCATACAGAACAAACTAGGAACATTTGAAACATTGGGTTTCTCACCAAGGATGGTCAAAGGAGTCAGCACTCCAACCAGCAGGCTCCTGCACTGCAACACAACATGCTCCTCTCCACTCATGCTGTTATTCAACCAGTGCTACTTGAAACCAATTCTCAAAATCACCCAAGGTGATGATGCTAGTAGCAGATGTAGTGAGGATGTAGATGCTGAAGGGTGCTGGCTTTTTGTGTAGCCCTGGGAGCTGCAACTCATTCTCCGGGGTGAGAGACAGGGCTATAGAAACAGAAGTACATGATTGAGAATGCTGAACAGTGAGAATGCTGATGTGAATTCAATTATTACTGACCTTTCACCATACTGAGTACCATGACATTGTGCACGAATATATGCTAGCGAATGAACGAGCATAGAGAAAGGAACAAACAAGAAAAGGATGGTACCAGCCCACTGTTTAGTGGAAGCCTCCAGCTTAAGCTATGACAATCCCCTCTTTGCTCGCATTACCACAGTTTTCCATAGCTACTGCTTCAAAGACATTCAAGGATTTGATATTGAGTAAATCCTCCCTTGCAATTCACTTCTTTCTGTTATGAACTGATTTTCCCCGCAGAGAATAACGTTGGGGTTTTGGGAGTTTCAAGAGTACATGCACTGTGCACCCCAGCACGTGTGGGAGCAAATGAACATATATTAGGCACAAGATTCTGTTTAGGGCCTTAGGGATGGGATAATTTACACTCATAAAAGATATAGTGGCTGGAAATATGATAAATTGGAGCTGGGGGAGGCCGGAGCTGGGGGTTAAAACTTAAACAGGGTGAGTTGGTGGGGTAGAGGTGAGGGGCTAAATCCCAGCCAATGTCTCTTCTCCCTCTATCACTCTTGCTGTCTCAGGAGTGTGAGCATCTGTTTCAAAGATAATGTGCAAAATCTTCCCATGGCAACAGCAACAAATGTTGAGACATTGGGAGAGAAAGTCATGATCAACCTGGCTGGACTACTGGTCAGGTAACACCTCCAGCACTGTGTTTAGTTTGGGTCACAAGGAAGATATTCACATATTAGAAGCAGAGAAGGTTAATCCTTTGTGCCAGAGCCCTGAGTAAAGATTAGAGAAACTTGATTCCTTTCAGAGCTGAAACGTATATTAATGAAATTACCACATTGAAGTATAAAAGGCAGCTGGTGGAAAGTACATCCAGAAAATTACTTTATATTAACTGTGCAGGTAGGACAAAGGGACACCGGTTCAATCTAGTTCAAATAAGTACAAATAAGAAATCCTATCAGGTTATTCGCCTTCACACAAGGTATTCAATGACATGAAACAGGTATCCATACAGTAGTTGAAATACAAGCCCTGGAATAATTCAAGAAACAACAATGCTGCATTGGCAAGGCATGTTAGGGATCTAGTAGTGGGGCTGGTCTACAGCGCAGAAACAGGCAATTAGGCCACTAGTCTCGCCCTGTGTTTATAATTCCACACAAATCTCCTCCCCTCTAATTTCCCATTCTGCCTCCGTGCTCCTCTATCCTCTTCTCAGCTGTGTACACAACAAACCTCCCTTTAAACGGTCCAATGCTACCTGCTTCAACCACTTTAAGTGACAGCAAGCTCCACATTCTTACCACTCTCTGTGTAAAGAAATTCTTCTTGAGTTATTCATTTGATCCATTTCTGGTTATCTTATACAATATTTAATAGCTTCTTGTCCTGGACTCCCCAACAAAAGTAATTACATTTGTCACATCTATCCTATCTTCAGAATTTTAAAGACCTCTATTAGATCTCCTTTCAGTCTCCTCCTTGCCTTGGAAAAGCAACCCAAGCTGTTCAGTCATTTCGGAAGTTACATTGTTTCAATTCTGGTAACATCCTTGGAAATCGTTCCTGCACTTTATCCAGTGCTTCAATATTTTGTCATGTGGAGACGAGAATTACACAGTGTTCCAAATGTGGTCTAAGTGAAGTTCCAAATAAAACCAGCATTGCTTCCCTGTTTTATGTTCTATTCCTCTTATCACCTTCCACTGCTTCTTTTAGTGATTGATGTAACTGTATTCCCAAATCTTGCTCTACCCCATTTAGTTTCCAGCTGAATAGCTTCCTTATTCCTTACACCAAAAGAACCACCTCACACTTTGCTATATTGAATTCCATTTGCCATCTTTTCACTCACTTTGCAAGCCTGTTTATGTCTTTCTGTATTTTGAATGCAGTCCTCCATATCATTAGTTATACCCCAATTTAATATCTTCTACAAATTTCAAAACCACGCCTCTTAATTTGTGAGTCCATATCATTTATGCATATTGTAAACAGTGATCCCAGCACGGATTCCTGTCGGTCTTCACTTCCCCCTTTCTGGCAGTCTGAGAAACGTACGTTAATTTCTACCCTCTGTCCATCCCACCATTCTGCTACCTGGCCCTGATTCCAAGTTTCATAACCTCTTCACAAATGACCCCGTCCACAACATCCACCCAACATCTGCCATTGGTTTCTAATAGCTTCCTTGCACTGGTCTGAGAGGAAAACTGAAGCACCTTTTTGAAATTTGTTCTAGTCCATCCAGGAGATCAATGAAGAGCGTGAGACTGGATTCACATATAGGCCCAGACCATATGAAAACGACAGGCTGCCTTCCCTAAGAGAGACATGAGTGAGCTGGTCGGGCTTTTTACGACGATCCGGCACCTTCATGGTCACTTTTGCGATCTGCAGATGATCGGATTCATTAAATTCTGTTTGACAACGTGCCCTGCTTACAAAACATGCCCTGTTGGATTTTAATTCAATGTCTGGGCTGCAATTCCAGTCCTGGAACCACTACAATTCTAGTCAGCGACGAAGGGTTGGGGAATCAGTACATGATTCAAGATCAATTTAGCTTGTATTCCCTTGAGCTGAGAAGATTGAGGAGTGATCTAATCAAGGTATTTAAAATGATAAAGGATTTGATGGGGTTTCTCACTGGTGGGACAATACAGGACAAGGAGGCATCATCTTAAATTTGGTTCAGTTCTGATGAAAGGTCATTGATCTGAAACATTAATTTTGATTCTCTCCACAGATGCTGCCTGACCTGCTGAGTATTTACAGCATTTTTTTGTTTTTATTATCTTAAAACTGGAGCCAGGCCGTTCAGGAAACCAGGAAGTAGTTTGTCACAATAGGGTGAGTGGAAATCTGGAACTCTTTCCCCTCCAAAAAAAAAACTATACATTTTTACTGGATAAGGGCAACAATGGATATGGAGTAAAAGAAAGTGAAGAGTTAAGATGCAGATCAGCCATGATCTGATAGAATGGCAGAACAGGCTCAAGGGGCTGAATGGCCCCCTACTGTTTCTACTGAGAGATAGCTGACCTTTGTTTGCGGGAGAGGGGCACAGACAGGACATTACTCCCTTCGCATCTGCCCCTCCAAGGTGCACTTGAAATATTCCACGTGACTACTGGACGAAGCGTAGTAGAGTGATCTGGCCAATATTCATCTCCAATCAACGTCAATAAAACATGTTATCTGGTCATTAACACATTGCTGAATGTGGGAGTTTGCTGTATGAAAGCTGGCTATCATGTTTCCCACATTACAATACTGATTGCACTTCAAAAAAGAAATTCATTGGCTGTAAAATGCTTTTGGAAGTCTTGAGGTTGTGAGAAACACCACATAAATTTAAGCTGTTTCTTCTTTCTTCTTATGAGGAACTTTATCGAAGTGTATGTTTGCCACATCTATTGTGTCGCCCTTGTCCACTCTTATTTCTTCAAGGTTGGGTAAAGATGCCTTTCTTCCATTGTATTTCCTTCTATGGGCTGAATTTTTGCAGAGTCAAGGAGACTCCGCGGATCTTTAAAACTGGCAGACAGGTCCAGATTCCAGGCTTCCCGTACCCATTCCCTGTGCTCCCAATGTTCGCTGGTGCAGGAAAAGGGTGCAGGCTCCCGACCTCGCTAGTTCCATTGCATGGGTAAGCATCTCCTAGCCCCATGCAATTTTCGTGGACTTGTGGTTCATCGTCCCTCAAAGGTGTCATGAGCCATAATCTGGCTGAGGAAATCTTTTGAAAAATAACTTCAAAAGGTCTTACCCATGTCTTCCCATACCAACTCATGCCCTACACCCACCCCCAATGGCCGCTCATACCCTTCATGCCGACTCATAGCACTTTCATACCCATTCATCCAGTATACGCACTATACAGAGCCAATTAACCCTGTAGTAACAATGGCATGTGAGGAAAAGTTTAAAAACTGCCATTCATAACTTAAAAAAACTGCTGTTACTACAACCCTATCAATAGCAGAAACTATAAGCGCTTGACACCTCTTTATGTTGTGTAAATAAACATTGAGCCATTGACAAGATAGATCTAAGTTCTGTACAGGATGTATACTGGGTGAAGGACATGGAAGTGCTATAAGTTGACATGAAGGATACAAGGGCCACTGGGAGTGAGTAGAGCAGCATGGGTTGACATGAGTTGGCACTATATTAGCACAGGGGCTATAAGGGACCATGGGATGGTTGGAGGGGCAAGGATTGACATAGAGGGTAAAAGAAAGGGGCCATTAGGGGTGGGTGGAGCCATGGGTTGGCATGGATGGGGAATGGGGAGGGGGTGAGGGGTTTGAGGGGTAAGGGCTAGAGGGCCTAATATTGAACAACATAATTGGGACAAAATCCCACAATACCAAGGCAGGCCTTTTAACCACACCACCTCGGCACTCAGCAGCCCTTGTGGCCATTTGCAAACTGTTTCTGGGGTCAGCAGGCCCTACCCAAGCACACATTCTCCCCACCGGAACAAAAATCACACCTTTCCAGGACTATATCTTGAGGCGAGCATGCCGAGCCAGGAAATGTCCCGATTCCCGCTTCCCATCTCTGACATGAAGATCCAGCCCTATTTTTTTTTTTAAAAACTCATCATTAAGCAAAAATTCTAACATCTTCCCTACTAAATGGTCTATGGCTCCCTGTATTTGTTCTGATGCCCACTTTGAAGAAAGGGGTTAGATTTGCTGTCTGCCAGTCCTCCAACATTATTCCTATTACAATTGAATTTTTTAATATGGATCCAAGTCTCCTGTTAACTCCTCCCTAGCACCTACTAGCAAAATCTACTTGGACCCAAGGCTTTATTGTCCTTAAATAAGAAAGCCAAACTGTCTCATGATCTTGCAAGTAGCTGCAGTGAATATCCAATAGATAGCATGTTAAATATGATTGACACAGCATTGGTAACCATTTATACACTTAAAAAAACCTCCCAATTTCCCTATTTATGCTTCTGTAATTCCTGGATAAATATCTACTTGTTACCAATCCAGTCATGGATGGAAATAATCTTGCAATATTTACACTCTGGTTCAATTCCCCATAATCTTGTTGCTCCAATGAATGCTGCACTAATATTTTTAAAAATCTTTTTTAACTTCAGAAATTACTATTTTGGCAGCAGCGTTGAAATAAATTGGTTAACAGCTCCATTAAAATAGCTGACAAAAGGAAGGTCACACAAATGCATTAAGCATGCATCCGTTAATATCAAAAGCAGTAATATCTCAGTTTATATCTCTCATCTGTAGCATAATTTGGTGAACATAGGCATCATTTCTATAAGTCTAATGTTCAAGTCCACATAGCTCTACGTCATGTCAACTGTCATGCCAAGCATCATTTGCTCTTTACAAATTGAAGTTGGCCTTTCCTGATGAACCCAGACTTTTAAGGGTGCGCTTACTGATATTGGACCAATAACTACATTTCGGGTTCCAGCCAGGCAGAACCCTGATTGTACTGCTCGAGTCTGGCCTGGCTTAAACTTAAATTGTTTAGAAACAGGCACAAAAGTCAGAAATGGAAAATGTTTGGATAGTTGGGGTGGGAGAACATCTACTCCTTAAAACTTTAAATTAAGATGAGATGGTTTACCTTTGCACTTTGAAAACCAGGTTTGACACCACCCTGAATTGATACTTCATCCAGTGTCAAACTAAAGCCATGCAAGATGACAACACCCCCAACAAGTTCACCCTCCACTTGGTTCTGGAGTTGGCATAAATATGAACTTGAAACACAATATTTCAGTATGAAGCTAAATCATTTTGTAATGCCACAGAATTTGCAGAGTAAATGAACCTCAAGTATTAACTATTATTTCTAACTATGGTCTTCAGCAATTTTTTAACTGTCTAACTCTTCCACTTGAAACAGGAGAATGCAAGCCAATCCTAAGGCATTCCAAAGTATTCAAAAAAAAAATTGCAAATTCTTCATATGATAACTGAACTTCATTATCTGAGGCAATTTCTTCAGCTAATTCATAGGAAGTAAACAAGGTGAACAGGTTTTTATGACGAATGTCAAGGACTTGACAGTTCTGCATCTGAAATAGCCAGCAAATGTAAAGACAATCTTTTATTTTTGGCAAAATCAAAATGAATTGTCTACCATTGTCTTACTGTCTATTTCCAAGATTGCAGCAAAGCAACAGCAGGAATATTTCTATCTAGAACCATAGAACACTACAGCACAGAAAACAGGCCATTCGGCCCTTCTAGTCTGTGCCAAAATATTATTCTACTAGTCCCATTGACCTGCACCTAGTCCATAACCCTCCAGACCTCTCCCATCCATGTATCTATCCAATTTATTCTTAAAACTTATTAATTGAGCCTGCATTTACCACGTCAGATGGTAGCTCGTTCCACACTCTCACCACTCTCTGAGCGAAGAAGTTCCCCCTAATGTTCCCCCTAAACCTTTCCCCTTTCACCCTAAAGCCATGTCCTCTCGTGTTTATCTCTCCTAATCTAAGTGGAAAGAGCCTACTCGCATTTACTCTGTCTATACCCCTCATAATTTTGTAAACAAAAATCTGACTGATAAATTTGACAGCTGTTTGGACAGTCTTAAGTTTGTCACTTACATTACACTCACTTGCAACCAAAATGCAGCTGCAAGCTACTTTAGTTTCTAAGAATACCACTAAATTCTCCGCACAACTAAAAGAAAGTTTTTGGTTTCAGGGCCTCGGGTGTTAACACATAATCGTCACACAACATTCCAGTTCATTAAAATAATTGAGTTTTCAAGAAATCACTTTCTGAACAGCCTGATAACATATTTATTTCTCCACTTTTTAAATAGCTCTGTGTATTTTTTTAATTGCAACTACATGAAGCCTGTTTGAAGCCCCAGGAAGATTACCTCAAAAGAAATCTCATGGTCTCATAATCAATTAGGCCTTCAGTTCTGTGTGTATTGGCAACTGTAATAACAGCAGCATTTGTTTTCTGCGCCAATGCTTTGTACTTCATTTTATACTAGTAAGCAGTCAGCAATACACACCACTTTTTTACACCTTGGCTACTACCCAAAAGCTTTTTTGTGTGTGTTTTTGGTCCATAAGAAAGACAAGTTGGCAATAGAGAGGTACAGCTGAAACTTAGTTACTCAAAATAAAGTGCCCACCTTGATTTGAGATCCAAAAATAATTGTTTTTCAGTACCACTTTTCCATAATGTGAAAGATTACAGTCCCCACCCCATAAGGTGAGGCATGGTGAACAAATAGGTAGGTCAGGGACACAATGCGCTAACACCCCAGATGACATTAGCTGTTGCTTTGCCAATTCACAGATCAGCATTTATCAGGCCAAAAGCCTACCTTGTTTTTCTTCAGCTGCTCCAACAGATTAAAACGGACATTTTGATATGAAGCTTTCAGAACTCAGCAACAGCTACATTCTTAAGTATATGATTGTACCTTCATCACCTACAAAGTGACGCAGACACATAAATGGGGGGGGAAAAATTTAGCTTTTGCTGGGTGAGGCTACAGCAATATATTAGCAACTGAAATTACCTGACAGTTATCAAGAGACACATACCTTAGTTAACCCTTTGGAAGAAGCCAGAAGCCAGAAGCACAGCTAATTCTGAAGAAAGACTATTATGGTTTTAAATAGCTTTACATGCAGTTTAAATGTTGATAGCTGAAGACTGGCCTGCTGGACTTTAAGTGAACCTTTGTTTCCCACATGTTTGGCAAACAGATCATGTGCTCTTCAAGCCTGATAATGATCCACATCTAAAGTAATTGATTAATTGTCACTTTCCAATATCATCCAGTTTGCCATAAAACAGGCGTAGCCCATTCAAGGGACATGACAAAAGTAAAGTGCAATTTCCCTACTGATCCTCGAAACAGAGGAAACAGGTTACAAAACTTTGGTGTTATATTAGCAGCTTTTCTTTTGTATTTTGTTAAAAACAGATCTGTTGCAACTTCTGTTAGTTTCTATGCAACATCAGTTGTTAATAATTTTACTGGCACAGAATTAATATTTCCCAGAGACGACAAGGAAGTCCATCACGTTTTGAGATAGCAAAACACATACAGAATGGGAAAGTGGGGGAGAAAAGCACACAGAAAGATAGGTGAGAAATGTTTTTCCCCAGACTTATTAGCATCCATATCCTTACAGGATTTTTTTGCTTGAGCTGATGATAAATGTTTTGAAAACTTTTTTTTTTTAGCTTTAAGCCCATTGTTAAGGAGGATTCATTATGCGCATGAACCGTAAAGAAACATGGGGCAGAATCTTGTGCAGGCGACGGGGTCTTGGCCAAAACCCGCACGTTGCCTCTTTTTGGGATGGCCTGCCACATCTGTGCCAGTCAGGCACTAGAGAGGCCAGAGCTGGGCCTCCCCCCAGGATCGAGGAACCCTGGGGTGGAAGACCTGCCCACCAAGAGCTGCCGGCCAATCAAGAGAATACCAAAGACTAAGGAGAGGACAGCAGGCTCTTCTCCACAGATTGTGCAGTTGTGTTTTTTATTTGCTTTTGAAAAGTGTGCAACTCTTCAGTACTCAGCAGCACCAGCAGCAGGCAGTGGCTGTTGCCAGCATGACATCGACCTAAGGGCTTGGGTCACCATGGGACCCAGGCACCGGTGAGTGATGGCGGTAAGGGATTCGAGAGTTATGGGTCACGAGGGAGGAGGGCAAAGAGGAGTTGGCAGCAAAGGCAAGGGGGTGGCTCATAGCAGAACCCCCCCCACCCGCCCACACCCCCACAATGTCGGGTCCCTTGAGCAAGCACTGAGTGCCTTTGAACAAAGGCCACCGTGGAAGCCCACAAGCAACCCTGCACGGATTTGTTGTTTGTTGTCTCCCCACATGATAAGCACACCCCCCATCACCGCCCACCCCACCTTCCCCCGCCCCCCACCCACCCCACCTTCCCCCCGCCCCGCCCCCCCACACCCCACCTCCCCCACACCACGCTTGCTTGTGGGTTTTTACGAGCAATGGCAGGATGAGGCCCTTACTTTCAAACTTAAGGGGCTCAATTGGTGCCAGGGTCAGGTGGCTGTCGAAGGGGAGGGTACAAGATTCCACCATGGGCTTAAAAAAATGTTTTTACTCCAGAACTCTGCTCCTACAAAATTAGATCTACCCATTATTGGTAAAATAACTCTACAAATTGTTCCTGCACAACTTCTCAAAGAATGGAGTGCTTTTATCAGTTGATAACCATTACAATAGTTTTGTCATTTTGTCATTGCATATAACATAACATGTGTGAATTGAAGGAACTCTGGCATAATTGGACTCAGTGGGAATTGGGTATGAAACTCTTCACTGGTTGGAGTTATGCCTAACACAAAAGGAAGATGGTTGTTGTTGGGGGCCAAACATCTCAGTCCCAGGACATCACTGCAGGAGTTCCTCAGGGCATGTCCTAGGCCAAACCATCTTCAGCTGCTTCATTAATGACGTTCTTTCCATCATAAGGTTAAAAGTGGGGATGTTCGCTGATGATTGCACTATGTTCAGCACCATTCACGACATCTGAGATACTGAAACGGTCTATGTCCAAATGCAGCAAGACCTGGACAACATCCAGGTTTAGGCTGACAAATGTCAAGTAACATTCATGTCACACAAGTGCCAGGCGATGAACATCTCCAACAAGAGAGAATCTAACGTCACTCCTTGACATTCAATGGCATTACCATCACTGAATCCCCCATTATCAACACCCTGGGGGTTACCATTGACCAGAAACTGAACTGGACTAGCTATATAACACTGTGGCTACAAGAGCAGGTCAGAGGCTGGGAACTCTGTGGCGATTAACTCGCTTTCTGACTCCCCAAAGCCTGTCCACCATCTACAAGCAAAAGTCAGGAGTGTGATGGAATACTCTCCACTTGCCTGGATGAGTGCAACTCCAACAGCACTCCAGGAGCTCAACACCATACAAGACAAAGTTGCCTGCTTAACTGGCACCCCAAGCAGACACCTTAAACATTCACTCCCTGCACCACTAGCATTCAGTGGCAGCAGTGTGTACCATCTACAAGATGCACTGCAGCAACTCACCAAGGCTCCTTCGACTGCACCTTCCAACCCCACAACCTCTTCCACCTAAAAAGACAAAGGCAGCTGATGAATGGGAACACCGTCACCTGCAAGTTGCCCTCCAAGTCATTCACCGTTCTGATTTGGAACTTTAATGCCATTTCTTCATTTTTGCTTGGTCAAAATCCAGGAAATTTCTCCATAACAGCGCTGTAGTGTGCCTACACCACATGGACCACAGTGGTTAAAGCACTTCTCTCTGGGTAATAAATGTTGGCCTTATCAGCAATGCCCACCTTTCAAAAGCAAATAAAAAACACAACTGCACAATCTGTGGAGAAGAACATGCTGTCCTCTCCTTAGTCTTTGGTATTCTCTTCTCCTGCAACAGGCCACAGTGATGACTTGTTCACTTGATAAAAGCAGGATGGCGTCAGGTCTGACACACTCTGACTTAACCTTTGCATCTCAACTCGCTGTCAGGAAATCGAAATTTCAGCTCCCACCTCATTCCATTACCCTGCATGCCACATTTCCCACTTTTGCAAGCTCCATAACCACCTCCATGTGTTCAATGCACTTCCAAACTGATGACTAATTAGTTGTGACTTCATTACAATATTCACAAAATATAACTGAAACAGGATTAGTTATTCCTATGTTAGGTTGATAAAACAGCATCAATATTAGTTTCTTCTGCAAATGCAACAGCAAATTATATTCGTTACAACCTGTATGAAAAAATCTTCTGCTTATTAACTCAGGTTGATTTTTTTAAAATTTCATCAGCTCTACAGCACAGTATTGGCATCACTAACAATTACATTGGATAGAGAATAGTTCCTATTCCTAGATATCAAACAATTACAAAGACATTTCAGCCAATACAGGCAGGTACAGAGAAACAGGAAATCAGTTTTTGCATGAGAAAAACGAATGCATTTTCCAAACATCTGATTTAGTAATACTCGAGTTAGATTTGACAAACATTTGGGAAGGATGAGGGGAGCAAAATGTATTACTCTATTTATGTCTCTCTATATAGATTTGATTGCTGCGATTTTGAGTGTTAAAAGCCATACTTCAATATATTTAAGGATCTGTAACCAAAACAAAATCAATTGTATGGTTTTGTCTGTCTGTGACCGCTGTCCCTGTCTATGACCCTCATCCCTGTCCGTGACTGCAGTCCCTGTCTGTGACCCTCATCCCTGTCTGTGACCCTCGTCCCTGTCTGTGACCCTCGTCCCTGTCTGTGACACTCGTCCCTGTCCGTGACCGCCATCCCTGTCCGTGACCGCCATCCCTGTCTGTGACCCTCATCCCTGTCTGTGACCGCCACCCGTTTGTGACTCTCATCCCTGTCTGTGACTGCCATCCCTGTCTGTGACCCTCATCCATGTCTGTGACTGCCATCCCTGTCTGTGACCCTCGTCCCTGTCTGTGACCCTCGTCCCTGTCTGTGATTGCCATCCCTGTCTGTGACCCTGTTCCCTGTCTATGACCGCCGTCCCTGTCTGTGACCCTCGTCCCTGTCTGTGACCCTCGTCCCTGTCTGTGACTGCCATCCCTGTCTGTGACCCTGTTCCCTGTCTATGACCGCCGTCCCTGTCTGTTTACCGCCCACAGGATAGTGCTGGTTTGAGGCCAAGGCCATTTTAACCCCTGAACCTAATCAGCAAATTGGAAGTCAAACCCCTGCCCAAACCCTGTGGGAATCATCTGGTGTTCAATGGGTGGGAGCAGGAATTTGTACAGAAGGTTACCACCAAGAATCAAGGAGATCATTGTGTTAGGGCATTACGAGGGAGGGACACCTGATCATGGCAAAAGAAAGGCAAGTGAGAAAAAATTGGCTTGCCTTCCTGGCCTCTTCCATGCCCAGGATCTGGTGGAACTAGCACAGTGTATGTCTTGCACAATCTAGAGTTAAAATCCCTATAACGTCCTAATTGTGTCATAGGAGCCCCACTTAAACATAACACCCATACCTGTCTGTGACCGTCATCCCTCTGTGACTGCCATGCCCATCTGTGACTGCTGTCCTGTCTGCAGCAAGCACCACTGGTGCTTCCCAAAGCCCCAGAGTTCAAATAGCGCAGGAGGCGAGAATGGAACAATAAGTAATTTACTGCAATTTAATCCTCCACTCAATCCATCTTCTTTACACCAATTTATGATTGTGGTTACACAGAAATTTTGGACAAAACAGAGTGGTGAAAAACAACAGAGTGTTTTAATGCTGTCTGATCAACTGCACTGTGCAAAGTGAAAATTGGGCCTTGAATGCAAAGACGAAATGGAGAAGTTTGACTAATTGTCTTAAATACAGATAACAAACATGGTTAGCATTGCGGAGGGTGTGGGGAAGAGAGAGAGAAAGGCAGGGGGTGTGGGTAGAGAGAGAGAGAAAAGAGAGAATAAAAACAGAGTAAGAATAAAGGAGAGAAGAAACAGAAGGAAAAAGGGAGAGACAGAAAATATGTTTTGCGGGCAGGACTAGCCATGGTTATATCTTGAATGTATAATTAAAAAGCCAAACAAAATCTCATGAAACTCACCAGTGAAGATATTGATAATAATTCTATATGTTAATTTATATTTGAAAAGATGACTGGTGAAATCTGCTTGGAAGTATCCTGCAAGTAATGCTCAATCATCTTTTTGAAGTCCACGGAAATAGGAAGTACTTACATTATCAGTGGCATTCCAAAGAACCTAACAGGTGTGAAGGGTAATCACCATGTTTCAGACAAACACAACATACTGCACAAGTTCCTCGATTCACCAATTAGATGAATGACCAGTTAAATTGATGTTGTGGTGTTGGTTGAGGAATGAATGTTGTCCAGGGCCCAGGGATAACTCTTCTGCTCTTCTCTGAATTGTACAAAGAGATCTTCTACATCCACTTAAATAGACAGATCCAGGGTATAACATCTCATCCAAAAAACAGTACCTTGAATAATGCAGCACTCCTTCAATAGTGCACTGAAATGTTAGTCTACTTCATGTGCTAAAGTCCCTGGACTGAACTTGAACCCAAGACCTTCTGACTTAGGCAAGAGCACCATCACTGAGGCAAGCCAACACCATAAATGAGGTTGATGTTGGCTAAGGAAATTTAAATATGGACGACTAAAGAGATAAGTCATGTGATAAAACACTGTCGTGCTCCTAAAGGGGCAGACAGCCAACAAAGCTAGTACCCAATGTAACCGGCTATCTTTAGAAGGAATAGCCACGCCATGTAAAAGAGAATCAAAAGTGAATGAAGTTGTGTTGGAATTAAAAAATTATCCAGGTATTGTTCAAAGTACAGACATGTGAAGTACACTAAATGTGCGTGAAGTACTTCAGGATAAAACTAGAAGGCTACCATCCTTTACTAAAATGTAATATAACATCCATTTTGTCAAGCCTGCATGAAGCAATAAGCAATAACCCTGACATTGATTAAACCCCATTACTTGCAATGTCAAGCAAACTCATTTCCTCCCATGAACCCAGATGTTAGCCTCCTAATAGATAAGCTGAAGTGGGTTCGAAAACAATAATCTAGAGAAAAACTGTTTGTTTCTGGGAAAATAGCTACATCGTGTTCAAGAAAGCTTTTATATTAAAAGACTTGTTTTGTCAAATATTTGTTCAAGGCAAAAAGAACAGCAAACATTTTTTTTCTGAGAGACAACAAAATAAAAAGGTTACTGTGACCTAGTGAGTTCATTGGCTCTATTAGGTAATTGCAAGGTCTGAATGGAGCAGCATCAGACATAACACATTACAAAAGCCCTTATATAATTTTGCTGTCAATCTAAAAATTTCCAGTTCCACTTAAAAGAGGAACGTAACTCACAAGATAATCAACATATTAAGTACCCCTAGATTTACTTTTCTGTAAAGTTTTTTTCATCTTTATAAAGATGAAGACTGTTACTACTGAAGAATTAAACTTTTTTTTTACTTTTGGACATGCAAGATCACAATGAAGTCTTTTAAGGAGAGTAAGACTATTTTAAAGAAACAGTACATAGTTATGAAAATCTTTTAATGAGTAAACCATAATCCATAGAAAGATTAAGTGCTGTAAAGCAATGTCTCTGTCCACAATATGTGGATGTATAATCAAAACAGAAAATGGTGGAAACATTCAGCAAGTCAGGCAGAATATGTGGAGAGAGAAACAGTTAATGTTTCAGCTTGATGGCCTCTCATCAGAACTGCTGTATATACATTTTACCTATACCTGGTGCTTTGTGGAAAATGCAGAGTGGACACAAAATTTTTCAACATGTTTCTGACCACAGAGATTGTGGGCCGGATTTTCACAGAGTTGGGAAGACTCTGCAGGCCTCTAAAAATGAAGTTGCGCCCCCATTTCTAATAGATCCCATTTTTGCCAGTAGGGGAAAGGGGGTAGGCATGAGTTACACAGGAGGGAAATCTGAACTCAGTAGGGCCAATTAAAATTAGTACTGAGTTCAAATGGACCCAATTTTGGCTGTTGCAAGGGCCTTAACCTGCGGTGTGTGAGTCATGAATTTATAGGGTGGATGTAAGGGCTCTTGAAGGGTAGATAAGGTCTGCTTAAGTGTCATGATCTGAAGTTTTTTTAAATTCCCTGGTTTTTATATTGTAAAAAAAAACTGGCTGCAGTGATTGTTAAAAAAAACCTATGCTGGACTGCTATGGTTGTCAGGCCAGCTCATGTAGCATCTGGTCGAGCAGTCTCAATGGAGTTCTTTGTTGACATTTCCCTAAGGGCTATTCATTATGAATGCTTGACTGAGTATCAAAGGCTACAAGTATCTCAGCAGACAGTTCTGAGTTTACACTTTGATTAACAATTTATATAGGTTATTAAAGGATTAAGGTTGTGAACAGAAGTTTTGTTTGTTTTTTAATAAGAGATTAACCACTTGAGGAAATTCATCTCCACATCACTCCTGAGATCTGCCCATGGGTGAATATTGGGTGAGTGGTTATGGAGTTGGAATGGAGGCTATGAGGGACCATGGGCCTTGGGTGGGTACATGAGTTGTCACTGATTTGATATGGAGGGTATGAGGGGCCATGGGAGTGGCTGGGGGACATGACTTGTCATTGAATTGGCCTGAAGAATATAAGGGGCCAAGTGGGATGGGTGGGTGGTGAGGGTGTGTGAAGGGTGAGGGCCTTAAATATTCTAAAACAACTGAGAAAAAGTTCCAGAGAACCAAGGCAGGCCTTCTAACCAGCTCACCTTGGCAGTCTCCAGCCCCGTAGCCACCTACGCTCCACTTCCAGGGTCAGTGGGCCTTAAAACATCCCACAACCACCCCTCCAGAGCGAAAATCTCACATTTTGGGATACTTTTTACCTAGACAGGTCTGGCCAAGTCGGGAAAATTCCCAACTTGAGCTACCCGCCGCGATAGCCAAAATCCGGCCCTGCAAAGTAATGACCAAGGGTCTTGAAGGTAACCAACAATCACATTCTACTTCAATGAATAATGATTTTCGTAAAATTACAATTTGGGATATTTCATGACTAATTTGCAACTTGAAGATGCAAATTTATTAGAATTGTCATTCAAGGAATAATCCATTTCACAAAAAAAATCATACGTTGGTTTCAAAGATGAAGTTATAAAGGGGTCTACTGCCTGTAGCTCAGGGTTTTTTTTGCTGCAGTAATCACACGCTGTTCAGGTGAAAATGTGATTGGTAAATTTTAACTGTTTTTATTGGTAAAAGAATCAGGAATCAGATTTAGTATGATTGGCCAAAGAACCAGAGGCAACATGAGGAAACTTGTTTTTGTCACACAGCAAGTTGTGGTGATCTAGAATGTACTGCCTGGAAGTGCGGTGGAAGCAAATTCAATAGTTCAAAAGAGAATTAGCCAAATAACTGGAGGGAGAAGAAAAAAAAATCAGTGGCCCTAAATCCAAAGAGTTTAGACATAAGAAAGAGCAAATCATGTTGTATAATCTAACATTGATGACCTTAGAAGCATGTATTAAGTGTGCATAATGTAGAAAAGTGTACCAAGGTGCTTCAAATAAATGTAATTTAAAAACAGTGGACCAAAGGAAATATTAAAAAAGAAACATTAAAAATATTAGAAATATTAGTCCAACCTAGTGGGTCTTGGCCTTGCTGCACTACAAATCGAACGGCCAACGCCAAATCCACACTGGAAAACAACTTCTTCAAGAAATCAATTTCTCAATTCCATCTCTGTCAAATATTTTTCAGGAATAATCAAGTATCACCCTAGCGCAGCCCCCTTGTGCATCCCCAAAAGCTTGGGTCAAAGGGATGGATTTAAAAGGGGTAACTTAGGGAGATTTTTCAAAGCATGGGACCTAAGCAGTTGGCATTGAGTTGACACGCACTACAATTCAAACATCCAATGCCAAATCCATACTGGAAAAGAACTGCTCTGAGAGCCCAATTCCATTTGTGTCAAATGTTTATCAGGAATAATTAAGCATCATTCTTGTGCACCTGTTTGTGTGTTGCATTACCTCTTCTACTGCTCCTACAAGTTGTATCCTCATGGTGACAACTTTGGAGGTGAAAGGCTGCTAGGACCCACTGACGACATTTCAAAAAGCCACAGTGGGCATATCAAGTGGTCTCAGGCTTGTGGGCCCGGCTGCAGACAAACCTCTTAATGTGGGTCAAAGCAGTCCAATCCACCTAGCTGCTTGATACTAACTGACAAAGCGGGCGGTGGGGTGCACCATGCTGTCATCCTTAAAGAGGTTAACAGATGCCTCTCCCTCTCCCATGGAGCCGAGAGCACCCTCATATCAATGCACTTCATCATTTCGACAGCTCTACAAGAGACTAGAGTGCAACGCTCTGGAAACTCCGTGAACGTCAGTGTCCCGGAGCCAGAATGGCAACCATCTGAGCTATGATGGCAGCTGTCAGGAGATGTCACTAGACTAGAAGCTCTGTAATGTCAGCCACCACTATCCTCTTCATGAAGCTGAACACTCCACTGATGCTGGACACCATGGTCTCCATACTCTGTAAGAAGCACCAACACAATCTGTAGCCGGACTCTTTCACGCTCTCAGCAACTGCACAGTTCATTGGCAAGCTTCCCAGTTTGTTTAGCACTCCTGGTATGTGCTCATCAGCCTTCTACAGCATCCTGGACCAAAGGTCAGCACTTGGGTTGTCTTCAGCTAAGCTAATAGGCAATTCTGCCTTCCGAGGAACCAGTACCCATGATATCCAATAGTCTGGCCCTAGCTCCTGCATGCTTCTACCCAGTGATCAATCGTGTGAATTCTACTTTCTGAAGCAGATGTGGCACCAGTCTCTGAGCTAGTACTTGCTAAGGCTGAATGCTGCTGTATCTTCTGCAATGCTGACCTCCTCTTCCTGAAGAGGCACAAGGGGTTCCACCTATTCTGGAAGGTGAAGCTGCTCCTCACACTTTGTACCACCAATTATAAGGACGGTGGGAAAAAGTTAAGGGAAACTTACTGCTGATGTGTTGCATAGTGACATCAAAGAACGCCAATAATTGTGCCACTTTTATTGGCTAGAAAATACCGACCGTATTGCTGTTCAGGCTATTTTTATTGATTTAGAACTGGCATTAAGCCCACTTTGTTTGTAGAAGAAAAGCTGCTAAGGGCATGTTTCCTGTACATTGCACAATATCCCACAGCATGTGGTTGGTGGGCAGACTGCCGAGTTATATTTTTATTGGAATTCTTCAATGTCTAAAATGAACAAAAATAATTCTTAAAATGGTGCCAGGTGATGAGCTGATCAAGACAGGATGTGATGTAAATACATCTGTAGCAGAAATTAGAACAGTATTTTACGGACAGCTAGGGGTTTAATTTAAACAGCCCTGATTTCTCCTCTCACCACTAGTCCGTAAACAGAAAGGTGTTTTTGACTTTTGATATCCCCCTTTATATGTGGTGCCGTATTTTCCCAACCCCTCAGTTTTGGTGTGATCCAATTCTCAATTAATAACCCCACGGCAAACTCAAGATAGGATGAAGTAAAAGGGGTAATTTATTTGCACACACTCAAATATGAGAGAAGAGGCCGTAATATGTCCTCCTTTTCATTCATACAATAAAGGTGGGATAGAGAAGAGAAAGAGGCACTGGGCAAAGACCACAGACAAAATGAGAATTATTGTCTCACATGAGTCCAGAGTCCAGAATCGAAGCCCAGTGGTGGATTCTTTAAAAGAGTCAACAGGTTAAAGACATATGCTGGGTAGTCCACTTTTCCAGTAGAGATGAATTGCATGATGAGGTGGACCCGCAGGGATGAATTAGTTTTGTAGGTGCCGGTATGGAAGTTCAGAGGTTCCAGTGGAAAACAGTGTAGGTGGGGAGCCAGGTATTCAAAAACTTGTGGACACATCCCTTTTTCTGCTGCTGCTTGCTAGATGAAAAATGGCAGTCTGTCCTTTTTGAGTTTCACAAGACAATATTACAAGTTCTAGCAGAGTGGCAAGGATGTCATGTAACGTGACTCCTATTTCTTCACCTTGGTTAGATAAAGGATGTACATCCCTTGTCTGGATTCTTGAGATGGTTAATGTTTCATCCATTAATAACTTTTTAAAAGAGATTTCAGTGTCCTTCGTCCTTGCAGACTGATTATCTCTGTTAGCCAGAGCCTGGCCTTGAAACGTAAATGGCCTTTTGTACAATTCCCTGGGATTTGGTCTCTGCAGTCACAGGGGCATTTGCACTTCTTCAAAGATAATGAGGTTGCTGCCATTCTGAAGGCCAGGAATTCCTTTAGTGTGAGTCATAGCCAGACATGGCTTCAGTCAGTTTAACATCTTTGTCCAGTGTCAAAAAAAATAATCTTATCAATTAACCAGAATGTATAGATAATAAAAATATAGAGTGAGGTCTTAGCCCCCTGACAAGTCTAAGAATACTCTTTGCACAGAAAGGCCCTCAGGCTATAAGTATTAAAAATCAGTGGATTTTGGATAGAGGGGGAATGGGAATAACATTGGACGTAGAAACAAGGGGAAAAAATCTAATTACAGTAAAGTTATTCTTTGCTGTAAATGGAGGGGAATGTTTGTTCACAAAAATTAACAATTGGTTTGAGAACTAACCCTCCTATGCCACCCTCGTCCCTTGTTAAAATTTCTTCTATCCGTAATCTGAGTGGAAAAAGCCATAGGGCAGAACTTTGCCCTCATTGGGTAGGCTCGGCGGGGGCGGGCAGGGGCGGTTGAGGAGATGACCACCACCCACGACTGGGGCTGGACCACGATTTCATGCTGGCGGGCCAATTAAGGCTCTGTCACATGAGCAGGGACATGTTAGAAATTAGGATTAAATTTTTTTTAAATTTCTTAATGACGGATCGAAGCCTCATCCCGCCCCTGGATGAGGCTTTGCGAAAAATGCAAAGGCCGACTGGCCTTTTCACCTGCCCGCCAACTGTAAGGTTGGACGAGCAGCGAAAAATTTAAATCAGCTGGATTGTTAATGGCCTTAATAGGCCTTTTAATTGTCGGCGGGCGAGCCTCCAACTCCCATGCGCACCCGCCAAGCGAAATATCACACAAGTGCACGATGACCTCGGGACACTTGCCCGACCACTCAGCCAAAAATTTTGCCCATAAAGTCTGTGGTAATTTAGACTGTATTTGGTAAACTTCAGTAATCCACACTATACATAATGTAATGCACAAGCTGCAGAGAATTTGGAAAAGGATGTTAATTGAAATCTTACTATTTTGATATTTGCTTAGCTACTCTGGCATTGTTCTGTTCTGGAATAGTTTTTGCAATAATTTTGTATTTGTGACAATAACATTAGAATCTCAAAAATAAGGAACAAAGCCCCTTTGTAAGTAAGGGGGAAAATTACTGCAATAAGAACTGAACCGATTGGAAGCTGGCTAGTAAATTTAAAGACAGCAAGATTAGGTGTTGGTAAATTTGAATGTGATAAGTTTGCGAAAAGCTAAGCTATCTCGCTTTGTGTACAGAGTTGCTTTATTACCCAACTTCATCACAGCTAGATGTAGCCTTTAAATTATGTTCCTTTGGAAAGGCAAAAGCAGGAAGCAAAGAACAGGGCTATAAAACACTGCCTGGACATTTCTTTGATGTCTCCAGGCATCATCCTCACCAACTAGTCTGTGGAAACAAAAGACTGCTGATAGCCCATCTCGATCACAACTATTATTCTCACCACCTTTGACATCCTAAGCCCTTGTACCATGACCTATGCATTTAACACAAAGGCCACATTTCAGGACTGGTCAGTCAAGTCGAAAATTCCATTCAGCAGTAAGTCAGTGAGCCTGGGATTTTTCGCTTTTCTTTTTGTCAGCATATTTCTGGGTGCCAGCTGGGAATTAAGAACAGACTAGAGACTTGTTGGGAGTTCAATTTTTTTTTTAAAGTTTGAACATAACTACCAGCAAGAAAGTAAAAGTTTGTAATAATATGGCATTTCAACTTAGGCTAGTATAGTAAAAGTCATTCACAGGTTGGAAAATTAAAGTTGCTTCAATGTGATGGAGCACTGTACCAACAGGAGACACAGGTTCAGATGGCCTATTCTGGTCTCAGCAAGTCACAGTAAAGAGATGACTAGCCTCTCCGCAGCACCACTTCAGACAAGTTGAGAAAAAAGGCATAGAGATTTCAAACCATGAATTTCAACACTGTTAAAACGTACATCCACATTTATTCACAAAACCAAGCAGTACCCAAATAAACTCTACTGGTTGGGGATTAGCAAGTAACTTGACAGGTGGTATGCTGTTTTGCCAGGAATAGAGATGTTAGAAATATTTAAGTTCAAACAGAGTGTTATTAACTGACAAGTTACCACATTATTATAGGTGTCTATACTTACAAGCATGGTATAATTGTTAAGGATCCAGTAAGTATATCCATAAGATTTCTCAAAGTGTCTTGTTTACATAAAAAGTTCTAAAAAGCAAATGTTTAACTTAGAGAAGGACAAAAAATAGGAATTAAGATGCATCAGATAATGATATTATGCAACTGGTTTTCAAAAGAGAATAGGATAAATATTTGGAATGGACAATCAGGAAAGAGCAGTGGAGAGGGGTTAATTGTATAGCTCCACCCAACAAGCTGGCACAGACACAATGGACCAAATGGCTCCTTCTGTGCTATATTATTCTATGAAAGTTCTGAATTTTCCCAGTGGTAGTAAAGCCATTATTATTTCCGCCATTTTCGTGGCTTTGAGCGCTGTGCCTTTTAACATGGGAAGTTTAGGTCTCTGCTAATTGTTGGTTTAATTCGTCTTTAGCGAAGTCAGAAGTTCTTCGGAATTATAGTTAAACATCTTGGACTGTTTTATTCACTTTTAGGTCTTTATTCTGTATAGAAAAAATTACATTTATATTGCACCCTTCACAGACCCAGGGCATCCCAAAGCACTTTGCAGCCAATGAAATACAGTAGATGCAGTCACAGTTGTAATGAAGAAAACTTTACCTTTTTTTTACCATGAATAATGATTTACCACAAGTCTAACTCTCATCAGCCAAAAATGGTGATTTTAGCAAAATTTTTAAATTGCCTTCATGTTAAATGATTTATGGGCTTTTTAGTTTCACATATATGTGCTTAAACCCCAGAATAAGGTTGTCAGCACCACAAAAAAAGGATTTAATGGGCAGAATTGTCCCAAATTTGCACTAAGTGCAGCAGTGGGCGGGTGAAACGATATTTTACCCGTCGGCTGCAATGGCAGCATTTTACTCCGTATCGTCATAATCCCGCTGCATTAACTATGCATTCCAGAGAAACACGCCATTTCCGTGGCGGTGGGTTCTCATTTTCCCACCACGCCATCACCTCACTGCTTTAGCACGCCAGGCACCATATTTAAAGTCCAGCTGCGCGCAAACCTCTCAGTGCTTCCAATCCACGACTGCTGCAAAGAAGACATGACCCTGAAAGGCAAAAAGACTGCAGCCCCTAGGATCAATGACGCAATCTTGAGTGCCTTTTGGATGCAGTGGAGGCTCATCATGATGTCCTCTACCCCTCCTCTGGCTGCAGGATGGGCAGCAATCTCACCAGTGCGGCTTGGGAAGGCGATGGCAGTGGTGGTCAGCACCAACGCCCTGCAAAAGAGGACAGTCACCCAGTGCCGCAGAGGATGAATGATCTCCCCTGTTCTGCCAGGGTAAGTCACTCTCCTTATCAATCTGAACTCTCACACTCACAAACCCATCACACATCCACTGGTCCCTCACTCACTGCCTGTTCAAGGGACATCACCATTCACTCTCTCACACTCACCTTCATTGTCCTCATCCCATCCATGGGGCCACTCATCGCCCACACATGCCAGGCATACTTATCATCTGGCCTGGCAGGCATCCTGCTTACATTCTCTCCATCTCTACTCATGCAGGACAAGCTGGCACACAACAAGAGGGAGAGGTCATAGACCAGTGGTGGAATGCCTGAAATCAAAGCCCTCACGGCATTGAAAACATCCAGCAGGCCGGCAAGGATCTGGAGTGTTCCTGTGCTGACAGTGAAGTCTGCACTGCTCTAGCAAGTGAGGGTCTAGCAGTGAAACATCCACCAGACAACCATGCTGTGAGTGATGTGTCCTGTTTCACAGGCCACTGCCATGCACTAATTATTTCCCCTTGCTTCTGCAGGCACATCTGGGAAATATCCGACAGAGTTCACGACCCACGGCCTCCAACCAGGTCCTGAAGAAACCTCTGAAGAGGAATCTGGAGGAACCCTCCTTGAAGTCCCGTCACAGCACTCACCCACACCCTCCACCAGCGCAGAGACACACATCTCAGTGGGACATAGCTTTACAGTGGCCTTGGGATCACAATCTGGTGAGCATATCGCACTGTCTGATCCACAACAGACGGCGGCAGTGACTTCCCAGGTATCCAGCACTTGGAGGACTGCTGCAGGCCAGAAATTTGCTGAGTCCGAGTCAGATGACGAGCCTCTGGACTCGGTCATGTCACAGTTGCTGGAGCTGCAAAGACAAGCTCAGGAACATCAGGAAGAGATGTTCGCTGCACTCCTCAGATTGCAAGGCACAATGGAGGAATCCGTCCGCCTTCAGGCTGAGGTGATAGCGCTGGCATGCCAACGCACCAAGGTCAACACTGGTAGGATAGCAGCCGCCATGGAGACCTTGGTCCAGGACGTCGATGTGACCGACCAGTTCCCTAGACATGCGCAGTCTATGGCGATGCTGGTTCTTGGTCATCTACAGGAATGAAAAGTGACCCTGGGTCTAGCTAGGTGCCGACCAGCAATGGCTCGCTGTGGCTCTTCAGCGACTTGTGCAAGAGCCCCAGCCACCCCTTCTTCCAGAGGGTGCTGTTCCTCCCTCTGCACAGCCAGTCACTCTCTTCTCAGTCATCTTTGCTCTCTGTAAGCCATGAGGCATGCAGGTAGGTCACCAGGCTTCATGATCCTGATGTGCTCCTCCTGCAGGATGAAAGAGGGAGACACGTGGGTTAGCCTGGGTGTACTAAGAACCTGTCTTAGTTAAGTCTAAAGGCGCCTTAACGCATCCTGGAGAGTGCTGGCCACCACTTGGATGGCCAGAGATTAGTGTGCTGTATGGCTGCCCGAAACCCCGCCCACCCCCGCCCCACTCCACCTGACTGACTGGTGGCAGCTTTGCCCATTGGACTGCAGGCTGTGCTCTCAGCTCAGACGCAGGCATTCTCCTAACCCGCACTGTATGGCTGCATTTTTAGCTTGAACCAGGGGAGGGACTGGTCCAAACCTGAATGATGACATTGCAATAGATAATTGTACCAACCTGTGGTACAATTGATAACAACAGAGGTAAAATAACCGCAGATGCTGTCAGACCTGCTGAGTTTTTCCAGGCATTTTTGTTTTTGTTCTAGATTTCCAGCATCCACAGTATTTTGCTTTTATTTTAGCCTTTAAACTTCTGTCTGACATAAATGAAACTCTCAGCTCAAGACGATTAATTTGAATTTATTTGTAATGTAGTTGCCTTCATTGCCATTTCTAAGATAATGATATGCATTGCATCAAAACTTAGGATTCTTGATTATTTGCTCATTTCTTTTTATCCATAAGGGCATCATCTGACCACTGTCTCCCATTCCTCAGTGTGGTAGGTAATGAAAATTGCACTAAAATAATTTCACTAAGACATGTGTCTTAGTTCTGATGAAGAGTCATACGGACTCAAAACGTCAACTGTATCCCTCTCCACAGATGCTGCCAGACCTGCTGAGTTTTTCCAGAAGATTAAAGGCTGTTGTATGAAGATCATTTCTCACTAAAGGCTTTATCCGACAACATTTCGGATGGATAATTGGTGTATAGATAATGGAGGTTCCACCAGTTCATAGCACCCTCGCCTTTGAATCAGAGGGTTGTGGGTTCATGTCCCGCTCCCGGAAACCAAGAACTGTGATTGTACTCGAAAAAGAGTTACAATCTGTGACTGTTGATAACTCGAAAGAGTTACAGGCAATGTTAGAGACCAACCAGATCGTTGTGCAAATGAGGATCAATTTGACTCAATTGATTGTCTAGGGGTCAAAAGGTTGCGGTTTAAAGTCTTTAAATGCTTCAGAATTTGAGTGCAAAAGTCAAAGCCAACAGTGAAAGTGCAGTACAAAATAAAAACAGAATTACCTGGAAAAACTCAGCAAGTCTGGCAGCATCGGTGGAGAAGAAATCAGTCAACGTTTCGAGCCCTCATGGCCCTTCAGCAGAACTGAAGCATAGTTTCAACAAGGGAGAAATATAAATTGGTTTAAGGTGGGTGGGGGGGAAGCGACACATTGAGGGTGTGGTGTGAGCAGATAATCAAAAGATGTCAGAGACAAAAGGGTCAAAGAGGTGTTGAAGGTGGTGGTTTTTCCAGCACCCTCAATGTGTCTCTTCCCCCCCACCCACCTTAAACCAATTTATATTTCTCCCTTGTTGAAACTATGCTTCAGTTCTGCTGAAGGGCCATGAGGGCTCGAAACGTTGACTGATTTCTTCTCCACCGATGCTGCCAGACTTGCTGAGTTTTTCCAGGTAATTCTGTTTTTATTTTGTTTTGGATTTCCAGCATCCGCAGTAGCTTTTAGCTTTTTGTTTTTATCTTAGTGAAAGTGCAGTGCTGCATTGTCAGAGGTACTGTCCTTTATATTAAATATTAAACTAAGGGCAAGTCTGCCCATTCCAGTTGATACTAAAAGTACAGTGCCAGTTATTAAAGTCTCAAGTTATACTGGCCAGCATTTTCCCTCAATCGACATCATTGATAGTTTAGCTGTCCATTCCATCTCACTGCCATTTTCTGGGAGGCTGCTGTGTACAGAATCACTGCCACATTTATCGAAATGTTACCTCATTGCAAATTACCATATAAAGTACACCATGATGTTTTCAAGGGACATATAAAAGCAAGTTCTTTTTGCAAGTTGGGTGAGCTATAAAGGGTGAGAGGGGATCAGGAAATGGTGTCTGTGCTAAATTGAGTTTTCATACTACAATGACCTAATTTAAGACCTGGTCAGACTGACGTCAGAACCTATAAACAGGCAATACGTCTTGGCCTTGGTAACAAAATTGTCAGCACAAAGGAAACAGGGGTTGCACAAGATGCTTTTTTCATTTATTTATGGAACATGTGGGTGTCGCTGGCTAGGCCAGCATTTATTGCTCATCCCTAATTGCCCTTGAGAAGTTGTGGTGAGCTACCTTCTTGAACCGCTGTGGTGTAGGTACACCCACATTGGTGTTAGGGAGGGAGTTCCAGGATTTTGACCGAGTGACAGTGAAGAAACGGTGATATATTTCTAAGTCAGGGTGGTGAGTCGCTTGGAGGGGAACTTCCGGGGGTGGTGTTCCAATGTATCCGCTGCCCATGTCCTTTTTGATATTGGCAGTCGTGAGTTTGGGAGGTGATTCCTAAGGAACCTTGGTGAGTTTCTGCAGTGCATCTGGTAGATGTTACACACTGCTGCCACTGATCATCGGTGGTGGACGGAGTGAATGTTTGTGGAAAGGCTGCCAATCAAGCAGGGTGCTTGGTCCCAGATTGTGTCAAGCTTCTTGAGTGTTTTGGGAGCTGCATTCATCTAGGCAAGTGGGGAGTATTCCATCACACTCTTGACTTGTGCCTTGTAGATAATAATGGACTGGCTTTGGGGAGTCAGGTGGTGAGTTACTTGCCACAGGCCTCCTAGTCTCTGACCTGCTCTTGTAGCCACAGTATTGATATGGCTAGTCCAATTCAGTTTCTGGTCAATGGTAACCCCCAGGTTGTTGATCAAGGGATTCAACAGTGGTAATGCCATTGAATGTCAAGGGGCGATGGTTAGATTCTCTCTTGTTGGAATTGGTCATTGCCTTGCACTTGTGTGGCGCGAATGTTACTTGCCAGTTGTCAGTCCAGATCTGGGTTTTGTCCAGGTCTTGCTGCATTTGGACATGGACTACTTCAGTATCTGAGGAGTCACGAATGGTGCTGAACATTGTGCAATCATCAGCGAACATCCCCACTTCTGATCTTATGATGGAAGGAAGGTCATTGATGAAGCAGCTGAAGTTGGTTGAGCCTAGGACACTATCCTGAGGAACTCCTGCAATGATGTCCTGGAACTGAGATGATTAACCTCCAACAACTACAACCAGCTTCCTTTGTGCTATATATTACTCCAACCAGTGGAGAGTTTTTCCCCTGATTCCCATTGACTCCAGTTTTGCTAGGGATCCTAGCTGCCACACTCTGTCAAATGTTGCCTTGATGTCAAGGGCAGTCACTCTCACCTCACCACTGGATTTCAGCTCTTTTGTCCATGTTTGAACCAAGGCTGTAATGAGGTCAGGAGCTGAGTGATACTGTTGGAACCCAAACTGAGCACCAGTGAACAGGTTATAGCTAAGCAAGTACCGCTGGATAGCACTGTTGATGACCCGTTACATCACTTTATTAATGATCGAGAGTAGACTGATGGGGTGGTAATTGGCCGGGTAGGATTTATCCAATTTTTTGTGCACAGGACATATCTGGTCAATTTTCCACATTGCCAGGTAGATGCCAGTGGTGTAGCTGTACTTGAACAGCTTGGCGAGGGGCGCGGCACGTTCTGCAGCAGAAGCATTCAGTACTATTGCCGGAATATTGTTAGGGCCTATAGCCTTTGCAGTATCCAGTGCCTTCAGCCATTTCTTGATATCATGTGGAGTGAATTGAAATGGCATCTTTGATGCTGGGGAGCTCTGGGGGAGACCAAGATGGATCATCCACTTGGCACCTCTGGCTGAAGATTGTTGCAAATGGTTTAGCCTTATCTTTTGCACTGATCATTGAGGATGGGGATATTTATGGAGCCTCCTCCTCCAACGAGCTGTTTAAATGTCCACCACCATTCACGGCTGGATAAGGCAAGATTGCAGAGCTTAGATCTGATCTGTTGCTTATGGGATTGCTCAGCTCCGTCAATCACTTGCTGTTTATGCTGTTTGGCATGCGAGTAGTCCTGTGTTGTAGGTCGACACTCATTTTTTTTTAAGGTATGCCTGAAGCTGCTCCTGGCATTTCCTCCTGCACTTTTTATTGAACCAGGGTTGATCCCCTGGCTTGGTGGTAACGGTAGAGTGGGGGATATGCCGGGCCTTGATGTTACAAATTGGGGTCGAGTACAGTTCTGCTGCTGCTGATGACCCACAGCACCTCGTGGGTGTCCAGCCTTGAGTTGTTACATCTATTCAGAACCTATCCCATTTAGCAGTGGTAGTGCCACACAACACAATGGAGGGTATCCTCAATGTGAATACTGGACTTGGTCTCCACAAGGACTGTGCAGTGGTCACTCCAACCGATACTGTCATGGACAGATGGATCTGCGGCAGGCAGGTTGGTGAGGATGAGGTCAAGTCTGTTTTTCCCTCTCGTTGGTTTCCTCACCACCTCCCGCAGACCCAGTCTAGCAGCTATGTCATTTAGGACTTGGCCAACCAGTTCTGTGGTGGTGCTACCGAGCCACTATTGATGATAGACATTGAAGTCCCCCACCCAGAATACATTCTGCGCCCTTACCACCCTCAGTGCTTCCTCCAATTGGCGTTCAACATGGAGGAATACTGATTCATCAGCTGAGGGGGAGGGAAAAGTACATCAGCAGGAGGCTTCCTTGCCCATGTTTGACCTGATGCCATGAGACTTCATGGGGGCCGGAATCAATGTTGAGAACTCCCAGGGCAACTCCCTCCTGACTGTATACCACTGTGCCACCACCTCTGCTGGGCCTGTCCTGCCGGTGGGACAGGACATACCCAGTGATGGTGATGGTGGAGTCTGGGACATGAACTGCAAGGCAACAGTTGCTTCATTGCCAGTATCTAAAACCCAATGATCAAAAGTAGAAATAATTCACCAAAGGAGGGGGAAATAAATTAATGAATTTAAAATAAAACTAAATCAATGTTCAATTTCTGAGAGGGTCCTTCCAATTATCTGCCAAAAATTTAGTGGAAGATTCACAGAGATCAGCAAGAAATTGCATACACTGCGCCTACACCATTTCTCTGACATTTGTAAATATCTTCTGCCAAAGTTATAGTCAATTATCAGGAGTGTTTTGCTTTATGCGAGTGGACCAAAATAACTAAATATTTACTTCCAACTGTGACTGAGAGTGAAGAGAGAATGCAGGCTCTCTTTATTTAGGAAAATGAAATATATGTCCAGACCTCTTGTTAAATAAAACTGAATTCTGTCTGAACAGCTAAATTTGGAAGATGCTGCCCTTATTACTATTTGAGGGAAGACTTTCATGTTCTAAGTTGGTTCAGTCTGACTGGACCCATTGCCAAATAGGATACAGAGGTTCCTTGATCGTTTCAAAATGACACCGCACATTAAGTAAAAAGAGAGTATGGGAAGAAGCAAGAAAACTCAGGATTAGTTTATCAATCCTTTTTTTAATGGACTGCGCCACTCATCTACTGAAATGCGTTCTGAAGATGCCAACAGTGTACTTGACTTTGATATGACAGGTTCTCATGAAGACTGTTAGAATTCAATATGCAGTGGTTAACTGTACCTTTTGAATCATGCACTTGCAGCATTGGGCATGACCCTGGGAATATTTTGTCCTTGTCCTCTTTGGACAAACCCCTTGCTGCCTTCTGCCTGAATTTGAAAAAAAGTAGATTGAAAACAGATCCTGTATGTATGGTTGAGAAGAAAAAATGTTTTCATAACATTGGCACAAACTGCAAGTGTCATTATCTTATCTACAGGAATATTCCACACACTGCTTTTTATAAGCATGTTTATACGCCTGGCATTAGGAATCAATACCGGATCCAAGCTCTGACTTGAGAACCAGTCGGGAGATAATTAATGAAACCCTGCACATTTACACAAATAGCAAGAGGAAGAATTTTTCCAGTGGTTGGGGTGGGGTAGGAATGGCAAACAAAGCTGTAGATGGAAAGCTCCCCATCCAGTAAACTGGAAGTAAATTGAACCAAAAATACAAAATCATTTTCATCTGAACTCAAGAGACTTTTGAATTGCTTCAAGTTATCTTCCTGCTTCATGCAGCAGAGGCATTCCTGGGGCTGAGCCTAAGAGCAGAGGCGTTCTTTCACTGGCAATGACACAGACCAGTGAGAGCAGCAAGGGTAGATCTGCATAACATGCTTGCAATAGCTTTCTTTATTATACAAGACAGGCCCTCAAGAATAGTTACATTATGTTTTCTGTCAAAATTACCTCAGGTGAGTTCAGCGGTTCATGGTTTACTCCGATATCTTATAAGGTTCACCGTTAAAAGCTTCCCTTGCTTTTTAATGCTGTCAATTCTTTTTCATCACCAGCTGGGGAGTGAGGCTTACAAAAAGCAGGTCTTTGCACACAGTGAATGGCCAGTGCTGCTATTAATCCCGTTGTGTCCTGCTCCAAAATGTCACTTAGATCAGAAAGGAGAAAGCTGTAAGCTGCATTCTGCGAACAATGCACAGAGTGACACAGGTGGATTCCAGGAACGGCTTTGTGCTACATGGTTGAGCAAGATGGCAGCTAAGCAGGTTTTGAAAAAAAAAAATTGATTGATTTTCTCCATCAGAGCAATTTGTTTTACTGATAGCTGTTTGTTGACAATTAACTCTTTATTGATAGTTTCTGTACCTCTTTGATAATCTGGTACTCCGGGATTAGTATTTTCATTCTTATTTGCTACTTGTTAATGGTTCCTTACTTAGTCATAGAGGTCTACAGCACAGAAAAAGGCCCTTCGGCGCATCGAGTCTGCGCCAGTCAAACAAGTACCTAACTGTTCTAATCCCATTTTCCAGCACTAGGCCCATAGCCTTGTATGCCATGGCATCGCAAGTGCACATCCAAATACTTCTTAAGTGTTATGAGGGTTTCTGCCTCTACCACCCTTTCAGGTTGTGAGTTCCAGATTCCCACCACCCTCTGGGTGTTTGATTGCAATTATTTTTATGAATATGATGATTCGGTCAAACACATTTACACATACTGAGTATGTGTGACACTTCTCATTGTGTTAGAAGCATACATTCTGTATGACCATCTATCTTTGGTATTAAATTTTCAGAAACCCCAGAGAAACAGGTGAACAACGTTGGAAGCTAATGACAGTGGCCTCTGCTTCAATCCCTAGTCATATAGCTTAACCTTTGGTGTAAAAACTTCCACCTACTCTCTATCCTAAATTTCTTAATATTTTATCTTTTATACGTATCCTCGGTGACCTGTTAATCAAATTTAGCAGCCTGCATCTATCCACCCTGTTGCATCTCTTCACGATTTTAAATACACCTATCCAATCACTTCATAACCGCCTCTGTTCTAAAGAAAGCAGCCCCAATTTGTTGGCTTGTCCTTTGTATTTGTATTTCCACACATCTGCATCTCTGTTGCATCCCTTCCATTGTCTCAACATCGTTCACAGTGTGGAGTCCAAAATTGCACATAGTACTCCAGCTGTGCTCTTGCCAAGGTTTTATACAGATTCACCATTACATTTCCAACTGTTATATTCTATATCCCTTGCTATAACACTCAACATGCTACTAGTTTTCTAGTTGCCCTTAAACTGAGTGGTTTGCTAGGCTATTGCAGAGTGCAGTTAAGTGTCAACCACATTGCTGTGGATCTGGAGTCACCTAAAGGGCATTAGTGAACCTGATGGGTTTTTTACAACAATCAACAATAGTTTCATGGTCATCATTACTGAGACTAGTTTTTTTATACTCCAGGTTTATTAATTGAATTTAAATTCTACCAGCTACCCTGGTGGGATTTGAACTCAAGTCCCCAGAATGTTAGCCTGGGCCTCTAGATTACTAGTCCAGTGACATTACTACTATGCCACCATCTCCCCAATGAGATGCTGTTGGAGCCATAGCTGATGATGTCCTCTCGTGGCAAGATTGAGGCAGCCTCAGGACCATACAATGAGATTACAGGGGCTTTTGATAAATATTTCATCCCCAAATAGAATTTGGTTATGAAAAGAGCAAAATTCAATCAGAAGAGCAAAGGCCAGGGGAATCCATTGATTCCTTCATGACTGATTTATATTGGTTGGAAAGTGCTTGTGGTTACAGAGCCTTAAAACCCAAATTAATTAGAGACCTCAATGTAGTTGACGTGCTTGATGCCGCGCTGTCCAATTTGTTACAATCCAAAGAGGATCTGGCCTTAAAAAAGGCCAAACAGATTGCGAGACTGGCCGAATTGCGATCCCAAAATCGGAGTGTAATTCGGGGTGATGTCAAGGCTCCAGGGGGGTTGGTCCAGTGCCTAGGCCCAAAGTCAAGAGACCCAACCACCTAATAGCCCATGAAAAAGCCCGTTAAAACCATTGAAGGGGCAGGGAGAACTCTTCCATCTATGTTCACGTGCTCCTCATGCAGCGCCAACAGACAACACTGCTGCAAAGACTGCCCAGCAGGGGAGCTGAGTGCTTTGTTTGTAGCAGGACCGGTCATTTTAAACAGTTTTGTAAATCTAAAAAAGCATTCAAGGGAAGAAAGCTAGAAAATATTCCCAACCATTTTGAGGTCCAAGAAATAGGAGATGTACCGTTCCAATCTGATAACTTCCTATGAGAGATCAAAGAAGCCAATAAACAGTTCTCACCTGTGAAGTTGGGACCCAAGGCTACAGAACGGAATTTAAACTCGACACCGGTGCAGGAACCTCAGTCTTCTTGGACAGATTGGAATAGCTTCCAAATTGGCTTAAAGAAGTCAAAATCCAACCATCCAATTTAAAATTACAGGGGCCTGGATGTATGAATCTCCAAGTGTAGGGTCAGTTCACCACCACCCTTAGGCATAAAGAAAAAGAAGTTAACAAAACCCTTCATATTTTACAGAATGAGTCAATTTCTTACTCAGCAGGTCAGCATGTTTAAGATTAGGCCGGGATTTTCCAGTCTCACCAGCAGCGGGCATTGTCACAGGTGGGATGGGAAAATTTGGAGAGCGACAAAAGTCAATTGACTTTTGGCCGCTCTCCAAATTTTCCCATCCTGCCCATGACGATGCCTGCTGCTGGCAGGACATGAAAATCCCAGCCTTGCTCTTATATAGAAACTCGACGAGGAGTCAGTAGAAGACAGTGAAGTAACACTCCAGGAAGAATTCCCAAAGCTGGTGAGAGGACCCAACAGATTTCGATTCAGATGAGTTTTATGCTGTTGACAAGGGAGGGGTGGAGCAGGTGCAGCAAACAGAAGGTCAGGGGTAGGCTGGAGGTAAAATGACAAAGATGTCATGGGCACAAGACAAAGGGAGGGGTAGTGATAGTGTTAAAGACTAAAGGTGTTAAAAGTGGCATAAAGATCAGATAGCAGAATGTGTTCATGGCAAAACAAGGGTCAGCACTTCCTGAAAGCAAAACGTGAGAAAGTAGACGGTCACTTGTGGGGAGCTGAGATGGATTAAAAAAATTAAAATGGAGGACAGAGTTCATGGTCTGAAGCTGTTGAACTCAATGTTAAGTCCAGACGGCTGTAAAGTGCCTATCGGAAGATGAGGTGCTGTTCCTCCAGTCTGCGTTGAGCTTCACTGGAACAATGCAGCAGGCCAAGGACAGACATGTGGGCATGAGAGCAGGGTGGAGTGTTGAAATGGCAAGCGACAGGGAGGTCTGGGTCATGCTTGCAGACAGACCGAAGGTGTTCCACAAAGCGGTCACCCAGTCTGCGTTTGGTCTCTCCAGTGTAGACGAGACCGCATTGGGAGCAACTCACATTGTGGTGTGATGGTGGAGCAGGGGCGGGGTGGCGGTCCCACATGCTGCTGATTGCCTATGAAGCTGTGAGTGATTAGCACAGGTGGTGTTCAGTGTGCATGCAGAGACCAACGGCAGAATAATACAGGGGGGCCTGCAAGGCTCATTAACAAAGGCCAAGTGGGACTTCTGCCCTGGAGCTGCTGGCCAATTGGATAAGTCTGGGGTCTTGGGCCAGGAGCATTTGGAAACATTAGGGAGGGGGGGTTGGGGGGGGGGGGGGGGGGAAAGAGGTGGGTTTAAAAGAGGGAGTGGGTAGGAAGGATGAGGTATCCAGTTTAAGGGAAGGCCATCCTGTGATCAGCAAAGGGCAGCCCCCGAAGAACGAACCTCCTTCCTTCCCGCCTTTTAACCATTTGAGGTTAAAACTCAGCTTCCCGCTCCCGCCCTGCTGCCCACACCAACTGTATTATAGCGTGGGCATAAAGTGGGCAGGCTGCTGATTTCAAAGCCTGTCTGCCTCCTGTATTACGGGAGTGAGCAGGAAGGTGGTGGGATGAACGGCCATCCCATTCTGAAGATCTGAAGAAGAGTCATACAGACTCGAAACGTTAACTCTGTCTCTCTCTCCACAGATGCTGCCAGACCTGCTGAGTTTTTCCAGCGTTTTTTGTTTTCGTTTTAGATTTCCAGCATCCGCAGTATTTAGCCTTTATCCCATTTTATGTGCCCTCCACCTCCACCCCCACCCCCAGCAGGAAACACGCCAGTCAGGGCATGTAAAATTCAGCCCCAAGTTAGCAAAACAAGTGCAGGCTCAGTCGGAACAGCGACTTGATGTAATGATACAAGCTCTTCTAACGCTTCCAGTCTACCTATGGCACACGCATGCTAGGGCCCTTCACTGCATGAAACAAGCCAGCACCATTTCAGGGGGTCAGGGCTTCCATTGAGCTGGCACCAGTGGTGCAATGGAAGTCAATTTTGTGGCCAGAGAGCTGAAAAGACATGTGAAGAGCTAAAATTAAAAAAAGTCGTCGTTCAAAATATTGTTTTGTCTGGTCCTTTCATATGCTAACAGACCCGCCTCATATTCCCAGCATACCTGTTTTACCTGAACTGCTTTGGCACTAACACAAGTATATTTTAGGATGTCGGAACAAGAAAGCAATGTGGAAATGTGAATGGTGCAAAAATAAGTTTTTCCTTTGATTTCTCTTCCAAGTCTCTGATACGTGCAGAGCTGTGAATTGGAACCTCTGAATAAGAACATTTGCCCCACAGTGTTGAAGTTAGACTGCTGCAGTTCTTCTCCTCTGGCTGCCATGATTCACTTTGTTCCTCAGAGAGTGAACTTTTTCAGATTGCTCAAAGGTAAGAAAATGTTAGTAATTTAAGTGTGGATAATGTAAAACTCGCATCGTTGTGCTTTATACTAGTCATAGCCACAATGTGGGCGGGATTCCTTTGCCCTGACACCGGCAGGCATCGTCGCAGGCAGGACGGGCAATTTTGGGGAGCCGTTTTAAAGTCAAAGGCTCTCCAAAATTTCCCACGCCGCCCGCAACAATACCCGCCGCTGTCAGGGCTGGAAAATCCCACCCTGTGTTTCTATTTAATTTTTGTTTTAAATGGAGTTGAAAGAATGAGAATCATACTCAAATCTGCAATCCATCAAAGATCTTATATCTGCTCACACTTCGTGTCTACACCATTTGTTTTTCTATTATTGCATTTTCATCATACTATGATAGGGACAAAGGCGACACCACCATTGAGTCCACATTTATAATGAGCGTTGCTCATGTAAATTTAGCACTCTGACTATACTACCTGGCTCCTGGTAGGTTTCTGCTGTACATCCTCAGAGAGCCTCTCTGAAAAATGACTCAGCCTTTGGGCTTCATCTTCTATTCGCATCAAGTAAATTTTGGATTCAGATACGTTTTATATTTTTAAATGTTGTCTCAAAATATGAAGTTTTTAATATCAACATGTAATCTCCCATTCTACACCTTAAATGTGAACTGCATGTTTTTTTTTTCTCTCCTGACCTTTTCTCCTTGACTGAGTAATGAAACTCCTAGCCATCATTTATGCTGGAGTATAAATAGCCTACACAATTCATTTAGCAAAATAAGCTAATCTATTGAAAAATTGTGAAAAATAAATTGTAAATTCTTGCTGTCACGGTCTGGAATGAAAGCCCACCATCTCCCGGCACCTCAGATGAACAACCACCCCAATATTATCCCTCATTCTGGCGCATGCTGCCAAATTAGCTCACCTAGAATAGATCTGCGTTTGATATTGTACGTAACATGACAAAGGAAATCAACTGGTGGAAAAATAATAAGGGCAGAATGTACAGCTTTAAAGAAGGAACTGAATTGCGTCTAAATGCCCTGATCAAACTATTTCTCACCCATTTCACCAGAAGACTAAAATAATAACAGAAAATGCTAGAAATACTCAGCAGGTCTGGTAGCATCTGCAGACAGAGAAACAGAGTTAATGTGACATTTCACCTGACGACTACATTCGTTTGGACTTGACTGACTGTGTATAATATCATGAGACTGACTAATACAACCAGATTAGTGCAATCACACTCACATCAGAACCTAACTTCTATTGTCATGTTTTTGGGACATCTTCTTCATAAATTCTTTTGATGACGTTTATGGTGGAAAGTGCCCATGTAAAACTGTCAAGCTGTAATTACAATCCACACCAGCATCTCAAAGCTTGTACTGTAAATAAATCCGAATGCTTCAGCCAACTCAGCTCCTTTGCTTGTGAAATTATAAGAATTATTAACTTCACTCGTCCCAGCAGCACTGGAAGCTGCAGCGGACAGGATTGGGACTGCAAGCAGTCCCCAGAGTCGAAGTCCTGAGAGTGCAGGACCAGATAAGTTTTGGGGGGTCTTATGGCAGGGAGGGGAGGTGAGGCACGGGGGTATGGGCAGAGGAGGATCAAGGAAAGGCTGGGGGGGGGGGGGGGGGGGGGGGGGGCAAGGATGCATCCACAGGGGCCAGACCTTTTGTGGGGCACCCAATATTAAAAGGAGGCTGTTGATGGAGGTGCTCCCCTCCAGTTCCCCACCTGAGGCCTGAGCCTTTTCGGGGCTACCCCCCCTGCTCCTGAACTCCTCCCACCAGCCTGAAAGTTAGGCTGAGTGGGAAACAGTTCTTAAGTGGTCATCAATTGGGCAAGGGCGAGAGGACCAGCCTCGGCCTCAACCATCCCACTGTAAAATTGCAGCGAGGTTGGACAGGCAAGAGAGAGTGGGAACACTAACCCAAATATTTTACGGCCATTCCCCTACCGACAGCAGGGGAACGTAAAATTCTGCCCCATGGGTTACATGTGTTTGCTTGTTAGCAACTATATAGAGCATAAATACAGAGGCTACAAGGTCAATCTCACTACCTCAATTAAACAGGATGCAGCATCAGCGCCAAATTGTTAGTCCTTCTCATCTCTAACCTACAACTAGCGAGGCTCTGCATCAGAAACAGGTAACTCAAATTCTGCCCATATGTTGAAATTCTCTCTCTTAATCCAGCATCAGTTAAAATTCAAAAAGATTACAGTTGAAATCTATGAAACACATTCAAGAAGCAAGTCCTTTTCTCACTGCGCAGTTGGTAGATTACCATTTTCATTTTCCTCCAAGTTGATATTAAACTAGAAGTTCACGACAAAGCAAAACTCCCAGGGGTATAAATTCATCTTGAGTGAGTGCAAAACGGGCAAGAGGGAATTAGCCATCCATTTTGCATTCCATCTTTCTTTTCAGTTGCAAAGTATTTCCATAAATGTTCACAAAGATGTTACAAAAAGAACTGAGACTGTAACTATAGCAAACAGTACCCTCAATAATATAGAAAAATTTTATTGCTCTATTGAAGGGTTGTAAATAAAATTAGATCTTTTCAAGACTAAATGCGTGGGGTTGCGTAAAGAATTTTATTTTATATGGCAGCTTATCACATCCACCAGGATCCAAACATTTTCCAGTGAATTGCAAGTCACTGATTTTAATGTATTATTTATTGTTTACAGCAAGGCCCCTAAGAGATAAGTGACCATGTTTTTCAAAAAATGGTGTTGTCTGAGGGAGGAAACCTGGCTAAGACAAAGAGAACTCATTCATACATTTCTGCCAACGCCAGCATGGTGCCACCACCAAACAAATCTTCCCTTCACCCCCGCTGTCGGCATTCTGTAGGGACCGTTCCCTCTGGGACGCCCTGGTCCACTCCTCCATCACCCCCTACACCTCAACCTCCTCCCACGGCACCTTTCCATGCGACTGCAGAAGGTGCAACACCTGCCCCTTTATTTCCCCCCTCCTCACCGTCCAAGGGCCCAAACACTCCTTTCAAGTGAAGCAGCACCTCACTAGCACTTCCCTCAATTTAGTCTACTGCATTCGTTGCTCCCAATGCGGTCTCCTCTACATTGGAGAGACCAAATGCAGACTGGGTGACCGCTTTGCAGAACACCTTCGGTTTGTCTGCAAGCATGACTCAGACCTTCCTGTCGCTTGCCATTTCAACACACCACCCTGCTCTCATGCCCACATGTCCGTCCTTGGCCAGCTGCAATGTTCCAGTGAAGCTCAACGCAGACTGGAGGAACAACACCTCATCTTCTGATCAGGCACTTTACAGCCTTCCGGACTGAATATTGAGTTCAACAACTTCAGATCATGAACTCTCTCCTCCATCCTCACCCCCTTTTTGATCCCCCTTATTTCTAATAATTATTCTATATTTTTTTAGATATATATTTTTCTTTTCCCACCTATTTCTATTATTATTTTTAAAATTTATTTCCATCCATTGTTTTATCTCCACCTTTTAGACTATTTCGATCCCTCCCCCCCACCCCACCCCACCCCCACTAGGGCCATCTGTCACTTGCTCATCCTGCTTTCTACCCTTAGTGTCACCATTAGCACATCCTTTAGCTAATATTACTACTGTCAACACCCCTCTGTCCTTTTGTTTATGACATCTTTGGCAATCTCTCCTTTGCCTCCACCTGTCACTGGCCCTCTATCCAGCTCCACCTATCCCACCCCCCTTAAACAGCTTATATTTCACCACATTTCTTATTCCTCTTTAGTTCTGATGAAGAGTCATACGGACTCGAAACGTTAACTCTGTCTTCCTCTCCACAGGTGCTGTCAGGCCTGCTGAGTTTTTCCAGCAATTTTTGTTTTTGTTTCATTCATCCATTCCTTTGTCACCTGCAGACTCAACTGTGCAAACCCTGTCCTGGCAAGATTCCAATTGGTCCATCCCCATAAACTTCAGCTCACCCAAAACTCTGCTGCCTGTTTCCTAACCCACTCACCCATCATTCTACCCTTGAAGACGTATTTTTTCCCTCACGGTCACCCGGCACCTGAGTTTAAAATGATCACTGCATTTAAATCCCTTCATGGCTTTGTCCTTCTCTTTCTCTAATTTCCTCTAGTCCTATAATCTCCATCCCTGAACTCTTCTTGTTCTGACTCTGATCCTCATGCATCTCCCATCTCAGCCCAATCAGTGGCAGCCATACCTTCAGCCATCTAGGCCATATGCTTTGAACTTCCTCCCTAAACCTTTTGCCTCCCCAGCTCCCCTTCATCCTTAAACTCCAGCTTCTTGATCAAATTTTTGATCACCACCACCACCACTTCACCCCTCCCAAAATCTCCATCTTTGTCTGGGCATCCATTCTCATCCAACATCCCAGGGGGTTACCACTGACCAGAAACTAAACTGGACCAGCCATACAAATACTATGGCCATAAGAACAGGTCAGAGGCTCGGAATTCTTCAGAAGGTAACCCACCTCCCGATTCCCCAAAGCCTGTCCACCATCTACAAGGCACAAGTCAGGAGTGTGATGGAATACTAAGATAAAAACAAAATACTGCGGACGCTGGAAATCTGAAACAAAAACAGAAAATGCTGGAAAAAATGAGGTCTAGCAGCAACCGCGGAGAGAGAAACAGAGTTAACTTTTCAAGTCTGTATGACCCTTCTTCAGATGGAAAATTCTCCTGGATCCTGCCTGGATGAGTGCAGCTCCAACAGCACACAAGCAGTTCAACACCATCAAGGACGAAGCAGCCCACTTGAATAGCACCCCATCCACCACTTTCAACATTCACTCCCTCCACCACTGATGCACAGTGGCAGTAGAGTATATCATCTACATGATGCACTGCAGTAACTCATCAAGGCTCCTTCAACAGCACCTTCCAAACCCACAACCTCTACCACCTAGAAGGACAAGGACAGCAGATACATGGGAACACCACCACCTGCAAGTTCCCCTGAAATACATCGCCGTTCCTTCACTGTCACTGGGTCAAAATCCTGGATCTCCCTCCCTAACAGCACTGTGGGTGTACTTACGCCACATGGACTGCAGTGGTTCAAGAAGGCAGCTCACCATCACCTTCCCAAGGGAAACTAGGGATGGGCAATAAATGCTGGCCCAGCCAGCGACACCCACATCCCATGAACGAATAAAGAAAAATGCCTTGGTGTAGCACCTTAAGATGGTTTTCTACACCCAAATTGTTTTTGTAATAGGCACCAATAAATATTGAAAAAAAAATCTTTCAGGACTGGTACCAAATGTTCTTCCTCAGGCAAAGTGTGATCAACACTTGGCATGGACACCCAGGTGGAGAAAAAGATGCAAAAATCCTAGAAACATTTCAAAACAAATTGGATGCTACAATGGAGGGGGATGGATTTGAGAATCATTCTGCATGAATTAACTAATGGGTCAAATGGTCTTGCTCCTTTCATCCTTGGACTTTGTGAGCTGAGTGGTATCTTGTATACATTAAATACAATGGAATGACCACATAGCACTTAGTTTGTCCATCAAAATTCGGCAAAGTCCCCTAAATTATCATAAATTGAGGCTGTAGTTATGAATACCAATCATAGGCTTCATTTAGATGCATTTGCAGAGCTTCACTGCTGAGCACAAAAATGAATCAGTGACAGGCAACTTACTAGAGATCGTTTAACAACATTTGTTTGAGTGCAGTTAGAAGTCAAACCCGCTGACCTAACTCCTGAATCACAATCACTTTTACATTGGTGCACCCCATTTGTCTTCATTGGCACCAGAGTGTTTGTATAATTGCAGCCTTACAATACAAGCAGACATGAATTGTTCTTTGAATTAGTATTTCAACATATGCTGGCATTGCTTAAAATGTATTACTCAGATTTCGAATTAGACTTGTAACATTAATTGTGCACCCAAATGTCTATGCCTACTTAACAGATCTTTGTTATTTTGGGAAACTTTGTAAGACCTGGGACAAACAGACGAATGACTCATGAGTTGTTCTTTGTAGTTGTTAAGCACATCCGATAATATGAACTGTGACAAAATTCTGCTTCTACTATTGCAGAGAAATAAAATTTCCACATTAATTTGCTGAATCAAACATGCTGAACTCAGGTTACACTGGAAATAACAGTTAGCCCAAAGTACCACACAGGTAAACTGGCTGGCCAAACTGGCATGCAAAATTTACTTTTAAATTCCATTATCTGAACAAAATGCCCTGAATCTCACAAGCTAAAAAAATGTCCATCACTGCCCACCCTAGTTACTACCTTCTGTAGCCAGCTAACATTCCTGTACAAGAGTTTCTCTATGCCCCACTTTATGGTCACTGCTGGATGTTTGAACTGGTCGAATTACCTTGACATTTAACTTTTAAGAAGAAACCGTGTCTGAATAAATGAAACCATTGAGGTTCCGAAGCCTAATGAATCTGACACTCATTGTCATTAATACTCAAGGAAACACAAATAATTTCATGCATGAACCTTCCCAATATTATCACAACTGCCTCAAACTGACATGCTGCCATATGTCAGGTGTGAAGCTGCCAGAATCACCAGATTTAGACTTACCGCTGTTGATTCTACCTCCAACTGTCAACCCAGGTAAAAATTTTGACATGTATGAGCTATCAGTCAAATTGGCATTCGAACACCCTGGGTGATAATTCAATGCTATTGTGCCGATATTACTGCATCTCCATATTCTCAAAATATTTTGCCACTTTGTATATTATTTCGAAATCTTAAAGTTGTATTGCACATCTAAAATCTCAGATGAATTACCTCTATTTGCGTGTGAAATGTTACATAAAACACAAATAGTGTAAGCAGAATCCTTTAGGATAAAAACTAATCACAATTTCAACTCATTTTTTCTCAATTCTATGATCTACCTGGGCCAAAAATACATGCAGCCTGCACTCAATCTGCCAATCATGCTTCACTGCATTGACTACTAAAAGTTGTGGAAGTGTGTCTAAAACTTCTCTCCTTTTAACCATCTACCATTTCACCCAGGTTTCAACCATTGTGTGAACAGAAAACTGATCAGAGAGATAATATTTACCCAAAGAACACATGTAACATCATAAGACACTCACTGTTTAATTGCTTAGTCACAAAGTGGTCATCTTTATCTAAACTCATGAAACGACAAATGAAGTTAGTGCAAGAAATGCAAACCTTTTCAGAATCTGTAGTACAGCAGCTGTAAATTAAATGAACAATTGAAAGACCAACAAGTAACATTCATACCCAGAATAGAATTGCTCAAGCCCAAGATGGTCCATTTTTGTACAAATGATTTTTCTGGCTAAATTTATGATCCATGAGACAGAGTATTGCACCCATAGTAAAAATCATTTTGTTACAGCTACTTTCTAAGTGTCAGGATGCAAGGGAGAACAATAATGAAAAAAGAAATTCTATTTATTTCATGCTTTATCAGGTCTATTAGGAACTTAGAAAATGCTTTGTATCCAACAGGTTGCTTGGAAATGCAGTGACTATTAAATAGGCAAAAACAGCAAGCATTTTGTGCACAAGTTGATCCCAAACCATAATAAGATGAATGACCAATATCATGGACAGGGAGAATGACCATTGCTATGAACTGGGAGAGGTGTGGGATAATTTTCCCCTTTTTCTCACCTCTCGGCTGACTGCAACAAGATATATTTTTGAGGAGTGTTTTAACCCTTTTGAATGCTGTGACTTTAAAGAACAGACACGAACAGGCTTTCTTGTAAGCTTAAATCAAAAGAAAAGATGAATGTTTATTTTCACAACATCCAAAATGTAAATGCAACAATTACCCACTCCCTAAACATGCAGACATACACACAAGATGGTTTCTAGAGTCGTAACATGCACTTAGATTATGGACAGCGTAACAAGAAACAGGTTACTTGTTTTCAGCCCTTAACATGAAGATTGAAAATGGTGCAGGCCTGAAGGATTCTCTCCTGGTGCCTTCAGAATAAATGGAGGTTGCAAGGTTCTGGCTGTTTCAGATGAAACTGTAGCCGAGCTCCTGTTGTGAAGAAATATAATCTTGCAGGTGAAACGAATTAGCCCCTTTTCTCTGCCTAAGATGACTATCTTTTCCAGGCAGGGTTCTTTCTTTAGCTGGGTGATCTCTCCCCCTGAGGTACTGATCCCAGGCTGCCTTGCTGGGCTCCCTTGTGGATTACTAAGGCATTGGCTCCCTCTCTAGCCAGTTTTACTCACGTGATGGAAGTTCTGATGCATTCCATTCTCCACATAATGGGATGGAGACGATGTATTTGACACACAACGGGAAAATGTTTGCTACCCCATCAAAAATTCCAGTTATGATCATCTCACTGAATTACTTCATTTGAAATCCCATCTTCATGGGGCTGACAGGAAAGAAGCCACTGTCATATTAAAGCTTGTCCATTGAAATGGTGAGGGGTAGTCAGTTAGCACCTGGGAAAGACATTTGCATTTTGAGTAACTTCCCAAGGGTATTGGCCAGGGTTTTCCGCTCCCACCTGTAGTACACGTCATCGGAAAATGTCACAAGAAGGCCAGAGATCGATTCACTTTGCCGTGAAACCAGTTTGCAATTGTGTTCTGCAGCCTTCAATGGTGGGCCACGTTTCCCGCCATGGTACATTGGGAATGTCATTTCAATAAATTTGCATTTTGTTATAAGGGCTGCTCGCTGGAATTATCCCCCCATGCTGGATCAGCAGGGCAGGTCAGCGTGCAATTAGAACAACGTGTTTCACAACGGTATATAAGCAATGTACAGCTGGCACCTGCACTTTGCTTGTGACTCCAAGGTTCATCTGCCTACCTTCCATCGTGCAGCGCTCACGGTAATCAGCGCCAGGCTTTGCAGGCAGCACAAAACGCTTTCAGGAGTTTGGCACAGCCAAGTCTCTACCTACCAGGCCAGCAGTAAGGCACAGGTAGTTTTTAATGGGGTGCAGGCTTAGGGCTCCACTAGGGAAAGGGGAGAAAACTAGCCTGAGGTATTGGAAGGGGCTGCAGGGGAAGGGCTCTACTGTGGGGTAAGAGTGAAGAAGGTGTTACAGAATGACATACGCCACTTGGGGCTAGAATGGGAGGATCACTGATTGAAGAAGCTTCAGTTTACATTGATGAGCTTGTAAAGACTGTCCTTGTCCCAGTCCAAGGAGGGGGAGGGCATATCAGTGCAGTCTCAGCTCAGCCCAATATGTTGTGTGCAGGGCATTGTCGTAACATCACACGCCTCAGTTGGTGGGGTTTCTGGGATCATGCTGGGCCGCAGATGGCACAGTCAGGGGAGGCATCTGCAGCCTATAGATGGGGAAAAGGCATTATCGGGGTATCCAAAGGTGTTGCGGGGGGACTTGCATCAACATGGGGAGGAGTGAGGTTCACACAGGGCACAGGCACATCCATCTCAAAATGTTCAAGGGTTAGCAAACGGATATCCACCACAAGCACAATGCGATCAAGGAATACGGTGGGGGGGGTCGTTGAGAGGTCTCGGACGAAGGGACATCTGAACATTAAGCTCCTCCGAGATGATGGGAGGGGTTTCCATACTCACACAGGGAGGGTCCAAGCTAGTCTGGTAGTGAGAGCTCAGCACCACCATCTTCCAACCTCCAGCAATGGCACAGTACAAAGTTAAAGTGAGGAAAAACTCTGCTGGTGAGACTGTGAGGGCAGATTGGAGGGCAGGTGCATGCACTGGGTGTGCTAATTAAAGGGGCGCTTAACGTAACTGTGAGGAGTGATGCACAGATGAAACATGTTAGGAGCCTTTTAATGACAATGCAGGGGGTTTGGAAAGTGAAGCAATGATGCGCATTCATGCAAGTCTAATCTCGCAAAGTGGCACTAATTGATATTCTATTAACCCTTTGTTTCCCTAGTGTGACAACGAACTCCAGAGCAATTGGGTGACTGGGCAAGCTTCAGATGCATGTTAGAATCGGGGCGCTGGCAGGATCACAGAAGAGTAGCCTCAGGCACCCCCCTCAAATAATCTCATTTCCTGAATAAACATTTACTCTCATGTTTATTCCAAAGAGTGAAGGTTTAAGAGTGCAGTGAACCAGAATCCCAATGTCTGGGCTAAAAGCAGCACATCCAAGTGTCTGGCTGAAGCTGTCTCATAGCAGTCAGTCATGTTTTTTTTTGATTCATTCATGGGATGTGGGCATTGCTGGCTAGGCCGACATTTATTGCCGATCCCAAACTACCCTTGAGAAGGTGATGGTGAGCCACCTTCTTGAACCGCTGCAGTCCATATGGTGTAGGTACACCCATAGTGCTGTTAGGGAAGGAGTTCCAGGATTTTGATCCAGCGACAGTGAAGGAACAGCAATATATTTCCAAGTCAGGATGATGAGTGACTTGGAGGGGAACTTTGAGATGGTGATGCTCCCATGTGTCTGCTGCCCTTGTCCTTCTAGATAGTAGTGGTCGTGGGTTTGAAGGGTGCTGTTGAAGGAGCCATGCTGAGTTCTTGCAGCGCACCTTGTAGATGGTAAACACTGCTGCCAATGTGCGTCGGTGGTGGAGGGAGTGAATGTTTATGGATGGGGTGCCAATCAAGCAGGCTGCTTTGTTCTGGATGGTGTCAAGCTTCCTGAGTGTTTTGGAGCTGCACTCATCCAGGCAAGTGGAGAGTATTCCATCACACTCCTGAATTGTGCCTTGTAGATAGTGGACAGGTTTTAGGGAGGAAGAAAGTGAATTACTCGCAGCAGGATTCCTAGCCTCTGATCTGCTCTTGTAGCCACAGTAGTGGCTAGTCCAATTTAGTTTCTCGTCAATGGTAACCCCCAGGATGTTGATAGTGGGGGATTCAGTCATGGTTATGCCAGTAAATGTCAAGGGGCAATGGTTAGATTCTCTCTTGTAGGAGATGGTCATCGCCTGGCACTTGTGTGGTGCCAATTGTACTTGCCAATTGTCAGCCTAAGCCTGGATATTGTCCCGGTCTTGCTGCATTTGGACATGGACGACTTCAGTAACTGAGGAATCACAAATGGTGCTGAACATTGTGCAATCATCAGTGAACACCCCCACCTTACGATGGAAGGAAGGTCATTGATGAAGCAGCTGAAGTTGGTTGGGCCTAGGACACTACCCTGAGGAACTCCTGCAGAGATGTCCTGGAACTGAGATGACTGACCTCCAACAACCACAACCATTTTCCTTTGTGCTAGGCATGACTGCAACCAGTAGAGAATTTTCCCCCAATTATCTGATCAAGCTAAGCAAGTGCCATTTGTTCCCCTTCCATCACTTTACACCCTCGCCTTTGAATCAGAGGGTTGTGGGTTCATGTCCCATTCCTGGAAAACCAAGAACTGTGATTGTACTCGAAAGAAGTTGCAATCTGTGACTGTTGGTAACTCGAAAGAGTTTCCATCACTTTACTGATGAAAGATGGAGAGTGGACTGATGGGGTGGTAATTGGCCAGGTTGGGTTTGTCCTGTATTTTATTTACAGGGCATACCTGGGCAATTTTCCACATAGCCAGTTAGATGCCAGTGTTGTAGCTGTACTGGAACAGCTTGGCTAGGATTGCGGCAAGTTCTGGAGCACAAGCCTTCAGTACTTCTGCCGGAATATTGTCAGGGCCCATAACCTTTGCAATGTCCAGTGCCTTCAGCCGTTCACGTGGAGTGAATCGAATTGGCTGACGACTGGCATCTGTGAAGCTGGGGACCTCCGGAGGAGGCTGAGATGGATCATCCACTCAGCACTTCTGGCTGAAGATCGTTGCAAACGCTTCAGCCTTACCTTTTGCACTGATGTGCTGGGCTCCCCCATAATTGAGGATGGGATATTTGTGGAGCCTCCTCCTCCAGTGAGTTGTTTAATTGTCCACCACCATTCATGACTGGATGTGGCAGGACGGCAGAGCTTAGATCTGATCTGTTGGTTGCAGAATCACTTAGTTCTGTCTATCACTTGCTGCTTATGCTGTGCGGCACGCAGGTGGTCCTGTGTTGTAGCTTCACCGGGTTTTCACCTCATTTTTCGGTATGCCTGGTGCTGCTCCTGGCATGTTCTCCTGCACTCTTGAGCCAGGGTTGATTCCCTGGTGGTAATGGTGGAGTGGGGGATATGCCAGACAATGAGGTTACAGACTGTGTTTGAATACAATTCTGCTGCTGCTGCTGATGGCCCACAGCGCCTCATGGTTGCCCTGTCTTAAATTGTTAGATCTGTTTGAAATCTATCCCATTTAGCACAGTAGTAGCGCCACACAATATTATGGAGGGTATCCTCAATTTGAAGATGGGACTTGGTCTCCATGAGGACTGTGCAGTGGTCACTCCTACTGATACTATCATGGACAGATACATCTGCTGCAGGCAGGTTGGTGAGGATGAGGTTGAGTATGTTTCTCCCTTTTCTTGGTTCCCTCACTACCTGCCGCAGACCCAGTCCAGCAGCTAAGTCCTTAGAACCCAGCCAGCTCGGTCAGTAGTTGTGCTACTGAGCCACTCTTGGTGATGGACATTGAAGTCCCCCACCCAGAGTACATTCTGTGCCCTTGCCACCCTCAGTGCTTCCTCCAAGTAGTGTTCAACATGTTGGAACACTGATTCATCAGCTGAGGGGACTGGGAACATGGTACTCAGCAGGTTACCTTGTCCATGTTTGACCTAATGCCATAAGCCTTCACGGGGTCTAGAGGGTGGGTGGAAGGGGGTGGGGGACGAGGGGCTAGTACATTGAAACATACCCCAAATGGCCAGGATTTCAGGGGTGAATAGTTGCCGACACTGGAACAAAGCCCTTGAACTCACATTTAATGACAAGTCACTGACAGAAAGAGGATGTTTGGCGGCTGATACTGACTCTTGTCTGTTTCTCATTGATGCTGCAGAGATTAGACCATCAGAAGATGGAGACTGGATTTATTGCTGCCTGCATAATTGCACGCAGGCAGGAGAGGAAAAGGAGAAGATTGTAATGGAAGCGCCTGGCTCACCAAAGGGAGGAGCAAAACTCTCAAGACCACGGGACAGCAGGGCCCCCTCCAGATATAGAGGATGAGGCTCACAGAAACATCATGTGTAGGCGGCTCACAAGATCAGGGTGTGCAGAACTCTTATGTCTTATCTGCAGATAAGCGACAGGCAGTGTCGCCGAAGCCTCTGTAAGTTCAGGGATCTGATGACTCATATTTGCCCCATGCTCCAGGAATTGGCGCCATGGAGACTGGGAGGACATCCATTACCATTGGTTCTGAAAGTAACAGCCACACTCAACTCCTACACCAGTGGCTTCTTTCAGGGCTCCACTGGACACCTCAGTGGGATCGCTCAAGCATCCACGCACAAATGCAAACATGAGGTGACAGATGCCCTTTGTACAAAGGCCCACAATTACGTCAAATTCAAGAGACTAAGGAAGCCAGGACGCCAGACCATTGCAATTTGCTGAGATTTCTGGATTCCCACAGGTGCAGGGTGTCATTCACTACACTCGTGTGGCTATAAAAGCTCCCTGGCAACAGGCACTCCGATACATAAACAGGAGAGGCTACCATTTGCTCAATGAATGGCTGGTCTGCGACCATACAAAGCTTATCATGCACGTTTGTGCTAGATATCCAGGAAGCGTCCACGACTCATACATCTTGAGTAGACTGCAGATGCCAGACATCTCGAGGGACCACATAGGATCCAGGGCTGGCTCCTCAGTGACAAAAGGTACCCATAAAGTACATGGCTGATGATGCCCATGCAGCGGTCACAGAATCCTGCAGAGAGAAGGTACGATGAGGCTGATGTCTCCACCCAAACATTGGTGGAGCACACCATAGGCATCTTAAAGATGTGATTCCGATACCTGGACAGATCTGGTGGAGCACTCCAATACACTCCCCAGAGGGTCTCATGGGTCATTGTGGCTTGCTGTGCGCTACATAACCTAGCATTGCAAAGGGGGGAAGGACTTGCCAGATGCCAACATGCAGGAGCTGCACGTCTCCTCCAATGAGGAGGACATTGAAGGGAATAAGGGCGTTGAGTTCGAGGAAGCTGAGGCTGCAGGGTAAGAAGCCATAGCATGGGCCAGATGAGACAGGCATGGACGAGGCCCTCATAGCCACCAGATTCCATGAAGAGGATGACAAGTTGCAATGAGTACCCTCTCGGACAAGTGCCCTCCATCATGGGCCAACTGAACACCAGCAATGCTATTCCTCTCATTTCAACCATACACATCAATAAGAGAGTGAATAGTTACACATCAGGATCACACTGTCCTGATCCTTGGAAGGAGGATGAAGCCTTGGGAGCATGTGTCCATGCTGAGATAATGTGATAACTGGAGGAGGGAATCCCGGCACCAGACATCAGAAGGTGTTGCCTCTTCAGGTGTATCTCCAACATCCCAGTCACAATGGCAGCCTACAAGAGCCAGGAGTTGTTCCACTATCTTCAGTGGGTTTGTAGTTGTATGCCTTCAAAGCCCCTCAAGGAGATCCATTTCCAGCCACAGACAACACATTCAATGTGTAACCTCGATGGTAAAACTGATAGGTGACTCTTGGGCCAAGGCAGCCGAGGACGTTCCCTGGGTGTGCATTTATTCAGAGAGGACTCAATCCTCTGTGTCAGCTCCTTCTCTATCATATTAATATCCGGCACTCTCAATTAGGGATGCTGGCCTGCTTTTATCCTCACTTTACTATGCATGAGGTTGAGGATGTTCAACCACTTGCATGCCAGACTTTGCAATGCCTCCTCGTTAAGACACACATTGTGCCCTCATGGCCAATCCTGGCCCTTGCGAACTCCAAAATGCTCAGACACCCTGAAGACCTCAAAATGATGAGCTGTTGCAACTAAACAGCAGACTTCAGCTTCAGTACATCCTTATTCCTATCCCATTGCTCCCCTCAACACTGTCTAAAGCTACAATGTGTGCTTCCAGGGCATGCTCAAAGGCTCTGCTGACTGCAAGAAATCACCATTTGTAATTAGCATTACTTGTCTCGGCGAGAGTTTAGGTGATGGAACACACAGCGCTACATCCCAACATTTAAGACAGCCTTGTGGCCACAGTACAAACAATTACAAGTTGAGAAAAACTCAAGATTAAAGGTTCGAGTGCCAGGGCAATAACGTGGCTGAGAGGGGCAGAGCTTCAGCACCTTGAGGTGACAAGGTGCTCCCACTTATTGGTGAGCTTAGCAGATGTACACTCGGAAAGTCGGGAACACAGTTTGCAGACAGCAGCACACACGAGCTCGGAGTACGGACTCATGGCATGAAAACCCTGCCAGATGACAGACAGCACATGGAGTTGCCCGATTTATGACCCTTCTCCATATGTAAAACACATCTCTCCTTGTACACTACCCCTTCACCTTTCAAGAATGCAAGTGAGAAGAGAACACCTCTGCCTCAATCTTACACAGCCAAGACTAAGCATGACATGAGCCTGCAAAGCATGTGAATGAGGTCCATTCCACAAGTACACTTTACATTAAGGTTGATGCATCACTGATGTCGAGAATGATCTGAAAAAGGGGCATACACTGTGGTGATATGGAAGCACACTACATAGACGAGAGGCGCTAAGTGGGGGAAGGGACCATGGTATCACACCTGATCGACAGCAACAGAGCTGTTAGGAAATAGGGATAGTTTAAGTTATATGAGTATTTGGGCGTGTAAAGAATAAGTGTATCTTTAAGTTTAAACTTTAGCATTAAATTTAATTTGTATTTCTCTATCTGAGTGTTAAGAAAAAGGGGAAGTTGAGTTTAAGTTTCACTTTAAAACGTACCTGCATTTTAATGAAGATTTTATGACTCTTGAAGGAGAGTTAAAACACAAACTTAAAAAAACTGTGCTGTTGCCGAGCAACAAAAGGCCCCACAGAATCAGAAAAGTAGTTTCTTCAGTTGAAGCCAGGATTCCAGAGAGGCTGGACAGCAGAGGGACAGACAGCAAGTCCCAAACCAAAGTTGAAGCCAGCTACCAGGAAAGAGAAGGAACTACGGAAGCAGGTTCCAGAAACAAAAGAAGAAAGTCCCCAAATCCAGGGGAATGGAACAGGGAAGATCCAAGAGGACAGTCTAGTCAAAGGAAGGACAGGAATCTGGAAAAGATCCTGTTCCATGGAAGTGAAAGTAAGGAGCAGAGAGGAAGGCTCCAAGCTTCAAGCTTAAAGAGAAGAAAGCTGCAGGAAGCTGACTTAAAGCAAAATAAAAGCCAGAAGGTCCAAGGAGACAGCTGGAGGCCTGTAACTCTTTACTATGGGCATGTGAAGCGGGGGTGTTCTGTTGGCAGGGCTGAGTCAATGACAGAGAGTGTGTGTGGGAGAAAGCTTGAATGCACGTGCCAATCCAGGGGAGAGGAACATCGGAAGGAGAGTTCGAAACGCTAGAGGTGGACCCTTGTGGAAGGCGTCTGAGAGAAAGGGTCATTTGGGAGAAGATTCCAGAGCGAGTTCTTCGAGAGTGAAGATTGGAAACCCTTTGTGAAAGACGGAGTTCAGTGAGACCAGTTGGCTCACGGTGTGACAAGTGTCTGCGGGGAGTTGATGAGGGATCCATAGCATCTGTCTGGGGTGGCATCTGTCACTTGGTTTCAGAGTCTAGTGTGTCTGGCCACAGAGTGCCTATTGGTTTACATGGGCTGTGTACTTACTATGAACATTAGAGTATAAGATAGCTTTTGTTACTTGAGTTAACCTTGCAAATCTGTATATATCTGTGAAGGTATTGTTGTGGGTGAAGGAGTATTGTAATATAGTTCATTTTTTCTTGTTTAATAAATGTTTTATTCTTTTGTTAAAAGTTCATCAACTAACTCCTGTGACTCTGTTCAGTAGCCACCCTCTACGTATCTAAACAAAACATAAAAGTTAGGATCTATCAAACCGGCTCCGTCCCGGGATTTGGTTTGTCCAGTAGTAACATCAGCTGGGATCATAACACAACTCATCAGAAAAAGGAAGCATACACAAGGAATGTGAAATGGGTGCAATTCTATTTACATCTGTGAACATTATATACATACTGTGAAAACCAGTACCACCATTGTGCTCCTAACTTTTTTTTTAAACTTTCCTAACCCTATCACTATGCCTTGATACTCCCCCCACATCCATGGCAGAGGTGGAGGCAGCCTGCTGACTGCTACGCTCTACTGTCTCTAATGACTTTGGCGGACGCCCTTTGGAGGGCCAAGACTTGGAGGACCCCAGCCTACTCCGGATGTTCTGCTGTGGGACAGATGCACCCTCCTCGGCCTGTGGAGCTGGAGGTGATGGGGTCACAGGAAGAGAGGATTGGGACGGGCTGGACAGTCCCGGAGTCACCTAGGTGGATGACCCCGGGGTGTCCAGCTGCTGGTCCTTCTCCCTAAGGGTGCCTGACGGCCCCTGACTGACTCCTTCAGGAGAAGGGGCAGCTGAAGTGATATTTAGGTGCCCTGCCTTCCGCTCACATAGCCATTGATAGATGTCACCAATGGCTACAGCGATGGAGTGCTGCTCCTGCAGCAGAGCAGGGCAGATGTCTCCAAGGTCTCCATGGCAGCCACCATCCTATCAGTGTTGACCTCAGTGCATTGGTGTGCCGGCGCTATCACTTCAGAGTGAAGGTGGGGGCAGGCTCCTCCATCATACATTGCAATCTGAGGAATGCAGCTGACATCCCTTCCTGATATATCGCTGCAGCTCCAGTAACTGATTTAGGACCGAGTCCAGAGGCTTGTCAGCTGACTCGGACTGCACAGATTCCTGGCCTCCAGCAGATCTCCAAGCGCCGGTGACCTCGGATGCCCCTGCCTCTGCCTGCTGTAGACCAGATTGTGACCCCGAGGATACTCTAGAACTAGGTCCCACCAAGGTGTGTGTCTCTGCGCTGCTGGAGGGTGTGGATGAGTACTGGGATGGGTGTTCAATGATGCTGTCCTCAGGTTCCTCAGCTGAGGTGTCATCAGGGCTTGAGCAAAGAGCCTGGCTGGATGGAGGCCTCAGAAGCTTAACAGAGGTGCCTATGAAAGAAAGTAGAGATAATTAGTGCATGGTAGGTAACTCTAAAACAGGTCAATACACTCACAGCGTGGCTGTCTGAGGGATGAGCTGGTGCAAGAACCTCACATGGGTGTGTGCCGCCGACCTCACTGTCGTCACAGGCACAGTCCACATTCTCTCCTGCCAGCTTGATGGCTCTGTTCTCGAAGGCAGTGAGGACCTTAAGTTCCGGTATTCCACCCCTGGTTGGAATTCTCCCTGCGATTGTGTGCGAGCTTGTCCGGCATAAAGACAGATGGAGCGTGTGTGCAGGGCAGATGATAAGGATCCCTGGCATGTGTGGGTGGTGAGTGGAGCCATGGGTGGGATGAGAACACAAGCTCCAGGGGAGAGAAGTGCAGATGGAGATGTGAGGATGTGTGTGAGAGAGTAAGTGATGATGTCCCTTGAGCTGGCAGTGTGTGAGATGCCAGTGAATGTCTGATGGGCTTGTGAGTGTGAGAGTTGAGAGTGATGAGATGGTTAACCTATCCTGGCAGCACGGATGAGATCATTCATCCTCTTCCTGCACTGGGTGGCTGACCTCTTCTGTGCTGCATTGCAACCAACCACTGCTGCCACCTCCTACCAAGCTCAAGTGGTGAGGTTGGTGGACCACTTCTGGCCATCACGGGGGTAGAGGAAATTCTGGCAGGCCTCAATGGCACACATGCAGGCTTTCCAGTGAGGAGTCACTGACGTTTGGAGCAGCACGCTTTTTTCCCTTTGGGAGCCATGTCTTCTGTGGAGCAATCCTGGGCTGCAAACATTAAAAAAAGCTGTGCACTGGTGCCGTTTAAATATAGCTCATGGCGTGAGGAAGCAGCGAGCTCATGGTGGGGCGGGTGAATCAGAGGCCGTCCGCCCACAATCTCGCATATTTCCCAATGAATCAGAGGCCGTCCGGCCACAATGTTTCCCATGTGTGCATAATTAATGCAGCAGAAAGCAGACAGAATGGCACAAAAACATAGCATTGCAGCCAACAGGTAAAACGCAGCTTTTCACGCCCACCGCCGCACTTAGTGCACTGAGGGGAAAATTGTCTCTCTGTCTAGAAACCACAACAGAAGTTTCCCTACTTTGCGGAGTCCATTTTTGTGAAGGTATAGTGGCAATATTTCATGTTACTGTCTTCTTTTTTTTAAAAAGTAGTGTCCATTTCCCAATCATAGGCCTAATGTGACCGTCACACCATTCATTCTGGGTTTTTTTGGTGTCAATGACGACAGGGAGAATATTGGGAACAGTGCTCTTCAAATTATCCATGGTATTTTTAGAAGTGAGTGACAGCTCAATATCTCAGCTGAAGAAACAGCACCCTCAATAATCCAGAGCTCTCTCTTAACCTAAGAATCAGGCTAGATTGCGTATAAAATTTCTAAAGTAGAGGATGAATACACAATCTTTTGGCTCAAAAAGGAGAGTATGCTCATCAACTGAGCCAAAAAGTGACAATTATAAAGAAAACAAATAATTTGCAATATGAGTCACTTATATAGACACACAAAACTGGAAGCATAAAGTAATGTAAGAAATAAGGGCAGGAGGAGTAGGCCATACAGCCCCTCAAGCCCACTCCACCATTCAAAAAAATCATGGCTGACCTTCAACCCCAACTCCACTCTTCCACCCAGTCCCCATAGCCCTCGATTCCCTTCGAGTCCAAAGATTCTCACTCTCAGCCTTGAATATACTCAATGACTGAACATCCATAGGACCTCTAGGATAAATAATTACAGAAATTTGCAAACTTCAGCAAAGAAATTTCTCCTCATCTCAGTCCTAAATGGCTGACCCCTTACACCGAGGCTATTCAGCCCATTCTGCACTCTCCCGCCAGGGAAAAAGAGCTTCTCATTAAGTAATGATTAAACTGATAATTTCTGAAACTGATTAATGCAAATGACATTTTGTAAAATTACACAGAAGGTATACCTTCAGATTACTGAAGCCAGTGATACAAAAATCAGAAAAGGATCTTGAGGGCTTGGAAAATCTGGTTTAGATCCACGTAGAAGTGCCTCTTCAGAACCAAGCTTTCACGTTGAAAAGGGAGCTGTATTTTGATCCAAGCATTATAATGCTTTGAAAGAAGCCAGTCCAACTTTGCTTCCACTTGGAAAGGAACTGGGCATTCACTTCTCTAATCTGGAATCGGCATAAGGAAAGCTTCCCGAATAGTACAGCTTTTGAAAAAAGTCAGAAATGTTTCAATCTTTTTTTAAAAAATTCCACTTATACCACACATTTTTATATAGGCTCAGCCGGAAAAGACAGGACAAAGGAGCTCTTGTAATACAAGTGCAGTTAAGATATCAAGGCATCCAAATGATGAGCTCCTTTGCAGTAGACAAATTGCAATTAACTACAAGGGATGGCTTTGAAACCTACAGTATTTCATGGTTGAGATTAGTACAAGATGAATGAAAACGTGTTTGGACGCTCAGTGACCACCAGAGCAAGTCTGCCCAAAACTATCAATGATGCCACTATATGAGCAAACATATCTACCAGCAATAAATGTGGACAACTTTCTCCTCAGGCTGTGGTAAACATGGTGCGGGTTGCAGATCTGTGACATTGGCAACAAGGGGAACAGCAGCCAACCTGCAACATCGAGCCAGCATTGTCTGTGATCACCTAAGTCACCTCCTTCCTCAACTTCTTTTTAACCTCTGCCTCATTTTGTGCTAGCATAAGGACCATTTGTTGTATCAGCTTAACATAATGCCATGCACTTAGCAAATAGGTGATAAAAGCACAGGTCAGTCATTGGTACCCTTCCATCGTGTGAGATGATGGTTTGCACCTTGGTTGTCAACTGTGCTAGGCATCATCTGGTGTGGCTCAGGACCCCCCACACTGGTCTGGCAGTCTCTGCCACATTTGCTGCAGAGGAAGACAGAGGGCTGAGAAGGTGCAGGATTTGCTGGCCTCTGTTTTCTCTGTTCCCTCTTCTCGCTTTCCTTTTCTTCTCACCTCTTCCAATGTCCCGCAAAATGGTCCAGAAGTCATGGTCATTGGGGGCTGTCTCCCAGTTGTCTGTGCCAATGTCTGCCATCTTCATATCTCACTTGCAGGTGTCCTTGTAACAGAGGCCTGGATGCCCAGCAGCTCTTGAGCCAGTGGACAGTTCAATGTACAGAAGGTCTTTGGATATATGGCTCTCATCCGTCTGATGAAGGTGGCCAAACCAGTGGCGACATCATTGACTTGAGTAATGAGTGTATGCTGATGGAATTGGCATACTCCAGGATCTCCGAGTTGGTGACCCAAAATTAAACTACACTGATTACAGACAGAAAATAAAGGGAATTGGAGGTATCAGTCTATCTCTCTCTCCTGTCTGTAACAACAGGAAATTAACAATTTTATTTAATCTCCTATTCAACAGCAACATGCCACAGCTGCCCAATATCACCACACAGCTGCCAAAAGTAGAAGAATCATTAGCAAGTTATGAAAGCAGTTTGCATATGACTGTACATCTTGCATAGGCTGTGTTGGAAGGGTGTTATTTGTGTAGATCCATGAAGATATGTATATGTTAAGAGTGGCCAGCATCAACAGTATTCGAAAGTGTGACTTAATGAAGAATGGACATGCATGATAGGCAATGCCATGAGCCAGCAGTAAATGTGGAACAGTTGACAGGCAACACTTTGCGGAAACTATTCAGCCTTTTTTCCGGCCGAGCATATGTTGTCCAGGTGTCACTAGTGTAGAGGAATACACTGGGGATGTAGGATTGGCAGATATGCAGTTTGGTGTTCTCAGTCAGGTTGCTGTTGTTCCACAGTCTCTTGCTCAGCTTGGACATAACAGCTGCAGCTTTTACAATCCAAGTGCTGATTGCAGCATCAAGTGACAAATTGATAGTGACTGTGGGGCCTAGATATGTGAAGCTATCACAAACTCTAGAGTCACGTTGTGAATGTTGATTGATGGCAGTATGGCAACATTTGTCCGCGTGATGCTGATGGTCAAACCAAACACTTTACAAGTGTGAAAGAATCTGTCCATTTGCCACTGAAGGCATTCCTCAGTATGGAATACTTGTGCGGCATTATTTGCATAGAACAATTCTATGATGAGGACTTGGCGTACCTTAGTCTTGGATTTCAAGTGGACAAGGCGGAACAGGATTCCGGCCAGTCCTGGTATGTAATTAGACAGCCTCCAAAAATGACCTGAATGCATATGACAGCAGAGAAAAATATACCAAAAGCGTCAACATCAGACGCAACCCTGTTTGACCCAAGTACTGGTAAGGGTTCTGATGTTGCCAAGCCATAGCTGACTTTACCCATCATGCTGTCATGGAAAGACAAGACCACATTGAGCAGCCTTAGCAGGCAGCCGATTTTCTTCAGCACTTTAAACAGACCAGATCTACTCACATAGGCAAATGCCTTTTTGAGATCAATGAAGGCAAGAAATAGCGGCCTCCTCGTGGCATTTCTCTTGCAGCTGCTCTACTGAGAAGATTAAGACCAATGTAGATCTTGCAGTTCGGAAACCACACTCGGATTTGAGATTGATGCATTCAGCCAAGATCTGGAGTTTGACATGGGTAATACAGACAAATACTTTTCCCACAATGCTCAGCCTTCATAGCTGTTGCAATCGCTACAGTCGCACTTGTTCTTGTACAGGGTCACAATCTTTGCATCACACATACCCTGAGGCACTGCCCCCTCCTGCCAGCAGAGACAAAAAAATTAGTGCAGATGTTGCAGGAGTGCCGGTTTCCCATGCTTGATGAATTCAGGTGGTACAGCATCAGCAGCTGGAGCTTTTCCCAATTGCAAACAAGTCAATAGCTTTGCTAAGCTCCTTCGCTCTGGGGTTGATATCTAGCCCTCTGATTTTGAAATCCTTTTATCCAAAAACTGGGAGACCAAACAGCCTGCAGAACACCAGCAACAACATCACAGCTGCAAAGAAAGGGGCTGTGTCATCCTGCCTATGAGGCTTAAAGTTTTTTAAAAGCCTCCTTCAACCTGTTTCGAACAGCTCCAAGCTTTCCTGTAAAAAATTGGACCCCCCGGTTACAACAGCCATCAGGGCCTGCCTACGCGACCTGCTGAAAAACTTTTACTTCTAACAAACCCTCCAGTTAATCCGGGTTTGACCCCAGCCATCTGAACTAACCTGAACTTCAATTCCAGAATGAAAAAAGCTCCTTCCTTCACTGGACTCTCCAAGACACATGAACTGCTAACCATTAATACCTGTAGAAGTGCACTACAGTCTTTAATTGTATTTTTCTTGGGCGTGTGTTGAGTTATTGACCTCACAATAGACCTTTCCGGGGTGAGCGTGTGAATAAATAATACTCTTGTTTAAATCCATGAAAGTCTGCTGCTGGTGAGTTTTAAATTGATCTCACACTAACAGGGGGAGATTTGGCAACACACATCAGCCGTTTCAAAATCAAACTACACTGATTATGGACAGAAAGGAAAGGGAAGTGGGGGTATCAGTCTATCTCTCTCTCTCCTGTCTGTAACAATAGGAAATTAACAATTTTATTTAATCTCCTATTCAACAGCGACAGCAATACGTCACAGCTGCCCAATATGACCACACAGCTGCCAAAAGTAGAAAAATCATTGACAAGTTATGGAAGTGTCCTGCATATGACTGTACATCTTGCATAGGTTGTGATGCAAGGGTATTATTTGTGAAAATCCATGAAGATATGTATATGTTAAGAGTGGCCAGCGTCAACGGTAATCTGAAAGTGTGACTTAATGGAGAATGGACATGTATGATAGGCAATGACATGAGCCAGCAGTAAATGTGGAACAGTTGACAGGCACCACTTTGCGGCAATGGAATCTTGGGCCTACAACTTGATAAGTGATTCCGTGGGTAGGTTTTGGCACTTCAACATCGCCATTATCCACTTGTTACCAGATACCACATGCTGCCAGGTATACTGCTCTGTGGAGGGTACCCGATTGAATCATTCAAGGAAATTCTTCTTGCACTCACCTCAAGCAGCAGCATGTTCATTTTCCCAGGATTAATGAGAGATTTTGGGTGCCATGCTGTGTTCTCACCTGTCAGGACTCTATTACCTGCATCCATCTTTGTTTTTCCTAATACAGCCTTTGCAGGGGCTGAAATATATCCAATTCTGACATTTTTAGAGTATTTTATGACCTTTTAATCTCATATGTGGTCAGTTCAGCTCAACGGGTGCTGAAACTCTCATTCATGTCTTTGTTACCTTTAAAATTGGCAATTCCAATGTACTCCTGGCTGGCCTCCCACATTCTTGTTTTCAAATTCCTCCATTGCTCACTCCTCCCTATCTCTATAATCTCCTTCAGCCCTACAACCTTCAGAAATACAAAAGCAAAATCCTGCAGATGCAGGAAATCCAAATAAAATTGGAAAATGCTGGAAATACTCAGCAGGTCAGGCAGCATCTGCGGAGAGAAACAGACTTAACAAGGGATAGGGTTGGATTTTATGGAGCCCACAAGGACGGGAAATGTGGCATGCAGGGTGACTTAATTAGGTGGGATGGGAAATTTTGATTTCCCGACAGCAGGTTAAGATGCAGAGATAAAGTCAGCGGTGCATTGAACATTGTGCCAGCCTGTGGCAGGTTCATATTTGTAATACATTTGCACGCCATGAGTGCTCATTAATGTGAAATGTAAGTTAATGGCACACAAGAGTCGCATGGCAAACGTTGCACGATTGTTTAAAGGTGGCATGCACTCATCAGCTTTGTGCAGCTGTGGCTAAGTGGTTTTCCATGTCGGCACAAGGTAGGTGTTGAAAGGTTGGTGTTCAGGTGAAGGGAATTGCAGTGAAGGTGAGGGGGGATGGGCAGAGGGTGATGGTCAGATGTGGTGGTTGGAAGGGAGGTTAGACAGAGGGTTGTGTTCAGGTACAGGGAGGTGCCGTGATGCGAAGGGAGGGTGAACAAGGATTTGTTGTTCAGGTGCAGGGAAGCGTGCTGGAGGGAAGGGCCTAGTATCCTGGGTGTGGTGGTCCTGTGAAGGGTGGGGGGTGGAGGATCAGTATCGAATTGAAAGAAAAAACATACAATGTGGCAAAGATTAGTGGTGAGCCAGAGGTTTTGGGAAAGTTTTAAAGACCAACAAAAGATGACCAAATTAAAATAAAGAGGGAGAAAATAAACTTTTGAGGGTAAACTAGCAAGTAATATAAAAACAGACAGCAAGAGCTTCTTTAAATATATAAAAAGGAAGAGAGAGGCCAAAGTGAACATAGGCCCCTTAGAGAATGAGGTTGGGAAATAATAATGGGGAACCAGGAAATGGCAGAAGAGTTGAATAAATACTTTGCTTCAGTCTTCACGGTAGAAGATACTAACAGCATTCCAAAAATATTAAATAATCAAGGGGCAAAAGTGGGGGAAGGAAATAAATACAATAACTACCACTAGAAAAAAAGTACTAGGGAAACTAATGGGGCTAAAGGCCGATAAGTCCCCTGGACTTGATGGGTTGCATCCTGGGATATTAAAAGACGTAGCTACAGAGATAGTGGATGCACTGATAGTAATCTTCCAAGAATCCTTAGATTCTGGAAAAGCCCCAAGATTGGAGAACGGCCAATCTAACGCCCTTATTCAAAAAGGGAGGGAGATAAAAAACTGCTAACTTAGCTTAATATCTGTCATTGGGAAAATGTTGGTGTATATTATAAAGAATGTAATAGCAGAGCATTTAGAATTACATAATCTAATCAAGCAGAGTCAGCATGGCTTCATGAAGGGGAAATCATGCCTGACAAATTTATTAGAATTCTGTGAGGAGGTAACAAGCAGGACAGATAAAGGGGAACCAGTAGATGTAATATATTTGGATTTACAAAAGGCGTTCGATAAGGTACCGCACGTTAGGCTACTTAATAAGATAAAAGCCCATGGTGTCGGGGATAGTATATTAGTATGGATAGAGGTTTGGCTAACTAATAGAAGACAGAGAGTTGGGATCAGGGGGACATTTTCGGGATGGCAACCTGTATCTAGTGGAGTGCCACAGGGATCAGTGCTGGGGCCACAATTATTTACAATATATATTAATGACTTAGATGAGGGAAGTGAATATACTATCGCCAAGTTTGCAGATAACACAAAAATAGGTGGGAAGGTAAGTGGTGAGGATGACACAAGGAGTCTACAGGGGGATATAGGCAGGTTAGGTGAGTGGGCAAAACTTGGCAGATGGAATATGAGGGAAAATGTGAGGTTATGCACTCTGGCAGGAAGAATAGAGGAGCTGAATATTATTTAAATGGAGAAAGACTGCAGAAAGCTGCAGCGCCGAGGGATTTGGGAGTCCTTGTGCATGAATCCCAAAAAGCTACCATACAAGTTCAACAGGTAATAGGGAAAGCAAATGGAATGTTGGCCTTTATTTCAAAGGGAATGTCGTATAAAAATAGGGAAGTCTTGCTAAAACTACATAAGGCACTAATTAGACCATACCTAGAATACTGTGAACAATTTTGGTCCCCTTATCTGAGGAAAGATAGAATGGCATTGGAGGCAGCCCAGGGAAGGTTCACTAGATTGATCCCGGGTATGGTGGGATTTTCTTATAAGGAGAGGTTGAGTAGGTTGGGCCTGTACTCATTGGAGTTTAGAAGAATGAGAGGCAGCCTTATTGAAACACAGGCTGATACCAAGGATGGCAGAACTGAGGAGAGACTGGTTCAACTGGGCCTGTATTCACGAGAGTTTACAAGAATGAGAGAGGATCTGATTGAAACGTATAAAATTCTAACAGGGCTAGACAGGTTGGATGCAGGAAGGATGTCTCCCCTGGCTGGGGAATCTAGAACCAGGGCCACAGTCTCAGGATACAGGGCAGACCATTTAGGACTGAAATGAGGAAAAATTTCTTCACTCAGAGGGTGGTTAACCTGTGGAATTCTCTACCACAGAAGGCTATGGAGGCCGGGTCACTGAATATATTCAAGAAAGAAATTCATAAATTTTTGAATATCAGAGACATCAAGGGATATAGAGAGAAAGCGAGAATATGGCGTTGTGATAGAGGATCAGCCATGATCAGATTGAGTGGCAGAGCTGGCTCAAAGAGCCTACTCCTGCTCCCAGTTTCTATGTGTTTATATAAAATTCTTAGGGGGTTTGACAAGGTAGATGCTGAGAGATTGTTTCCCCTTGCGGGAGAGTCTAGGACCAGAGGGCATTATCTCAGAGTAAGGGGGCGCCCATTTAAAACGGAGATGAGGAAGAATTTCTTTTCTCAGAGGGTAGTCAATCTGTGGAATTCTTTACCGCAGAGGGCTGTAGAGGCTGGGTCATTAAGTATGTTCAAGGCTGAGACAGATAGATTTTTAATCAGTAAGGGAATCAAGGGTCATGGTGAAAAGGCCAGAAAGTGGAGTTGAGGATTATAGATCAGCCATGATCTCATTGAATGGCGGAGCAGACTCAATGGGCTGAATGGCCTACTTCTGCTCCCACGTTTTATGGTCTTATGGACAGGTCAAAGCATGGACTGAAAGATGGATGACGGGCCTGGCGCGTGGTTGATGCTATCAATTATGGGGCCCTGAGGATTAAATTGAGGGTACTGGGTGGCAGAGGGAACTGTCAAAGGGGGGAGTTGTATTTGCTATGGGGGCAGCTCCAGAGTCACAGCTGAGTATTGGAGGGTCTCATTGGGTGAGTCACTGAAGCAGACAAAAGCACTGAGGATGACAACAGGAGAGTTCAGGGTCAGAGTGGGCACTGGGATGGTCACGGGTGTAGGCACAGCGGGGAGAGATGGAATGTCCAAGGAAATGGTGATATGATCCAAGGTTTTGGCTTCAGGGGTAAAAGGGAAGATGAAAGGTTATGTTAGGTGGGTCTAGGGCAATGGGGGCAAGTATTGGGGTGACAGAAGGAGGGTAGAGGTACAGGATTGGTTTTAAAAGTCACACACATCATAAAATTTTGATGAAAACAAAAAGCTAAAAGCTACTGCGGATGCTAGAAATCCAAAACAAAACAAAAACAGAATTACCTGGAAAAACTCAGCAAGTCTGGCAGCATCGGCGGAGAAGAAATCAGTCAACGTTTCGAGCCTCCATGGCCCTTCGGCAGAACTGCAGCATAGTTTCAACAAGGGAGAAATATAAATTGGTTTAAGGTGGGTGGGGGGCGGGGGGGAAGAGACACATTGAGGGTGTGGTGTGAGCAGATAATAATCAAAAGATGCCACAGACAAAAGGGTCAAAGAGGACCCTCCACCCCTGCTTGTCCCTCTGTCCTCACCCCATCTTCCAATCCCAGCCCCGTATTCACTATACCCCCTGACCTTCCCCTCTCCGATGCTGAACGTTCAGTGCTCAGCAAAGGACTTAGTTTCATACCCTTACGCACTCATCTCAATGAATTTCGGGCTCGGCATGATGCTGAACTCTTCTTCCGCCGTCTTCGTCTCCGTGCTCACTTCTTTGGGCAGGAGTCCTCTCCCCGTTCAACGGATCCTTTTACCCACCTCCAATATTCTCCCTCCACTTGGACCCCTCCCTCTGGATTCTTACCTTCTCTTGATCTTTTCATTGAGAACTGTCGGCGTGACATTAGCCGTCTCAATTTCTCTGCTCCTCTCACCCATTCTAATCTGTCTCTCTCTGAACTCACTGCACTCCGTTCTCTCAGGTCCAACCCCAACATTGTCATCAAACCCGCTGACAAGGGTGGTACTGTTGTTGTCTGGCGCATTGACCTCTACCTCGCGGAGGCTGAGCGTCAACTCGCAGACGTTTCCTCCTACCTCTCCCTGGACCATGACCCCACCACAGAACATCAAGCCATTGTTTCCAGGACTGTCACTGACCTCATCTCCTCTGGAGATCTTCCTCCCACAGCTTCCAACTTGATAGTCGCCCAACCTCGGACGGCCCGCTTCTACCTCCTACCCAAAATCCACAAACAGAACTGTCCTGGCAGACCGATCGTGTCAGCCTGTTCCTGCCCCACGGAACTCATTTCTCGTTATCTTGACTCCCTTCTCTCTCCCCTTGTCCAGTCCCTTCCCACCTACATCCGTGATTCCTCTGACACCTTACGTCACATCAACAATTTCCAGTTCCTTGGCCCCAACCGCTTCCTCTTCACCATGGATGTCCAATCCCTCTACACCTCCATCCCCCACCAGGATGGTCTGAGGGCCCTTAGCTTCTTCCTTGAACAGAGGCCCGAACAATCCCCATCCACCACTACTCCCCTTCGTCTGGCTGAACTTGTTCTCACACTGAACAATTTCTCCTTTAACTCCTCTCACTTCCTCCAAATAAAAGGTGTGGCTATGGGTACCCGCATGGGCCCCAGCTATGCCTGTCTCTTTATGGGGTATGTGGAACATTCCTTGTTCCAGTCCTACTCCGGCCCCCTCCCACAACTCTTTCTCCTGTACATCGATGATTACTTCGGTGCTGCTTCATGCTCTCGTCGGGACCTGGAAAAATTTATTAATTTTGCTTCCAATCTCCACCCCTCCATCATCTTCACATGGTCCATCTCTGACACTTCTCTTCCCTTCCTTGACCTCTCTGTCTCAATTTCTGATGATAGACTGTCCACCAATATCCATTACAAGCCTACCGACTCCCACAGCTACCTCGACTACAGCTCCTCACACCCCGCTTCCTGTAAAGACTCCATCCCATTCTCTCAGTTCCTTCGCCTCCGTCGCATCTGTTCTGATGACGCTACCTTCAAAAACAGCTCCTCTGACATGTCCTCCTTCTTCCTTAACCGAGGTTTTCCATCCACGGTCGTTGACAGGGCCCTCAACCGTGTCCGGCCCATATCCCGCGCATCCTCCCTCACGCCTTCTCCTCCTTCCCAGAAACATGATAGGGTCCCCCTTGTCCTCACGTATCACCCCACCAGCCTCCGCATTCAAAGGATCATCCTCCGCCATTTCCGCCAACTCCAGCATGATGCCACCACCAAACACATCTTCCCTTCACCCCCCTTGACGGCATTCCGTAGGGATCGTTCCCTCCAGGACACCCTGGTCCACTCCTCCATCACTCCCTACTCCTCAACCCCCACCTATGGCACCTCCCCATGCCCACGCAGAAGATGCAACACCTGCCCCTTCACTTCCTCTCTCCTCACCGTCCAAGGGCCCAAACACTCCTTTCAAGTGAAGCAGCATTTCACTTGCATTTCCCCTAACTTAGTCTACTGCATTCGTTGCTCCCAATGCGGTCTCCTCTACATTGGAGAGACCAAACGCAAACTGGGCAACCGTTTTGCGGAACACCTGCGGTCTGTCCGCAAGAAAGACCCAAACCTCCCTGTCGCTTGCCATTTTAACACTCCACCCTGTTCTCTTGCCAACATGTCTGTCCTTGGCTTGCTGCATTGTTCCAGTGAAGCCCAACGCAAACTGGAAGAACAGCACCTCATCTTCCGACTAGGCACTTTACAGCCCTCTGGGCTGAATATTGAATTCAACAACTTTAGATCTTAAACTCCCCCTCCCCCCATCCCCACCCCGTTTCTTTTCCCCCCCCACCCGCCTTTTTTTTCAATAATTTATATAGATTCTTCTTTCCCCACCTATTTCCATTATTTTTAAATCTAAAACTAAAACCTTTAGTCTTTCCACCCCACCCCCACTAGAGCTGTACTTTGAATATCCTGTTTTCCATTCTTAATTAGCACTTTTCTCAGACAAAGACCACCACCTTCAACACCTCTTTGACCCTTTTGTCTGTGACATCTTTTGATTATTATCTGCTCACACCACACCCTCAATGTGTCTCTTCCCCCCCGCCCCCCACCCACCTTAAACCAATTTATATTTCTCCCTTGTTGAAACTATGCTGCAGTTCTGCCGAAGGGCCATGGAGGCTCGAAACGTTGACTGATTTCTTCTCCGCCGATGCTGCCAGACTTGCTGAGTTTTTCCAGGTAATTCTGTTTTTGTTTTGTATAAAATTTTGATGTCTCTTTTCAAGCACAGCTTTTCTGAATATAAGCTCGATTGCAGTGGGAGGAGAGCCCTTTAGGGTGGGTGAAGTTAATGTTAAGCACAATTTGCCAATCAAAGGGACTCCCTAATAATTAGTTAAATGGATGAGAACCATGGACAAGCATGTCTCACATATATGTCTGCCCGCTTCACAAAGAGCAATTACTGTCATAACATGGGTCTCATTCACCCAACATTCTTGCAATCTCGGGAGCAGGAGAAGAGAATGTAGAGGAGAGCTCTTGCTGTCGAACAATAGAGGCCGCAAGGCCAACAGCAGGCAGCACCAGACAGGAAGGCTGGTCCAAATGCAGACATCCAGGGAAGGCATCAATGAAGACAGGCAGTGGGGCATCAATGCATCAAAAGGGCAAAAACAAACTACCTCCAAATGTCCGAGAGGCGATTCCAAAAACACCTGAGGACATCCCAGGAATTGCCCACCGAGATATGTCAGATTGTTCATCAAGACATGCAGCCACGTGGTTTTGGTGGGAGCCCATGCCAATGGCCCTCAAGGTTACAGCAGCGCTCAATTTCTACACCAGCGATGGCTTCCAGGGTGCAACAGGCGAAATATGCAGCATCTCACAGGCTGCCACACATAAGTGGACAAAGGAGATGACTGATGCCCTATTTCATAGTGCCAGTGATTTTATCAACTTCACCACCGATGGAGAGAGCCAGGCTGCAAGGTCAGCCACATTTGATGTCATCACTGGGTTTCCTCAAGCACAAGATGTCATCGACTGCATTCATGTGGCCATTAGAGCTCGCTGGGAACAGCCAGTAGCATTTGTAAATTGTAAAGGGTTTCACTCCTTGAACTGGCGTGCAATCACATGAGGTCTGTTCTAATTTCCCAGGGAACTGTCATGACGCACACATTTTGCATAATTCGCAGTTCCCAGAGCTACTGAACCCCCAGCCCAGGTTAATGGATGGATCCTCAGTGACAAGGGCCATCCCCTGCGTACATGGCTGATAACTTCAGTCCAGAGCGAGGCAGAGGAGTGCTACAATGACTCCACAAGAGGCATCATCAAGTACACAATTGGGGGTTCTTAAAATGCACTCCTGCTGCTTTGACCAGTCTGGAAGGGCTTTGCAATACACACCCCAGATGATGTCACAAATAGCAGTGATCTGCTATGCATTGTACAACCTGGTGCTGGAATGCGGACAGATTTTGCAAAGGGAAGAGTGCAAAGAGGGTCAGCCTTCCTCAGATGAAGATGATGTGTTGGAGCATGAGGAGGAGCCCATAAGTCCAAATGAGCCTTTTAGGGATGCCAAGGCCATGGATAGACGTGTAAGAGAAGCCAGGACAACCTTATCAACACAAGGTTCACACAACAATAACCTATCTGTCGCCAGACTTCCATCATCTTCTTGGGGCCTAGACTCACCCCTGTCATCCTCCTCTGCCACGTTAACTCTAAACGTGCAGCCACTAACACCTAGAATAGAATGGGGAATGGAGCTTGTCACACACTCGCGCTGGTACAAAGGACATCTTAGCGATACATGGACATCCATGTAGTAACCTGACTTGCACAATTATTCTGATCCAGCATCATCATTCAAGTGCTTTGAATGCGACTGCACCCATCTCATTTACACCCACTGAGAGTTAGGTGGGCCAATATCCTCTCCAGGGCATAGATGGGGGAGGGGTGGGGCAGCTGTGCCTGCATTTTAAGCCTTGTTCCACAGAATGATCATCACAGAAGTGACAATTCACATGAACATTCAATAATGAATGCACAAAAACATGAAACATCTCATTGAGGAATAATGTCTGTGCCCCTATCTCTCCTCTAACCATCCCACTGTGAGAAACATGGGGCATGCAATGGCCATTATATCTGATACTATAACAGGCCCCCAGCAATTCTCAGTAATTATAAACGAATACAGAAAACAAATATACTGTGCATATTTTATTAAATCAAAAAGAAATGGAAAAATTATCCATCCCACCTTAGTGCTCATACTTTTTCAATTTTTATTTTCTACCACTACGACTCAGTGCAACCATGACATCAGCAGCTGAACCAGGAGCCAGTCTGCTCAGTGGCATGACTCGTTGCCTTGGATGACTATGGTGGGCGTCCTCTGGAGGTATGAGGCTTTGAGTGTTCCAGCCTGACACGCATCCCCCTCTGACTTCAACAATTCCAGGAAGCGAGGCAAAGGTGGAAGGATGACAAGATACTGCTAACCCTGTGGATGTCCTGAGACGAAGGCCCCAGAGCAGGTGGCACGTGTTTCTCCTCCATCTGGGTGTGCGAAGGCACTTCCCTGTCTCCCTGAGCAGAAGGGGCTCCTGGAGGGAGATTCAGGAGCCTCACCCCCTCTCGTCTAGACACTGCTGCACTGAGCCCATGGCTAGAGGAAATGCAGGTAAGAGTGCATATGGATTGAAAGATCCATCTGGCTTTCTATCTCTGTCAGCATCCTCTCCATGGATGAAGCCATGCGCACAAATCCTGAGACATGGCAGAACTCATGGCTAACATGGACTCCTCCATGCCCGCACAACGCTGCACTTAATTCCTGGCATCTCTGCCATATTTTCCCTCAGCCTCAGCTGCATGCGCAGCAGGTTTCTTGTGGCCATGACCAGAGGACCGTCATCAGCGTGGGGCTCAGCAGGGGCCTGATCTCCAGCTGTCCTCCAATTTTCAGGATACCCGGCTGTCACATCTCCCTAAGCTGTTGGAACGTATATATAGTGTACTCACCAGATTGTGCTCCCAAATCTATACGTGACCCCACCGGGAACTGTGTGCGTGTAACTGTGCGGGTGGAGCTGGATGATGAGGAGGTGACGGTGCATCTTCTGGGGCAGTGGCTGTTTCATCCCCAGAGGTGGAGTCTTTTGGCTCCTGGCTTGGCTCCAGCCTTGTCCTTGGATGGGGATGACCTGCAGGAGAGATCAAAAAGAATCACATTAAGAATCATCAGTTTGAGCGCTTCACATTTCATCACATCCATCCTGTGTGCCCATACGCCACCACCAGGATGGTTGCCTCACCCTCCTTACTCCTGGCCAGTCCAACCTTGCCATCTGCAACTGATCACGCTCCCTCTTCCCCAGTGATCTCCATCACCTCCTCCTTGGCTGCTGTAACATGCCTCAGATCTGGGGTTCCTCCTCTTGTGCATCTCTTCTCTCTTTATTATGGGCCTACTTGTCCTGCTTGATAAAGTGCAGAGTTAGAGACATGTCAAGTGACAACTAACCCCTTGTCTGCATGCATTCGCATCACACATACAGGCCTGTCATTCACACTTTGCATCCAAGCACACACAAAAGGCAAACTTCCACACACTTTCCATTCACACATATGTATCATTGGTGACCACACAAGAGACTCCTGTTGAAGATGTGACATTGGCACTAACCCTTGAAGATTGGAGCAGGTTATTGACCTGTTTCCTGCACTGGATCCAGGTTCGGTATGTTACCCCAAGTGGTTTTTCACCCCTCCTCTACCCACTTCGTGGTCTGGCGGGAGGGCCTGATGTCATCTTCAGGAAAGAACACCTCCGGTCTTTTCCTGTCAGCCTGGAGGAGAATATGCAGGGTGGCAACACTGAACCGTGGGGCTGGTCTGCTTCAGCAGCAAATGTTTCTCCAAAGAGTACACTTGGAAACAGTGGAGAGTCCTGGCAGTGATGCACAGCCTCCCCGTTTGAACAGAAAGCTGTTTAATAGGCCACCTGTAGATGCTACACTGTCAGTTGAAGCTGGGTTTCATCAATGAAACGCTTTCCCCGCTGCTAAATCGCACGCACACTACTGGCACTAAAATGATAATCGTGTGGGAAACAGCAAAAAGAGTGAAAGCAGAAGTGGCACCTAATTCCGGTTACAACGTTGGGAATGACATGCTGTTGACAAAATCCTGGCCAACGTTTCAGGTTGATGGCTCTTAGTCAGATGCAGTACTTTTAACACTCAAAACCATCTGCATTTCCCTATTATTGCTTCTTGAATGCCCAATTTTAATCGGTCCAGCAATGGCAGCCACTGGGGGTCCTAAGTTTTGGAATTCACTCTATAAATCTCTCAGACACTCCATCTCGCTTTCCTCCTTTAAGGTGCTACTTAAAGCCCAAAGTTTTTGGTTAGCTGCCCTAATATCTCCTTACGTGGCTCTGTTATTTTATTTGTTAATGCTCCTGTGTCTTGAGGCAATTTACTAACATTAAAGGTGCTATATAATTACAAGATTTTGTTGTTGTTACAGTGAAGTGATTACATTCTTTCCAATTTAATCAGATATTGAAGCACACAATTTTCCATGGCCTTCTTTGACAAGCCCCCACCACCAAAATTTGCCACGACAATTTATTAGAACCAACCCTATGAAACCCTGGGAGTTTGGCTCTATTGCAAGCTGGTAAGCAGTGTACTCACCATTATCCAGTCCCACTGATTTGCCTTAGGCCAAAAAATATACATACAATAGTCTGAAAAGTATGACAGTAATGTTCGCAAACACTAAATGCATTTACGTCAAGAGGCACTCTCCGCTATTTAAACAGAGAAGTCCATTAAGTGCAAATAAACAATGATGGACAGCTAATGATCTTCTGATCAATCCAGCCAGTCCCACACAATTGTGATATCTTATATAACACAATCACAACACAATCCCCCCATCGCCCCCCCCCCCACCCCAACCACTGCCTCCCTATCCAAAACCCTGCAGCCTCCTGGAAGAGGCAGAAAAAGCAGATAAGAGCTCAAGCCTATCTTGGGAAAGGAAATCTTGGAAATTTCTCTCTCAACCATTTAATTGAGCAAAATTAGTCCAGAAAACTCTGGCCCCAAATTCCCTGAAGTATCACCTACCTTTTTTAAAACAGTAATGTCCACCCCAAACAGAAATAGGTCCAGCTCTCGTTTGAAGAAACTCAGGGAGTTGGTGTCCACAGCACAAGCCAGCAGCCTGTTCCAGAGGTTCACTATTGTCTTGGAATGAGCACATCCTGACATTTAATCTGTATCTTAATTTACGTAATTAAAGCTCTGTTCCTTCCCAACTTATTTCACTGAAACAAACAGTCAACTAGAACGTAATCTATCCCCTTCATTATCTGATTAATAGTGATCAATCTGATCACTTCTAAGTCTACATTTCTCTAAAGCATAGAGTGCCAACTCTTTTAGCCTATCTTGATAACTAAGATGATTTATACTTCGAATTAGTCTAGTGACCATCCTCTACAGCTTTTCCAAAGTCTTACTATCAATGACCATGTGAGGAGACGAAAACTGGTCACAGTGTTCCAAATCTGGATCTGACCAAGGCTTGTACAAGAACAGAATAGTATGCCTCGTCTTAAAATCAATTATTAGGTGAAGGCACCCCAACACCACATTTGCTCTAGTTATCACTTCACAGCATTGGTCATACATCATTGGAGAAGTATGCACTGGAACACTGATCTCTTTTTTTATGCCGTCTTCTTTTTATGTTTTTTCCTAAAGGGTGTTTGAATGTTGAAGACACACCCTGTCCACATACAATACACTGCACTAGTACAAGTTAAACATCATTTGCCATTTATGAACCCAATTTCCCATCATATTAAGCTCTGCCTGAAATAGTCAAGCATCCTCCATCACTCATACAGATCTTAGTATCATCTGCAAAACTGCAGATCATCTAATGGAGAACACTGCTCTCAAAAAACTATCAAGAAGAATTTGATAATAAGCACATTAACAATTCATACTCATTCATGACTCAGTAATTTCCAGGCTTGAACCCATCTCTTTATTACATTGCATTGAATATTGGTTCTCCTATATATTGTGCTACTGTGCTTTCATCAAAAAGTACCCTTTTAAATTCAAAGTTCTTAAGCAAATTCAGTAATAAATGTTGATTTTTTCCCCTGTTTGATATGTAGCTATTACAAATCATTGTGATTGTCACAAACAGAATTTATTTGCTCTCTTACTGCACCAATCAGTATGTTTTGTATGGAAAGAGGTGTGGCTTTTCTTATCGTTGGAGTGTGTATTCCCATTAAATAATTCAGCAGCAAGTGTTTGAGAGTTTAAAATAAAGATGGTTATTTATTCTCACACACTTACCCCAAATTAATGTAACATCGCACTTAGTGTCATGCATGCACATGCACACACAATAAGGTTGAATACAGATAAAGATAATGCACTTTTGCAGATTAGTTACTTCAGTCCCTGTTCTATGATTTCCAGTCTCCTACATGACAGGCTTGTGGGTTCTTGAATGGATTCAATGATTTAAAGTTGAAGTGAGGGTCTTGTAAAGTGAAGGGTTCATAGAAGCTTATCAGGTTTCTTGTAGTTGAATATCTAGGAGGTTGATTCTCAGGTGAACTTTGAAACTAGAATAGGTTAAGTATTTTGGTTGCTTGAGGACTTGCTGCCAATTTCAGAGTCTGGTTCTCAGACTGGCTAATGCCTGATGGTCCTGATGGATCTCCTGGGTAATAAGAGTTCTTGATTCTTGGCTCTTGGTTCTTGAACCAAGTTTCAATCATATGACCACTGGATTAACACTTCTGAGGACCACCGAGTCTGGTTTGAATGGGGGAGGCCAACGTGATACGATGGAAAGAAAGTGGATAGTGGCCATTTTTTGAGATTGAATTGAGTTTTGATTTTCCATTTTGTCCAGTATGAAACATGGAGACAAGCAGTCTGGAAACTCCATAGACTTTAGGTGCTGACCCATTCTTAAACAATAAGATGTGTGAATTCCACAGATGGCAGTGAGGTAACCTCACCTATGTATGTAGTTCAAATGCCAAAAGTCAGATGATTAGTGGCAGCCATCTTAATAGCTTTTTATGTCCAAGTTTCAAAAGTACTGACTGAAAGTTTATAACATGACATGCCTTTACTGGGCATGAAAGGAAGGATGAAAATGTGGTGCTACTGAGATCTTAGAATGAGTCAGTATGAAGCGGGAAATAAAACTGGGGTTGTTTTCAGTATTTATCTGCATAAATGAAGGTTGTAGTCAATTATCTAAATATTTCACTTTTATCTTTGAGGTAAAAGTAAATTTTCAGATGTAAATTCTGTGAGTTCCCAAATTTACCAAGGTGGTGTGATGCAACATAGCTTCAGTATTAATCTCTCTAAAAATCAGCTGATTCAGAACATTAGTGGAGGTCTGAGTGTGAATGATAATATAGTGTCAGAGACCACATTATATCTTCTCCTAAACTACAGACTGCATTATTCAGAGCACGAATGTAAGATTTCCAATCTTTTCCTTACATGTTAACCATACTAGAACAGGAATGTACAACCTTTTGAAGTTGGGAAGAAGACACACACATCAAAAATCAGTGAATTTACTTTTTGTGTATTAAATTTGTAATAAATAAAAAGGAACAGTTTGTGAATATGATTGCAGCCAAAATATTTTGAAAGAAATTGCAAATAACTTGGGGCAGGCAGAATACAACAGGGAGGCTTGGGTTTAATGGCGAAAAGTCGCAGGGCACTAAGAATGGGCAGATACCAGGAGTAGACTAAAAATATTGCAAGGGGAGCTGTTGGAAAATAGTCTGCAGGCAACAGAGAGCATTTCCATCAGCACTTCTGCTGATACCAGCACAGGTTACACAAGTATTTTGAGAATGAAGTTAAATTGACTTTGAAGCCAGATCAGCAGTTATAGTATTCATCAATCTTGTCAACCAACATGGAAGGGGGTGAGTACAAGACTTATTGAGATTTTGCACTCACCTCTATTTCATAGGCAAGCTTGTTAATGGGTTCCACTTCACAGTCGTTTTGAACATTTAGGGGGTTAAAGTCCTCGGGCATGATTTTAACTTTGTGCAAATGGACGTGTTAAAATTAGGCCCCTCATGTTCACCAAGACCAGGTTCCATGAAAGAATTTTTAGTAAAGATGTATAGGCACCCTGGAGATTCTGCGAACTCTATTTTGGCCAGTTTTATGACTCTACTGTGGTCATTTCAGAAGTAGAAATCTTTAAGGCTCAGGCTTATTATTCTAAGCCAAAGTGACCAAAAAAAAATCACCAAAAGTCTTCACTTTTGATGTTTTTGAATTACAAAAGTTATTTTTCTTTTGGCAAAGTATTTAAAGAAGGAATTGGCCTTAGCACACTATCTTGCAACATCATAACTCATGTACTGTCAGTCTCCACTTAAGAATTAAATTTCCAATTTTTACAATTCTGACCAACAGCTCATTTTCAATGACTATCCTTGGTTCTGAGTAAACTGTTTTATTGACTTCTATTTCCACATTCTTTGCTCAGATAAATCTTTGGGGCATTTTTCATCAGGATCCTGATTGCTTTTCTTTGCACTTGTATTCCATCAATATTGTAAGCTTTCTTTAGTGACTACAATTTACACAGTTTCATTGGTGTAGCTGAGGTTACAATTTTCTATTGATGTTGAACCCAATTCTAAAATCATTCAAACACTTCTACCAAGATTACTGTAGTCATTCCCTCTCCTCATGTGGCGTCCTTGGTTGCCCGAGGGTTACTAATCATGGTTCAATAATGCCATGATATTACAATGGGGCTGGCCCCAAGAGCTACCTCATCTGGTACAGGGATTGAACTTGTGCTGTCGGCATTATTAAACATCCACTAACTCATTATTCCTCTGAAACTAGCAACAGTTTCTAGAGTCTGCACATCTGTAGTTAAACATGGAAATCCAAAACTTGCTGTTAGTGATTCAAGGCTTCCCCATAGGTTGCACTGTTGAACTCCCCTAGACTGCAATCAGGTAGAAATCACTGTACTGGTGAGAACTTCTATTATGCTATAAAAACTGTAAAAACTCTTGAAAAAGTTACACCTTGTTCAGTGCAGTTTAACTGTGTTTTTGAGCTGTGTACTAAGTTCATAATTATTGCTGTAACCCTCTCTGGTCCTGTAAAACTAATTTTATATTTTTACAATGTCAAATTTCTCCTTTATGCAAAATAAATCATGAAATATAGCTCCCATCTTTATCCCATCTTATTTTATATTCCGTAAAATGTAATTAAAATTGAAGGATAATCAGGGCATTTTACATCCTGGTTTATAAGTCTACAAGAATACTTCAATATGATTGGTTTACTATGTTTGATGATATCACTGTTGCCGGACACCTGGAGATGCCTTTGACTTGGCACCAGATTCCAAGTGACCTCGGGAAAGGGGAAATCACATCACAGAGATCGCTAGAACTTTCTAGGAGGTCAATAGTGTGTGCCATCACTTCGCTGCTGACGGTGAAATCTGGGTTTATTTGTTTGAGATGATAGAGTATGATAACACATTGTTATCTCACTTTTCTGACCTTTTCAACTTTGATCCACAAATTAACTTGATTGGTATGGTGCCAAAATCACATTCATGGGTTCTTGGATCAACTCAAGATGAAGGCCAAGGACATTTACATATGCAGTAAATGAACATTGGGATTGAACTGCATATTCAACCATGACACACGATTCTCACATTGGAAACAACTGAAGTATAAACAAGAGAGGCTGAAGGAAACAGCACATTAAGTGGGAGTAAAGTCAACTCAAGTCATTGCAAGGTCAACGTGCCTAGAAACTACTGTAACTTCAAAGCAATCATCTAGCTTAAGAAGCAAATACATAAAAGAAAATATTAAACCAAAAAACATTGAAGAGGAAGTAGCTAAGAGGTCATATGAACACAATTTTAATTTACAAATGTAACAAGAACGTTAGACTGAATTTCAAATAAATGTCAAAGCTGTAAATACTTAACATTATGATGCATCTACTAAAAAAACACATTACTCAGAACACTGATGGTCATTTATTTTCTTCCTCCTTTTGGTTTTCCTACCCCTTCCTTGAACAAGCAGGCAATGGTGTCCTCTCAATGCCACTAAGGTAATGGTACACAACAACTGCAAGGCCAAGATATGATTGCTAGGTTGGAAGTTGTAGCTACAAACACATGGTATAGAACATTACTTCATCAATACTCGACACAATAATTTCACTCTAGCCTTCATTGTTTTTGCATAGAGACATTGCCCATTTCTTAGGGTAGGAAACTGTAATGACATGTTTAAGACCATTTATTCATGCAAGTTACACACCCATTCCTTTATGAACAGTATATTTATTTTAACATATCCAAGGAATAACAATTTTAATTTGGCAATTTCCTTCCTTCATATGGGAAGAGCACTCCATGTGGGAAGAACATCTGGAGTAATAAAAAGGAGACCTTTCAGTTGATAAACAAAGGCTACTGTGATGGTTTCCTGGACAACAGAAGAGATATAAAATGGAAAGTAATAATTACCAATGCAAAAGGACTTCAGTAAAAATCCACATTGTAATAGCAATCTTGGTAATAACTAGTGGTAAGGTTACAGATAGCTGCAACAATGACTAAAGTCGCAAAAAATGATCCTAACAGTGAGTAACAGTAAAGACACTGTAAAATCAAACTAAAGCGCAAGGATACAAGGTTACTTGGTAATTACATTACCACCGGGAATATTACCATCCAGAGCAGTTGTGCTTTCTTCCCCCATCTCATGGTCTCCTGTTCATTATAACCCAAAGATATCTCTAATTCCCAAACGACAGAAACTATAGTGGGCAGTCAATGGGAAAGTCATAGATTTCATTGATTTTAATGGACATTCCAGCAAGCAATGATTAATCTTAATCTACAAAAGTCTGATTCACAGAGAAAGAACCCTGATAATTAGGAATCCTTATCAAAAAAATCACAGCCACATTCATAAAATTGACCCCATTGATTTGATCTTCTCTGAACGGACATTAATTCTGTGCAGGCTTTTCTTTCAGCACAGTTAACCTTTGTGTCAAAGTGGTGCCATCAGCAAAGAAAGCAATGGTATTTGTGATGACATGCACCAAGTCATCAATGAAATGCAGATACAAAATGAGACGAAATGACCTTCCCTTGTTGGAGTTATAAAACAAAGATCATCTTCCCATACATATTTGCAACCTGTTAAAATCTCAACAATTACAGCTTCAGAAGGAAGCTTCTCTGTAAAGTGAAACATTGCAGCCTGTCCATAAAGCTCAATAAAATGTAATTGGCTACTATTCTAATTTAAGTGAGCTTCACTCCTGGACAATTTGATGAATTTTTTGTTTCAACAGTTTATTTGCTTTGGGGCCTAACTATTGCCCAGGCTAAAGTTACGACTGAGATGTTGGCAGAGTTTCTCATTCAGTACTTTTTCTAGTAACTCCAAAGTGCATGAGAGAAGGGATATTCATCTGCAATTGCTGGTTTGGCTTTGTTTTCTGTTGTAAATAGACAAATTACTTGGTGTTTTCCAATGAGACATGATAACATCACTAGAAAGACAGTTGTAATAAATGATCCAGGGACCCAGCTTGCTCTTCCAACAGGACTCAGAACATGAGCATCCATGTCAGTAAAAACAATAGCTTTTTTTTTGGAAACTAGGTTTTTGTACAACATTCTTAATTTTGTGCTTGATCTTAATTAGACTGGCTAGATTGCTGCACTTCAAGGAAATTTTAAACTCAGGCTGTTGTTTTCCAGTATTGACACAATTGCTTCTTTTTTATTCATTCACAGAATGTAGGCGTCGCTGGCAAGATCAGCATTTATTGCCCATCCTTAATTATCCTAGAGAAGGTAATGGTGAACCACCTTCGTAACAACTGAGTGGCTTTCCAGGCCACCTCAAAGAGAGTTAAGAGTCAACTGCATTCCTAAGAGTCTGAAGTCACATATAAACCAGGTAAATCAGTAGATTTTCTTCCCTAAAAATGCATTAGTGAACCAGTTAGATTTTTCTGACAATCTGGTAGTTTCAAGGTCACCATTTCTGATACTGACTTTTTAGTCCATGCTTATTTCAATAACTGAGTTTAAATTCCCCTGCTGGCATGATAGAATTGGACCTCATGACTCCAGATACTTAGTCTAGGCCTCTGGATTATTAGTCCAATGTGGATTACCAGTCCACTGTGCTACAATGCAACAAAAAGAAAAAAAATTGAGACAGAATTCTTTTCCTCCCTAACCCAGTGACATTGATGCCAACTATAGTCTTCGACTACCACCTAGCTGACATCAAATAATTCAGCAAAGGCCATTGTATGAACCTAGGATGTGGTGGTCTGTTTCATTCAGTACAACATCTACAATCCCATTACTAATTGATCGTTCACTGAGGAATTTACAACAAGCAAGAGTTTCAAAACTGCATTTTTACTGTCCAAAGTGGCACCCAACATGTTCCAATGCAATCTTATCATTGAGGATATTTAAGTGTTCAAAAAAATGCACTCTTCAGCTCAAAACTTATGACAAAAGTTATGTTGAGTATGTTCCTTCCAGTGATGTCAAATTTTCAGATGCTTTTATTAATTGCATGAACATTAACTATCATTTTTCAAAATGATCCAACAAACAAATAATTCAGTAGTAAGCTCCCAGCTTTGCTTCACAACAGCTATACTGAGTAAAATCGTTTCAAATTGGCAATGGCAGGATTCGCGGTGAATTTAGTTTACTCTGATGACTAATGGCAGACTCTACCGTAGATCAGCTTTGGAGGACAGGCACAGGCTCAGTTGTGATGTCTCTCCTTAGTTGAATAGCTGTGGACACTCATCAAGACTCACAGAGCTAATGAACATTTGGGTGAGGTGCCAGAAGACAAATGACACGAGGGGAACATATTCCAGTAAGGAGTCAATATTTTCACCAGAGGAGTCAATATTTTCACCAGAGAAGGGAGTGGAAAACATTGGCAAAAAAAGTTGCAAAAAAATCTAGATAATTGAAAATAGTACTTAAAGTTCACATTTACAATATATAAAAAGCATGAATTCCTAGTCTATCAAAGATAAAACCTGATGTTAATATTTTTACATGGGCAACCAAGTGCCAATAACCAAGTATTATCACAAATAGTAATTTATTTATTTTCAACAAAAATATTAGATGTGGGCACTTAACACAAATACAAAGCAGTATAATAATCAATATTCAGTGAGGCAGTCACTGTTGCTATGGTACACTGCTAAGTATCAAGTGACCTGATGAAATACCATGTCACAGGCATGTTTACATTGTATCATCTCTTATAAATATCTTACACACTTTTGCTTCACTGTGATTTCCATTGAAAAAAATAAATCTGAGTAGGAATTATTTGGATCAAAGAATCCATCGAAATAGCATATGCACATCAAAAATGTTCTTCCTGGGAAAAAGTGAAAACTTGTTTTCTAATACTTGTTTGACAACTTGAGATACTGGGGTTATTTCCAACGGAGCAAAGAAGGCGAAAATGAGATTTAAGATGTTTTTAAAATGAGAGTTTTGATGATGAATAGGGAAAGGCTATTTCCTCTGCCAGGGGGTCTGACAAAAGATCATCAATTTAAAAATGTCACTAAGAGTGAGCAGAGTTTAGATAAATTGTCTCTTTAGATAGCTGTTGGAGCAGGAAATGCACTGCAAAGGGAGCAATTGAAGTCGAGATCATTGCGTCTTTCAAGAGAAAAGTGAATGCATATCTGAAGCAAAACAAGATTGAGTTATAGGTGGGTGGGCAGTGCGGTAACATTTCTCTAGCAAACAGCTAATAAAGACTGAGACAAAGTGTTCTATATCACTGTGCTGTAAATTGATATGGTTTAAACCCACTTGTTTAGGCTGAACTGTTTATAACAACTTTCTGAGTGCCTGCAGAAGGTGGCACTGTTTGCTCAAAATATTTAAAGAATAAAAGAAGAAAATATATTTTAATTTATATAATTGGTTTATACCAAAGAAAACGCTTGCAACCTGCTCAACAATAGTTTTAATTTTAAGATTATACATTCAAAAGGTGCTAACTAAAATTCAATTGCACCAGTCAACATTCCTCAGACCATACAGGCGAGCTACGTAATGCAGTCAAATTACTGTAGTGACAGAATCCTCCAAAATATTCATCAGAGCATTAGCGGTCAATATCTTCTTCCATGTCACCATAAAATTCAAGTATACCACAAAGAGGACAATAGCAGTGCTTCTCAGAATGTTAATCACCATTCCGGAAAATGGGCGAGTTTGGCAAAACCAAACACGTGGAAGAAACATGTTGCAAAATCGGTCTAGAACTGCAGGTTCTACAATAATTTATTAGGGGATTCGTGCTTCAGACGTTGCGTTTTGTTGTAAAATACACCAACGCCTGAAGGTGCTTCGCTCCAAAAGTTTGCCAGCAATGCTCGAAATTCTCCAGTTTGCTAGAAACCAGCAGAAACAATGCCAATAGAGAGTTTTATTTTCTCCACAATCTTCCTCAAAACAATCACTTGCAACTTTTGTGCATTGCGAAATATTATGTCCATTGCTGATGTGTTGGTCGTTAATTTGTGACAATCTTTATTCACAAATTATGGATTAGAATGACTAACAACATTTCAGTCAGTATAAACTTTAATAAATAACAAAAAAGTAACTCGGAAACTCAATGTACCAAACAAATAAGTTTCCATGTTATGGGATTTACTCTAAATTGGTGAAAAAGTACTAGACTCTGAGTATTTTAGCTTGCAAAGTGAACTCACATAGCTTCAGGCAGGATGTAGAAAAGTTATTTAATTCAAGAGATATCAGGAGAGTTACTGAGAAGAGAATCCCAGATTAAAATGTTCCCAATTTCGACGTTATTTTATTCATTCAAGGAGGAGGGTAGATGCACCACATCAACACATCACTTCCAAACTGTGAATCACCCATCTCGCAGGCTTTTCTTCCCTGGTACGCTTATATATTTCGGATTTAACAGAAATAACCTTTAGACAAATAACGTTTCAACCCTGAACCCCACAATGAAACCTTTGCCACACAGACAAGCTAACCGGGTCCAAATTAATGCTTTACTTTTTTTGTGTGTCTTAAGTGGTTTGCACCGTCAGAAACTTTACACAAATAGAGCAGAAGAAACAAATAAAACACAAAATCTTACCGCAAAACCAAAAATGGGGAAATGCAGCAGCTTATTCTGGGGAGGGGGGGAGTGGGGGGGCACAAATCTCCGCCTTGTTCCAATCTGGTTTGTCTCAGGTTATTCTTTGGCTTGGAAAATACCAAGCATGGAGCGATGCAAAACACGCTCACCTCGCACGGCCCGACGCTGCCAAACTCCTTTAAAACAAACCCAAACGCACTGCCGAGAACCCCCGCAAGACACGTGGTAGAGCCGACGTCGCTCCCTAAAGAGAGCAAATGGAAAAGGGCATTGTTAGGAAGGGGGAGGTGGCGGTTTGCTGGCACTTCCTCACTTTTGACCCTATACTTTTCATTCTACCGACACGTTTTAACAATCTACTTCACCTAGTATGCAAAGCGCGAGGCAAATTATAATTTCGGCTTTTCTACCTGCTTGATGGCGTTGCTTCTTGCAATGTATTACTATATGGCCAAAGAATCTCGCTCTGTGCTGAAAATCTGTGTCAATATGTTAAAAAATCTGAATCCGTCTCGCAGGAGTTAATGTTCATGTTCGGCTTCATAGTTCTACATACTGGGAGATTTGATGCTCGTTGCCTGGAGCTTGTGTGATTCGCCCTGTAAAGAACGCTCGCGCCCTCTCCCTACAGCCCGGCACAATTGCTGCAAAGACAAAACCTTGCTTTTCCCAGTGTGGGCCGAACGAGAGAAATAATCAACTTTTTATTGTGTCTTTTATGACTACTGGATGTCCCAAAGCCCTTCACAGCCAATAAAGTGCTTTGAAATATAGTCGTTGCTGTTGTCATGCTAGAAAATTCGGCAATCAATTTACCCACAGTCTTCTTATAGTGTCCACCGACAGTCTATACATGGCCCAGCCAGAACTGGACACATTTTTGCGCCTTGTTGTTGAATTCGGCAAGATCTGCAACAGAGCAGGGTTCCTCTAGGGATAGACATTGCAGGAGATGTTGCATAGTCTGTGGCTCAGTTCCACATTCACAAGTTGTCGGGCTGGTTGTATATCCTCATTTGCTTAGTGACACCTTTGAACGACCTACACCGGTCCGAAGACTGTTAAGGCACTTCCAGGTTGCCCAGTTGCAATTAGCTCCTGGGGGAAGGCTTTCATCCGGTAGAATTTCCATCGCTGGGGGTTGTTCGAGACTGGAGAGCCGATCTTTCCACAAGGCGATGCGGGTTTCAGATGGGGTTGATTGTAATGGAACAACACTGTTCATGAAGCTCTTCCTTGACCTTAGGCGGCTGGGTGTAGGTGTATGACCATGTAGAGGGTGCCTCTCATCTGATGTTTGAGGAGTCGCTCTTTCCTGCTGACTACCGTTCTTCTTATATCAGGGGGAGCGATACCTGCCAGGATATATAGGCTGTTGATGTTTGTTGGTTTTAAACAACCTGTGATAAGTCGGCAGCTTGCATTCAGAACGGCATCCATCTTCTTAACATGAGTAGATCTTTCCCATGCAGGGCAGGCATATTCGGCAGTGGAATAGCAAAGAGCAAGTGCACTGGTTTGCAATGTTTTCGAGCTTGCTCCCCATTTTGTGTTAGCGAGCTTATTCAGGGTGTTGTTTCGTGCGCTCACTTTTGCCTTTGTCTTTTCAATGTGGTTCTTGAAGGTGAGGCATCTGTCAAGGGTGACTCCTAAGTAGATAGGGTGCTCGCAATGCATCAATGTTGCTCCACACCAGGTTACTTTAAGCTGGCATTTGGCTTCATGGTTTCTGAGGTGGAATGCACAAACTTGCGTCTTTGATGGGTTTGCGCGAAGGTGGTTTTCTTCATAGTAGGATGCTAGTCCCTCCAAGGCCTCAGAAAGCATTTTCTCCGCGGTGTTAAAATCAGTGCTTTGGGCAGTGACACATAAGTCATCAGCATATATAAAACGCGTGTGACACCGTCTATAGGTTGGTCATTCGTGTAGATCACAGTAAGATCCCACAAACAGCAATGAGATAATGAGAAGATCATTGAGGAATAAATATTAGCAAGGACATCAGAAGATCCACCAGATCCACTTCAAATAGGGCTATGGCGTATTTATGTTCCTTTGAGAGACCAATCACATCTTTGTTTAACATCTCAGCAAAAATACATGGCTCCTAGAGTCCTGCACTGAAGTGTCAATCTAGATTACATACTCAAGTCTCTAGATTTGGGTTTGAACCCACAACCTTCTGTCACAAGAGGCAAGAGTGGTACTCGGCCTCTGTTGACCAAGTATCAAAAATAGGACAAGAAAGTCACATTTCACCGATTAAGCCATCTCATTTCACAGACATATGGGCATTAAACTGAACCCTGAGAAGGATACAGGAGTGGTTAACTTATTCAAGGTAATGCAGGAGCACGCCAACTTCATGCTGCCTTCTCAGTATTATGCTTACTGCATGCAGCCAAGTGCTCTCTGCACAGTTCATTGGTTGCACACATCAGCAGGGAGCCCAATAGCCTGAGTGGCAAGCATTACTTTAAGCTAACCTGCACCTTTTAAAGGCAATGTGCATTGTGTGAGGTGAGTGAATGCCCTTGGCATCAAGGCAGCATTTGACCAAGCGAGGCATCAAGGTGCACTAATAAAATTAAAGTCAATGGGGAAATCAAAGGGAGTACTCTCCTGAGGTTGTTGCTGCAGGGGTTCCTCAGGGCAGTGTCCGAGGCCCAACGATCTTCAGCTGCTCCATCAATGACCTTCCCTCCATCATAAGGTCAGAAGTGGGGATTTTCACTAATTGCACAATGTTCAGTTCCAGTCACGACTCTTCAGATAATGAAGCACTCCATGCCCATATGCAGCTAAACCTGAACAGCATTTAGACTTGGGGTGATTAGTGGCAAGTAACATTCGCTTCAAACAAGAGTGAGGTAATGACCATCTCCAGCAAATCTACCACCTCCGCATGACATTCAAAAGCATTATCATCACATGCTTGAGGGTTACCACTGAACAGAAACATAACTGGACCAGCCACATATATACTGTGGCTACAAGAGCAGATCAAGGGCCGGGTATTCTGTGGTGAGTAACTCACCTCCTGACTCCCCAAAGCCTGTCCACCATCTACAAGGCACACATCAGGAGTGTGATGGAATACCCTCCAATTGCCTGAATGAGTTCAGCTCCAACAACACTCGAGAGCTTGGACACCATTCAGGAAAAAGCAGCCCGCTTGATTGGTACCCCATCCAGACCATAACCATTCATCCCTTCCACCACCAGCAGACTGTAGCACAGTAACTACAAGTTGCACTGCAGCAACTCACCAAGGCTTCTTCAGGAGCACCTGCCAAATACACAACCTCTACAATTTAGAAGAACAAAGGCAGCCGGTGCACAGGAACACCATCACCTCCAAGTTCACTCCAAGTCAGATACTATCCTGGCTTTGTAATATATGGCTGTTACTTCTTCATTTTTGGGACAAAATATTGGATCTCCTTCCCTAACAACATTGTGTAGTGACTGCAATGGTTCAACTTCACCACCACCTTCTCAGGGATAATTTGGGATGAGTAATAATGCTGGCCTTGTAGCAATGTCCTATCACATGAATGAATAAAAAATATCTAGCTGCTAGAAGTCATTAAAAAATTTGAATCTGACTGTGGAGAGAGGCTGACTATAGGAGAAGGGGGCACCAAGGACCCTGCACTGGGAATCTAACTTAAAAGTTGGAAAGAAGGAGAGATGTTTTATATCCTCCGTAGGAGGGGGTGTGGTAGGAGCAGGAGGCCCTCCAGGCACCTGGCCAGAAGGCAGTGACAAGAGACAACCATGGAGGTTAATGCGAGGTGTATAGCTCCAAGGACCTGGATGCAGTGCCATGTAAAGTTTAAAAAGCTCACAAGAATGCTCAACGTTAGTAAATTCATCTTCAAGTGCCACATCCAACTAACTAGTCTCAGCCACTGTTAAATGCACCACACACCCATCACTCACCTACCAGCAATCTGTGTCAATCATGACTCATACCTAACTTTCATGTGCTTCACCACACCCTCACATATTTAGCACTGCTGCAACCCTCACACCTCCATCTCACAGCTTGCACGCATTGCCAGGTATTCGACCGTGACAACCACATCACCCAAAAAGATTGCACAATGCTCACTGACTCACTTCCCTCTCTCTTAAAGGAGAAGGTGGCTCACAATGGAGGAAATAGGAATTAACTGAAGGGGGAGAGCTGCATCCGTATGTGCTAACCCCCAAGGAGGAGACGGTGCTGACAATTATGTGAAGGGCCATTGATAAGGCTGTGACCATCACTGGGGCTGAAGTCATTGAAGATGAGGATATCTGGCTACCTTCTTCTCTCATCCCACTTCTCCCTAATGCCAAAATCTGACTGAGACGTTGCTGATGGTATAAGCATCCACTACTTACTTTCTCCTTGACCCTCACCAAAACACTCATCCCTTTTTACTTTCAGATATCCAAAAACTGAAACCTCCCCAGATGGTATAGGAAGAGCAGAAGAGAGTAATGATGAAGAAACACCATCACTTGATTTCACAGTCCAGCTACCAGCTCAGGTACCGACACTAACCCCTTTACCAATATGGCATCCAGTGCACTTCCCTTCAGAACACTTAAGGAGTCTCACCTCAAAAATGGGTGCTACTTGGTCTAATTTCGCCTCCAGGCTATATACAATCTGTAGAGGCATCTTCCCTCTAAGCCAAATTGCTCATGAAACATTCCAATTCTTCCAATGCTTTACATTCAACAGATTGTGATCTAGGTTGTTTGCATAATAAAATTCTTTCCTTTACATAGACAAGTCATTAGCATGACTCACAATTCTCTACTAGGCTAAATGCACTGGTGGTTAGAGGAGGTGATGGCATAGTGGTATTGTCGCTGGATTAGTAATCAAGTGACCCAGGGCAATTCCCTTGGGACCTTGGTTTGAATCCCACCATGGCAGATTATGGAATTTGAATTCAATAAAAATCTGGAATTAAAAGTCTAATGATGGCCACGAAACCTTTGTCGATTGTTATAAAAACCCATCTGATTCACTCTCTGCTTCTTCCTCGAACAGAGGCCCGAACAATCCCCATCCACCACTACTCTCCTCCGTCTGGCTGAACTTGTTCTCACACTGAACAATTTCTCCTTTAACTCCTCTCACTTCCTCCAAATAAAAGGTGTGGCTATGGGTACCCGCATGGGCCCCAGCTATGCCTGTCTCTTTATGGGGTATGTGGAACATTCCTTGTTCCAGTCCTACTCTGGCCCCCTCCCACAACTCTTTCTCCGGTACACCGATGATTACTTCGGTGCTGCTTCATGCTCTCGTCGGGACCTGGAAAAATTTATTAAATTTGCTTCCAATCTCCACCCCTCCATCATTTTCACATGGTCCATCACTGACACTTCCCTTCCCTTCCTTGACCTCTCTGTCTCAATTTCTGGTGATAGACTGTCCACCAATATCCATTACAAGCCTACCAACTCCCACAGCTACCTTGACTACAGCTCCTCACACCCCGTTTCCTGTAAGGACTCCATCCCATTCTCTCAGTTCCTTCGCCTCCGTCGCATCTGTTCTGATGATGCTACCTTCAAAAACAGTTCCTCTGACATGTCCTCCTTCTTCCTTAACCGAGGTTTTCCACCCACGGTAGTTGACAGGGCCCTCAACCGTGTTCGGCCCATCTCCCGCGCATCCAACCTCACGCCTTCTCCTCCCTCCCAGAAACATGATAGGGTCCCCCTTGTCCTCACTTATCACCCCACCAGCTTCCGCATTCAAAGGATCATCCTCCGCCATTTCCGCCAACTCCAGCATGATGCCACCACCAAACACATCTTCCCTTCACCCCCCTGGCGGCATTCCGTAGGGATCGTTCCCTCCGTGACACCCTGGTCCACTCCTCCATCATCTCCTACTCCTCAACCCACTCCTACGGCACCTCCCCATGCAAACGCAGAATATGCAACACCTGCCCCTTCACTTCCTCTCTCCTCACCGTCAAAGGGCCCAAACACTCCTTTCAAGTGAAGCAGCATTTCAATTGCACTTCCCTCAACTTAGTCTACTGCATTCGTTGCTCCCAATGCGGTTTCCTCTACACTGGAGAGACCAAACGCAGACTGGGTGACCGCTTTTACAGAACACTTTCGGTCTGTCTGCAAGCATTATCCAGACCTCCCTGTCGCTTGCCATTTTAACACTCCACCCTGCTCTCTTGCCCACATGTCTGTCCTAGGCTGGCTGCATTGTTCCAGTGAAGCTCAACGCAAACTGGAGGAACAGCACCTCATCTTCCAACTAGGCACTTTACAGCCTTCCGGACTGAATATTGAGTTCAACAATTTTAGATCTTGAACTCCCTCCTCCATCCCCAGCCCCTTTCCGTTTCTTCCCCCTCCTTTTTATTTTTTTCCAATAATTTATATAGATTTTTCTTTTCCCACCTATTTCCATTATTTTTAAATGTATTCCACCCATCGTTTATTTCACCCCACCCCCACTAGAGCTACCTTGCTTGTCCTGCTCTCCACTCTTAATTAGCACATTCTTTTAGATAATATCACCAACTTCAACACCTCTTTGTTCTTTTGTCTGTGACATCTTTTGGTTATCACCTCCTATCACTGCTTGCTTGTCCCAACAACCACCCCCCTCTCTCCCCCCCCTCTCCCTTTAAACCAGCTTATATTTCACCCCTTTCCTATTTTACTTAGTTCTGTTGAAGGGTCATGAGGATTCGAAACATCAACTTTGCTCTTCTCCACCGATGCTGCCAGACCTGCTGAGTTTTTCCAGGTATTTCTGTTTTTGTTTTGGATTTCCAGCATCCGCAGTTTTTTGTTTTTATCATTAAGGTCCTTACCTGATCTGGTCTACATGTGACTCCAGATCCACAGTAATGTGGTTGACTTTTAAATGCCGTCTGAGCAAGGGTGTCACTGGCTAGGCCAGCATTTATTGCCCATTAGAAGGTGCTGGTGAGCAGCCTTCTTGAACCACTGCAGTCCATGTGGTATAGGTATAGCCACAGTGCAGTTAAGGAGGGAGTTCCAGGATTTTAACCCAGCGATAGAAGGGATGGCAATATATTTCCAAGTCAGGATAATGAGTGGCTTGGAGGGGAACTTCATGTCTGTGGTGTTCCCACATCTGCTGCCCCATCTGCTGCCCTTGTCTTACTAGATGGAAGCGGACATGGGTTTGGAAGGTGCTGTTTAAGCAACCTTGCTGAGTTTCTGCAGTGCATCTTGTAGATGGTACACACTGCTGCCACTGTGTGTCAGTGGTGCAGGGAGTGAATGTTTGTGGATGGGGTGTCAATCAAGAAGGCTGCTTTGTCCTGGATGGTGTCAAGCTTCTTGAGTGTTGTCGGAGCTGCACTCATCCAGGCAAGAGGAGAGTATTCCATCACATTCTTAACTTGCGCCTTGTTGATGGTGGACAGGCTTTGGGGAGTCAGCAGCTGAGTTAGTCGCCGCAGGATTTCTAGCCTATGACCTGCTCTTGTAGCCACAGTATTGACATGGCTAGTCCAGTTCAGTTTCTGGTCAATGGTAACCCCCAGAATGTTGACAGTGAGGGATTCATTGAATGTAATGCTATAGAATGTCAAGGGGTGATGGATCGATTCTCTCTTGTTGGAGGTGGTCATTGCCTGGCATTTCTGTGGCTCAAATGTAACTGGCCACTTGTCAGCCCAAGCCTGGATCTTGTCCAGCTCTTGCTGCATTTTGATATGGATTGCTTCAGCATCTGAGGAGTCGCAATCATCAGCGAACATCCCCGCTTCTGACCTTATGATGGAAGGAAGGTCATTGATGAAGCAGCTAAAGATGGTTGGGCCTAGGACACTGCTCTGAGGAACTGTTGTAGTGATGTCCTGGAACTGAGGAGATTGACCTCTAACAACCACAACCATCGCTCTTTGTACAAGGTATGACTCCAACCAGCAGAGGGCTTTCCACCTGATTCCCATTGACTCCAGTTTTGCTAGGCCACACTTGGTCAAATGCTGCCTTGATGTCAAGGGCAGTTACTCTCACCTCACCACTGGAGTTCAGCTCTTTTGTCCATGTTTGAATCAAGGCTGTAATGAAGTCAGGAGTTGAGTAACCCTGGCAGAACCCAATCTGAGCATCAGCGAGCTGGTTACTGCTAAAGAAGTACTGCTTGATATCACTGTTGATGACACCTTCCATCACTTTACTGATGATCGAGAGTAGACTGATGGGGCAGTAATCGGCCAGTTTGGATTGGTCCTGCTTTTTGTGTACAGGGTATACCTGTACAGTTTTCCACATTGCTGGTGTTGTAGCTGTACTGGAGCATCTTGGCTAGGAGCACGGCAAGTTCTGGAACACAAATCTTCAGTTTACTACTGCTGGAATATTCTCAGTGCCCATAGCCTTTGCAGTAGCCAGTGCCTACAGCCGTTCCTTGTTATCATGTGAAGTGAATCCAATTGGTTGAAGACTGGCACCTGTGATACTGGGGACCTCCAGAGGAGGCCGAGATGGAGCCTCCACTCGGCACTTCTGGCTGAAGATTGTTGTAAATGCTTCAGCCTTTTCTTTCACACTGCAAGGCTCCCCTGTCATTGACTATGGGGATATTTGTGGAGCCTCCTCCTCCAGTGAGTTGTTTAATTGTTCACCACCATTCACGACTGGATGTGGCAGGACTGCAGAGCTTAATGTGATCCATTGGTTGTGGAATCACTTAGCTCTGTCTATCTGGCAGCATCAGCGGAGAAGAAAAGAGTTGACGTTTCGAGTCCTCATGACCCTTCAACAGACCCTTCAACTGTTCTGTTGAAGGGTCATGAGGACTCGAAACGTCAACTCTTTTCTTCTCCGCCGATGCTGCCAGACCTGCTGAGTTTTTCCAGGTAATTCTGTTTTTGTTTTGGATTTCCAGCATCCGCAGTAGTTTTTTGTTTTTAGCTCTGTCTATCGCTTGCTGCTTCAGCTGTTTGGCACACAAGTAGTCTTGTGTTCTAGCTTCACCAGGTTGACACCTCATTGTTAGGTATGCCTGGTGCTGCTCCTGGCATGCCCTTCTGCACTCTTCATTGAACCAAAGTTGATCCCCTGGCTTTGTGGTAACGTTAGCATGGGGGTATGCTGGGCCATGAGGTTACAGATTGTTGTTCAGCGCAATTCTGCTGCTGCTGATGACCCACAGCGCACCATAGTTGCCTAGTCCTAAGTTACTAGATCTGTTCAAAATCAATCCCATTTAGCACGTTGGTCGTGCCACACAAAACGATGGAGGGTAACCTCAATGTGAAGACAGGACATGGTCTCCAAAACGAATGTGCAGTGGTCGCTCCTACCGATACTGTCATGGACAGATGCATCTGCAGCAGGCAGGTTGGTGCGCTTGAGGTCAACTATGTTTTTCCCTCTTGTTGGTTCCCTCAGCACCTGCTGCAGACCCAGTCTAGCAGCTATGTCCTTTAGGACTCAGCCAGCTAGATCTGTAGTGGTGCTACCGAGCCACTCTTGATGAAGGACACTGAAGTCCCCCACCCGGAGTACATTCTGAGTCCTTGCCGCCCTCAGTTCTTCCTCCAAGTGGTGCTTAACATGGAGGAGTACTGATTCATCAGCTGAGTGGGCGCAGTACGTGGTAATCAGCAGGAGGTTTCCTTGTCCATGTGTGACCTGATGCCATGAGATTTCATGGGATAAGAACATAAGAATATAACTAATAGGAACAGGAGTAGACCATTCGGCCCCTCGAGCCTGCTCTGCCATTCAATAAGATCATGGCTGATTTTCTTGCATTTCAATTTCCACATTGCCATCTAACCCCGATAACCTTTCATTCCCTTGCATAACAAAAATCTATCTACCTCTGCCTTAAAAGTGTTTAATGACCCCGCATCCACCACCTTCTGAGACAGAGAGTTCCAGCCCTCTGAGAGAAAAAATTTCTCCTCATCTCTGTTCTAAAAGGGCAACCCTTAATTTTAAATCAGTGCTCCCTAGTTCTGGACTCACCCATAAGAGGAAACATCGTTTCAACCTCCACCTTGTTAAGGCCATTCAGAATCTTGTATACTTCAATCAAATCACCCCTCACTCTTCTAAACCTCCAGTGGAAAACAAGCCCAGTCTGTCCAACCTTTCCTTGTATGACAACCCACTCAGTCCAGATACCAACCTAGTAAACCTCCTCTGAACCGCCTCCAATGCATTTACATCCTTCCTTAAATAAGGAGACCAAAACCGCACACAGCATTTGAGGTGTGGTCTCACCAATGCCCTGTATAATTGAAGAATAATATCCATACTTTTATGTTCAATTCCTCTCGTAATAAAGGATAGCATTCTATTAGCCTTCTGAATTACTTGCTCTACCTGCATACTAACTTTTTGTGACTCATGCATGAGAACACCTAGATCGTTCTGCACCTCAGAATTATCCAGCCGTTCTCCATTTAAGTAGTACTCTGCATTTTTGTTCTTCTTGCCAAAGTGAACAACTTCACATTTTCCCAAATTAAACTCCATTTGCCGGATCTTTGCCTACTCACTCAACTTATCTATATCCATCTGCAACCTCATGTCCTCTTCATAACATACTTTCCTACCTATCTTTGTGCCATCTGCAAATTTAGCTACCATGTCTTCACTCCCCACATCAAAGTTATTGATGTAAATCGTAAAAAGTTGAGGCCCCAGCATAGACTCTTGTGGGACTTCACTCCTCACATCCTGCCAATCTGAAAAAGACCCATTTAGGAAACTCTCTGCTTTCTGCCAGCCAGCCAATCTTCTATTCATGCTAATATGTTAACCCCTACACCAAGCACTTTTATTTTCTGTAATAATCTTTGATTTGGCACCTTATCAAATGCCTCCTGGAAATCCAAGTACAGTTCGTCCACAGGATCCCCTTTAACCACTGTGCATGTTACTCATTCAAAAAACTCCAATAAATTGGTTAAACATGATTTTCCTTTCACAAAACCATGCTGACTCTTTCCAATTGCCTTGAGCTCTCCTAAGTACCCAGCTATGTCCTCCTTAATGATCGATTCTAACAACTTCTCCATGACAGATGTCAAGCTAACTGGCCTATAGTTTCCTGTTTTCTGCCTCCCTCCCTTCTTCAATAGAGGAATTTGCTACTTTCCAGTCTGATGGAACCTTTCCAGAATCTAGCAAATTTAGGAAAATTAACACCTGCGCGTTGACTACCTCATTAGCCACCTCTTTTAAGACCCTAGGATATAGTCCATCGGGACCCGGAGACTTGCCAGCCCGCAGCTCCATCAATTTGCTCAGTACCATTTCCCTACTGATTTCAATTTCACCAAGTTCCTCTCTCCCTTTCACCTCCTTAGTTACAGCAATTACTGGAATGTTTTTTGTATCCTCTATAGTGAGTGCAGAAGCAAAATGTTTGTTGATTTCTTCAGCCATTTCCTTATTATCTGCTAGTAAGTCCCCACTGTCACTCTCTAGAGGACCAACGCTCACTTTACTTACTCTTTTCTGTTTTAAATATCTGTAGAAACTCCTGCTATCCGTTTTTACATTTCTAGCTAGCTTCCTCTCATACTCTAATTTCTATCTCCTGATTAAACTTTCAGTGATTCTCTGCTGTTCTCTATATTCTGTCCAATCATCTGCCCTGCTACTCATCTTTGCAAAGTTGTATGCTCTTTCCTTAAGTTTGATGCTTTCCTTAACTTCTTTAGTTAACCACAGATGGTGGGTCCTCTCCTTTGAATTTTTCTTTATAGCAGGAATGTACTTATTCTGAATACTCCGAAATATCCCCTTAAATGTTTGCCACTGCTTCTCTATTGATTTATCCTCTAGCCTAGTATCCCAGTTCACTTAAGCTAGTTCAGCTTTCATCCCCACATAGTTGCCTTTATTTAAATTTAAGATACTAATCTTAGACCCACTCTTCTCCCTTTCAAACTGGATGTAAACTTCAATCATATTGTGGTCACTGCTACCTAGGGATGCTTTTACTCTAAGGTCATTCATTAATCTTATCATGCTACACAATACCAAGTCTAATATAACCTGCTCTCTGGTTGTTTCCAGAACATGTTGCTCTAAGAAACTATCTCAAAAGCATTCCAAGAAGTCCTATCCAGGCTATTACTGCCATTCTGATTTTTCCAGTTTATCTGTTGATTAAAATCACTTATGATTATTGCCGTCCCTTTATCGCAAGCACACATTTTTTTCTCTTGAATACTTTGTCCCACACTGTGGCTACTATTAGGGGGCCTGTAGACCACCGCCGCTAATGACTTTTCTCCCCTACTATTCCTCACCTCCACCCAAACTGATTCTACATCCTGATCTCCTGAACCAAGGTCATTTTTAACTATTGCACCAATGCCCACTTTGATTAACAGTGCCACCCCTCCACATTTACCTAGCTTCCTATTCTTCTTGAATGCCATGTACCCCTTAATATTAAGGACCCAACTCTTGTTGATCTGCAGCCACATCTCTATAATTGCTATCGGGTCATATTAATTGGTTTCAATGTGGGCCATCAATTCACTTACTATGTTTGAACAGTACGTGCATTCAAACAGAGAGCCCTCAGATTTGTCTTTTTGTAACCGTTGTAACATCTAGTCTTGACTGTTGATGTATTTTTTCTGTCTGTCCCTTCCTGCCCTTCTCTGACCCTCATTTCTCATATTACTATTTTGCTCTCCCGTCTTGACTCTACATCTTGAATTGCTACCTCTACCCAAGCTTGATCCCTCAACTGTCCTGTTTAGTTTAAAGCCCTCTCTACTTCCCTAAGTTATGCAATTTGCGAGGACACTCATCCCAGCATGGTTCAGGTGTAAACCGTCTCAACGGTACAGCCCCCACTTTCTCCAGTACTGATGCCACAAACCGGAACCCACTTCTTCCACACCAGTCTTTGAGCCACGCATTTGTCCCTCTAATCTTATTTGCCCTCTGCCAATTTGCATGAGGCTTGGGTAATAATCCAGAGACTATTACTTTTGAGGCTCTGCTTCTTAATTTGGTACCTAGCTCCTCATACTGACTTTGCAGGACCTCTTTCCTAGTTCTACCTATGTCATTGGTACCTACATGGACCACGACAATTGGATGCTTCCCCTCCCACTGCAAGTTCCTCTCCATATGTGCCAAACCCTGGCAGGCAACATAGCCATCTGAACAAAAACAAAAATAAAAATACCTGGAAAAACTCAGCAGATCTGACAGCATCTGCGGAGAGGAATACAGTTAATGTTTCAAGTCCGTATAACTCTTCAACAGAACTAAGGAAAAATAGAAGAGAGGTGAAATATAAGCTGGTTTAAGTTGGGGGGTGGGACAAGTAGAGCTGGATAGAGGGCCAGTGATAGGTGGAGATTGCCAAAAGATGTCATAGACAAAAGGACAAAGAGGTTTTGAGTCATACGGACTCAAAACGTTAATTGTATTCCTCTCCGCAGATGCTGTCAGACCTGCTGAGTTTTTCCAGGTATTTTTATTTTTGTTTTTGTTTTGGATTTCCAGCATCCGCAGTTTTTTGCTTTTATCATAGCCATCTGAACTCTCGCTCTTTGCTGAAGAGAACAGTGTCAATGCCCATCACTACACTATCCCATACTACCACTACATTCCTTTTTGCTCCCCCGCTCGAACGGCTTCCTGTACCACAATGCCATGGCAGGCCAGCTCAGCCACTTTGCAGACCTCACTTTCATCCACCTAGGTTGTGAGCACCTCAAACCTGTTTGACAGTTGCAAACTCTGAGGCTCCTCCACGATTGTCTGCTCGGTCCCATTACCTGCCTCACTGACAGTCACATCCTCCTGTCCCTCACTGCTGACCAAAACAAATGACCCTCTTCTAAGAGGTACTCACTCAAGAAGGAAATGGGGAGAGTACAAGGCCAACATATTCCAGTAAAGACAAAAGGTGGGATAAACGAATCCAGGGAACCCTGGATGTCGAGGGATTTACAGGATTGGATAAAGAGAAAAGGGGAGCCTTATGGCCGATACCGAGGGCGCAAAACAGCAGAAGCCCTAGAGGAGTATAGAATGTGTAGAGGGGAACTTAAAAAGGAAATTAGGAGAGCAAAAAGGGGGCATGAAGAAACATTGGCAGGTAAAATAAAGGAAAATCCAAAGTTATTTTACAAGTACAGTAAGAGTAAGAGGATAACTAGGAAAAGAGTAGGGACCATTAGCGACCATAGTGGTAATTTGTGTGTGGAGCCGGAAAATGTAGTTAGGGTTCTAAATGAATACTTTGTGTCGGTGTTCACAAGTGAGAGGGACGACATGGGTGTGGAAATCAGGCAGAATGACTGTGATATAATTAAAGAAATTAGCATAGAAAGGGAGGAGTTTCTAAGTGGTCTGGCAGGCTTAAATGTAGATAAATCTTCAGGCCCGGATGAAATGTATCCCAGGCTGTTGAGTGAAGCAAGGGAGGAGATAGCAGGAGTGCTGGCAATAATTTTCAATACCTCTCTGGCCACAGGAGAGGTGCCAGAGGACTGGAGGACAGCCAATGTGGTACCATTATTCAAGAAGGGAGAAAGGGATAAACCAGGAAACTACAGGCCTGTCAGTCTAACCTCAGTGGTGGGGAAACTATTGGAAGCAATTCTGAAGGACAGAATTAATCTACACTTGGAGAGGCAAGGATTAACCAAGGACAGTAAGCATGGTTTTGTTAAGGGGAGGTCGTGTCTGACCAATTTGATTGAATTTTTCAAAGAGGTGGCCAGGTGCGTAGATGAGGGCAATGCATTTGAAGTAGTCTGCTTGGATTTCTGCATGGGAGACTGATAACGAAGGTAAGAGCCCATGGGATTCAAGGCAATTTGGCAATTGGATCCAGAATTGGCTGAGTGGCAGGAAGCAGAGGGTGATGGTCGAGGGGTGTTTTTGTGACTGGATGCCTGTGTCCAGTGGGGTTCCACAGGGATCGGTGTTGGGTCCCTTGCTGTTTGTGATATATATAAACGATTTAGACTTGAATGTCGGTGGGTTGATCAGTAAATTCGCGGATGACACGAAAATTGGTGGGGTGGTAAATAGTGAGGAGGATAGCCTTAGATTAGATTAGGAGGATATAGACGGGCTAGTCAGATAGGCTGATCAGTGGCAAATGGAATTTAATCTGCATAAGTGTGAGGTGATGCACTTGGGCAGGACAAACAAGCACGGGAATACACGATGAATAGTAGGACCCTGGGAAATACCAAGGATCAGCGGGACCTTGGTGTACATGTCCACTGGCCCCTTAAGGTAGCGGGACAGGTAGATAAGGTGGTTAAGAAGACATATAGGATACTTGCCTTTATTAGCAAAGGCATAGAATATAAGAGCAAGGAGGTTATGCTGGAACTGTATAAAATGCTGGTTAGGCCACAGCTAGAGTATTGCGTGCAGTTCTGGAATCTGCATTATAGGAAGGATGTGATTGCACTAGAGAGAGTGTAGAGGAGATTTACCAGGATGTTGCCGGGGCTGGAAAGTTTTAGTTATGAGGAGCATAGATAGGATAGACAGGAAGCAACTTTTCCCATTGGTGGAGGGATCAATAACCAGGGGGCATAGATTGAAGGTAAGGAGCAGGAGGTTTAGAGGGGATGTGAGGAAGAATTTTTTCACCCAGAGGGCGGTGGGAATCTGGAACTCACTGCCTGAAAGGGTGGTAGAGGCAGATACCCTCATAACATTTAAGAAGTATTTGGATGTGCACTTGCGACGCCATGGCATACAAGGCTATAGGCTTAGATGGGATTAGAACAGTTAGATACTTGTTTGACCGGCGCAGACTTGATGGGCTAAAGGGCCTTTTTCTGTGCTGTAGACCTCGATGACTCGATGAGGTGTGACTGTCTTCTGGAACAAAGTATGCAGGTATTCCTCCCCCTCCCCTATATTGCGCAGTGTCTTCACTTCGGCTACCAGATCAATAATCCTGATCCAGAATTCCTCAAACTGCTTAAACTTCCTGCAGACATGTTTGTCATGGATCGCCTTGGCGGCCAACATCTCCCACATCCCACAGCTGCAACATAACACCTGTCCTGCTATTCTAACCTATGTTATTTTAAAAATTTACTTTAATTACTTTCTTCATATGTATGCTACAATTTACTATGTTTATTGAATGCTAGTACCACTGACAACTAAAGGTTTAAGGTCTTAACTACAAAGGTATGTGTTTTAGATGTTTGTTTAAATTACTTTATTTTTATTGCCTTTTTATCTTTATTGTTTTATTGCAATTTTAAAGTTTTCAAATTTTGGTTTATTATTTAAAAGTTTTAGTTCCTTTTATTTAAAGATCTACCTGAACGTGCCTGTCCTAAGCTGGTTTCTCACACATTGTCCCTTAGATTGAGCACTTACCGGCCAATCAACCTACTAGCTTCCTGTCACGTCACAGTTGCTTTTTTTTCTCTCTTTCCCGGACTGCAGCCTCACAGCAGCTGAAACAGCACGCTCTTCAGCTCCCGACTGTCTTCCTCAGGTCCACTCCGCACCGACTCCCAGCAAGGTAGGATCCGGAGTCTATGTTGAGGACTCCCAGGGCAACTCCCTCCGTACGGTATACCACTGTGCTGCCACTTCTGTTGGGTCTGTCCTGCTGGTGGGACAGGGCAAACCCAGGGATGGTGATGTGGTGTCTGGGACATTGTCTGTAAGGTATGATTCCGTGAGTATTACTATGTTAGGCTGTTGCTTGACTAGTCTGTGAGACAGCTCTCCCAATTTTGGCACTAGCCCCTTGACATTAGTAAGGAGGACTGTAAGGGTCGACAGAGTTGAGTTTGCAGTTGTTGTTTCCAGTGTCTAGGTTGATGCATGGTGGTCCATTTGGTTTCATTCCTTATTGACTTGTTTTTAGTGGTTTGATACAACTGAGTGGCTTCAGAGAACATTTCAGAATCAACCACATTGCTGTGGGTCTAGAGTTACATGTAGGCCAGGCCAGGTAAGGATGGCAGATTTCCTTCCCTAAAGGACATTATTGAACCAGATGGGTTTTTACGACAATTGTCAATGGTTTCGTGGTCATCATTAGATTTTTAATTCCTGATATTTTATTAAATTCAAATTCCACCATCTGCCATGGTTGGATTCGAACCAGGCTCCCAAGAGAATTGCTCAGGATTACTAGACGATGGTATACCATTGGGAGGGAATTGCACTGAAAGTCCTCAACATTGACTCTGGACCCCATGAAGTCTCATGGCACCAAGAAACCTCCTGCTGATTACCACGAACTGTCCCCCCTCAGCTCTGGATGGAGGCGATAGAAGAAAAGGAGTGGGGTGGTTTGTGGTATGAGTGCAAGTAAGTTAGGCTTTAGTATCCTCAGAAATATGTGCAATGAAATTAGACAAATCCTTTATTCCCTTCTTTCATTTTTTACTAAGAAGTTGTATGAAATATCATCTCACAGCACAGGTATAGGGATGAATGATAACTATCTCAGTTTGCTGAACTATCTTAGAGAGGACAGCTATGGTTTCTTTACACATGAAGAAATTTAAAAAAGGAATGCAAACTGGGAGATGCTACAAATGTCACTTGCTCCAATCTGAAAAATACCTGCTGCAAATAAATTCAGGATCAAGGTCTCCTTCACAACCACTGGTAGCACAGAACTCTGTGCTTTGCCCAGCTCTGAGGTAGCAGGTCTGGTTGCAGAAGGTTGCAGAGCACACAAACACATGCACACGCACACAAACACGAACACACATACACACACATTACTGCCTCTGGTTTAGTTAGAGCTGGAATCAGTGCCTGCTCATGAATACCTTGGATTTTTTAGATTGCAGAACCTTTTATCCTTTGCCCATTTGCCCTCTGAATGCCAGAATAAGGAGTTATGTGCCTCTTAACTGCCATGTATCCAAGCCACATGTTCTGACATGTTAACCACCTCAAAAGTCACCGATGGCTGCAAGATTCCTCAGCAATATTTGGTTTCATTGAGCTGGCTCTTCTTGTGGACAGAAACTAAAGCTGCCCTCTGGAACTGTGGGTCTCCATGCCCTAAATAGAATCCTATTCCACAGGCTCAGTCAGGCAGCTGCAAAGCAAGTTGGTAGCTCACACTAGTAATTTCAAAATCAATGCTGTTCTTTTCCCTTACCACCTGGAACAAGATTTAACAATTCAGCATGAATATTGCCTTTCCTGTTAGCTGGGTGACACAACATGGAATCTATTTCTTTGCTGTGAACTGATTCACTAAAGCATGGGAAATTTCATTTCGTTTCCAACTTCCATGCAGATGGGCTTTTAGTAGTCTGTTGCAACAGATACCTACTCAGTATCACACTGATTCCCATGATCACACTGATTGCTGTTAAGTTCATCCTATCATATAGCCACACAGACTCAGTTGATAATATATTTCTTGTGGTTGAGAGCCTTAACTGAAACACTCTCACCACAGAGGTCATCATCCAGTTCAACTTGGCAGTCCTCTTAAATTGCAACCAAAAACAAGTAAGTGCTACTCTTTGGATATAGAAGGGAGCTAACCACTGGTGTGATGTTTGTCAATAATGTGAAACAATTCAATTGGACTGCAAAGAAAGTGGCAAGCTATTCACAAATACATAATGTATTGCTAAGCTACTCTGAATGCCACACTGATGTCACATTTTGTGGACTGTGGGAAAGAGGGAAAGATCTTCGCTGCCTTGGGGATTTTTACCAACTTTGATGCCGAAAAATTTCAATCACCCATAAATAGCAATGAATAGTCAGAAAAATGCTCTGTAAGGCCAACCAGGATGTTCTACAGTCTTGAGGCACTTTGGTACTCAGCAGCCTAGGATTTCTGAAGAAAATACATGGGTCAATGTTCAGACTCATTCAAGAGCATCTGTATTCAAGCTCATCCAAATTTCTGCTGCTCGTATTGTATCCTGCATCAAGTTCTGCATATCCATGATCTTAGGCTCAATGAGCTTCATTGGCTACCAAACCGTCAGTGCCTCAAATTTAAAATTCTTGTCCCTATCTTTAATTTTGTACATAGTCTTCCCCACTCCTTCCCTCTGTAACCTCCACAAGGTCCAGAGCCTTTTCTGAACTTTTGCTGCTTGTGTATTCTCCTTCACTTTGTCCCATCATCAGTGGCCACACTTCAGCTGCATAGGTCATATTCTCTGGGATTCCTTCATTAAACCCCTCCACCTCTGTCACCTCCATAAAACACACTTTTTTAAACAAACCTTTGCTCACCCCTCCAAATCTAACTTTCTTCAGTTCAACATTGATTTTCCTCACCTCTATATGAAGCTCCTTGGGATATTTGTCCTTATTAAAGGTGCAATACAAATGGAAGTTTTTGTTTTCTTTGTGCAGACATTTTACTGAGTAGACCTGAACATCAGCTGTGGATATGTCTTGATCAATGATCACTGCAGATCACCAAGCCCAGTTTGTATCTAGGCCATTCATCTTCTTTGCTACCATGGTGATTTGGTAATAGTCATTGAGCATTCCACATATTTTTTTTAGGGCATGGACATTAATCCATCCCTGCAGAAAACTTAATTCTCAAGTTTCTTACCATTCAGTGGTTAGTGGACCAGGTACCGAAATAGAAGCCAGATCTTTAAGATGAATTCTTACTGTTCCAAGGGGAGAATACTGAAAGAAAGATGTTGGCCAATCTGTTGCCAAGGTGCACACATGACTAAAAGCCTTAAGAACTACATGAGTTTCCCACACCCGTTCCATTGCAGATCTTAGTCAAACTTTCTGGGGTTCCAATACTGAACAATGACAACAGTAATAGAGTTCATGCTGAAGTTCCTATAACTAAGTGCCATGAAAATATAATAATTCTCATAATATTTTTGTGATTTATTGTTAAGGTAGGTTAATAATAGGGTTTGGATAGTTTCTCTGTGTGTATGTGTGTCGGAGGGATTTAATTGAATTGGGGACAGCTGGTCTGGAGGCTTTGAGTCATCAACAAGAATCTAGGTTTGAAATGCTAAATACCTAAAAATGGCTGAAGTTTTAGAAAGTGAGGTGTGAGGAAAATTTGCATTTATAGATAAGTTAGGGTAGTTTGAATTTCAAAGAGGTGACAGGATGTTACACCTGGCTAGAGAAAGCTAAGCCAAACAGTGTGTTTGTTTTTCCCAAAGGTTACTAATAAAATTTATACTATGAAAGATTTATATTATGAGAAAGGTCAAGTTACAAAAACATATCGGAACAATGGAATTTGCATTAAAAAGGGAGAAACATGTATAAGGGAGATGAGGCTATGTGTCAGAGAAGAAGGCATTCTAAGATCTAACGCAATTGTGAAAAGCCTCCAGCCTCTGTGCATCAAGTTGCTGTCTGCAGGAGCTGAAGCTGAGAAAACTCACTTTGAATTCTCAGGGTATTGTGTTGTTTTGTCTGGGTCTGTTTAAAGCTATTTGTTTTTACTGTTGCCTTAATGGGGTGTAACTGTAAGCCAGATTAATTAGGGGGTTTAGGAGTTATTTTAGTAGTAATTTGTAGACCTATGTATATGCTTGAAATGTTTTCCCTTGTTAATAATGTTTAATTTAGTTTTCTAAAAACCTCTGAAGTCATGGTAGTTTTATTATTTCTGAATTCAGTGCACGCACCTCGAATTAAATTACAAATTGCAAAACAGTTGTGACCGCGTGATCAAGTTTCCCTCGTGGATTTGATTGGCCTGGCACATGCAATCTGCCATGTCATAACACTGAGTCTCTCAAGGACATGAGCATGAGATACCATGGCCACAGAATTGAATTGCATAGTGCCATTCTTAGCAGAGTTAGGAAGGTCTAACTTGCTTATCCAGGGGAGGCAGCACTGTGGGTTGCTACCAACATGGCCCCTGTAGCATCCTTCAATAATATGGGTGCATGAAACAGTAACTGGCAGATATAATGCCAAGATTGTAGATTTAGACAATGCATGTCTTGGCAGCATCTGTGTTCTCTGAAAAAGGAAATCTGAACAGCAAGATGGACCATGAAATCACGTTATTTATAGAGTTGGGCAGCCTGATTGCAGGTGAATTAAATATTTGGAACTTTTCCATGGGAAGTGTCTCAAAGTACTCTGAAGTCTTTTTGGAGTTGTTTTGGTGCATTTGCCAGAGAGTGTTGTCACACCCTCACATTGATGGTAGAGGAAAGTGACCTGTCCGCACAAATGTGTTGTTATGCTTAACTAATACCTTTGCATGGTAATGCAAAGTGAACAGATATAGACAAAATGATCCAAATAATCAGATTAGCAATATCTTATGGAAATTATCAAACAGAAAATAAACTACGGACAGTATTATGCAATGCACTACTTTCTGCAAACAATCTTTATGTAGCTAATTAATCAATAGACTTGAGGTGGTTAAGTAAAGGTGATATAACCAACAAAACAATAGCAAGAAAATAGATTTTTCTTAAGATTTTTGAATAATATTTTTCATTATTTTAAAAGAAAAAGAAAGCCATATATTTATACAGTATAATACTTTTCATGACTACTGGATGTCTCAAAGCGCTTTACAGCCGACGAAGTACTTATGAAGTGTAGTCACTGTTCTAATGTAAGAAATGTAGTAGCCAATTTTGTGCACAGCAAACCCTCACAAAGAGCAATGTGATAACAATTAGATAATTTGTTTTTGTTTGTTTAAGGGATAAATATTAGACAGGACATCAAAGAATAACTCTCTGCTGTTATTCAGAATTGTCAGGTGTTGAAGGAGCGTTGGAGAGTTCCCCTAGCCAGATTCTAGTGGAAGGACCCCAAGAAATCTCGTACCTTGGAGAGTAGCAGAAACAATGAGCAGAGTCAAAGTGAATTCCTGAGAGCTGTGGCACACCTTGATTTGGTCCCAGGAGAAGTAAATGAACAATCAAGATTCTATAAAATATAGGGAACACGTGGGTGAAAATAAAACCAGAATGGCAAGCGTCCTCTTGAGATATTCCAATTTAAAGTATAAGTGTTTACGAAATATAGTGTTAATTCAGTAAAACTTACATACGAGCATAAGAATAAGAAGCAGGAGTAGGTTATTCAGCCCCTTGTGCTTGCTCTGCCATTTAATAATATGGCTGATTTGATAGTAGCCTCAAATCTGCATCCCACATACCCTCAATAACCTATCACCCTCTTGCTTACCAAGAATCTATCCACCTCTGCCTTAAAAATATTCAAAGACTCTACTTCCACTGCCCTTTCAGGAAGCGAGTTCCAAAGGCTCACGACCCTCAGAGAAAAAATTTCACTTCATCTCTGTTTTAAACGGGCAGCCCTTATTTTTAATCAGTGACCTCTAGTTCTAGATTCTCCCATAAGAGGAAACATCCTCTCCACATCCATCCTGTCACGATCTCTCAGGATCTCAAATGTTTCAAACAAATTGACCTTTATTCTTCGAAACTCCAGCGGGTACAAGCCTAGCCTGTCCAACCCTTCCTCATAAGACAAACTGCCCATTCCAGGTATTAGCCTGGTAAACCTTCTTTGAACTGCTTCCAATGCTTTTACATCCTTTCTTAAATAAGGTGACCAATACCTTATACACAGTACTCCAGATGTGGTCTTACTAGTGCCCTTTAGAACTGAAGCATAACCTCCCTGCTTTTGTATTCAATTCCCCTCACAATAAATGATAACATTCTATTAGCTTTCCTAATCACTTGCCACACCTGCATACTAGCCTTTTGCGATTCATGCACAAAGACACCCAGATCCCTCTGCTCCTCAGAGCTCTACAAACTCTCACCATTTCGTTAATATGCTTCTCTTTTATTCTTCTTGCCAAAATGGACTATTTGACATTTCTCTACATCATACTTTATTTGCCAGATACTTGCCCACTCATCTATCTATTTGTAGTCCCCTTATGTCCTCTTCACAACTTACTTTCCTAAATATCTTTGTGTCATCAGCAAATTTGGCAACCGTTCCATCCATCACTTCATCCCAGTAATTTATATAACTTGTAAACAGTTGAGGTCCCAGCACTAATCTCTGTGGCAGACCACTCACTACATCTTACCAACTTGAAAAAGACTCATTTATGCCTACTCTCTGCTTCATGTTAGACAGCCAATCTTCTATCCATGCTAATATGTTACCCACTATATCATGTGCTTTTATGTTCCGCAATAACCTTTGGCACTTTATCAAATGCTTATGGGAAATCTAGGTACAGTACATCCACCTTTACAGTACATCCTCTTTATCCACAGCACATGTTACTTTCTCAAAGAACTCCAATAAGTTGGTTAAACATGATTTCCCTTTCACAAAACCATGTTGACTCTGCTTGATTACCTTGAACTCATCCAAGTGCCTTGCCATAGCTTCTTTAATAATAGCTTTTAACATTTTCCATATGACAGATGTTAAGCTAACTGGTCTGTAGTTTCCCACTTTCTGTCTTCCTTCCCTTTTTGAATAACGGAGTTACATTTGCTATCTTCCAATCTAATGGGACCTTCCCCGAATCTAAGAAGTTCCGGAAAATTAAAACCAATGCATCAACTATCTCACTAGCCACTTCTTTTTAGACCCTAGGATGAAGTCCATCAGGACCTGGGCACTTGTCAGCCCGCATCTCGAACAATTTACTCAGTACCACTTCTCTGGTGATTGCAATTTTCATTAGTTCCTCCTTATTTTCCATTTCCTGATTTATAGCTGCCTCTGGGATGTTACTTGTATCCTCTATAGTGAAGGCTGAAGCAAAATACCTGCACAATTCATCTGCCATTTCCTTGTTTTCCATTATCAATTCTCCAGACTAATTTTCTATGGGACCAACTCTCACTTTGTTAATTTGTTTCTTTTTAAAAGTATTTATAGAAACTCTTACTATCTATTTTTAAATTTATCGCTAGCTTTCTCTTGTACTCTAATTTTGCCCTCCTTATTAATCTTTTTGTCATCCTTAGCTGTTCCTTATGTTCTGTCCAATCTTCTGGCCTTCCACCTATCTTGCACAATTATATACTTTTTCTTTAAGTCTGATACTATCATTAACCTTCCTAGTTAACCACGGATGGTGTGTCCATCCCTTGGACTTTTTCCTTACTCGTTGGGATGTATCTATTCTGTGTATTCTGAAATATCCCCTTAAATACTTGCCAATGCATCTCTATTGACATATCCCTCAACTTAATTTGCCAATTCACTTTAGCCAGCTCTGCTTTCATGCCCTCATAATTGCCCTTGTTTAAGCTTAAAAACATAGTCTTGGACCCACACCTCTCTCCCTCAAACTGAATCTAAAATTCAATCATATTATGGTTGCTGCTACCTCGGGACACCTTCACTATGAGGTCATTAATTAATCCCATCTTGTTGCACAATACAAGGTCTAGCATAGCCTGACTTTCGGTTGGCTCCAGAACATGCTGTTCTAAGAAATCCCGGAATCATTCTATGAACTCCTCATCTAGGCTACCTTTGCCCATCTGACTTTTCCAGTCTATATGCAGATTAAAATCTTCCATGATTATCGCCATGCCTTTCTGACAGGCTCCCATTATTTCTTCCTTTATGCTCCGTCCTACCATGTGGTAACTATTAGGGGGCCTGCACGACTCTCACAAGTGACTTCTTGCCTTTACCCGTTCTCATCTCTAAACCGTTTCCACATCCTGGTTTCCTGAACTTAGGGCATCCCTCTCTATTGTGCTAATGCCATCATTAACTAACAGAACCACCCCTCCATCTTTTCCTCACTTCCTGTCCTTCCTAAATATCCTTTCCCTGTTTTGTGCATTCAGATACAGTGCCTTTAGTTTGATCCTTTTATTATTTTTATAACTTCTAGTCTGTTCTGTTGATTGACAATTATATTTGTACTCTATCTCTTCCTGTCATGGTCTGTTTTTCATTTCCTGTAATAATACCTTTCTCTCTTGCCTTGTCTCTACTCTTTGACTTACCACATCTTCCTAAATTTGATCCCTTGCCCCAGCTAGTTTAAAACTCTGTCTGCTTCCCTAGTTATGCGACTCGCAGGAACACCGGTCCTAGCATGATTCAGCTGTAGACCATCCCAACGGTACAGATCCCACTTTCTCCGGTATTGGTGCCAACGCCCCACGACCCAGAACCCACGTCTCCCACCAGGCTTTGAGCCATGCATTCAGCTCCCTAATCTGATTTGTTCTATGCCAATTTGCATGTGGCTCAAGTAGTAATCCAGAGATTATTACCTTTAAGGTTCTGCTTCTTAATTTGGTGCCAAGCTCCTCATACTGACTATGCTGAACCTCCTTCTTTGTCCTTCCAATGTCCTTGGTACCAACATGGACCATGACGACTGGGTCATCCCCCCCTCACTGTAAGTTCCTCTCCAGCCCCGAGCAGATGTCCCGAACCTTAGCACCGGGCAGGCAACACAGCCATCTGGACTCACGCTCTTTGCTGCAAAGAACGGTGTCAATCTCTCTGACTATACTGTCCCCTACTACCACTACATTCCCTGTAACTCCCCCTGCTTGAATGGCTTCCTGTACCAAGGTGCCATGGTCAGTTAGTTCATCCACCTTGCAGTCCCCACTCTCATCCAAACAAGCTGAAAAAACCTCAAACCTGTTGGACAATTGCAAGGGCCAAGGCTCTTGCACTCCTGCCCTCTTGGTCCTCTTACCTGCCTCACCTGCAGTCACACCCTCCTGTCCCTGACCTGTGACCAAATGAGAACACTCTGTCCTAAGGGATGTGACCGCCTCCGAGAATGAAGTATCTGGGTAACTTTCCCCCTCCCTGATATGCCACAGTGTCTGCAGCTCGGCCTCCAGCTCAATAACTCAGAGCCAAATTTCCTGCAGCCACAAACTCTGACTGCACGTCTGTTTGCCCTGGATCACACTGGTATCCAGAAGCTCCCACATCCTGCAATCACAGCACATCACCTGCCCTGTGGTCTTCAATATGTGTTAATTAATTAATAATTGTTAAGTAACTATAATTAATAAAGCCTACGCCTCCGAATAGATTTTGGAACTGCCAGTGAACTTTACAATATTGATAAAACAGTACAGTGCTTACAATACTGATGAAACTAATAATACCAGTTACTAGTTTACCTGCTCCTTCTGCTGCACCAAAGCGGAAATCAAATACTGGAGGCTGAAAAGAACAGTGGAAAAAATCACTTCCTCCCCGCCCTTCACCAAACTCCCCACTCAGCACACGCTACTTCTTGCAGTGTACCTTACCTAAAACACCTCTTCCACCTAAGCACCTAATTCCCACTTTGAACCAAATTCCCAAATATACTCACTCGGGTACTGTCTCACTCAGGCCAAAATATCCCCTCACTGATCGTGTGCCTCTTACCGACTGTGCACTTTAAAAGTCCCTTTCTTATATAAAGCTGTGATGAGTCACTCTCTTGCTTATTTTGTTTAACTCTTGTACAGTAAAAGTTTTAGTTCAAAACGTGAAATCTTGCGACAATTCTTTCAGTTAGTAACTAGGAGTTCAAATTTCTTTTCAAAAGGGACTGGTCACCATGAGATCATAACAGCCTGGAGTGGGACTTGAACCAGGAGCCTTGAGACTGAAAAGGCCACCAAATGAGCCACAGTAATAAAAATTGAGGCAGTAAAACTTATAACTACATAATTAATATATATTTTGAGTATAGCTTCAGAAGGGTTTTATGCAAATATTATTGCACATAATCTCTCAAACAGTAAACAGGTTCCTTGGTTAATTATAAATAGATCCAGGGGTCGTAAAGCAAAACTTAATAAAAACAAACGTTAAATATACTTTTTAAGTAGAAAGTCTTCCTCTGATTGTTTCTTCTAAACTTTTCTCATAGATTTGACAACAGTTGTTATCTCATGCTTGTTTCATGTAATGTGACACAGCATAATTAAAGAACATAGAGGAAATAGAAAAAAAACAGGATGAGACAACAAAATGGACAGAAGGGATGAAGAAGTCTGCGGCCTGTTTTGGTCGCCTTTTCCTTTAATCGTCGTTTCATTTTAAAGATGATTTACAAAGTACCTGATAACTGCACACCTTAGAAAAATCATGCTGGAAAAAAGATCTGATGTCACCCTGGTAAAACGTAAGCTGAAGTTGTCACAAGGTTCCTCCTATTAGTACTAAATATAGTCATACCGTGTAAAGTGAAACATAATCACAGTTTGATTTAACCAAACTATAGTTAGCTTTCCTTTTATTCATTAACGCTATATTTAGCACTTAGGCAATTTTGTTGCAAGCAACCATGAGTGGAAAGAGACACTGTACTATACCCACTTTAACTCAGCGTTTATTAGCTGTGTGACGAAGGGTGCAACAATTCACCCGAATTCATTCTCCGTTATTTACTCCCGAAGGAAGTTAGGTTATGATTTCGTTTCTAAAACCGAGCTGGTCGACAGTTGGCAGTTATTTTTCTCTCTTTTAATAATATGTTATCCGAAAGGTAAATATTTCTCTAATTAGGAAATTGAAGACAAACAAAAAAGGTCAGGATTATTTCTACATGATGACGATGGCTTCGAAAAAAGCTTACACTGAATGTAAACTTTTAATGAAGTATCCAGGTCCAGTTTAGTTTTATATTGCTCCCTTATTATTATTTTTTTTTGGGTGAAAAGTCCCCGGAATGATTAACACTGACAAATCAGCAAGCAAAACAAAACCAAAGGGGAAGAACACTACCAACGCGGCGAGAGCCCCATCTTTTAGTTTTAACAATTATGATTAGACACTGAAAAATAGAATCTGCCTCTTAAATTACAAGCTTGCTTAAAAATAGATTTATAGTCACACGTTGTTTGTTTTCTTTTCTCTAAAGCTTATGATTTCCCACAGAGATTAGTTTTAAACTTCAAAGTAAAATCATTACGACTTTTGAGCTGACCTCAGTTACTACCATGTCAGGATTTAGGAATGCGATACACTTACAGCGTTAAAGTCTCTTAAAAAACAGAGATTGAAATCACTCCTCCCAGATATATTTAATTGGTATCTGTAATTATCCGCAAGGAATAAATGCTGATACACAGTTGTGAAGACATTCCGATATAAGGAAAAAAAAAATAGACGAGATTAAAATAAATCAGTTCAATAAGATGCTCAAATTTTGGGTCCCTGCTTGTGTATTATTTTCCAACTTAAAATATAATCATGCAAATTTTTTTTAAAAAAAAAGAGCACCATAGGAAAATCCAAAAAGTTAGGGCGCGAATTGGTAATAATACGAAACAAACAAAAGCAAAACAGCAGAATGATTCATGACCAATTAATTCCCTGTTGAGGTCTTATGGACAACCGACTTGCATGACTTCATAATTTAATTGCGGCTGCATTTGTCACATAGAAATGAAATGACAGGTTGCTTGTGATTGCCCATGAAGGGGTTGTAGCAAACACAAGGTCGCTTGTGTTCTCATTGAAGGGACTGCGCTCGAAAAGTTCACCTGTCCTTTTTGTCCCGATGCCAACCGACACGCATTCCAGCTTTACCTATATTTCAGTTTCAGCATTCGGGCTCATTGCGTTGTCAGCTTAGATTTATTTTTCAAAAAGGCGCCTGTATGAAAGATGGCCGCCCTCGATTCCGCACGACACTGAAGGCTGCCAGGCAAGGCGGGATCGCGGCGCTTCGCTTCGTCCCGCGCGCCCCCAGTCAGTGGATAGAGAGAGAGAGAGAGAGAGGACAGCGCACGGGCATCCAATCCCAGTTTGGGGGTCTGTGACGCGCGCGCTGGTTCTCAAGCGCCGCCCATCCTCCCGTCAGCCTCCGCGTGCCGAATTCCGATGACGTTCAAGAACGCCTGTGCGGTTGTTTTTGTCATCGGCTCCGGAGTAATTGCCTCGCGGCTTCTGATTCAAATCGACTCGGCGGCCGTTAGCCTCGCGCCGGGGGAGGGGGCCGGGACCAGCAGCAAGAGGAGGAGGAGGCGGCGGGGAACGGGGGGAGGGGCCGGGCTGGGCCGGGGCCGCCCGCTTAGCTTATGTCTCTGGCAAGGCTTCCCGTTTGCCTCTCTCTTCCCGAAGGCAGCTGTTGTAGGCCCAGGCTGCCGGGGCCTCTGAGGAGACGGCGGTAGTGGGAAGGGGAGGAGCGGACGGGAGGGGAGGTGTGAGCCCGGCTTCCCCGGGTCCCTCCTCGCTCAGAGGAAGCTATTCAATCAGAATCGGGGAACGATTGCATTCACCTTCGAGATGTCGTCGGCAGATGATCTAAAGGCTCGGCTGAAAAAGCTCGAAACAATGATTAGAGACCCGAAGTCTCCGGTGAACGCGGAATGTTTGTTGGTGAGTCCAAAGATGGGAAATGTTTCTCTTTCCTTCCAGAACTTTTCTCTGCCTTCATTCTCCCCTCTCCACTTGCGGCGCAGCCAGACAGTGTCTCGGTCTCCCAACACAGGGCGTGTTTAGAGCTTAAAAGAGCAGCAGCAAGTTTTAGTGCTTTTTGTTGTATTGGGCGCATACCAGATAGGAATGTGAAATCGCGCAATTTTCTGATGTTCAGCACATCACGGGGAGGATTGTTATAATTTATAGACAGCACCGGATAAACTTCATGATTTGAATGCTAGACGTATCTTGACAACGAATTCGCGAAGAGACAACGAATTCGCGAAGAATACGAAGCATCTGGTTGTCTTCGCCATAAATGTTCAGATTATTGATCTGTTAATTGAAGTGGTTAAGCTTTTTTTTGTTGTTGCATTGTGTCCAGTCGCGCGTCGCCTTTTCCATATAAGCGATTGCTCTTTTTTTTTGGACCAGCTGATGATAGCAAGTTTGGGTCGGCATCCTACGGTTGAATAATGAATCTGTCATGCACAGTTGGTTTCGTTTTGTTGAATTGAAAAATCAGAACAGTGCAATGAGATCACTTCTTGTTTTCTTTTTGAAAGCGTGCAATTCATACTTCGGCAAATTATCGTGTTTCCTGAAATCAGAATGGAAGTGTGACTGGCAGGTGACGGTACTCGCATTTATGGAGCGACTTTCACGACCACCGGTTTTCTGAAAGTGCTTTACAGCCAATGCAGTATTTCGGAAGTGTAGTCGCTGTTGTAATGTGGGAAACAGATTGTAGGAAGTGTTATGTTAATTTTATTGGCTGACATTTTTATAAAATTCATTAGGAGATGGAGGAGAAGTGAGTAATTTAAAAAGAAAAATTGACCTCATGAATTTTAACTTGGCAATGTCAATCACTAATCCACGTTAATTGTGTTTTAGGACTGCGTCTAAAGGCAGCAAAATATAGATGGGTTCAGGTGATGTAATTTGAAGAACAAAGCTTAAGCAGTTTGTTATTCAATCTTAAGTTTTTTTTATATGTTTCTTTAGATCTTTATTGTTGCATCATTTAAATAGTCCTGTCTAATCGTATGAAAGTTATGTTGATACGTGTCTTTTGTTGCTTTTTGGTGATGTGGGTTGGGGTCTTGACAGATGCCAGCCTGCCATGGGAATGGAAATGCAGCGATTGAGTTTAAATTTCATTACATGTTACAAGGATATAGCATACCATGCATAAATTATTTTTTGGAATTTTAATGTATCCCAACCTGTTAAAGTTGAGATATATTAAAATTTTATCTTTGCAATACACTTTTTAAACATTTCCTAAGTGTGTTGAAGTTGTATCCACATACATACTACTCTTGTGAACTTTGTAACTGTAAATCTATAGCGTCATTAGTTCTAATTAGCTCTGAAGAAGAATCACACGGACTCAAAATGTTAACTGTTTCTCCCCCCACAGATACTGCCAGACCTGAGTTTCTCCAACATTTTCTGCCTTTAGTTCTAAATTTTTACATTACTCCTCACCAAATAGGTGCACCGAGGACATGGGTCACAGATACTTGTAGCTTCCTATATTTTATCTTGAGTATCATCCCTTTGCTCCAAAACATGTTGTGGAGCTGCTTACCCATTGTTCTTTGGTTCTGTGGATGCAAGAAAGTTTAAACCATGCTCTTAAGCCTGTTACAACTATATCCTGAAAACCTGTGTCAGGGAAGTTTACAGAGAGCTTTTTTATGGAAAGCTTAATGTAAAAGATTTTTAAAAAACTTATTATTTAGATTTGCTTATTTCAAAGTATTCCCCACAGTAGTATACTTTCAAGTACCAGAGACTCTCAGTGTTTACTCCGAAAACTGGACAAAAGCAGTATGGCTAATTCTGAACAAACAGTCCCATAGAATGATATAGATGATTTTTTTTTAGTTGGGAGTAGGAGCAATTTTTAAGTTGTGTATCAGCTGGACTCAGCTATGTAAGTCATGTATATTGATTTTGTTCAACTGAAGTTTCTTCTGGTAGATCAGAGCAGGCTTTCTTGTACAAGTTAACTACCAAGAAAGGGATTCGGAATATATTTACTGATCCCTGTGGTCATTCTCTTTTATTAAGGGAAATTCTAAAAAGAACATTCAGATCATTTGCCATATGTTTCTATTTTTTAAATGTAGTGTAATGGCTTAGATGCTAAGTAAGCATTATTAAAGCTACTGTCTGAGCATTAGAGATTGCCTGTAACAATAGTTGTATCATCCTCATTCTGAATAAAGGTCATTGACCTGAACAACTGTTTCACTCTCTCCATGGATGCTGCCTGACCTGTATTTGGCTTTATTAGTATTTTCAAAACATTATTTCATAAGGAACAAAGTTTGAGCACATTTGTAAGGAACTATTTTGGAGTCACAGTGACTTCCTTCACTAGTTACATCAGAGTGTTGATGTGCAGAAACTCTGGGAAAAATACTTGAAAGCTGACTTTGTTTTCTGAATACATTAAATTGGGAAAATGATTATAAAAGGTACAGTAGATTATCTCCACAGATCAGTTTTGGTTCTGCTTCTGAGAGTGATCATATCTCGGAAATAGTTATCAGATCTCACTGTTGTCCATGACTTGTTCTATTTATATATCACACTTAAATAACTTCTTACGCATGTGCCATCAGCAAGATTGAAGTTAGGAGAGAAGTTGAAAAGTTTCTGATGAAATTTCAATTAATTAAAACTAGTTGCCCTCATTATTCTGTGACAAAATTTACTTTGTCATCAAGTAAAAAATGTACTACTCCAAGTAGCTTGATTTGAGATTTCAATGTTGTTGCTATCCCTGCACCCCACCTCCTGCATTGTCTGTCAAAAAATAAGCTAAACCATTTTGTGAAAACCCAGTGTATATCTGCAAGTTGGGTTCCAAAGACTTTAGACAATTGAGAATTTTGTTATATAGAACCATAGAAAGGTTACGGTGCAGAAAGAGGCCATTCAGCCCATGTCTGTGCTTGCCAAAAAGAGAGAAAAGAAACTAGCCGCTCATTTTAATTCCATTTTCCAGCACCTGGTATGTAGCCTTGCAGGTTACAGCACTTCAGATGTAGATCCAGTTAAATGAGTTGAGCGCTTCAGCCTTAACCACCAAAGTAGGCAGTGAATTCCAGATGCCCATCACCCCCTGGGTGAAAAAGCTTTTCCTCATCTCCCCTCTAATCCCTCTACCAATCACATTCAAACTATTCCCTCTGGTAATTGACCCCTCAGCTAGGGGAAACAAGTCTTTCCTGTCTACCCTATCTAGACCCCTCAATTAAATCACACCTTAGCCTCCTCTTTTCTAAGGAAAACACCCTAGCCCATCCAATCACTCCTTGTAGCTGCAATTTTCAAGCCCTGGCAACATTCTTGTAAATCTCTGCACTCTCTCCAGAGCAATTATGTCATTCCTGTAATGTGGTGATCAGTACTGTACACAAAATTCCAGCTGTGGCCTAACTAGTGTTTTATACAGTTCCATCATTACATCCCTGCATTTGTATTCAGTACTTAGCCCAATAAAGGAAAGCATTCCATATGCTTTCTTGACCACCTTGTCCACCTGTCCTGCCACCTTCAAGGACCAGTGGACATGCACTTCCTCACTTCTTCAACCTCTCTCAATAACTTCCCATTTACCAAGTCCCCCTTTGCTTTGTTCGCCCTTCCCCAAATGCATTACCTCGCACTTTTCCGGATTGAATTCCATTTGCCACTTCTTCGCCCACTCAGCCAAACCATTGATATAATTCTGAAGTTGACAGCTATCCTCTTCATTATCAACTGCACAGCAGATTTCCCAATCATGCCTCCCACATTTAAGTCTAAATCATTAATATCAACAACAAACAGCAAGGGCCCCAAAACTGAGCCCTGTGGAATGCCACTGGAAACCATTTTCTATTCGCAAAAATATCCATTGAACATTAACTTTTGTTTCCTGTCACTGAGCCAATTTTGGATCCAACCTGCCACCTTCCCCTGTATCCCATGAGATCTCGCTTTCCTGACCAGTCTGCCATGTGGAACCTTGTGAAATGTCTTACTGAAATCCATACGGACATCACCCATTGCACTACCCTCATCAATCCTCCTTGTTACTTTCTCAAAAATTTCTGTTAAGTTAGTAAGACACGATCTTCCCCTAACAAAACAATGCTGACTATCTCTGATCAATTCATGCCTTTTCTAAGTGACAGTTTACTCTGTGTCTCAGAATTGTTTCTGATAATTTGCCCACCACTGAAGTCAGACTGACCGGCCTATAATTTTCTGGCCTATCCCTCGCATCCTTTTTAAATAATGATACCTTTGCAGACCTCCAATCCTCTGGGACCTCACCTGTATCTAGAGAGGATTGGAAAATGATCCTCCAAGCATCCGCTATTCCCCTGGCTTCCTTCAACAGCCTAGGATACAATCCATCATGCTCTGGTGATTTATCCACCTTCAAGATATCAGTCCCTCCAGTACTTCCACTCTCAATATGCTTATTGTGTCTAATTTTTCACACTCCTCCTCTTTAACTAGAATGCCTGCATCATCCCTCTCCTTAGTGAAGACAGAGACAAAGTTCTCATTGAGAATTCTGCCCATATCTTCTGCATCAACCCACAAGTTACCATGTACATCTCTGCTAGGCCCTACCTTTTCCTTAGTTATTCTCTTGCTCTTAATGCACTGGTAAAACATCTTATGATTTTATTTGATTTTACTTGCCAATACTTTTTGGTCCCTCTCTTTGCTTCCCTAATTTCCTTTATTGCTTCACCTCTGAAGGTCTGTACTCCTCTAGGCTTTTTACAGTATTAAGTCATTTGTGACTGTCATAAGCTTTCTTTTTCTGCTTTATCTTGGCCTGTATGCTTCTGAATAACCAGGAGCTCTAGGTTCAGCAGTACCACCGTTTTTCTTTGTGAGGACATGTCTATACTGTGCCTGTAGAATCTAACCTTTGAATGCTTCCCACTTATTTGACACAGTTTTTTCTTCTAATAGCTGTATCCAGTCCACTCTCATCAGCTTTGTAAAATTTGTCTCCCCCCAACCTAGAACTTTTACTTCTGTTCTATCTTTGACCTTTTCCATAATGATGCTAAATCTAGCAAGTTGGTCACTATCTCCAAAATGGTCTCCCATTGCCACTTCACCCATTTGCCCAGCTTCATTTCCTAATACTAAATCTAGAATTGCACCCCCTTTTGTTGGGCTTGTTACGTGCTGGCTAAAAAAGTTTTCTTGAATGCAGTTCAAGAATTTTGCACCTTCTGTGCCCACTGTTGTATCCATTGATATACAGGTAGTTGAAGTCCCCAACGATTACTGCCCTATTGCTTTTGCATTCACATCTGCCTACATATTTGCTCTTCTTACTCCCTTCCACTATTTGGTGGTCTATAGTACATTCCTAGCAGTCTGGCTGCTGCTTTTTTATTTCTGAGCTCAACCCATATAGCCTCATTTGATGCTTCATTTAGTATATCATCCATCCTCACAGCTGTCATTGATTCTTTAACCAATAGTGCGACAACCCCACCTTTTTTACCCCCGTCGCTATCCTGCCTGAAAACTCTATATCAGGGATGTTGAGCTGCCATTTTTGCCCATCCTTAAGCCAAGTTTTCATTATAGTGATGATATTGTGCTGCCGTGTGTCTATCTGTGCCCTCAGCTCATCGGCTTTATTCACTATGCTCCTTGCATTTACGCATATACCTTTTAACACTGCGAAATTCCTGTGCTGTACACTTTTTAACCTGTGCCGCTTCTGTCTTTCAGAGCCACTCACTAATTCTCCATCTCCCGTTCCCCACTTTGAATTTGCTCTCAGGTTCCCATCCCCCCTGCCTATCTAGTTTAAACCCTCTGCCCGCCAAAAGCACTAGCGAATCTCCCTGCAAGGATATTCGTTCCAGTCCTGTTCAGGTGTAGACCATCCAGCTGTACTGGCCCCACCTTCCCCAGAACCATCCCAATGCCTCAAAAACCTGATGCCCTCCCTCCTACACCAGCTTTCTAGCCACGTGTTTATTCGCTCAGTTCTTCTATTTCTAAACTCGCTTGCATGTGGGACTGGGAGTAATCCTGAGATTACTGCTTTAGAGGTCCTGCTTTTCAATCTCCTTCTTAGCTCTCTCAAGTCTGTTTTCAGGAACTCATCCCCTTTCCTACCGAAGTCATTAGTACCAACGTGGACCACGATCTCTGGCTGATCGCCCTCCCCCAGAAGAGTGTCATGTAGCCGCTCCATGACATCCTTGACCCTGGCCCCAGGGAGGCAACATACCATCCTGGAGTCATGTCTATGGCCATAGAAACACTTGTCTATTCCCCTAACTAATGAATCCCCTATTACTACTGCTCTTCCCTTCCTGTACAGCAGAGCTGCCTGTGGTGCCACAAACTTGGCTCTGACTGCACTCCTCCAAAGAACCAACGCCCTCACCGGTATCCAAAACGGAAAACTGATTGGTGAGCGGGACCCCAGCGGACTCCTGCACTACCTGCCTAATTTTCTTAGACTGCCTGTCCGTCACTCATTCCCTTCCTGCCTGCAGGCTCTAAGCTGCGATGTGACCACCTCTCTGAACATGCTATCCACATAGCTCTCAGCCTTGTGGATGCACCACAGTGACTACAGCCGCCACTCGAGCTCCAAAACCTGGAGCTCACGGTTCTGCAGCTGGTGACACTCCCTGCACATGTGGACACTGGTAGCGTCCACAACTCCCAACATATTACAAGACATGCATTCCACATGACCAAGCTGTCCAACCATGGTTTCAACTGACTACTCTTGCGTTAACCTTATTTTACTTTGGTTTACTTATGCAACTTTATTTTAGCTGGCCTTGACTTAACTTTATTTCTCTATTGCTTGTGTTTCTTACTTAAATGTAAGTAGCCCCTTCTTTTAAAAAGAATGTGTTTTTCTAATTCTCAGTTACTTAATGACACTCCCTAACAGCAGTTTCTCATTAACCAATGAACTTATGTTTCTCCTGTAATGTTAGGTACTGCTGACTGTCTTGCTCAGGGTCCTCCTCTCGCACTCTCCTCTAGGTGCTGCTGACTGCCTGACCCAGGATGGTCCTCTCGCGCTGTTCTCTCTAACAAAATGAATTTCCAGCAGTATCATGAGGAATATGTCAAAACTAGAGATTGGTTTAGAACGTTCCTCATTTTATCTCTGGGACCAGGCTTGAAAGACTGATAGGAGGCATCTCCTCTTTCTTGTATTGTAAGCACTTAGGGAAAATAAACTTTATTGGTCAATAAGGTGTTTCAGAGTAGGTTAGTGTACGGGGGCGGTGGGGGGGAAATCAGGTGTGCACTCCACAGATGCTGTCGGACCTGCTGAGTTTTTCCAGCACTTTTTGTTTTTGTTTCTGATTTCCAGCATCCGCAGTATTTTGCTTTAATGATTGTAAATGTAGCAGTTGTTGATGAAAATTTACTTGGGCTCGGTGGTAGCACTCCAGAGTCTTGCATGCGTTCTACGTTGAGATTTCAATAACTATTGAAAGAGTGCTACACTGCTAGAGGAGACGTCTTTCAGATAAAATGTTAATCTGAGACCCTGTTTGTCCTCGAGTGGATATGAAAGACCCCCAAGAATAAAGAAGAGCAAGGCACTTCTGATGTCCTAAGTATTTATCCTTTAATGACTAGATTATCTGTTTGTGATATTGATTAGTCTCATTGCTGGTTGTGACACCTTGCTATGTAGAAATTGGCTGCCGTGTTTCCATATTGACTACACTTTAAAAGTACTTCATTGGCTGTGAAACAATTTAGTTCTGGAAAGTGCTATATAAATACAAGTTTTTAAAAAAATTCTTTCATTAGAAAGGGAATAGGGGTAAATGGATATGGCTTGGACAAGTGAAAGGTTAGAGATGGTGTCTCCAGTGCTTTTGTTTATGCATGTGTAGATGATTTCGACTTGAATATAAGGAACACAATTCCTAAAGTTGCTAATGACTGTCAAACCTACTACTTTTCAGTCAGTGCAGAGGACAGGAAGAGCCTTTACGAAGGTATAGACAGGGAATGACTATCTTCCTCTGGTTGGGATTGTGTTGTAAGGAGTATTCAAATGAAAATTGTCATAATGTGGTGAGAGGTTAGAAGAAATTACATAGAAAGTTGGAATATTAAAAGAGAGTATTTGATACAGAGGCCATTGCATTTTTTGAGGGAAGATTAGATCAAATGCCTGAAACAGAGGAAGATGGCTCAAATCCCTCATCCCTGCAACCATCCTGGGAAATCTCCTCTGCACCCTCTCAAGGACCCTTGCCTCCTTCCTAAAGTGTGATGACCAGAACTGACAATACTTTATTGTGACCTAACCAGAGCTGTACATTGGTTCAGCATAACTTCCCTGCTTTCATACTCAATACCTCCATATTTACGAAGCCCTAGATCCCTTTTGCGTTGCTAACCACACTCAATATATCTTGCCACCTTCAAAGATCTATGCACATGAACCCCCAGCTCCCTGTGTCCCTGCACACTTTTAGAATGGTTCCATTGAGTATACATTGCTTCTCTATCGCTTCTGCCAAAATACATCACCTCACACTTCTCTACATTAAATTCAATTTGCCATTTCTTGTCCATGCTGCTAGTCGATCTATGCCCTTATGGGAAGACAAAAGCATGTTTTGAATTGGCCTTGTATAGACCCAGATGTGTTGGGTTGCATGGTCTCCTATACTGTAAATGTCTGATTATCTCGTCATAGTGATTCAAAAGTTGCACTGTGGCTAATACTGAGTTGGAAAAGTATTTTATACATCAATAAAACTCACTAATGAACTCTATCCCCAGATTATAAATCAACCAAACCTGTAAAGCACAAAGTTTAACATGCGTCCATGCTGCCTAATTCTATAGTGAATGTAAGTGGAAGTTACAAAACTTTTTTTTATATAATCTCATAATCTTTTTTGTATTGCTAAATTGGAGTCTAGTGATGAAAAAACACCCTACAGATGAGTTGGCTTCTATTTGTGATTTATGGATGTTGCAGTGTGTCAGCTGGGTCTTTGGCTGACTGAGGAAAAGAGCATTTGAGGACCAAGATCGCAAGTTCAAGATTAAGTTGATGGCTTACCGGACAACATGGGAGTCCCTGGCTTGTGACCAACCAAAATGGAGAAGGTTAATTTAGGAAGGCATCAACACTTCAAGAGACTTCAGGAACGTGCAGAGTTGAAGTGGAGGTGTTAGAGAGTCACATATCCTCTAAACAACCCTTCAAACACCACCTACATGTGGCAGAGTCTGCAGATTGTACATTGCATTTATCAGCATTTCAGAACCCAATGAATTGGAAATGGAAGCAAGTCATCCTTGATCCCAAGGGACTGCCTAAGAAAAGATGATTGGAGGGTGAAATCCACTGTTTTGGGAGGGCTTGAATAGTTTTTGCTAAAAATGAAGTTGACCTTCCTTACCTCGTTGCTATAATAGATATAAGTGAAGTTTGGTACCCAAAAATACCCCAACATTAGTCCAACCGTAATTGAAGCAATTTTCAGGGGACTTGCTTGCTCTGGCTTCTTCTTAGCTTTTTAAAAGTACTTAACATAAAGGGATTGGGATTTGTGGTGAAATACATTCTACAGGTGGAACTGAGCCGTATCAGATCAGAAAATTTCAAGTTTGATTCCTAGTTATAGTTGAATTATTTGAACATTGTTATTCATTCATGTGATATGGGCATCACTGGGAATTGCCTGTTACTAATTGCCCTGGAGAAGATGGTGGTGAGTTACTGCTTTGAACCACTCAGTCTGTGGTGTAGGTACACCAACCATGCTGTTGTAAAGGGAGTTTCAGAATTTTGATCCAGCATCGATGAAGAAACAGTGATTATATTTAGGATGGTGTATGACTTGGACTGAAACTTAGAAGTGGTGTTCCCATCTGTCTGCTGCCCTTGTCCTTCAAGGTGGTTGAGGTCTTGGGTTTGAAAGGTTGAAGGAACCTCTGGCGAATTGCTGCAGTGAATCTTGTAGATGGTACTGTGCATCGGTGGAGGGAATGAATGTTGAAAATGCTGGATGCAGTGCCCATCAACTGGGCTGCTTTGCCCTGGATGGTGTTGTGCTTCATGAATGTTGTTGGAGCTACAAATGCAGAGTATTCCATCACGCTCCTGACTTGTGCCTTGTAGATGATGGACAGGCTTTGGGGAGTCAGGAGGTGAGTTAGTCACTGCAAAATTCCCAAACTCTGACCTGCTCTTGTAGCCACAGTATTTATATGGCTAGTCCAGTTCAGTTTCTGGTCAATGGTAACCCCCAGGATGTTGTTAGTAAGGGATTCAATGATGGTAATGCCATTGAATGTCAAGGGGAGATGTTTGGATTCTTTCTTGTTGGAGATGGTAGTCGCCCGCCACTTGTTTGCCGCAAATGTTATTTGCCGCAAATGTTATTTGCCGCTTTATCAGCCCAAGGCTGAATTTTATGCAAATCTTGCTGCATGGGGAATGCACTGTTTTAGGATCTGATGAATAATAAATGGTAACGAACACGTGCAATCATGCGCGAACATCTCCACTTCTGACCTTTCATTGAAGGGAAGGTCATTGTTGGAGCTGCTAAAGATGTTTGAGCCTACAGAACTGGTTTTGGTGCAGTTAACCTTGATGCACCTGGGTTAAAGAGAAGAAAAAGTAGCAAGAGTTCCTAATCCTGCTGATCAATTTTCCTTCTGGAAAATATTGAGCTTTGTTTTGGGTTGATTTCTGTGATCAGATCATCTGAGTGAGTGGGAAAATACATGGCAGATGCAGTATAACTTGGATAAGTGTGAAGTTATCCATTTTGGTAGAGAAAACAGAATGGCAGAGTATTATTGAAATGGTGATAGATTGGGAAATGTTGATATACAAAGTGACCTGGGTGTCCTTGTACACCAGTCACTGAAAGCAAGCATGCAGGTGCAATAAGCAATAAAGGCAAATGGCATATTGGTCTTCATTGCGAGAGGACTTGAGTACAGGAGCAAGGATGTCTTACTGCAGCTGTACTTGGTGAGACCACACCTGGAGTATTGTGTGCAATTTTGGTCTCTTTACCTGAGAAAGGATATACTTGCCATAGAGGGAGTGCAGTGAAAGTTCACCAGACTGACTTCTTGCATGGCAGGATTGTCATATGAGGAGAGATTGGGCCGACTAGGCCTATATTCACTAGAGTTTAGAAGAATGAGAGGAGATCTCATGGAAACATATAAAGTTCTGATAGGGATGTACGGATTGGATGCAGGGAGTATATTTCCTCTGCCTGGGAGGGTCTAGAACAAGGGGTCACAGTCTCAAGATACGGGTTGGACCATTTAGGACTCGGGTGAGGGGAAACTTCTCCACTTAGAGGATGGTGAACCTATGGAATTCTCTACCACAGAAGGCTGTGGAGACCAAGTCACTGAATATATTTAAGAAGGAAATAGATAGATTTCTGGACTCTAAAAGCATCAAGGGGAATGGAGAGAGTGCGGGAGTACGGTGTTGAGATAGAGCATCAGCCATGATCATGTTGAATGGCGGAGCAGGCTCAGAGGGCCGAATGATCTTCTCCTGCTCCTATTTTCTATACTTCTATCTGGTGATACTCATTAAGATTGCATGATGAATGACTAGGGAAGACACAAGAGCATAGTTGGTATCTATGAAGATGTGTTCTTTATCCAGGAGAGAAGTAAATGGAGGGCGGGCGGGGTGGTTTGGCAATGGTGGGGGGAAGAAGTTAAGGACATGGTTGATATAATTAAATAATACACCTGCTTATTTACAGGACTTGGTTTCTGATCATGTCTGAACTAGTGTGTTAAAAGGCTCTTCAGCTTTCTATAAGGGTCTTTGAAAGTAGTTCAGGCAGTCTATTTTAATCATAGTGAGTGTTTGCACAAAGCACAGCATTGACATACGCAGTTATTTTTCTAAAAGCCAATTTATGCAAGTACCAAGATGACGAGGGACTGCCACTTTCATCACTCCTATTTTTAAAATTATCTTATACCCCTAGGATGGTTTCTCATCAAGGGAGAGCAACATGTTCTGGTAGTGATGAAAAAATACAGCAACTCGTTATATTCTGACCACATTTCAAAGGGCTCCAAAGAATGTGGCTTCTTCTGATGTGGCTTTACACATTTTTTTTCCTTCATATGTACATGTGCAAGCATACTGTGTTGCTATACTACATGCTACTGTGTGCACTTTTCCCTTCAGGAAATGTTTCCTTTTCTTCCCTCCTCTCCTGATGACAGTGACTTTAACTGGAATTTGATTTCACAGATTGCACCCTTTTCATACTGCTATCCATGAGCAATGATCACTTGAGAGGTACTTGCCACATAGAGCCCTGCCTGGCAGATAGTATCCTGGTTTCACCAAATGTCCATAAACTGGCTTCCAGCAGATATTGGTAGACAATGTTTAATACTGGGAACCATGACTGAATCCTTTTCCCCTCGTATCTCGTCTATCAAGTTAATTTCAGTGTCTCATTAAAATCTCAGTTGAGAAGTTAATTTAGAACATGTTGGAGAAGGAACATAGATCGCTTCTAGTTTGTATGGTTAAATTTGTGCATCAAGCCACTGGAACTACTGTTTTTGGTTTGCTTACTCCTTTTCAGCCTCATTAACAATTATCATTGAAACTGCTTGAAGGATAAGTTACCATACACCTTTCTTAATTTATTGCCACAAGTTGCAAACTGAAACTAGATAATGTGCACTAATGTCTCAGCAATTTAATTGAATTTCCTTTTTTTGTTTGACATTTCACCTTAGCAACTATAAGTGTGATTTGTTGAACCTACTTGAGAAATTTAATGTTTTTCTCCTTCTATCAAAGCAGTCCTTGTGAATCAGAAATACTTGGGTCCTAAGAATTTTTGGTACATTTTTAAAAAGCTTACAATGACTTCAAGAAAGTAAAATTTGTTTCATTGTTTAGGAGTTGAAGTGAGGGGTGGTATAAAGTGAAGCATGAGACCCAAGTTGGTAAAGTGAAAGTTGCCATAGTCCCAGAGGGCCATAGGCTGCTCTCATTAGAGAAAGGTGACTGGTGGTGAGCTTAACCTGCGGGCCACCACACCTCAGGCAAGGGGTGAGGTTGAGAAGGCGGGGCCTTCATGGATGAAGTCTGCTGGTATGGGTGTTGAACCCACACCGTTGGCTTCACTGCATTGCAAACCAGCCGTCCAGCCAACGGAGCAGGAATGAGAAACTGGTGCTGCATAGAGTTGCAGTTGATGACTATACTTGAGATAATGTGGGACTATAATCAACTTTCACTCTATTTGGCACTGGTCTTCTGCTTCATTGTTTCATCATTTTATGTATAGATTACCTTGTCGGTGAATAAATATCTGAACTTGAAGACTTTCAATTGGCACATCTGTGACATATGCTGTTGAAATTCAAGGAGATTGTGGTATGAGACACTAACACCATTACCTTTTTTGCTGGTACATTTGCACTGCTCCATTGCAACACTTACTGAAAAAGTTGAACACACTATTGTCGGGTTCTCCCTCTGCCCCATCCCCACATGCTATTAAAATGAACGCAGATTTGCAAAGCTGCTGCACTTTAGCTGATGTTCATGCTTCCTCTACATACTGAAAGATAACGGTACTAGAAACCTGTCAGCAATACGACTGCTATGTTTGTTCAAGACTGTTGCTTCTTGTGCCTTTATTATTCATACTTAGTGCTGACAAGTCTAACCGGAAAAGAATCCCCAAACCCATTCTTGTAAAATTCAAATCACTGTGGAGACTCCATAAGGACCAAAACAATTAAGTTTAGAATCATAGAGCCATAGAGTTATACAGCACAGAAACGGGCCCTTCGATCCATCGTTTCCGTGTCGGCCATCAAGCACCTATCTATTCTAATCCCATGTTCCAGTCTGTAGCCATGTATAGCGTTTCAAGTGCTCATCTAAATACTTCTTAAATGTTGTGAGGGTTCCTGCCTCTACCACCCCCTCAGGCACTGTTCCAGATTCCAACCACCCTTTGGGTGAAAACATTTTTCCTCAAATTTCCTCTAAACTTCCTGCCCCTTACCTTAAATCTATGCTCCTGCTTATTGACACCTCCGCTAAGGGAAAAAGTTTCTTGCTATGTATGCTCCTCATAATTTTGTATACCTCTATTTTGTAGTTATACATGTTATAATCGACAGGTATTTAAAAATAGGTAACTAACAATACCAATACAACATAAACATTCCTGGTATCTGTGTAGAGCTTTCAGAATTGTGATTTAAACATTGACAATATTAAGGGAGCTTTTTTTTTCACGAGGAGGCATGTCAACAATCTGAAGCAGCTTTCCACTGTTTTGCAGTTGAGCATTTTCTAGTTAAAATTTAAGACTAAGCAAGTGAATCTTAAGGCATCAGACTGTCACTTTATACAGCAATAAATTGCTCAATGGATAACAATTAAACTCGAGAGATTATAGGCCCATTCTGCTTAATCTCTCCCCTCAGATCAATGCTCTCATCCCAGAAATTAATCTAGTGAATCTTGTTGCACTTCTATGAGACAAGTATATCCTCCCATAGTTAGATTCCAAAACTCTGTACGGTACTCCAGTTGTGGTCTTATCCAAACCTTGTACTATTGCAGCAAGACTTCCTTACTCTATTCAAACCCCTTTGCCATCATGGCCAGTATACCATTTGCCTTTCAAATTGTTTGCTGTACCTGCATGTTAGCTTTCTGTATTTTCATGTACAAGGACACCAACCCTTGATTATCATGGTGAGAAACTATTGTTTTTTGATTCTTCCTTCCAAAGTGAATAACCTCACATTTCCCCACCTAATATGTTATCTACCATCTTCTTGAACATAGAACTTAGGAGCAAGAGTAGGCCATTCAGCCCTTCAAGCCTGCTCTGCCTTTCAATAAGATAAGGCTGATCTGGTTGTGTCTCAGCTCCACTTTGCTGTTCAACCCGTATAACACTCAATTCCTTTGTCTATCAAAACTCTGCCTTATGCCTTGAATAAATTCAGTGACCCAGCCTTCACTGCTTCCTGGGGAAGATAATTCCACGTGCTAATGACCCTTTGAGAGAAAAACTTTCTCCCCTGCATCATGAACGGTAGACCTCTTGTTCTTATAAACTGTGTCCCCCCGGTTCTAGTCTCCCACTAGTGGAAACGTGCCCCCAGTAGCTACCCTATCAGATCCCCTCAGGACCTTGTATGTTTCAATAAGATCACCTCTCATTCTTCTAACTCCAATGAGTATAGGCCCAACCCCTCATCCCAGGAATGAGTTCAGTGAACCTCCTCTGAGCTGCCTCTAACTCAGTTTTATCCTTCTTTTTTCAAATAAGGAAACCAAAACTCTACACAGTATTCCAAATGTGGTCTCACTTACTTAACCTATCTGTACCCCTTTGCAGACTCTTGGTGTCCTCCTTACGGTTTGCTTTCCTACCTAGGTTTGTATCCCCAGTAAACTTGGATCCATTACATTTGGTCCCTTTGTTTGAATGAAACAGGTTGTAAATATCTGAGGCCCCTATGTTTCTGGCTAGTTTATCCTCATTTCATTCTCTTCATTAGTTTTTTGGTCATGCTTTTCTGGTTTCTAAAACACTCCCAATCCTCAGGCTTGTAATCTTCAACATTTATAAGCCTCTTCTTTTAATCTAATTAATCTCTTTAGTTAGCCACTGATGGATTATTTTTCTCATAGAGTTCTTATTTCTCAAAGGAGGGTATATCCTCGAGAATTATGAACCCTCCTTTAAATATTCACCATTGTGTATCTAATTTGCACCTTTTTAATCTTCCAGATCTACCTTGCCCAACTTCCCCTCCCACCCGCACAGTTGGTTTTAAGTTTAAAGCCTTAATTTCAGACTTTATTTTGTTGCTCTCAAACTTGATGTGAAATTCATCATATTATAATCACTCTTTGCCAGAGAATCCCTTATTATGAGATTACTAATTAAGTCTATCTCATTACACAAAATAGGATCTGAAATGGGCTTGTCCCTGATTCCATGACATTGTCCTAGGGAACGGTCTCAAATGTTTCCCATGAAGTTTCCTCCAGTACTTTTTCAAATTAGAGTTGTCTAGTCAAAGTCCCTCAATTATTTCATTATCCTTGCTACATGCTCCCTTTTTATTGATTTTTAATAGTGTGTCCAACAGTAAAGTTACTGTTATAAAGCCTATAAACTACACCAACCATTTATTTTCGAACAGAAGTCAGTGGGCATTAAGAGGGATAACTCTCCACTGGTTGCAGTCATAACTAGCGCAAAAGAAGATGGTTATGGTTGTTGGAGGTCAATTAGCTCAGTTCTGGGACAGCGCTGAGGAATTCCTCCATCTTCGGTTATTTCCTTCCATCATATGGCCAGAAGTAGGATGTTTGCAGATGACTGCACAATGTACAGCACCATTTGCAACTCCTCAGATACTAAAGTCGTCTGTGTCCATATGCAGCAAGACCTGGACAACTTTCAGGCTTGGACTGATAAGTGGCAAGTAACATTTGTGCCACACAAGTGCCAGGCAATGACTATTTCCAACAGGAGAGAATCCAACCATCTCTCCTTGACATTCAATGGTATAAATATCGCTGAATCTTCCTCTATCAACATCCTGGGGGGGGGTTACCTTTGACGAGAAGCTGAACTGGACTAGCCGTATAAATACTGTGGCTGCAAGAACAGGTCAGAGGTTGGGAATTCTAAGGAGAGTAACTCACCACCTGACTCCCCAAAGCCTGTCCACCACCTACAAGCCACAAGTCAGAAGTGTGATGGAATACTCCACTTGTTGCTCCAACAATACTCCAGAGGCTCGATACAATCTAGAACAAAGCAGTTGTTTGGCAGCCCATCCAGCATATTCATATTCACTCCCTCCACAACCGATGCACAACCAATGTTAGCAATGTGTACCATCTGCAAGATGCACTGCAGCAACTCACCATGGTTCCTTCAACAGCACCTTCCAAACCTGTGCCCTGTACCACCTAGAAGGACAAGGGTAGCAGATGCATGGGAACACCATCACTGTGAAATTACCCTCCAAGCCACACACCATCCTGACTTGGAATTGTATTGCTGTTCCTTCACTGTCTGGGTCAAAATCCTGGAACTCCCTCCCTAACAGCACTCTGGGTGTACCTACACCACACGGACTGCAGCGGTTCACAAAGGCTTCTCAAATGCACCACTCTCTCGAGGGCAGTTTGGGATGGGCAATAAATGCTGGCCTAGCCAGCGCTGCCCACATCCTGTGAAAAAATAAATTTTAAAAAAGCAGCCATGTCTCCTATAATGGCTATTAGATCAAAAGCATTTATCTCTTTTTGTGCTGTTACTTCATCTATCTTATTACAAGTGCTTTGTACATTCAGATAATTTTTAATTTTAACTTTTTTTCTGAGTTGATTTTATTCACGGGTTCACTATTAACATTAAACATCCTATCCCTTCCTGTCGCACTCTAATTACCCATTATGACCTTGATCTTTTTCTTCAGATTTATAAATTCCCTCTCATCCGAACCTTTACCGCCCACCAAAAGTGTTATCTGCAACCCTAGTTATTCAAATTGCCAGGACACTGGTCCCAGCCCAATTTCCAGCAAATTGTGTTGTTAGTTTGCCTGTGGAGAATTTATGCAGTTTATCACCATTGCAGAGAATTCTACCCCATTTACGTGACCAGTGCTGTTTAATCAATATCAGCCTGACTTATTTGATAACCAAGTTACTATTCAGCAAGATGGTTATGGGTTCGAATTCCATACCGAGGGAATGTTGCGAAGTTGGAGGTGTCAGCTTTTGGGTGAGATGTTAAATGGAGGATCCATTTGCTGTTCTGAGATGAGATCCTGAGGGGCCTTGGCAATGTAGATGTGGAAAGATTGTTTTCTCTTATGAATAACCTAGAACTAGGGGCTGCTGTTTAAATATAAGGGGTCACCCATTTAAGATGAGGAGAAATTTTTTCTGAGGGTCATGAGTCTTTGGAACTCTCTTCGTCAAAAGGCGGTGGAAGCATAGCCTTTTGAATATTTTTAAGGCAGCGGTAGACTCTTGATGAGCAAGGGGGTGAAAAGTTATCCTGTGTTGACAGGAATGTGGAGTTGAGGTTACAATCAGGTCAGCCATGATCTAATTGAATGGTGGAGAAGGCTTGAGGGGCCGAGTGGCCCACTCCTCCCCCTAATTCGTATGTCCTGATTTCATACTATGCTCAGGAAGCCCTTCAGCGGATATCATCAGAAAACCATTTTTGTTATCAGTTGGGAAATGATACATCACTCCAGGAAGACATGGATGGGGGGCCGTGTGGATGTGAATAAAGGATGTTATAATTTAAAAAAAAAATTTAACATCAGCCTCATACTTCAGTGGAGCTATTTTGCAATGAAGTTTCTTGGCATCAGGTCATGCATGATCAAGGAAACCTCGTTATCACCTATTGCCCTCCCTCAGCTAATGAATCAGTACTCCTCTATGTTGAACATCACTAGGAATAAACACTAAGGGCAGCAAAGGCACAGAATGTACTCTGATGGAGTTCAATATTCATTACCAAGTGTGGCTTGGTAGCCAGCTTTGTCAGTAGTGGTGCTGAGTTCTAAAGGCCTTACCTGCTAAACTGGACCAGCAGCAGGTGATGAGGAAAAAAAACTACATGGTCTCGTTCTCACCGATCTACCTGTTGCAGATGGATCTGATCAAGACAGTGTTGGTAGGAGTCACCACTGGACAGTGGAGACAGTGTTTCATCTTCACACTGAGTGCACCTTTCATTGTGTTGTGCAGTACTACCACTATGCTAAATAGGATAGATTCAGAAGGAACAGGTCAAAACTTGTGCTTCAATGAAGCTCTGTGGGCCATTGACAGTGGCAGAACTTTATTACATCACAATCTGTAACTTTGTGGCCGGGCATATTCCTCGCTCTACCATTACCATCAATCTAAGGAAGACAACCATTGTTCAATGCAGAATGTAGAAGAGCATGCTGAGAGCAGCACCAGGCAAACCTAAAAATGAGGTGCCAACCTGGTGAAGCTACAGCACAGAATTACATGCATGCTAAATAGAGGAAGGAGTATGTGATAGACTAGGCTAAGTGATCTCACAACTAACAGATCCGACCAAGGCTGTACAATCATGTCATGTCCTGTTGTGATGATAGTGGGCAATTAATCAGCTGATGGGAGGAGGAGGTACTATGAACATCTTCAGTCGAGGTCATGGTGGAGTCCAGCCCTTGAGTGCAAAAGGCAAGACTTAGGCATTTGCAACTATTTTCAACCTATTATCCTGAGGTCTGCACGATGATAGAAACCAGTCTTTAGTCTGTTAAGTTCACTCAACACGATATCAAGCAATGGCTGAGCATACTGAATATAGCACAAGCTGTGGATCCTGGCTGAAATCTTGTTCTCCAGAACTAGCTGTACTTCTAGCCAAGCTGTTCCAGTACAGCTATAGCACTGGGATTGACCCGACAAAGTGGAAAGTTGCTCAGTTGTCTCCTGTCACAAAAACAGGACAAATCCAATTACTATCCATCACTCTACTCCCAAACATTAGATGGGATCATGGACAGTGCTATCAAGTGGCATTTACTCAGCAATAACCTCCTTACCAATGCTCAGCTTGGGTTCAGAAGGATCATTTGGCTCCAGACCTCTTTACAGCCTTGGTCCAAAAGTGCTGAATTCCAGAGGTGAGGAGAAAATGATTGCCCTCGACATCAAGGCAACATTTGACCTGCTGTGGTTTCAAGGAGCCCTAGTAAAATGAAGTCAGTGGAAACTGGGTAAATGTGGAAACTGGGTAAATGCTCCACTATTAGGAGCCATGTCTAGCACAAAGGATGGTGGCTGTGATTGTTGGAGGACAATCATCTTAGCCCCAGGACATCGCTGGAGGAGTTTCTGAAGGTTGTATCCTGGGCCCAACCATCTTCCACTGCTTCATCAATGGCCTTCCATGCATCATAAGATCAGAAGTGGGGATGTTTGCTAATTGCGCTATATTCAGCACCATTCGTGACTCTTCAGATACTGAGGCAGTCCATGTTCGTATGCATCAAGACCTAGACAATATTCAGGCTTGGGCTGATAAGTGGCAAGTAACATTCCCGCCACACAAGTGTCAAGCAACAACCATCTCCAAGAGCAAATCTAACCATGTGAGATTCAATAGCATTACCATATTCAAATCTTCACCCATCAATACACTTGAGGGCCACCATTAATGAGAAAATTAACTAGGCCAGTCACACACATACTGTGACTAGAAGAGCAGATCAGAGGCTGCATATCCTGCCACAAGTGACTCACTGCCTGACTTCCCATTGCTTCTCCAGAATACACACACTATTTGCCTGGATGAGTGAAGCTCCAAGAACACTAAGTATGACACTATTCAGGACAAATCGGCTGCTTAATTTGGCATCTCATCCAGCACCTTTAAACATTCACTTCCTCTACCACTGGCACAGCGTGGCAGCAGTGTGTACCATTTACAAGATTCACTGCGGCAACTTGCCAAGGCTTCTTTCTCACTTCTAAACCTATGACCGAGATTAGAAAGACAAGGGCAGCAGACGCATGAAAAGACCACCACCTGCAAATTCCCTCTAAGTTCACTCACCATCCTGACTTGCTAATATAAAAAATATATTGCCCTTCCTTTATCATTGCTGGGTCGGAATCGTGGAATTCACGAGGACGGCAGCGCCACCTTCTCAGGCAATTAAGAGATGGGCAATAAATACTAGTCTTACCAATGATGCCCATGTGTTATGAATGAAAATTGATTGAAACTGGTCTTGCAATTTTATTCATCTTGTCTGTCAAGCATACGTAGACATTAATGCAAGTTAAAACAATTGCTTTACATTCAGTATTTCCTGCAATGTGTCCAGATATGCTATGTGTAATACATATTCTTTGTAATTATTAATTTAAATTACTGTTGTAGAGTTTGAATTTCATGTTTAGGAAAAATGATCTAGCTCTTTTTACAATTTGTTTTATCAGTAGGGTTATTCACAGCACAATAAATGTGTGCACTACAGTAGTAAAGGCACTGGCACCCTATATTGCTGTAGAATATGACAAACCAAGGCCTACCTCTCAGTTGCAGTATATGCTCTGACACACAGTACCAGTGGGCATCAGACTTGAAATATATGGCCATGTGAATATGGTGCCTGGTAAAGGCAAAATGGTTTTATTGGAATATAACATTGAGAAAAACTTGTGTTTATTAGCTGTAGCATATGTTCACCCAAGGTTCTTGAATCATTCATCTGTGGATGAGAACATGTTCAAATCATTGGCAGAATGCCACTTTTTTTTTAAGCAAGCTGTGCTCTGTGGTTATCAATGAGAAGTAAGACATGCCAGTACCATTCCAAAACAGAAATTGATTTCTACAAAGCATTTTCAATGGAAGTGACTTCACAACCATAATGTCTAAGGTGTAATCGCTAACATAGTATCTCTCAACCTCAACACACCAAAATCAGTTCAGTCACTTTAGCACTGCTGAGTTGCACTGTGCAACAGACATCCTTAATGGTGTAAAGAAACAACTTCATGAAATTGTGTTATTTTTTTAGAACTACATGCAGGTCACTGTCCAAATATAAGATGCAAAAGAAAACTGGGTAACTATCTCTTATTTGCTCAGGGCTGTTTTATAAGTTACTGTTGTGAGCTTAGATTTAATGTCAGGTTGAGTTTCATCCTTCTGAAATTTAACCTCAGTCAGATAATTAGAGTAATACTGGAGAAATCTGTTAGCCAATTACATTGTTCTTGCAAGCATAAGAGGGCAATCGAGCACATTTCCTCTGTTTCCTTGATACCATGTATAGTTCAAATCATGGTGGTGGAAAGAACAAGTAGCAACAGCAGAGGAAACCAAATATTTGGGAGGCATGTCTGCTAATACGGGTGTTAACTGTGACCACAGTTTTTAGGATCAGATGGTAAATACTAATCATGTATGTCCAATCAGGCAAATGTTAAAACTGCATTGGAGAGCAATGGGACCAAAGGGACTTAGTTCGCTGAAACCAATCTTGCAATCTTATTAATTTTATTTGTCAAGCATATGTACAAATAAATGCCAGCTAAAAATATTGCTTTGTGTTCAGTGTCTCCTGTAATGTGTATCCAGATATGCTATGTAATACTTGGAGGCTCTAGGCAAGTTCATTGAAGCAAACTTTGACAGTTGGACCAGACTAATGGCATAATTAAGAGGCAATTCTGTGGTTTGAGCATTCTACAGCCTCAAAAGGCTTCTATATAAAGAATGTGGGTGGGTGAGTGAAGAAATAAATAGAATGCAAATGAAAGCAGTACATTTGTGTGGGTGGAAATTGGTAATAAACATAAAAATGAAAAAACTGAGTCAGAACAGTGATCCATTACCTGAATTTGCTTTACTGTCAAGATTATAATTTAACTAGCTGGCAGGTGTCTTGAGTGTTGAGATTGTCCTCAACTTGTATTTTACTGGGTAGGCAGAATAGTGGAATTACCTTCAACTGGGCATTTAACTGGCTAGGTAGGATAGTCCATAAGACCATAAGACATAGGAGCAGAAATTAGGCCATTCGGCCCATCAAGTTTGCTCCGCCATTCAATCATGGCTGATAAGTTTCTCAACCCCATTCTCCCGCCTTCTCCCCGTAACCTTTAATCACATACCAATCAAGAACCTATCTATCTTGGAATGTGATAGATGATCATTGTTTTTCATAATTTCCTGAGTGAGTGGAGGATCCATGTGGTGGCTGTTCAAGACGTTTAGCAGCTGAAGGTCTCTGGAGGTGCACTTGTTTGTCTGTTCCAAGTAACTGCTACATTTTCCCCATTGTTGACATTTCGAAAGAGCAGTTTGCAAAAAATTATTTTAGCAGTCCCTTTATTGGCCCTGGAAAGGATCATTCTTGGATATCACGCCAATCCCCTGAAGCAGAATTTCACTCCTGCGCAGGAGTCGTGTATTGCAGTTGCATAGATCAAATATTGTCTAAAAGTGCAAAGCAGTCAATAACAGCTTGGATTTATGTTATGTTTCGAAATAGTGGGAGAGGGGTTTAAAAAGTCATTGTTGAAACGTTGGTTTCAATAAAATAACTTGCATTTAAATAGAGGCATGAAAGATACAGCACACAGAGCTTCCCAATTTAGTTACACTTCCTTGTTTTTTTAAATTCATTCACGGGATGTGGGCTTCACTGGCTGGGCCAGCATTTATTGCCCATCCCTAGTTGCCCTTGAGAAGGTGATGGTGAGCTGCCTTCTTGAACCGCTGCAGTCCATGTTGTTTGGTATACCCACAGTGCTGTTAGGAAGGGAGTTCCAGGATTTTGACCCAGCGACAGTGAAGGATCGGCGATATATTTCCAAGTCAGGATGGTGAGTGACTTCGAGGGGAACTTGCAATTGGCTGTGCCCCCATGTGTTTGCAGTCCTTGTCCTTCCAGGTTGTAGCGGTCGTGGGTTTGGAAGGTGCTGTCTCAGGAGCCTTGGTGAATTCCTGCAGTGCACCTTGTAGATGGTATACACTGCTGCTACTGTGCATCGGTGGTGGAGGGAGTGAATGTTTGTGGATGTGGTGCCAATCAAGTGGGCTGCTTTGTCCTGGATGGTGTCCAGCTTTTTCAGTGTTGTGGGAACTGCACTCATCCAGGCAAATGGGGAGTATTCCATCACACTCCTGACTTGTGCCTTGTAGATGGTGGACAGGCTTTGGGGAGTCAGGAGGTGAGTTACTCATTGCATGATTCCTAGCCTCTGACCTGCTCTTGTAGCCACAGAATTTTTATGGCTAGTCCAGTTCAGTTTCTGGTCTATGGTAACCCCTTAGGTTGTGGATAGCGGGGGGATTCAGTGCTGGTAATGCCATTGAGCATCAAGGGGCGATGGTTGGATTCTCTCTTGTTGGAGATGGTCCTTGCCTGACACTTGTGTGGCACGAATGTTACATGCCACTTGCCAGCCCAAGCCTGGATATTGTCTAGGTCTTGCTGCATTTGGACATGGACTGTTTTAGTATTTGAGGAGTCGTGAATGGTGCTGATTGCATTGCATTGTGCAATCATCAACGAACATCCCCACTTCTGACCTTATGATGGAAGGAAGATCATTGGTGAAGCAGCTGAAGATAGTTGGGCCTAGAACACTATCCTGAGGAAGTCTTGTAGGGATGTCCTGGAGCTGAGATGACTGACCTCCAAACAAACCACAGCCATATTCCTTTGTGTTAGGTATGACTCCAACCAGCGGCGAGTTTTCCCCCTGATTCCCATTGACTCCAGTTTTACTAGGGCTCCTTGATGCCACACTCAGTCAAATGCTGCCTTGATGTCAAGGGCAGCCACTCTCACCTCACCTTGGGAGTTCAGCTCTTTTGTCCATGTTTGAACCAAGGCTGCAATGAGGTCAGGAGTTGAATGGCCCTGATGGAACCCAAACTGGGCATCAGTGAGCAGGTTATTGCTAAGCAAGTGCCGCATGATAGCACTGTCGATGACCCCTTCCATTACTTTACTGACGATCGAGAGTAGACTGACGGGGCAGTAATTGGCTGGGTTGGATTTGTTGTGCTTTTTGTGTACAATACATGCCTGGGCAATTTTCCGCATAGCTGGGTAGTTGTAAGTGTCGTAGCTGTACCGGAACAGCTTGGCTAGGGGCGCGGCAAGTTCTGGAGAACAAGTCTTCAGCGCTATTGCCAGAATATTGTCAGGGCCCATAGCCTTTGCAGTATCCAGTGCCTTTGCCCATTTCTTGATATCATGTGGAGTGAATCGAATTGGCTGAAGACTGGTACCTGTGATGCTGGGGACCTCCAGAGGAAGCTGAGATGAATCATCCACTTGGCACTCCTGGCTGAAAATTGTTACAGATGTCTCAGCCTTATCCTTTGTATTGATGTGCTGGGCTCCCCCATCATTGAGGATGGGCATATTTGTGGAGCCGCCTCCTCCAGTGAGTTGTTTAATTGTCCACCACCATTCACGACTGAATGTGGCAGACTGCAGAGCTTCGTTCTGATCCGTTGGTTGTGGGATTGCTTAACTCTGCCTATTCTCTTGCTGCTTATGCTGTTTGGCATGCAAGTAGTCCTGTGTTATAGTTTCACCAGGTTGACGCCTCAATTTTAGGTATGCCTGGTGCTGCTCCTGGCATGTCCCGCTGCACTCTTCATTGAAACAGGGTTGATCCATTGGCTTGATGGTAATGGTATAGTGGGGGATATGCCGGGCCATGAGGTTACAGATTGTGTTTGAGTACAATTCTGCTGATGGCCCACAACGCCTCATGGATGCCCAGTCTTGAGTTGTCAGACCTGTTCGAAATCAATCCCATTTGACACGGTGGTAGTGCCACACAACACGATGGAGCGGTATCCTCAATGTGAAGGTGGCACTTCGTCTCCACAATGACTCTGCGGTGGTCACTCCTACCGATGCTGTCATGGACAGATGCATCTGCAGCAGGCAGGTTGGTGAGAATGAGGTCAAGTACGTTTTTCCCTTGTTGGTTCCCTCACTGCCTGTCGCAGACCCAGTCTAGCAGCTATGTCCAGCTCAGTCAGTAGTGGTGCTACTGAGCCACATTGAAGTCCCCCACCCAGAGTACATTCTGCGCCCTTGCCACCCCAAGCGATGTTTAACATGGAGGAGCACTGATTCATCAGCTGGCCGGTGGGACAGGACGCACCCAGTGATGATGATGATGGAGTCTGGGACATTATCGGTAAGGTATGATTCCGTGAGAATGATTATGTCAGGCTGTTGCTTGACTAGTCTGTGAGACAGCTCTCCGCACTAGCCCCCAGATGTTAGTAAGGAGGACTTTGCAGTCCTCATCACTGGAAGCCCAGTGAAGTGGGTGTTGGAAAATTGTACACTGAAGGTGATAAAACACCTTGTGTTTGAAGGATTAATTATTGAAATGTGCCTGGTTAGATTAGGGTTCCCCCTTGTTGGTGGGCACCTTTTTAATTTTTCGGGGTATTCACAATTTAATAACCACCTGCTGTGATGTCATACCAACTCAACACTCATTCCATGCATTCTGGAACATTGTAGGATCGACATGGCTGCGATTGCCATTGTCGATTCTGGTGCCTAGGTCGATGCCAGGTGGTAAATCCGGTTTCACTCCTTTTTTGAGTCTTTGTAGCGGTTTGTTACAACTGAGTGTCTTGCTAGACCATTTCAGAGGGCATTTAAGAGTCAACCACATTTCTGTGGATCTGGAGTCACATGTAGGCCAGACCAGGTAAGGGTGACAGATTTCCTTCCCTAAAAGACATTAGTGAACCAGATGGGTTTTTACAAAAATTGACAATGGTCATAATTAAACATTTAATTCCAGATTTTTATTGAATTCAAATTCCACCACATGCCATGGTGGGATTCGAACTCATGCCCCCAGAGCATTACCCTGGGTCTCTGGATTACTAGTCCAGCGACAATACCAGTACGCCATCGTGTCCCCAAAGCTCTACAATTCTTTTTCTTTAAGCCTTTATCCAAATTCCTTTTGAAAACTTCCACCACACTTGGCAGCAGTGCATGCAGATCATAACTTGCTGCGCAGAAAATATTTTCCTTCTGTCACTGGAAATTAGAGAGCACAGCAAGCCAAATGAACTAGAGGAACTTGCAACACTATAGGGGATTGAGACTGTGCAGGGATTTGAAGTTGAAAGTTTTAAAATCGGGTGCCAGAAAGTATTCTGGTGGCTTTGAGATGAGGTTTGGGTGATCGAGATTTGGATGAGTTGCAGTTGATGTCAGGTGGCACTTGGAAGCCGTGAAGTGAGTGTTGGAAAATTGTACACTGAAGGTGATAAAACACCTTGTGTTTGAAGGATTAATTATTGAAATGTGTCTGGTTAGATTAGGATTCCCCCTTGTTGGTGGGCACCTTTTATTTAATTCTTCGGGGTATTCACAATTTAATAACCTTATGCTGTGATGTCATACCAACTCAACACTCATTCCACGCATTCTGGAATATTCATAGGTCTTTGAAAATCTTGTTCTATTCAGATTCTTAGTCGGCCATTTTAATCATGCTATCACTTTGGTCAGCGGGAAATCATGGGTTGTTGATCTGCTTTATGTAAACTGTTTGGAAATGTTGCCCATTCTTTATTAGTTCTCATTTGGGACCATAGATTTTCAGAAGCTAATATAAGTTTCCCTACATTATTAGCATTACTTTTGAACTGCAGTGTAATTCCTTATTATAGTTATTAGTTTTAGTACTCTGACAAGGAAGTCTTTAGTCTTCATTTATGTGAAGCTCTGGCAATATTGTTTCTCTCTTCAAAAGTCAATTATAAAAAACTCTTTCAGAATATTTCTTTCCCTGTTAAATACCTTCATGGAAGACTAAGGATGTATATCCTTCTGTGAGTTTCAGCAATCTTGTTTAATGATCTCTATGAAAAGAAGCACTGTGACAATGCATTTTAGCAAAAGAAAACAGCAAGAGGTTGGAATTTAGCTGAAGTAATTCATAACGATGTTTGAATAGGCTGAATTTATCTAAACAAACCAACAGATTTAAATTATCTTTGTGGATGGTCAGAGCAATTTCTTCAACTTTACGTTTTTTTCAATTTGAAAAGCTTTTAATTTATACTTTTTTTTCTTTCCAGATTCAGGCATACCCAAAATAAAAATGACCACTGAACCTTTTTAAAGAAGAGGCATCTATTGAAGGCTGCACACACAAAATAAAATGTAGAGTGTTATGGAGTTTTCAGTGGGGTTTAATGTTTTTCACGAGTGTGATTTCTTATTATGAAAGTTATTAACAACAATGAAGTAAAATATCACAAGTGGATGAACGAGGGAAGATTGGGAATAATTGGCCTTGGTATCGGAGAAAGGAAGAATCAGAAGCGATGTTAACAGTCAGATATAAGAAAAATGTGAAAAGAAACAAGATGCTAAAATGAGCGAGTCATTTTTTGAGTGGAGTTATTTTGAGTTTTTATTAAAAAGTACTTTGTACATTTGTATGTTGATTGAGTAAACCGTTGGTCAAGACGTATTATTTGTTGAATTGTTAGTGTTACAGATGAGCTGTTTATACTTTACAACTATAGCAGATTATGTATTTTTGATTTGAACAAGACTTTGCCCTTTTCTAGTTTTAGCTTTACCCATTTTCTAATGTCCCACTATTTTGTACCATTGTACTTGACCTTAATGAGTTCATAGGGCAGTCTGACTGCATTAAAAGCTATTGGCCATAAGCTTATCCCCATTTTTAAAAGCAAGTAATCCCTGGAAGGAAGAAAATAATTCCCATGCTTTCCACAAATTGCTTGTTAATGTACACTGCAACCTTTTCAATACACACTTAATGCTGTGTTTAGTTGCTAAAGGCCAGATTAATGCTGAAGTAATAGTATAACTAACCAGTTGCATTCAGTTGATGTCTGATTAACAGGTGTGAAAGTAAATTAGTCTGTTATACATAGCGCTTAATATTTAGCAGCTGCTGAGATGATCTACAGTATTCAGATGGAATTTCCTGGTCTCTAATTTTAATGTTAGGCATTGGTATATCTTGGAATAATCAGAAAAGGATTATTTTATAAACTCAATTTCTCAAAGCATTTGAAGAAAGAATTTTCTTTCTTTTTCAAAGAGTGTTTTTGCAATGTTGAAAGTTGTAAAAGTCACATGGGAATGTAAGTGAAGCGTTGTTCTGAAGTTGAGCTTTAGTCAGGCTTAATAATAAATAAATACTTTATCATACTTGAATTGTTATCAGACATTGGAAACCAGCCCTGAAGCAGATAATTTGATGAAACCTACCTCAAACTATTAGTTTGGCATTGTAACCAAATTTTTGATTGAATCAAAAACAAAAAGTGCTAGAAAAACTCAACATGTCTGGCAGCACCTGTGGAGAAAGAAACAGAGTTAACGTTTTGTGTCCAATATGACTTCTTTGGAAGAAGCTCCAATTTAACTCCGTGTTTGTCTCCACAGATGCTGCCAAGCCTGCTGAGTGTTTCTAGCATTTTTGGTTTCAGATCTTCTGTATCCGTATTTTTTTGCTTAAATGCAAAGTTTTGTAACACTTGCATGCATGAGCGATTTGTTTAATATGAAATAAGTCAGAAAATCAGGAAACATTTTAGTACTTGATTACTCTTTGATTTAATTGTACAGGATATTATTTATGACTGTGGTTAGGGCTGTTTCAGTACTGTGGCAGGGATGAAAACTTTATTTGGAGATTTGCAAATGTGGGAGTTGTGGGGAAAAATGGGCAATGATTTGGAAGAGAAAGGACTTGCATTTATATAGCAGCTCTTAAAACTTTTGAGCAGCCTAAAGTGCAATGCAGTCATTTAAGTACTTTTTGTTTGAAGTGCTGTTACTTGTAACATAGAGAAGCATAATCAATTTGTGCACAGCATAACGGGTAAGATAATTGCCTGATCATCTGTTTTCCTGGCGTTGGTTGTAGGGTAAATCTTGGTCAGGACAATAATAGGCTAATAATCTCCCCTGATCATCTTTAGTGCTATGAGACATTAAACCAAAGCCTTGTCTACCATCTCAAGTAGACATTAATGCCTCATCTGAAACATGACATAACTGACAATGAAGCATTCCTTCAGTATTGCGCTGAAGCATCAGTCCAGATTATTTGCCCTGGAATGGCATTTGTACTTGCAGCCTCTTGACTCGGATGCGAGAGCTCTCCTTTTCACCCAAGCTTCACACAAAAAGCAAAGGAATTTTAAATAACTTTGGGAGAAAATGAAGGTTGGAGATGGGGTGGTAGTTTTCAAGGATCAGAGTTCAGGGGTGCTTTGCTTTTATTGTCTGGCATTACTGTCTACTTTGGTTTGGAAACTAGACTTGAGGATGAACAGTTTCACAAAAACAGATTCTGGCTTGTTTTGTTGAGTGAGAGATTGGACTATGTAAAGGATTATCCTATTTTCACATTCATTAAGGCTTTGTAAAGTATCTAGTGAACAGTATCCATATGTTACTTTGAACTAAATGTTTTTCTATATTAATCCATATGTTCTACTTTCAAAAAGATTACCTGATCAATAGGCAAGGGGACAGTTGCTGCCAGGTTACTAAACTGGCAGCCTCACTCTGGCTGAGTTTGGAGTGGTAGGTGGAAATAATTGCATTTTAGCATTTCAGCTTGCTCTTCTTGAGATGAGAGTTGAAGATTGGTAAGGCAGAGTAAATGGAGGATTTGATTGTGTTATAGCTGCACTGTCATTTGTGCTGCTAACACCAAATGACAAAATAGATGGGAGAAAAAAAGAATATGAATTTAAATAACATCTTCACATCCAAAGCGTGTTCTATAGCACTTCCCAGCCAATTAATTACTTTTTAATGTGTATTCTGTCATGTCAGCAAATTTGCTCGCATCAAGTTCCTACAAACAACACAAGTGACCAATTGTTTCAATGCTTATAGTTTTGAATAATAAATGTTGGACAAACTACTCTGCTTCTCCTTGAGTAGTGTCACGGGATGTTTTACGTTCACATGAGCAGTTCGTTTCATGTCTCATCTGAAAGATTGCACCTCCAATAATGTACCACTCCCTCATTACTGCACTGATATGTCGAGATTTATATGTTGAAATCCTGGAGTTGAGCTTGACCTTCTGACTCCATTGCAAAAGTGCTACAGAAGAGCCAAACTGATGTTTAAAAGTGTTATATTGCCTAGCACTGATATCCTTTGTTAACTTTCAGTGAATATTTTTGGGCTATTAGAAGAGACATCATTTTTGTTTCCAGAGGGAACCAAGGTATTTGGCATGTGAAATCAGTGGTTCAGAACACAATTCCAAAGAAGGATCTTTAATAATCTTGTGAATTGTTGCCAAATTGACATCTCTATTCTAATTTAAACTAAGTTCATTGGTTTGCAATGGTTACAGTTACAGCTAAAATGTTAGTTTTTGGTTAATTTATAAGGTATGGATTTTGATATACATTACAGAATGTATTACTTTCATAATCTATCATTTCTTAGTCCCAACTAAGAAACCTAAGTGGTTCCTCTCACTTTTAACGGATCATGTAAGTTTAAGTGATTGTTTTCTTATTATGTCCCAGAAATAATTTTTTTTTTTCATTCAAGGAAAATCTAATTTTATTAGCATCTGCTTTAATTCCTTCTAGATGACACACAAGCCAGCAAAGTAATCCATTCTATAAAGTAATCCACAAGGCCACAGTTGAAGCAAAATATTGCAAATGTTAATGCCATCTATTTATGGATGGTACATGAGTTTTCTGAAGCAAATATCCCAAAGTGCTTACACAATTTAAGTTGAATTTCAAGAGAGAATACTTGGAACATTTTTGTCAGTGTTGACAAAGTTTCAGCGAAAGGGACTCTGGCAGTCGCACTAAATCTTAGGCTTCAAAAATAGTTGCTGTTCTCTTTGACATAACTTGGTTTATGCTTTTCAGAAGCTATAGCGTAATATCTTGAAAGATGATGTTAGCTGCAGAGCATTATTGTCTATATGTAGTTAGAATAATTAAAAGGAGTGGGAGTTCTGACACTTCTAAATTTCCACAAACTGTGAAAAACAACAAGTGGCACAAGCTGAAAATATTTCAAAAATGTCTACTCCAGTTTTCTTGTAATTTATCAGCATAAAGATCAAAATGAGGCACCAGCTGCATAACCTCAACTTCAAGGAGGCAAAGTTATTTTGAAAGCTTGTGTCTGACAAAGTTCTGAGAATAGTAACTTTATGGATCACTAACAGAATTTTTAACATACCGTCCTAAATTAAGATTCAGCAGGCTTGATTTAAAAAAAGGTCTCGATGGATATTGAGAAGGAACACTGAATTCGTTCAGCTTAAAAACTATTTGATTTAAGATGAAAACGTGATTCCAAACAATTTTTAATGCTGTAATGATAGAGGTGCTGTGAACACTATTCTACTGAAAATATTAAGCCACTCATATCTGATATATCAAAGCATGTTTGCAATGATTTTAAAATGCAAAACTTTTTAGGCTGTTATGTAATTGTTATTTTCAAAGGAGTAAAGAATATTTTGGGGAAGGGTATTAATGTTGCAGCTATGTTACTGTGTATATGATCAGTTGGTATTTTAGGACGCTGTAATAAAAGACGGTCATTATGAATAACTGTCAAGGAAATACTTTTTTAACATCATTTCTATATCTCTCCCTGAGGATGTACCTCAAATGCAACATTGCTTCCCCCCCATTCTCCTTAACATCTCCACCTTAGATCATTTTTTGATGTCAGTTGCACACCCTCAAATTTACAAGAATCAGATGCATCGGGGAAAAAAATACTGGACAAAGAAAGCACCTGTTGAGCAATATGCAGCATGATGCATAGCAATCAAAAAGTCTGAATGTCGGAAACTTAGGTTTCTACTTTTACTTTCTGTCTTCCACGCTCTGCGTTATTTTTCTGGAAACCTGGCCTTGGATCCCCCTCTGCTATTTTTTTTGAGTCAACATTATATAGTGTTGTAGTGTTGCTAATGGCTAAACTTTCACTCTACCTAAAATTTGTTAAAATCATTCCAACGTTCAAAACTGTTGTAACATTTCAATGTTTCACTATTTAAAATTAAGTGGCCAAGACTAAAATGTACAGGACCGGAGAGACCTTGGGTCCGGATATATAAATCTTTACCAGTCGAGAGATAAGGTTGATAGAATTGGTTTTTTAAAAAAAAACATTTTTTGCATTCTGTAGCCTATTTATAAAATTGAGGTAACTCTAAACCCTTACCACTGATTGTTTCAATATTTGGACTTTGAGAGATTTATATAAATATGATACCAGGGACAGAGCACAATACTGAGTAAAATTAGAACATTTTTGCTCAAAGTTGATTTAAGACCTCATAGTGGTGGTCAAAATTTTAAGAGGCTTTAAGAAGTTAAACATAAGAACATAAGAACTAGGAGCAGGAGTGGGCAATTCAGCCCCTTGAGCCTGCCCCGCCATTCAATACGATCATGGCTGATCTCATTTCGGCCTCAATTCCAATTTCCTGCCCCCTCCCCATCACCTTTCAACTCGTTACTAATTAAAAATCTGTCTATCACCTCAAATTTATTCAGCATCCTGGCCTCCACTGCACTGAGGTAGCGAATTCCACAGATTCACGACCCCTTGAGAAAAGTAATTCTTCCTCGTCTCTGATTTAAATCTACCACCCCTTAGCCTCAAAGTATGGCCTCTCTTGTAGAATGCCCCACAAGGGGAAACATCCGTTCCACGCCTACTTTGTCTATCCCCTTTAGCATCTTTTATACCTCCATTAGATCTCCTCTCATCCTTCTAAACTCTAGCAAGCATAGGCCTAAAATGCTCAATCTCTTCTCATAAGACAAGCCTGCATCTCTGGAATCAATCTAGTGAACCTCCCCTGAACCGCCTCCAGTGCAACTACGCCCTTCCTCCAGTAAGGGGACCAAAACTGTGCACAGTACTCCAGGTGTGGTCTCACCAATGCCTTGTACAATTGCAACAGCACTTCCCTATTTTTATACTCTATTCCTTTAGCAATAAATGCCAAAATTCCATTTGCCTTCCCTATTACCTGCTGTACCTGCATACTAGCTTTCAACGATTCATGCACGAGGACACCCAGATCCCTCTGCACTGAAGCATTCTGAAGTTTCTCTCCATTTAAATAATAAGTCGTCTTTTTATTCTTCCGACCAAAATGGATAACCTCACACCTACCCGCGTTAAACTCCATCTGCCAAATTTTGGCCCATTCACCTAATCTGTTCACATCCATTTGTAAATTTCTTATTTCTTCATTGCAGCTTACTTTCCCACCTATTTTGGTGTCATCTGCAAATTTAGCTATAGTACCTTCTATCCCTGAATCCAAGTCATTAATATAGATTGTAAATAGTTGGGGCCCAAGGACTGAACCCACTAGTTATACAGCTTGCCATCCAGAAAAAGACCCATTAACCTGACTCTGCTTTTTGTTGGTTAGCCAATCCTCTATCCAAGCTAATATATTACTCCTAACGCCATGTGACCTTCTCCTGTGTATTAATCTTTTGTTCAGCACCTTATCAAAAGCCTTCTGGAAGTCCAGATATACTACATCTACAGGATCCCCATTATCCACGTTGCTTGTCATGTCACAGAATCATACAGTGCAGAAGAGGCCCTTCAGCCCATTGAGTCTGCACCGACATGTGAGAAACACCTGATCTACCTACCTAATCCGATTTACCAGCACTTGGCCCATAGCCTTGAATGTTATGATGTGCCAAGTGCTCATCCAGGTATTTGTTAAAGGATGTGAGGCAACCTGCCTCCACCACCCTCCCAGGCAGAGCATTCCAGACTGTGATCACCCTCTGGGTAAAAAAGTTTTTCCTCACATCCCCCCCTAAACCTCCTGCCCCTCACCTTGAACTTATGTCCCCTCGTGACTGACCCTTCAACTAAGGGGAACAGCTGCTCCCTATCCACCCTGTCCATGCCCTCACACCTTCAAAGAACTCTAGCAAATTAGTCAAACAGGACTTACTCTTCATAAAACCATGCTGACTCTGATGGATTGCATTTTGACTTTCCAAATGCCCCATTACTACTTCCTTAATAATGGATTCCAACAATTTCCTAGCGACAGATGTTAAACTAACTGGTCTATAGTTTCCTACTTTCTGCCTCCCCCCCCCCCCCCCAGCCTTTTTGAATAAGGGCGTTATATTAGCATTTTTCCAATCCACTGGAACCTTTCCAGAATCCAGGGAATTTTGGAATATTATAGCCAATGCATCCACTACCTCCGCTGCCACTTCCTTTAAGACCCTGGGATGTAGGCCATCAGGTCCTGGGGACTTGCAATCTTTAATCCCAATAGTTTGTTCAGTACTTTTTCTCTAGTGATGGTGATTATTCTAAGTTCCTCCTTCTCTATATCCTCTGCACTACCTGTTATCATTGGGGTGGTACAAGTGTCCTCCATCGTGAAAACTGAGGCAAAATATTGATTAAGCTTGTCTGCCATTTTTGCTTTCCCACTATTAACTCCCCAGTGTCATCCTCCAAGGGACCAACATTCACTTTAGCTACTTTTTTTCCTTTTATATACTTGTAAAAGCTTTTGCTATCAGTTTTTACATTTTGTACTAGTTTTCTTTCATAATTTACCTTTGCTCTTTTTATTTTTTTTTAGTAACACTTTTTGTTGACCTTTTAAAAGTTTCCCAATCTTCCAGCCTGCCACTGACCTTTGCAATTTGGTATGCCTTAGTTTTTGCCTTTATGTTACCGTTAACATTCTTGCTTAGGCATGGATGCTTCCCCACCCCACCACCATCTTTCTTCCTCTTTAGAATATATTTTACTTGGGAGGAATTGAATATCTCCTTAAATATCTGACACTGTTCATCTACTGTCCTACCTTGTAGCCTTCCTGCCCAATCCACTAGGGCCAAATCTGCCCTCATGCCCATGAAGTTACCTTTGTTTAACTCCAGAACACGAGTGTGGGACTCAAGTTTCTCGATCTCGAACTGAACTTGAAATTCTAGCATGCTATGATCACTCTTCCCCAGAGGATCTTTTACTATGAAATCATTAATCCAATCTCATTACACAAAACCAAACCCAGAATAGCCTGCTCCCTGGTTGGTTCCACAACATATTGCTCCAAGAAGCAATCTCTAATACACTTTATGGACTTTTCCTCGAGGCTACCCTTGCCAATTTGATTAGTCCAGTCTATATGCATATTAAAATCACCCATGATTATTGCCGTACCTTTCTTCCTGGTTTATATTGTGCCCTACTGCTGAACTACTGTTTGGGGACCTATAGATTACTCCCACCAGGGACTTCTTTCCCTTGCTATTTCTTATTTCTACCCAAACTGACTCTACGTCTTGCTCTCCAGTGCCTATATCATTCCTCACTATTGCACTGATCTCTTCCTTTACTAACAAAGCTACACCATCTCCATCTCCTTTTCCTTCCTGCCTATCCTTCCGAAACACTGAGTACCCTTGGATATTCAATTCCCAAACCTGTTTTCCCTGTAACCATGCCTCAGTAATCGCCACCAAATCATACCAATTTATCTCTATTTGCGCTGTTAACTCATTAGTTTTATTCCGAATGCTACGTGCATTCAAATACAAAGCCTTTAAGTTTGCCCTATTGTAAATTTTCTTTACTCTTATGATTCTTTGGTGCGTTCACACACTCTGTCCCTTCCTTTCACTTTTTGGTAACAATCAGCCTCGTCACTAACCTGCACTCTTACCCTCTCCTTAAACTTTGATTTTTTATATTTCCATGCAACTGAACCCCCCCCCTCCCCCAACTATTTAGTTTAAAGCCTTATGGATAACCCTAGTTATGCGATTCGCCAGGACACTGGTCCCAGCATGATTCAAGTGGAGCCCGTCCGAACGGAATAGCCCCCTCTTTCCCCGGTACTGGTGCCAATGCCCCATGAATTCGAACCTATTTCTCCCACACCAATCTTTGAGCCACGCATTTACCTCTTTAATCTTATTGATCCTGTGCCAATTAGCTCGTGGCTGAGGTAGTAATCCGGAGATTATTACCTTTTTGGTTCTGCTTTTTAATTTAGCCCCTAGCTGCTCGTATTCCCTCAGCAGAACCTCTTTCCTCGTTCTATCTATACCGTTGGCACCTACGTGGACCACGACAACTGGATCTTTCCCCTCCAACTCCAAGTTCCTCTGCAGCCCAGATGAGATATCCTTAACCCTGGCAGCAGGTAGGCAACACAGCCTTCGGGACTCCCGATCCTGGCTACATAGAGCAGCATCTATTCCCCTAACAAACTATCCACGATTACAACTACATTTCTCTTTTCACCCCCCACTCGAATGGCTCCCTGTACCACGGTGCTATGGTCAGTTTGCTCATCCTCCCTACAGTCCCCACTCTCGTCCACACATGGAGCATGAATCTCGAACCTGTTGGATAAGGGCAAGGGCTGAGGCTCCTGCAGTGCTACTTCCTGGATCCCTCTACCTGCCTCACTCATAATCACACCCTCCTGTCCCTGACCACTGGCCGAACTTAAGGTAATTAATTTAAGGGGTGTGACTGTCTCCTGAAACATAGCGTCCAGGTAACTCTCCCCCTCCCTGATGTGTCGCAGTGTCCGAAGCTTAGACTCCAGCTCATCAACTCTGAGCCGGAGATCCTCGAGTAAACAACATTTGCTACAGATGTGGTCACTAGGAACCACAATAGGGTCCACCAGCTCCCACATCATGCAGCTACAACACATCGCCTGGCCCTGCATCTCTATTTTATTTAATTAGTTTTTAAATTTGTTTTTAAATTTTCTACTTACCTTTAGTTTATCAATCTGTAAAATATTTCTCCTAATTACCTGTTAATCTGAAAGCAAGTTAGAATAGAGATTCAAAATACACTTTTTAAAATCAACTGGAACTCGCTCTCTCCGCTGAGTTGAAGCTGAAGTGTTAGGCCTCCGATCCTGGGCTCCAGTAGTCACCTTTCACCTGAAATAAACTTAGAATAGGTCGTTCAAACCAGCAGTTACTTACCAACCAATTAACTTACGGTTTTCCTGTGATGTCACTTTTTTTTTCACTCGGTGACGGTGACTGCAGAGGACGCTCTTCCCAGACTGCTTCCCGGCGACGGTGACTGTAAAGGACACTCTTCCCAGACTCATCCCAGTTAAAGCAGTAAAGCTGACTAGTGAGTAGGTAGAATGCATAAATTTAATATGATAACCAAAGAACAAAACAAATCGTAGAAATTAGTCGTTTGGTAGTATAGAACTTGAGTATTGCTGAAAAGAGACATGTCTAAGCTTTTTGTCTTGCACTCATCAGCACATTTGGCAAGAATACCAAGTTAAGGGAAAAACAACAATTTATACTGTATGTGAAGAGTGCCGATTGACAATGTCACTTGCCAACCAATCAGCACTCTCCTCACAAGTATAAATTGTTATTTTTCCCCTAAATTGGTCGTCTTGCCAAGTGTCCTGATAAGTGCAAGACAAAAAGCTTAAACATGTCTCTTTTCCCAACAATAGAAGAAATTATTTCTTGAAGAAAGGGTTATTGGAATATAGAATGTCCTACCAGAAACAATGGAAACAAAACCCAATCTAACTTTTAAAAAAAAAAGGATGTTGATTAAATTTTGCTTATCCGAACATTGACAAGTATGGCAAGGAAACAGGACTAAGTGAATACATTTTTTCACATGGATTAAAATTGCAACTGAGATACCACTCGTCTGAAAGGCTAACGGCATAATCAAGAAGTATAAGTTCACCTGGGATAGAATAATTTGTTTTATCTGTGCCTCTGCCATTGGCGTTGTGTCCACCCCCTCCACACTGGTGACCTTTAGGATGCAGTGTAACAACTCATCAAGGTTACAACACAGGTCCAGTGAAATTTCTGAGATTCTTTGAGCGATGATATTTCACTTGGAGGGGAACGAAGGTTGGAGGTAATGGTGCTCCCACAATGTTGCCATTCTTGTCGATCTTTGTAGTTGACTTCACAGTCAAGGGAGATGCTGTTGAGGTAACCTTAATGAGGTGTTGCATTGCATCCTGTGTGGAGGGGTTGGATACAACTCCAGTGGCAGAGACACAGATAGTGAATTGCTCCATCCCAGGTAGTGCCAAATTTCTTGATTATTGTGCTTTCAGCCATTCAGACAAGTGGGGAGTATCTCATCAGACTTAAAATTTTAGTCTTGTGGGCAGTGGCGAATCTTTGAAGGATCTGAAGATGTGCCACTCTTTGCACAGTACCTAGCATTTCTCCGGTTCTTGTAATTATGGTGTTGATATGGCTTATCCTATTCAGCTCCTGGTCAATGGTGATCCCTGAGATGTTGATGGTGGGAGACCTTGCAATGCTGGTACATTCTGGATCTCAAGAGGATACAACTGAGTTTCCTCTTTTATTGACCATCTCCAACCTGGGATTAGCAAGATGTGAATGTTATGTGCTGGTTCTCAGCCCTGGTCTCGATGTTATCCAAATCCTGCTGTAGGCTTCTTGGCTATCGGAGGAGTTGTGAATGGAGCCGAACACGTTTGGAATCAGCAAGCAGCTCTACTTCTGATGTAACAGTGAAGATCATTTTAAGCAGTTAGGTCAGTGATGTCCTTGCACTGTGGTTTCTGACAACCGCAGCCATCTTGATTCACACCAAGTATGATTCCAGCCAGTGGAATATGTTCCCTTTCACACCCATTGGCTTCAGTTTGGCTGGGGTCCCTCAGTGTCATGCTTTGCTGAGTGCTGCCTTGATGTTGATGGTAGCTATCAAAAGGGTGGTGGCTTGAAAATTACTGCTGTTTGATGAAATATAAATCCTTAACTCGGTCCTTCAGAATGAAAAAGATAGGAGAAAAATATTGTAGGATATAGAAGGAAACAGAAAAATCTGAAAAATTGCAGATGGGGGGAGAAAAGTAGAGTTAGGTGTAAACAAATGGACAACGAAGCTGTATGTCATGCGGTAGTTTAACCTTTGTATTTTTTTTTGTTTCCACCCATTAAAAAAAAGCAAAGTGATGAGTATCAGCTTTTACTATTTTGCACCCTCCATTGTGGGGGTGCTGGTAGCTTTGGCTAGATGGCTGGTGTGTGGTTCAGAATAGCACCAATTTGATTTCCTGTTCTGGCTGAAGTAGATTTGGGACATGCCTCTTTATCTTGCCCCTGAGAGTGGAAGATGATAGCAAACCACCGCTGACAAAAACTGCCAAGGAAACGGCTCTGGATGAAGCATCAGCAGACAACCGGCCAAGGACCTGCCTTTGGGCAGAGCACACATACCATACTAAACCATACACCTTTCATTACTGAAAGTTTTAAAATTCCAATTGTTTAATTATTCTGATCATGAAGCTTTTAAAAAGCAGTGGCGCTGAGGGGATGGAAATGTGTGTGGGAATGGAACTGAAGCTGCAGTTACTGCGTAATATTGTCATTGTAATGTCTTGCTTGAATTGGCAGGAGGAAAGTGAGAAAAACATTGATGCATACTTTCCGAAAGTGCTTTTTTTGAAAAAAACTTTGTCGAAATATTAGAATGAGAACCCAAGAGAGCCCAAAACACAATATGCCATATGCTAAAGCTGTTTAGCAAACCTTTTGCTGTTAATCCCCCGAACAGCAAGTGTATTTTTGTTAGTGTTTAAAAAGTCATAGTGAAGGTTTGTTGTTAGACAGCTAATTATGTGTTTGTCATATAAGTAGATAAGATTATTTGAAGTACATATGCTGAATTGTTTTGTTCAGTTTTTCGTGAGCAATATTTGTGCAACATTTCAGATTAGTTTGTTATATAGCGGATATAATGTTTCCCATGTTTGGGAAATAATCATTCTAGAAGCATTAACCTAAAAGGGAAAGCTCAAAAAAGTTTTGCACGTTCTTTGGCCTGTGGTTTCAAAATAAAGTGCACAAGACCCAAGGTGTGTTTCAATATGATAAAGCAATAGATAACACTCTCAGAAAATTGCTTATTTGTGAGAAAATTTTGAAAATGTTAAACTATTGTGTCATGACCATAGCCGAAGTTAATTGCTGCATAAACAAAATCCCAGAGGGAAACTTGGCTTATCGGCCATACCCATTTTTGTATTCTGGAAACGAGAAGAAAACATACTGATCTCAGCAGCAAGAAATCCTGTAACACTTTTGGGATTTTAAAAATAAAAAATAAAAGTTTTATTAACAAGAATAAAAGAAAACTTAAGCACACAAGATTGCAGTTACACAGTTAAACTTACACAGTTACACAGTCTTACAAAACATTCCCCAAAAATGCACTACTTGGTCAGACCCACAAGTAAACACCTTCCAGGCAACACTCCCTTATAGATTTTTAACTATAAAAATCCAGTAATATTACCCAAGGAAGACTGCTGTAGCTTCAATAAAGGCATAGCGCATGACCTGTAACTCTTCCACTCTGCTGTGAAAATCCAAACTTCAGAATAAAACTGCTTTTTGTAGCCCAAGTCTTTTCTGGCTTGACTGGATGGTTGATTCAAACTGCATCCTCTCCTAGCCCACCGTACCAGCTGCTGCATTTCACAGCTCCAGCTCAACAGTCCAACATTAAAATACCCTTTTCCCCTTTCATCTCAGGTTCCATTGTTCTCACACCTCTTTGAAATTCAAATCATTCCAAATACTAGATCTTTCATGTTTCCATCTTGTCTTTGCTTTTGGGTCAATAAAATATAATATCCCCACTTCTTTTTACCTATGGGACTTCTACAAGATGCGAGCATGTTTCTTGCCGCTTCTGACTCCCCTTTGATATTCAAACAGACTCTCAACTAAAAAATGCAAATGTTAGACCTACCTTATTCACTTGTACCTCAAACGTAATACTTTTTATCCTTTTCATGTTTTAACCCCACCCCCTCCAGACAACCTGTCTCCTAATAATCTCTGCCCAGCTTAATTAAATCATACACGTGTGCACACACACACACACATATTTCACAGCATAACACCATATTGCCCAAAAATATATAAAACAAACCCCATTTCTCACACTTCATTATATGTGCACAGAAGCTGAGCAAAGAGGAGTGATAAAAAGCAATCGGACACGAGATTAGATCAGAGCTTTCAAATTTGCAGGGTGCCAGGGCTATTGGGGGCATGAGGAGGATGACCTGACCAACATAAAGGGCCAGGGACGTAGCAAGCAGATGCATTATGGGGCTATCTTAGCACAGTGCACATGTTCAAGTCGCTACCGATTTTTAGAAGTGGATATTTATTGCCCAGTGCCTGTTTCTAGAATTATTGAGGGTTTTTACATTGGCTAATGGGAGTGTGACTATGTCAGGTCACTTCTTAACTCGTCTGTGGGACAGCTCCTCCGACATTGACAGAAACCCCCAGATGATAATGAGGAGGACTTTGCAAGATTGGTTGGGCGTGCCTTGCATGGCCTGATTGATTCCTAGATCGCAAACAACTGGTGTGCCTGGTTTTATTTTTCCTTTCTTTCTGGCAGTTTGGCACAACTGAGTAGCTTGATAGGCAGTTTCATAGAGCTGTTAAGAGCCAAATGTGTTAGTTTGGGATTGAAGTCACACAGGCCAAACCAAGTAAGGATGCCAGGTTTCCTTCCCTAAAGGACCAGTGTGGTTTTTATGACAATCTGACCGCATCATGGTCACAAATTCTCAAATTGGCATTGGATTTGAACTAGTACTTCCTGAACTATTAGTTTAGACTCCTGGATTAGTCTAGTATGTAACCACTACCATACTCGCTTTATCCATTGCACTTTTGCTTTCATTGCCTCTTGGGTAGGCTATTCCATGCATATAATCCTTCTGCAAAGACATTATATTGTGACGGTATTCACACTTGCTTGTTTAACTTTTTGAGCTTTTGAGCATGTGTTAATACTGAACATCATTCTGGGACCCAGTTATTCTATTCCCCTGAAAATGTTCATTACTTCAAAAAGCCCATATTTAAACTGCCTTTTTTCTTAGGTAAACATCTTTAGTACTCTTTGTCTTTTCTTTTTGTTCAGGTGTTGAGTCCCATTTATTGATGGCTGCCCTACTTTGTCCACATACCACTTGAAATTCTACGAATATCAATTGCATTATGCAAAATGAAAATTTATTGTTAAATTCCAATTATTTGGACACTAGTGCTTTTGCTTTCTTATTCAGTGGGAAACTTGTATTTTTTTTTAAATCACTGCAAATGCTTGTTTGCAAATTTCATTTTCCAGTGATAACTTACAGTTAAATTATGGAATTCAGTGATGTTGCTTTAGGTTATAAATGGTGGAGGAGGATAATCTAATCTAATGTGTTTGAAATTTGGTATTAATGTTTACTGAGAATGGCAAATACACTACAAAACAAAAAATAACCCAGAAGATGCTTGCAGATATTTAACTTAACACCTAAGGATTGAACCTTGTATTGATAAAGTTGGTTTATGTCACAGTTGGGGATTCTGGGGCTGTTTTATCCCCCACAGATAGGAGGACCCAGATGAGCTGTCTTAATATGTGTTTTGAGAAAAGTTGCCTGGTGGCTAATGGCTTTCCAGACAACTTGTATGCCAACCAGAAGTGATTTAAGTGTGGACAATAGCAAAATATTTCTGCTGCAAATATGAAACAAGAACAGAAGATATTGGAAACATTCAACAAGTCAGCCAGCATCAGTGAAGAAGATAAATTTTGAAAATTTGGCCTCACACCCTGAAGAAAGGCTCGTACCTGAAACACTGATACTTGTCCTCTCTACGGTTGCTGCCTGGCTGGCTGAATGCTTCTAGTGTTTTCCAATTGAAATGTTGGGTAGTTATTTTGGGCAGACCCCAGCTGATGTGTAATTTGTTAGCCATTTTTGGCCATTTAGGAAGACATCAATTGCTTAGATGTTGATATACTCATGATCTTTGTGGAAAAAAAAAAATTCTTTCGAGTTATCAACAGTCACAAATTGCAACTCTTTTGAGTACAATCACAGTTCTTGGTTTCCGGGAGTGGGACATGAACCCACAACCTTCTGATTCAAAGGCGAGGGTGCTATGGACTGCGGCACAGATTAGAGAGTCATTTAACGAGCAATAGGAGCCTCTGTCCTGTTGAAGTTAGATTTAGTGAAGAACTCACCACAGTAGATGACAAACAGAAGTTGAACTGGTTGTATCAAATGGCTTGCATCATACTTTGCATGTTTTACCTGCTATGGAATAAAACAGTTTACAAGCCAAACCAAACCAAACAATGTGTCAACAGGTGCTAACTTGGTGTGACTTTGTAGAGATTAAAGGAAGTACACTTAACACATTTTAGTACAGAGTACTTTCTGTTAGAGTTGGCAGGACTGTTAACATGTTAGCAGAAGTTACTAAATATGCAATCTTTCCTAAGAAAAGCTACAAGACCGATTTAAAAACAAAATATCCTTCCCTTGCCTTCCCTCCCCTTCCCCACCATACCCTAAAATCTTTACTAATTTTGTTTAAGTGACCACTGTCTCCTTGTATTCTTGAGAATTTAAAGGTATGGTAAACATTTTTTTTTTAAACCATTGTCTCGGCTTCTCTGTTGAAGACACTGCTGTACGTTGGTGTACTGTTCCATAAGTATCATCAGCCTTCCTGTACCTTTCTTAAGGGGGCATTCCTCATATGAAGATTTCACCAGTGTGTTGGAGGAATTCAGTCACATCCAAATATGATCCTCTTTTCATTTGTATGTGCTTTCGGGCAGGAATCTCTGATGATGTCATAATTTCAAGAAAAGTCATCAAAGACGGGAGATCAAGCCTGGTGTCCTGTTTCAATGATACACAGATGTGTCTCAGTGATGCACCAGGTTACCAGGTTTTGCATTTGACCACTAAACCACAGGGAAATGGTAATGATGTGCAGTTACATAAGATGAAATGATGTATTCACTAATTCATTTTGTTGCTGTATGAACATAAAACATAATTAAAGCATGAAACAAAAGTTGGCCTATTGAATGCACTCTTTCCATGTGGCATGGAGAGAACCTGTCATGGTAGTTGTTTTATTCCACAGTAGCTGTAACATTCAAGGTATGATCGTTCCTCTTATCCTTCATGGTACCACCCCACAGCTAAAGTTCTAAAGTTACAGGAAGGATGTTCTGGCCCTGGAGAGGGTCCAGAGGAGGTTCACGAGAACAATCCCAGGAATGAAAGGCTTAACATATGAGGAACGTTTGAGGACTCTGGGTCTATACTCGATGGAGTTTAGAAGGATGAGGGGGGATCTGATTGAAACTTACAGAATACTGAAAGGCCTGGATAGAGTGGACGTGGGGAAGATGTTTCCATTAGTAGGAGAGACTAGGACCCGAGGGCACAGCCTCAGAGTAAAGGGAAGACCTTTTAGAACAGAGATGAGGAGAAACTTCTTTAGCCAGAGAGTGGTGAATCTATGAAATTCATTGCCACAGAAGGCTGTGGAGGTCAGGTCATTGAGTGTATTTAAGACTGAGATAGGTTCTTGATTGGTAAGGGGATCAAAGGTTACGGGGAGAAGGCGGGAGAATGGGGTTGAGAAACTTATCAGCTATGATTGAATGGCAGAGCAGACTCGGTGGGCCGAATGGCCTAATTTTTGCTCCTATGTCTTATGGTTAACAATGGACTATTTGAAAGCTCTGAGTAAGTCGACTGTGTGTCAGATTTTGTTATTTAATGGTTGTCTACTTTAGGTCCTTTTTATATTTCATTTTTCTGTCAAGTGGGCTGTAACTTCAGGTGACACCAGATTGAGTGGCATAAGCTCTTGAGGTGAGCTGAAGTTAGGACTCCAAAGCATGTGTTCATCTCTTGGATCCTTGAGATCTTATCCAAAAATATGCTGCCTGTGCCATATTTTATATCGAGTGCTGCTCAACTATCACTTCTGCCCTTGCTGATCTATGTTTGTTTGCAGTGCTCTAGCACTTTAAATTTAAAATTCTCATCCTTGGATTTAAATTGCTATGTGACCTCACCCTTTTATACGTAACTCCTTCCAGCTTTACATCACCCCCATCGTTGAGGTGCACTTTTGTGCATCTCCCTTTAGGCCCATTCCCTGGAATTGCCTCTTTAAATCCCTCTGCTTCTTCATGTTTTTCTCAGACCCTTGTCAAAATGCATTTTTTTTTTGGTCATTCCTTCTTTACTAATGTAAAAGGGAAAAAACAACTTGAACACAGATTTTTGTATCTCTTGCTTTGGCTTATTTTCTGTTTGGCTTGATTACACCTCTGAGAAGACATTTGAGTATTTTTCCATGTTTAAAAGTGCTATATAAATACAAGTTGTGTATTTAGATCAAATACTTAAGAAAATAGCACATGAAATAATCATTAAAGTCTTTAATACAAAATCTGTGCTTAAGATTCTTTCCTTTCTGAGTTAGTAATATTGCAAAACATTTTGTGTAAACAGGCACAAAGCTTTTGAAAATGTCATTGTGGACAGACTAATAGGAAATGAAAGAACCATTTAAAAGTTACAGTTGCAGAAAAGGAAGTAATAGAAACAGAATATTATAGGAGTTGATTTGCATAATGCAAATCTTTTATCATGTTAAAGCAGCTCTTTCCATTTGCTGCAATATGATTCAACATGCCATATTTGGATTTTTTCATAATTTACTTAGTTGCCCTTTGGAATACATCCAGAATTAATCCATTTTGTCACTGAAATATGTCCCGATAGCTTCTTTCTTCAATGTTTGCCTGACCGCTGCAGTACATACTTTACTGAAAGAGTGGGGGAAACTGAAGTTGTCAAAATACACTTAAAGTCACACAGTCATTACAGCACTTAAACATAAGGCTGTGGAGTTCCACAATATTGGATCTAGGAGCTGAAATGTACATTAGGCTATGCTACGAAACACTGGTCCAGTGATATATCCCAAAAAGCAGTAGCTTTCATTCTTAGAAAGTTAACAAGTGAGGAGGACACCCAGAGTGCATACCTCCTCCATGCTGTGTTAACTCAATGTTATTCCGATGACATGGTTCTTCCTTGAGGCTTTGCCAGCTAAATGCTCTGAAAAAAGAAATTGTTTTATTGAGAACTTTCACCTTGCTGAGGAGGCTTCAGGCCAATCCACATCCAACTACCTGCTTTGAAAACTCTGCTCACATTTTGATAGCTATGTCAAATTGTACCACAGCAGCTGAGACTATCCTCAACATTCCAAAACAATTGCCATTTTAAATAAAGCAACCATAACATTCTTTAAAAAAAGTTATCTGCCAATGTTAACAGATCCTTTAAAAAAATATATATCCAGGATCCAGATTTGCATTTTAAACAAAAATGAATTGGTTCTTTCTTGGACCACACCTTATCTGTGTTCAGTGGCAGAGGTAATTAAGGCAAATAGTATGAAACTTTCTACATACGGAAACATAATACACTGAGTAGAATTGCTTGTTTCTATTGGTAAAAATAAGCAAATCAAGCTTGTTTGAAATGAGAGGTTAGTTGCAAGTAATAGGAATTCTTCTATTAGTCAAATCTTTTGCATCATTGGCACTTTTTAGAGTCATTGTTCACTGTGCATTAGAAGTAAACATGCAAGAGGAGGATTAAAAATAGACTGAAAAGATACTCCAGAAGTTCTAAGTACCAGAGTACGTATTAACAAGAACATACCAACACAACAAAAATCTGCAAGGGCCACATGGCCAAAAAAAAAAACTTGAATATATGCTCGAAAGCCTATGTGCATGTTAATTGCTTTGCAAAGTAGAAAAGTCCAAAAATCCCAACTGCTAGAATTAGTTTTGCTGCAGTGATGAGATTATTGGTACCGGAGTTTCAAATGTTCTTTCACAGCTAGCGAAAGCTGTTCTGCCATAAAGTCCCTTTTACCTGCCCTTCATTTAGCATGGAATAACTTCAAATATTGTTTAAAAAAAACATTGAGGAACAAGCAGAGGATGGAAATAAAGTTAGTGGACTCCTGTGTAGGAAAACGTTGATACAGATACACTGAGCCAAACACCTTGTTCATGTGTTCTAAAGCTGTAAAATTTATTTGTGTGATAATTAACACATGTAAGATGGAAAGTATTCTATATGTATTTTAATTTCTAATTGTTATGCTCTAGAATGCACTGGCTGAAATTGTGATGCAAGCTGATTCAATAATCATTCCACAAGGAGTTGGATAAATTATTTTTCTTGTTTGTTTGTGGAATGTGGGCATTACTGACAAGACCAGTATTTATTACCCATCCCTAATTGCCCTTGAAAAGCTGGTGATGAGCTGCTTTATTGTATCACTGCAGGTACACTCAGAATGGTGTTAAGGAGGGAGTCGAGGATTTTGACCCAGTGGCAGTGAAGGACTAGTGATATAGTTCCAAGTTAGGATGGTGTGTGATTTAGGGAATTTGCAGGTATTGATGTTTTACTTTGGGTGGTAGAAGCCACTGATTTGGAAGGTGCTGAAGATGGAGCTTTGATGAGTTGCTGTAGTACATTGTGTAGATGGAATAAACTGCAGCCACTCCCACAGTGGTTGAACAGGGAGTGAATGTTTAAGTTGGTGGATGGGGTGCCAATCTACTGGGCTACTTTTGTCCCAGATGGTGTCAAGCTTCTTGAGTATTGTTGGAGCTGCACTCATCCAGGCAAGTGGAGAGTATTCCATCACAATCCTGATCTCTACTTTGTAGATGGTGGGCAGGATTTGGGAAGTCAGGAGGTGAATTACTCGCCACAGAATTTCCAGCCTCTGACGTGCCCTTGTTGTAACAGTATTTATGTGCCTGATCCAGTTTCTAGCCAATGGTACCCTCCACTCCCAGGAGACTGATGGTAATGCAGTCAATAAGAAGGGATGATGGTCATTGTCAGGCACCTTTTGTGACCCCTGAGATCCTTTGACTCCCCTGTTAATCAAGAATCTATCTACCTCTGCCTTTAAAAATATTCCTTCGCCCTGCTTCTGCTGCTCTCTGGGGAAGAGTTCCAAAGATTCATGAGCTTCAAGAGAAAAAGTTTCTTCTCACCTCCATCTTAAATGGGAGAGCCCTTATTTTTAAACTGTCCCATAGTCCTAGCCTCTCCCACAAGGGAAAACATCCTTTCAGCATCCACCCTGTCAAGTCCCCTCAGGATCTTATGTTTTGATATCACCGCTCAATGTTCTAAACTCCAATGGATACAGGCCCAGCCTGTCCAATCTTTCCTTGTAAAATAACCACCCCCCACAATCCCAGGTAACAGTCGAGTGAATCTTCTCTGAACTGCTTCTAACACTTTTATATCCTTTCTTAAATAAGGAGACCAAAACAGTACTCTAGATGTGATCTCACCAACACACTGTACAACTGTAGCAAAACACCCCTACTTTTGTAAAAGTAAAATACTGTGGATGCTGGAAGTCACTGGCTCCACTATGACGGCCTCCCCCCCACCCCATTCCCTACAGGGCCACCTGTTACTTGTTCCGTGTTGTCCTTTCATACAATGCTATCCTTGTTCTGCTATTATCACATTCTGCTTTCTTACCTTTATGCCACTATTAGCATCGTCTTTTAGCACTAATCACTACCATTAACACCCCCTTTGTCCTTTAGTTCATGACATCTTTGTCAATCCCCCCTTTGTCCCCACCTATCGTTGGCCTTCTATCCAGCTCCACCTGCCCCAACCACCTTAAATAGCATAAATTTCATCAAAATTCCACTTCTCTTCAGCTCTGAAGAAGGATCATTAGGACTTGAAATGTTAACTCTGTTTCTCTGTCCACAAATGCTGCCAGACCTGCTGAGTTTTTGCAGCATTTTCTGTTTTTGATCCCTACTTTTGTATTCATTTCCCCTTGCAATAAACAATAAGATCCCATCTGCCTTCCTAATCACTCGCTGTCCTACTCAACTTTTCTTGATTCATGTACCAGGACAGCCACACCCCTCCACTGCTGAGTTCTGCAATCTCTCTCCATTTAAAGAGCATACTGCTTTTCTATTCTTCCTGCCAAAGTGGACAAGTTCACACTTTCTCACATTACACCCCATCCACCAAACTTTCCCCCCACTCACTTAACCTATCTATATCCTTTTTATGTTCTTTTCACAACTTTCTTACCTATCTTTGTGTCATCAGCAAATTTAGCAACCCTTCATCCTAGTCATCGACATAAATTGTAGATAGTTGGGGGCCCAGCACTGTTCCCTGCGGCATTGCACTAAATACAGCCTGCCAACTTGAAAGTGACCCATTTATCCCTATTCTCTGCTTCCTGTTAGCTAACCAATCTTCTATTTATGTCGATATGTTACTCCCTACACCTTGAGCTCTTATTTTGTGTATTAACCTTTTGATGTGGCACTTTGGCAAATGCCTTCTGGAAATCTAAGTACAGCATGCCACAGGTTCCCCTTTATCCACATTGCTTGGTACTTCCTCAAAGAACTCCAATAAATTAGTTAAACGTCTTTTTTTCTTTCACAAGGACATGTTGACTGTGCTTGATTGCATTGAGATTTTCTAAGTTCCCTGCCATAACCTCTTTAATAGATTCTAGCAATTTTCCTATGATAGATGTTAAGCTAATTGGCCTGTAGTTTCCTGTTTTCTGTCTCCTTCCTTTCTTGAATAGAGGAGTCACATTTGCAATTTTCCAATCTAAAGGGACCTTTCCAGAATCTAGGGAATTTTGGAAAATGTAATACCAACGTGTCAACTATCTCGGCAGCCACTTCTTTTAAGACCCTAGGATGAAGTCCATCAGGACCTGGGGACCTGTTAGCTTTTAGTTATAATAATTTTCTCAATACTCTTTCCCTGGTGATTGTAATTGTTTGAAGTGTAATTGAAGTTACTACCTTTCGCCACCTGATTTACAATTATTTATGGGATGTTATTTATGTCCACGACAGCGAAGACACACAAAATATCTGTTAATTCATCTGCCATTTCCTTATTTTCCATTACTAATTCTCCATTCTCACACTCCAGAGGATCAACGTTCACTTACTTTTTCTTTTTTAAATACCTGTAGAAACTGTTACTATCTTACATTTCTAGCTAGCTTTCCCTCGTGCTCAAATTTCTCCCTCCTTATTAATCTTTTAGTCATTCTTTGTTGTTCTTTATATTCTGTCCAATCTTCTGACCTGATCTTCTTTATGGGATTAGCCGCTTTTTCTTTCAATTTGATACTACCTTTAACTTCTTCAGTTAGCCACGGATGGTGTGTCCTTGCCTTGGAATCTTTCTTTCTCTCTGAAATGCATCTTTTCTGAGTATTCTGAAATATCCCTTTAAATGCCAGCCACTACATCTCTCCTGACCTATCCCTTAATCTAATTTCCCATTTCACTTCAGCCAGCTCCATCTTCATGCCCTCATAATTGCTCTTATTTAAGTTTGTAGATAAAAATGACCCATGATTATCACTATACCTTTCTGACAAGCTCCCATTATTTCTTCCTGTATACCCCATCCTACAGTGTGGTTACTGTTAGGGGGCTTATAAACTACTCCCACAAGTGACTTCTTACCTTTTTACTATTTCTCATCTCGACCTAAATTGATTCTACATCTTGATCTCCAGGATAAAGGTAATCTCTCTCTATTGTACCAATGTCATCCTTAATTAACAGAGCTACCCCTCTTTTTCCTAGCTTCCTGTCCTTCTTAAATGTCATACACCCGTTGAATATTCAGGTCCCAGACTTTTGCCTTCTTGTAGCCATGTCTCTGTAATGGCTATCAGATCATACATATTTATTTCCATTTGTGCTGCTGACTCATCTGTTTTGTTATGAATGCTATGTGCATTCAGGTACAGAGCCTTTAGTTCTGTCTGTTTACTTTTGTTGCAACTTCTAACCTTATCTGCTGGTATACTCTTAGGATTGTGCACTCTGTCCCTTCCTGCCTCATTTCCCTTATTCCTACCTTGCTCTTTTGCTTTATCTTCTCTATTTAATGTATTATATCTCCCCAAATTTGATCCCTTGATCCCACTATTTAGTTAAAAGCCCTCTCTACCTCCCTAGTTGTACAACTTGCCAGAACACTTGTTCCAGCATGTTTTAGGTGAAGCCTGTCCTAACGGTATAGCTCCCACTTTGCCCAGTACTGGTGCCAGTGCCATGTGAATCAAAACCTATTTGTCCCACACCAATCATTGTGTCATGCATTTAACACTCTACTCTGATTTATCCTATACCAATTTGCTCGTGGCTTTGATAGTAATCCAGAGATTACTATCTTTTGAGGCTTTGCTTTTTAACTTAGCCCCTAGCTGCTCATAATCACACAACCGAACGTCTTTCCTAGTTCTACCTATATCGTTGGTCCCTACGTGGACCACAACCACTGGGTCCTTCCCCTCTCACTGCAAGTTCCGCTCCATCCCAGAGCAGATATCCCAAACCCTACCACTGGGCAAGCAACACGGCTGTCTAGACTCAAGCTCTTGGCTGCAGAGGACTGTGTCTATCCCCCTGACTATACAGTCTGGAACTACTGTTACATGGCTATTAAATCGTCCCGCTTGAATGGCTTCCTGTATCATGGTAAGTTTGCTCATCCACCCTATAACCACTGGTTTCATCTATACAGACTGCAAGAACCTCAAACCTGTTGGACAATTGCAAAGGCTGAGGCTCCTCCACTTCTACCTCCTGGGTCCCTGGACCTGCTGCGTTCGCAGTCACACCCTTCTCTACATGGCCACTGACCAAATCTGAAGACCCTAATCATAAGGGATGTGACTGCTTCCTGGTACAAAGTGCCCAGGTGACTTCCCGGCTCCCTGATGCATCACAGTGTCTGCAGCTTGGCCTCCAGCTCAGTGACTGAGCTGAAGTTCCTCAAGCTGCAGACACTTACTGCAGACTTGTTTGCCCTGGATTACCCCAGTGTACAGGAATTCCCATATTCTGCAGTCGCAACATACCACCTGCCCTGCCATCTTTATACAAACAAGTGTACGAATGTATGAATTGGGAGCAGGAGTAGGCCACTCAGCCCCTCGAGCCTGCTCCACCATTCAATAAGATCATGGCTGATCTGAATGTAACCTCGACCCCACATTCCTCCCTACCTCCAATAACCTTTCACCCCCCCTTGTTAATCAAGAATCTCTGCCTTAAAAATATTGAAAAACTCTGCTTCTACCTCCTTTTGAGGAAGAGGATCCCAAAAGCACTCAACCCTCAAGGAATTTTTTTTTCTCATCTCTGCCTTAAATGAGCAACCCCTTATTTTTAAACAGTGACTCCTAGTTCTACATTCTCCCACAAAAGGAAACATCCTCTCCACATCCACCCTGTCAAGACTCTTCAGGATTTTAAAGGTTCCAATTAAGTTGCCTCTTACTCTTCTAAATTCCAGTGGATACAAGCTCAACCTGCCCAGCCTTTCCTCATAAGATAACTCACCCATTCCTGGTATTAGTCTAGTAAAACTTCTCTGACCTACTTCTAACATATTTGCATCTTTCTTTCAATAAGGAAACTAGTACTGTACACAATTCTCTAGATGTGGTCTCGCCAATACCCTGTGCAACTGAAGCATAACCTCCCTACTTTTGTAATCAATTCCCCTCACAATAAACGATAACATTCTATTAACTTTCCTAATTACCTGCTGTACCTGCCGTTTGTGCTTCAGGCACTAGGACACCCAGATCCCTCTGAATCTCTTATGTTAATTTATTCTTAATTTAAAATTAATAAACACTGCTGCTCCCAATAACCTTTACTACTGCTCGTAAACCTTACAACAACTAATAAAACCTTACAATTATTAATAAATTACATAAGTTTTGTAGATGAATGAGCAAAGTATTCACCGACCAATCACTTATCTATTTTCCTGTGATGTCACACTTTGATTTCTCTCAGAATGTGGCCACAATGCTCTGGAACCACAGACTGGATTGAGCCGTTCTTCTAGTTGGTGGTTACTGCCTCCAGGTCCTCTTTTCGCCCACTGCTTTAGGTGGTGGTTACTGCCTCTGGGTCTTCCTTTAGCTCTTCTTGGGGCACAGCTATCTCTGGAGCATGTCTTCAGTGCAGTGGGCATATTATCGACCCCATAACCCTTGCAGTGTCCAGTGTGGATTGCTTTAAGTTGGCTGAAGACTGGCATCTGTGAAGCTAGGAGTCTCAGGAGGATGATTATCCACTCAACCTACTGTCCCTCCTCTTTCTTCTCCGGACTCGGCCCCCGCCACACTCCTCCTCTGGACTCGGCCCCCATCCATAAAATATTCCATATTTATGTCCTTATCTTATTCAAGATAGTATTCTGATTTTGGTTTTATTGTTTCTCTTTCGATTCTTGCAAGAATCCTTTTCTTTAGCATACAAGTTTACCAGCAAATTTGGCTTCAAATAGCTGATAAAATAGACTATTATTGGAAAATTCAGTTTATACATAAGGTAGGTAAACTGGCACAGGAAAATTATCAGTGATATTTTAATTGGCATGTTTCAAAGCACTACATTTAGCTCACCCACATTATTTAAATTTAGAAGTTGAATGTCTTAGTGAGCAATGTGCATACCGGCAATAATTCCAGTATCTTGGAAATTTAGTTCATTCCAAGATGGGCTGAGAGGCAAAAGTGTAGCCCTCAAAAACAGACTGCTCAGAGAAATTAAATTGTAAAGAAGCTGGCCAGAAAAAAATGTGCTCTGGGGTAAAACCCCTCAAGTCTGCTGCATCATTCAGTTAAATCATGGCTGACTGCATCTGAAGGAAATTCAAGTTTATGCAACTTGTCCTCATAATTTTATCCTCTGAACCTCTCCCATTCTGATGAATCTGCACTGCAACAACTCTAAGGCCATTATATCCTTACTGAAGTGCAGTGCCCAAAACTGAATGCAGTACTACAGATGGGGTCTGACAAGAGCACTTTTTTGACCGAAGCACATTTCTTCCACTTTGTATCCAGCGCCCTTGATATAAAGGTCAACATTCCAGGTGGTGGCATAGTGGTAATGTCACTGGACTAATAATCCAGAGGCCAAGTACAATACCCTGGGGCTACTGGTTCAAATTCTACCATAGCAACTGGAATTAAAAAAAAATCTAGTCTCAGTAATGGTGACCATGAAACCATTGTTGATTGTGTAAATACCTATCTGGTTCACTAATGCCCTTTAGGGAAAGAAACCTGCTGCCCTTATCTGGTCTGGCCTACATGTGACTCCAGACCCACAGCAGTGTGGTTGACTCTGAAATGGCCTGACAAGTCACTCAGTTGTGTCAAACCTCTACAAAGTCTAACGGACTACCCATCATTGACCTAGGCACTGGAAACAATCTTGGCAAACCCAGCCCTGTCGATCCTACAAAGTCCTCATTTAGTAATAGCTGGGGGATTTTGCCAAAATTGGAAGAGCTGTCCCACAGTCTAGTCAAGCAACAGTCTGACATTGTCTATAAGATATGATTCCATGAGTATTACCACATCCCACACACCACAATCACCATCCCTGGGTATGACCTGTCCCATGGGAAGGACAGACCCACCAGAGGTGGTGGCACAATGGTATATATTTGGAAGGGAGTTGCCCTGAGGGTCCTCAGCATTAACTCCATACCCCATGAAGCCTCATGGCATCAAGTCATACATGGGCAAGGAAACCCCCTGCTGATTGCCACCTATTGTCCCGTCTCCTCCTCTCTCTCTCTCTCTCTCTCTCTCTCTCTCTCTCTCTCTCTCTCTCTTCCCCCCCGCGCCCCCCCCCGCCCCACTTCAGTTGATGAGTTAGTAATCTTTCATGTTGAACACCAATTGGAGAAGTACTGGGGGTGGCAAGGGCACAGAATGTACTCTGGGTGGGAGACTTCAATGTCCATCACCAAGGGTGGCTTGGTAGCTTCGCGAATGACCAAGCTAGCCGAACCCTAAAGGACATAGCTGCTAGACTGGGTCTGTGCCTGGTGTCAAGGAAACAATAATACAAGGGGAAAACCTACTTGACCTCGTCCTCACCAGTCTACTTGTTGCAGATGCATCTGTCGATGACGGTACTGGTATGTGAGCACTGTACAGTCCTTGTGGAGATAAAATTCCACCTTCACGTTGAGATACCCCCCCCATCGTGTTATGTTACACTACCACCGTGCTGGATGGGGTAAATTTCGAACAGGCCTTGAAGCTCAAAACTGGACATCCATGAGGCACTGTGGGCCATCAGCATAGCAGAATTGTATTCGACCACAATCTGAAACCTCATGGTACAGCATATGGACCTGTGGGTGTACCTACACCATATGAACTACAGCAGTTCAAGAAGGCAGCTCACCACCACCTTCTCGAGGGCAATTAAGGATGGGCCTAGTCAGCAAAGCCCACATCCCATGTATGAATTTTTAAAAAATCCTGGTCCAATGATGAGTGCAGGAGGGCATGCCAGGAGCAACACTGAAAATGAGTCAAAGTTTGACGAAGCTACAACACAAGGACCACTTGCGTGCCAAGGAGCATAACCAGCAAGTGATAGACAGAGCTAAGTGATTCCACCACCAGTGGATCAGATCTAAGCTCCGCAGTCCTGCCACATCCAGTCATGAATGGTGATGGGCAGTTAAACAACAGACTGGAGGAGGAGGCTCCAGAAATATACCCATCCTCAATGATGGGGGAGTCCAGCACATAAGTGTAAAAGGTGTTATGATATGGCAGGTGGTATTTGTTCGGCTGACCAAATCCCAAAGAGAAACTTGGCCAGACCATCTCAACAATTTTGCAATTCCTATTTATTTTGAGAAGGTTTCTGCACTGAAGTCAGAAGTAAAGAGCCCGCTACCACTTTTGGAGATTTTAAAGATTAGATTAAAACACTTATTAACAAAAGAAAAGGAAATTTAAACACACAAGATTACAATTAGACAGCTACTTGGACTTATAACAGTTCCCAAAATATTTCTACTTATTGGACTCCCAACTGCACAGCCCAACTTATTAGACCCCTAGCTGTCCTTTCAGGCAACAGTCCAAATAAATTCTTCATCTATAAAACATCCAGCAACATTACCACAAGCACCCACTGTTGCTTTAAGAGAGGTATTTCACAGCTTCTTTCTCCCTCACTCGAACTCCAAAGGCCTTTAACACAGCCTTGGTTACTGGAACAGCAACTTCCCCAGGCTAGAAGCTTTTTCCACCAGTCTGTTTCACACGCTGCATCTTTCAAGATCTCACACGACCACACTGCACAGAGCTTTCCATCTTTCTTTAATATATGTTCTCTCTTTTGATCTGTAAGTCCCATTGTTTCAACCTGCCTTTGGAAGTTACTTTTCCCAGAATATAAAAATCTTTCATGATGTCATTATGGCCAACACTTTCAGGGAAAAATAAACTTAATATCTTTGCTTTATTTACCTTGCCTGTTGTAAACAGCTTATCATGTCCCTTGGAAAATATGATGTGACACTCAGCAATAACCTGTTCACTAACGGTTTGGATTCAACCAGGGTCACTTGGCTCCTGACCTCATTACAGCCTTGGTCCAAACACAAAAGAGCTGAACTCGAGGTGAGGTTAGAGTGACTGCTCTTGACATCACAGCAGCTTTTGACCAAGTGTGGAATCAAGGAGCCCTAGAAAAACTGAAGTCAGTGGGAATCAGGGGAAAATTCTCCACTGATTGGAGTCATACCTCACACAAAGGAAGATGGTTGTGGTTGTTGGAGGTCAACCATCTCAGTCCCTGGAGCAGCTCCTCAGGTTGGTGCCCTAGCCCCAACAATCTTCTGCTTCATCAATGATCTTTCCTCCATCAGAAGTGAGATGTTTGCTGTTGATTGCACAATGTTCAGCGCCATACGTGACAACTCAGATACTGAAGCAGTTGGTGTCCATATGCAACAAGACCTGGGACAATAGTCAGGCATAGGCTGACAAGTGGCAAGTAACATTCAAGTGCCAGGCAAGTAACATTCAAGTGCCAGGCAACATCCCCAGGTAACACAAGTGCCAGGCAATGACCATCTCCAACAAGACCATCTCCCCTTGACATTCAATGGCATTACCATCACTGAATCCACCACTACCAATATCCTGGGGGTTACCATTGACCAGAAACTGAACTGGACTAGATATATAAATACTGTGGCACAAGGGCAGGTCAGAGGCTAGGAATCCAGCGATGAGTAACTCACCTCCTGACTCCTCAAAGCCTGTCTACCATGTACAAAGCACAAGTCAGGAGTGTGATGGAATACTCTCCATTTGCTTGGATGAGTGCAGCTTCAGCAACGCTCAAGTAGCTGGACACCATTTAGCACAAAGTAGCCCGCTTGATTGGGACCCCATCCACTGCCTTCAACATTCACTTCCCCCACCACCGGTGTACAGTGGCAGCAGTGTGGAACCATCCACAAGATGTGCTGCAGCAACTCACCAAGGCTCCTTCAACAACACCTTCCAAACCTGTGACCTCTACTGCCTAGAAGGAGAAGGACAGCAGGTACATGGGAACACAACCAAGTTCCCCTCCAAGCCACGCACCATCCTGACTTGGAAATATATTGCCGTTCTCTTGCAGTCGCTGGGTCAAAATCCTGAAGCTCCCTTCCTAACAGCACTGAGTGTACCTAAAGCACACAGACTGGTTCAAGAAAGCAGCTCACGATGACCACCTCCAGGGCAATTAGGGATGGACAACAAATGCTGGCCTAACCAGCACATTCCATGAATGAATTAATATCCAAAAATTCCAGTAGCCTTTTTGATTGCCTTTTGTACCTGTACTAGTTTTAATGATTTGTGTGCCTGGTGCCTTGAATCTCTTGGGTCATTTTTTCCAGTTTCTCACCACTTTTTTGAAATATTCCAATATGGCTTTGTTAGCTCCAAAGTGGATAATTTCACACTTGCCCACATTGAACTCCATTTTCCATATTTTTATCCATTCACCTAAGCTATTTTATGTCTCTTTGTAACTTTCTGCTCCTCTCTCACTATTAAGATCCCACCTAACCTAGTGCCTTCTGCAGACTTGGATATACAATTCTCTTCCTTCATTCAAGTCATTATCAGAAATGTTGAAAGATGCAGCTCCAAAATACGTTCCTGGGGAACATGACTTCTAACTTTTCATTACACATATTATGTATTCTCTATCCCTACTTTGTCTCGTATCTTCAAAACACTTTGCAACCTAAATCAAAAGGCTACCTCCAATTTCTTGGACCCCCGTTTTTGCTAATTTATTTGGAACCGTACTTAATTCCTTCTGGATGATTTCCATAGACAGTCCCTTTTCTACCCTACTAGTGATCTCAAAAAAAATTAAATTGGATGAAGTCAGTATTGTACATTGTAGTAACAGCCTAACTTTACAAGAAATTCAAGGGAAGTAAAATTAGAACTAATTTAATGGCATTTGTAATTTCCAGCTAATTTCCAGTATACTTTATAAAAAGAAAAGCAGTAAGTAGAATATAGATTCTTAGTAATTTGTCAAGATTTATCTATTGAGTGGGGAACAAAATCAACATATACCTAACCTTCTCTAGATCCGGCACATGGCAGGGCATCCTTTCTTTTTATTCATTCATGGGATGTGAGCTTTGCTGGCAGGGCCAGCATTTATTGGCCATCCCTAGTTGCCCTTGAGAAGGTGGTGGTGGTGAGCTGCCTTCCTGAACCGCTGCAGCGCATGTGGTATTGGTACACCCACAGTGCTGTTAGGAAGGGAGTTCCTTTTGATTTTGACCCAGCAACGGTGAAAGAACAGCGATATATTTCCAAGTCAGGGTGGTGGGTGACTTGAATGGAAACTTCCAGGTGGTGACGTTCCCGTGTGTCTGCTGCCCTTGTCCTTCTAGATGGTGGCGGTCGTGGGTTTGGAAGGTGGTGTCTCAGGAGCCTTGGTGAATTCCTGCAGTGCATCTTGTGGATGGTACACACTGCTGCTACTGTGCGCCAGTGGTGGAGGGAGTGAATGTTTGTGGATGTGATGCCAACCAAGTGGGTTGCTTTGTTCTGGATGGTGTCAAGCTTCTTGAGTGTTGTGGGAGCTGCACTCATCCAGGCAAGTGGGAGTATTCCATCACAATCCTGATTTGTGCCGTGTAGATGGTAGACAGGCTTTGGCAGTCAGGAGGTGGGTTAATCGTCGCAGGATTCCTAACCTCTGACCTGCTCTTGTAGCCACAGTATTTATATGGCTAGTCCAGTTCAATTTCTGTACAATGGTAATCCCCAGGATATTGATAGTGGATGATTTAGTGAATGTAATGCCATTGAACATCAAGGGGCAATGTTTGGATTCTCCCTTGTTGGAGATGATCATTGCCTGACACTTGAGTAGCGTGAATGTTACTTGCCACTTGAAAACCCAAGCCTGGATATTGTCCAGGTCTTGCTGCATTTGGACATGGACTGCTTCAGTATCTGAGGAGACACGAATGGTGCTGAACATTGTGCAATCATCAGCGAACATCCCCACTTCTGACCTTATGATGGAAGGAAGATCATTGATGAAGCAGCTGAAAATGGTTGGGCTGAGGACACTACCCTGAGGAACTCCTGTGGTGATGTCCTGGAGCTGAGATGACTGACCTTCAACAACCGCAACCATCTTCCTTTGTGCTAGGTATGACTCCATCCAGTGGAGAGCTTTCCCTCTGATTCCCATTGACTCCAGTTTTGCTAGGGCTCCTTGATGCCACACTGTGCCAAATGCGACTTTGATGTCAAGGGCAGTCACTCTCACCTCATCCAACCACAATTCAACGATTTTGCAACTGTGGGAAAAATTAAGAATTTGATATTGCTGTCTGCTTCTTTTGAGGCTCAATTGATGCCAAGCCAAGATCATGGAGGCATCTCACAGAGTAGAGAGAGAGCAAGACTTCATATGATGCCTTATTCCTGAAAATCCCAGGTTAAGTTTGGTAGGACCTTTTTTTTGTTTCATTCTCCTGGTTTTACATATTTGAATTGCACTGTCTGGAGTTTATTTTTGTGGATGTAATCCTAAATATACCAATCGTAGAATGAAAATCATATTTCCAAAATTCCAGGCTTAGAAGTTGAAAAAGAGTCATTAGAACTAGAATAGGAGAAATCAACAGTGCAGGGGTGAGGGCTGGGGTGCTTGGAGCTAAGACTACAAAATAGAACATTGTTCTTGAGTGCTGTGGACCCAATACCACAAGTTAGAGCTTGGGGCCTGAGATACAATGAAGGAGTGTCAGGGGCCTTGAGATTATTTGAAGTTGACACTGGGGCAGTGCAGCAGACCTGGAGAATTTGTTGCTGGCAATAGGAGGGAGGGTGGAACATTTACCAGTCATACTAGGAAAATATTCATGTAGGAGCAATGTCTTTTCATTTTTAAAAAAATAACACCTTCCTTATTCATATTTGTGGTAATCTATTAAACTGATTTGGCGGTGGTGGGGGTGGAAAGAAACCAATCAGATTTGATTTCCAGTTTGAAATCAGATTTGCTTTGTTACATAAACAGAATTTTCTCTAATTTCAAGTATTAGTTTATTATATAATATCTTCCTTCTCCTGCACTCCCATCTCTCTTGATCTCTCCCTGCTTCAGTTATGCCTTCTTAGACTCAAAATTCAGCAGAGAATTCCATTTTTCATCTTGTACGTGATTAACTTATAATTGCTGATTTATGAAACTCTTAAACATTAGTCAATTGATAAAATGTTTTTTCCAAAAATAGTAAGAATATGTACCATTAAAATTAAAAAGTGATTTTGTTTCTGCTATACCCACCTGCCAAAACTACATTGCCGCTTCTAAATTAGATGTTATCTAGCTATTGACCCTGAGGTAGTTTGGATGCTGTATTTCATGAACTAAAACTTACATTTCCATCATTAAATATATTATGTTGAATGCTACAATAAGTTTGTAAATATAAAAATGTTTCAGAATCAGCTCTTGTTGGAATATTGGCCTGGAATTTGCTATGGTAATGATGAAATTGTCCATGTTTGTTATCATTACTTGATTGAAACGGACAACAGCTTAGGGCACATGTACATACGCAAAAAAACACAAATCCAGAAGTTGCGTTCAGTAAGTCTGTGCTTTTCCATACAGTGTAGAGGTTCCCACAGACTGCAAACTCCACTGCAGTCTAGATTTGATTTAAAAAACTTCCACTTTTGTGCTTTTAGTCTTGTAGCCACAGTATTTATGTGGCTGGTCCAGCCCGGTTTCTGGACAGTGATAACACCCAAGATGTCGATTATGGGGCATTCAGCGATGGCAGTTTCATTGAATGTTGAAGGGGAGATGGTTATGTTCTCCCTTCTTGGAAATGGTCATTGCACTTGTTGGGTGCACATGCTGTTTGCTGCTTACCAGCCCAAGGCTGAATTTTGTCCAGGTTTTGCTGCATATGGACATGACTGCTTTAGTATCTGAGGAGTTGTGAATGGCACTGAAAGCTATGCAATCATCAGTGAACATCAGGGATGACCCCTTAGGCCGAGGGCACCATACCCTGAGGAACCTTCTGCTTCAATGTCCTCTGACTGAGATGAATGTCTTCCAACAGCCACAATAACCCTGTTTTGTGCTAGATATGACTCCAGCCAACTCGGTTTGCAACCCTTGGATGAGGTACGGAAGCGATCCTAGTGACTATGGAACATTACACCCTAGCAGCAATTTCTTAAGGGCTGAAGATGTGATTGGGTGGTGGGGTTGTAATGGTATTTGCAGGGAAACCTACAAATAATGAGCCATAGCCTTGGTATTAGCTTAAACCTCTTTAAAGTAACTACTTTTTAAAAGTCATGGGGTTTGAAATCAATGTTAACTATACACATAAATTGTATCGTGCTAACTTGCCCATCACATTGTGGAAAGTTATTTTTTCTTTCTGGCCCTAAGTCGAATTTCTCTAAACGGACCATGTCCAAATGGCATCTCTGAACATTATCCCCTACTAGTTTGGCATTTATGTTAGTGTAAAACTTTGTGGTCACCTCTTTAAGCACTCAAGTTTGTCTATAATATAAAATTAACAGCACTTGCCACTGGTTTGTAATTTTCTGTTTTGGTTGTAGTGAGTGCTATGGTGGACATTGTATTTCTATAACTGTATAATGTAACTTGATTCTAAATGATATTGCGTCAAATGATTTGAGAAGCAAGATATATGTGCATTAGAATTTATGCTACTTGATGTTGCAGGAACACATCTTCTGTTTTACATCTGTAGACTGTGGAAGTCTGTGATAGATATCTGAATAGCAGTGTTTACTTTTACGATTTATCAGTATTCCACAACCTCTCCACTCCAGATTTGTTTGTAGAATTCACAATGACCAGTAGTTTGCACAGCAAAGCTGTGTAGTTTTTTCCACGCCACTGAGTGTTACAGTGGATTCAGCTCCTGTGAATGAATTATGTGATAAGACATGTCATTTGTAATTGACCCATGTTATTGCTGTTTAAAAATGAGATGGTGCAGTGAAGGGATTCAGATGACCTAAATAATGAAAATGAAACTCGAATATTCTGAAGCAGCTATCTTAACTTAAGTTATATTGAGCCCACTGTTTAATCTATGTTTCCTCCTAATTTATACAATTTGCATTTGTTGGAATGTTTTTCTGTTTGAGCAGTGTTTTTGGCACATGATAGCTGCTTTTGGACTTGTTCTTGGGTTCTCTTCTAACCCCATCAGCAAATCCCTCCATTCCTTTCTCCATCATCTGTTTATCTTAAATGCATCTATGCTATTTACCTCAGCTGCTCTCCTTATGGGAACAAGTTCCACACCCTCTCCACTCTTGCAGTAAGGTTTCTCCTGAATTCCTGATTGTATTTATCAGTGACTATCTTCTATTTATGGCCCCTAGTTCTGATTGCCCTTGAAAGTGCAAACATTTTCTATTTGACTCTTCCATTATCTAAAGGCCACTATCAGGTCACCCATCAGCTTTCTCTTTTCCAACCCGTTCCACTCTTGAGATAGGTATAACCTCTCAGTTCTGGAGAGTGAGCAGGTGAGTGGAATTAGACTAAGGGACTCATCTAGAGGAAAACACCACTGCACACCAAATAGCCTGTTTTTTCCTTGCATGAGCTATCCGATTGGATAATAAAATAGTAAAATGCCTTAGGAGTAAATGTACTATGTGAAATACTGAAATACACAGTTCAGGAAAGTTTTCCTCCGAATCAAATCTAAACTTGTGGCACCATAAGAAATAGGAACAGGGGTAGACCATTCGGCCCCTCGAGCCTGCTCAGCCATTCAATAAGATCATGGCTGATCTGCTTGTGTTTGGAATTCCACGTTCCCATCTACCCCCACCAAGGGATGTAATTGCATTCAGGTGTTGATTTGTGTGGGGCAGGTTTAAGCAAGATAGTTGGATGAGCATAGAAATTTGTAACTGTAACTGTGATAGCAGTTAAACAGGATTGTTAATAATTTGTGACATTTTATGCCCCATTTTACTAACAAGTACACCTTGGGATTTGCCTTCAGGAATATTTATGCAGTATGTGGTTAAAAAAAATTACAATTGTATAAGCATGTTTTAAATTCCCTTTGAGTAATTGCTGTGTTAATCATTTTGGTATTGATATATAACAAACACACTGTGCTTTTCTGGAAGCTCGGGCATTTTTTTTACTTGGCCTCGTTTTCTACCCTGAGGCTCTTTGCCCTCTCACACTCTCCCCTCCAAATTTGATGGCTTGACTGCAGTTTTCTATCTGCTGTCCAACCTATTTGGTGATTACCGTTGCATGGCTTTCCCAGGCATGAAACTTCCTCTGGCCTTTTATTCGTGTTTCCAATTCTAAGGTTTCCTTCAGTTTAGTCCTTTATCTCAGAAATCCCTGTTGGTGAACTTGTACAACCAAAACAGGCAAATCTGAGATTTTCAGCACTTGATACTCTGTCTTAAATAATTAACTATGAGCTTCTAGTTATTTGGGCAACTCCAGTGTTGATGGTGTCAAATAAAGGGAAGGGAATAAAAGGTCAATAGGTACGGTCAATAGTGGCTACTCACTTTGACTAGGGGTGAAGAAGGATGGTTGGACAGGGGGTTGGATACATTTGTGGGGATAACATGATGCCAGTTTGATTTTTTTTTCTGTTCAGTCTCAATAAATTGATAGTGTTTTGGTTTCCCTAACTCACCTACCCTTAAAAAAAATCATTATATCATTGGGTAAACTCCTGTATCTGAGTAAACTCTGTATATTGAGCACTGCTCCATGTCGTGTGACATTCAATTTAAATTGTTCCTAATTCATGTGGGCTTGTTAGCTTGAATGTTTCTGGTTGAAAATATCTTAGATGACAGTAGTCTGTGAATATGGAGAACAGTGAACCTCTGGAATGAAGCCGTGCCCTTTTGGGAGCAGTTGAAGTGAGCTTTTTCCCTATTCAAGTAATCTGGGAGATATCCATCTGAAATGTAGTTTGAAGATGAAGGAATGCCAAATTTGTGAGTTCCAATTAACTTTGTTACTTTATGTATGTAGTGCCTAATTTTCTTGTGTGCTTTTCCACTCTGATTATTTTGATTATTTTTCTGATTCATAAATCATTTCCTATAAAACAAAAATCAGAAACATGGAAACTGATTCAAGACACATAGGAGTACAGATGTCCTACCACTAGTCTGTAAAGTGGTGGTTATCTTGATGGTAGAGCCAGGCATGTCTGAGTTTTGGGTATAGCTGCACTTCACTCTCTCTAGCTAACTGCCAACCCATAGCATGACCTCGCCTTGAACTGTGGCTTGCAACCTTCTTGTCTCATTAAACTCAACCTGGCCTCAGCCTGCACCTTGGCTTGCAATTGCCAAATCCACCCTTGCTATCCATTTACTCTCCTCTGTCCAGACATTGACTTGAGACCCACTTTATCCTCAACTGAGCCATGTTGAAAGAAGTGTGAAGTATGGGATAGGAAGATTGAAGTAAGGCATTATATATTGAATGGTATGATTTTAGAAGTGCAGAAAAAGTTGAGAAAGAACACTATTAAAGGGCAAACAGGATCTTTGGTTTTATAAATAGAGGCACAGAATACAAAAGCAAGGAAGCTATGCTAAACTTCTATAAAACACTGGTTATTCCCCAGCAGGAGCATTATGACCAATTCCAGACACCACACTTGAGGAAGTCAAAGCCTTATAAAGTGTGCAGAGGAGATTTGTTAAAATGGAATCAGGCGGGATGGAATAATGGACTTTAATTATGTAAGGAAAGGGAGGCTGGTATTGTTCTGCTTAGAGCAGAGAAAACTAAGGCAAAATAAAAGCAGCGCTAGGCCTGGCAGCATTTGTGGAGAGAGAAATAGAAGTAATATTTTGACAAGAATATAACCCTTCAGAACGGTCATATTCTGCTGGGAACATTAACTCTGTTCCTCACTCTATAGATGCTACCAGACCTGTTGTTTATTCCCAGAACTCTGTTTTTAATTCAGAGCTATAGCATCTGCAGTATTTTGCTTGTATTTTAAGACTAAGGAGAAATTTGATTAGAGATGTTCAAAATCATGAAGGGTTTTGATAAAGTAAATATGAGAAACTATTTCTAGTGGCACAATGACTGGAAACCAGAGGGCACAGATTTAAGGTAATTGGCAAAACAACCAGAGGCAACTTGAGGAAAATATTTTGTATGCACTGAGCCTTTATGATCTGGAATGCATTGCCTGAAAGGGTGGTAGAAGTAATTTGGTAATAACTTTAAAAGAGAATTGGATAAATACTTGAAGGGAAAAAGTTTGCAGGGCTATCAGAAAGATCAGGAGCATGGGACAAATTGGGTAGATCTTTCAAAGAACTTGCACAGACATATTGGGCTGAATGGCCTCTCTGTGCAATATGATGAGGCGTCAAGGCATATGGCTCCCTTCTATAGTTTGGTTTCTACCTTGCTTCCAAATCATAGTTTGAGAGAGCCGCAAGCATATGTTTTAAAACACACGCACATAGAAATTAAAAGTATAAAAGCATTTGCTCAATATTTTAGTCCTATAAACATTCTTACACCTTAGTCATATTAGGTGAACTTTTTAATGGAAATCATCAGTTTAATTTGCAAGACAATAATTTCATTGTTTTTTGATGAGTATTTTTTCTCATTACACTTCATGTTCCGTTAGAAGTTTGGTTGTTTAAGTGTATGAAGATTGCTTCACAATACCTGAAATATTACACTTCGCCAAAATGTTTCATTGTCACCTGGCTCCATAGTGTATCGATAAGAATATGCCATAGGCAAAAGGAAATCTAAGGCAGTATGTTTTAATATTATTGGTACACTTAATGATAATTCATTCCTTCAAATTGCTCCACTGCTGCCACCTGTAGACCTGTAACTGAGAGTATTTCACCCAAGTATAATATAGTGCTCAGTGCTCTCTCAGGCCACAACTGAAGTCTGCAGTCATAAAATCTATAATTATTCTGCTGGATGCTTTCAGTTGAACTGTATGTAGCACAAAATTTTCACACCTGAGATTTTGCATCTATCTAATACTGTTATGATTTTGACCTTCTGCAGGTATCTACTTGGATTCAATGATGTCAGTCTGGTTGTGATTCCCACTGCCATGATCTGTTGGCATGGTACTGGGACCCAGGGGTGTAATAGTGAAAACTCCTTATGTGATTTGTATTGATCTTTGTTTTGTAAGCTTGTGTATCCCTTCAATCTCTCTCAAGGCAGAGTTAACACTTGGTGAGACGTTGTTTGGCTCATTTGGTTTATTCAAAAATAAATATCCGGAACACCAAATATTATATTCACTTGGTACATTAAGCACAATTTTTGTTTGGTAACTGTTAGGAAGTAAGAAAGATGGCATATTTCAACAATCCATTTCAGGGAGTCTTATCTCAAATGTGATAAGCATATTTTATCTCTCTGTTACCTGCCCTAACAAACAGGACAGAGGTTTCTCTGACGTCTAGGTGCAGGATGACTTTTGTAAGATCAGGCATTGCCAGCAAATAGGCCGTTATTGTGAGAATTCTTCAAAACAATGGCCTGTTCTAAATTTACAATACCACTTGACTGCTGCTGTATTTAGATCTCCTCTGGAGCAGTTAGTTGCTCTAGTCAAGCTTCTCATCAATGGTTGCATATATAGCTATCCACACAAGTCCCAGTCAGTTTGGAGATGGTGTGGTGATTCCCAAATTAATCATGCTTCGACAGCACTGTTGTAACTAACTGGGATTGATGTTTGCACACACAATTTGTATTGTGTAACTATCCTCCATTCATTATATTTTGCTACAAAAATAATCCTGCTGTGCTCAGGACACTCTGCTGTTCTTTTGTTGTGAGGTTGGAGGCTCATTTTGTTCTTGTCCTGCTTCCAATTCAATGGTTGACACAATGGTGTCAATATTCACCCCTCTACTTAAATCTCGCTTTGAGAGCTTGTGGCAGGATCCTATTTGTGCGCCAATAGACCAATAAATTTGTGATTGTGAACAGTACAGTTAGTGAAGCAACTCAACACCATGAATAATTTACTAAAATCCCATTAGTGTTATCATTGTTCATTGTGAAATTAGGTTGTTGATAAATTTCACAATGCTACTTTGGCCTCCCATTGCTTTTCTCAGGAAAAGTTTCCTAAAATGTGAGAATAAATTAGTCTTGTGAAGCCTGGGATGTGATATGTGGCTCTTTTCTGCACTCTCTCTTCAGATTTTAAATGCCTTTCTTGTGCTTCCTGACGACCAAGTTGCATACCTACTATACTGATGATGAGATCCGAGAAGGCTATGTATAATTTTAGCTTGGTATCCTTTATTTGTCAATAACAGTTAACAAATAAAAGATTTCAAAAATAAACATTTTAGTATATTTTGTGATTATTGAATTAGTTTGTTATTTACTTGGTCCAAAGCTTCGTATCAGATAGAAAATGAGTCATAGTAATTAATCTTCAATATCTGTAGATGTAGCTGTCTTGTGTTTTGTAAGCCTATAATGATATCACCTTTTAATGTAGCAAAACGTCCCAAGATGTTTCACATGTATCAAACTAAATTTGACATCATGTCACCGATTAGTGCAGGTGACCAAATGCTTGGTTGAAGAGGTAGGTTTTATGGAGCATCTTGAAGGAAAGAGAAGTGGAGAGGCTTAGAGAAGGAATTCCAGAGCTTTAGGGCTTTGGTAGCTGAAAGCATGGCCCCCCAATGATGGAGCAATTAAAATTGGGGATGTTGAGGAGGCCAGAATTTGGAGATATCTCAGAGGGGTGTTGGGATGGGGTGAAGCCATAAAGGGATTTGTAAATAAGGATGAGAATTTTAAATTGCCTCGAGTTAAGCAATGCATCAACATAGATCAGTGAGTGCAGGGGTGATAGTTGAACAGGACTTCAGGTTAGCATATGGGCAGCAGAGTTTGGATGACTTCCAGTTTACAGAGGGTAGAATGTGCAAAACTGGCTTGAATTGTCAAGTCTGGCTTTAAGCAGCAAATGTGCTGAGGTAAGGGTGGAAATAGACAACCTTTAATATTGGTGTAGTTACGTGTTTGGAAGCTCCTCTGAGCCAAATATGACACCGAGGTTGTGAACCATCTGATTAAGCCTCAAACAGTTGCCAGAGGGTAGGAATTGGTGACTAGGAAGCAGTTTGTGGTGGGGTCCAAAAAACATGACTTGCCAGTCTTTAGTTGGAGAACATTTTCTGTTGAGAGGGGTGGTGGTGAGGCTGGAGCTGTACATATGGTAGCTGACACTGTTTTTGAATGATGCTGTAGAGAAGCAGTATGTAGATGAGAAATAGAAGGGGGGAAAGGAATATAATGCTAGGGTCACCAAAAGTAATGGTGCAGATTTGGGAAGAGAAACCATTCCAGGTCTCATGGACACTGAGCTTGGAAAGGGTATGAGGAGAGATAGGAGAGCAACTACAGAAGGATGAGAGTTCTGGGGTAGGGCAGTGGTGGGGTCCTGAGAGGAAATTTGGACTGGTCAGCTTGGGGAAGGGAAGTAGCACAGACAAATGTTTAAATGTTCTCAATCTTTGTAACCATAAGCTCTTGTTGCAGCTAAGGGTGGTGGAAAGGAGAGTGGGGTTTAAAATGACAGTTTGGAGCAGAGAGGAAAAAAAAAGCCAGGGTTGGGTGCTGCAGGTTATCTTTGCATTCTGGAATGATCCTGGAATAATGAGCGGTTTAGGCAGAGGAGAGCAGGACCTGATAGCCCTTTGTGGTCCTGCCTGATCTCTGTTGAGTGGCTAAACAAGTTGTCCATCATATCGATTCAAGACTGTGTCTTTTGGCGATGAAGCATAATATTTGGGAGGTAAATGAAGTAGTGGACTTGAGAGTTGGCTAGCAGCAAGATCCAAAGAGCGATGCTGTTCCAGGCATTGGACTCTGAAGAGGAAAGGACAATGGGTCTTAATGATCGGGTCTCGGGTCAGCTGCTGTAACAATTGCTTAAAATCAATCTAATTACTGTTAAATAGGTTGAAGTGCAGGCTTCTGAGTACCAGGTGGTGCTGTGTTGCACATTCTGCCTATCTTTCCACTCATCAACTCAACCCCTGACTTAAGTTCCTGAAAGTCTGCAATGCATGCTATGTGGCGGTAAGTATATTGAATTTTAACTAAACATTACAGCAGACATCAAACCTTTGAAAACCAGAACAAAAATGAAGCTTCCAGAATTTAAATGCATCCATAGTTGGACTTTGTTACTGTTTAAAACTTGTCATAGCGGCCCTGTCTATCCTCACTGCAGTCTGTAACATGACTAACAACACCATTCTCCTCAATTGCCTTTTACCCCTTTGCCCTGCTCAGCAATCTGTTGTTGCGTGTTTACACTCTCTCCCCTTTATAATAATGGCCAGAATATTTTCCTTTTGCTGCAATGGTTTCTTGGGAAGACGCTCAATGATCTATCCATGACCCCCTCCTCCTCTTCATCTGCACACTGTCACTTGGTGCCATCATCTTAAGACACCATCAGCTTCCACATGTACATTGACATCTGGCTTTATCTGTCCACTATCTCTCTACTCCTTCACTGCTTCTGTGTTGTCAGACTGCTTCTCTGACATTGTCTTGAACGAGCTGCAGTTTTCCCCCTGTTAAACATTGGGAAGACCAAAAACACCTTTTTTTGGCCCCTCTCAGACTTTCTAACTTTGTCATTTATTCCACTCCCTCCTTGGCCATTGTCTTCAGTTCACCCAGATTATTCACAACTTTGATGTCCTGCACGACCTTTAGCTCAGCTTCATCAAAAAAAGGGCCATCTAATTCCAACTTCAACATTATCTCCCTCTGACCCTCCCTTAGCTTACCTGTTGCTGAATGTCTCATCCATTCCGTTGATACCTCTATATATGAATACTAATTTACCACCGTGATAATTGCTATTCTTTTTTGCCAGCCAGCCTTATTAATTAGTGATTTTTGATGGGATAATTATCATGAGTTTATTGTGGGACTAAACTCAAAACCATCACCCTCTCTGCTGGTATGGATTTTTTATGAACAAGAAGCAGGAATAAGTCATTCAGCCCCTCGAGCCTGCTCCGCCATTTAATAAGAACATGGCTGATCTGATAGTAACCTGAAATCTGCATCCCACCTACCGCTGATAACCTATCACCCCTTTGCTTACCAAGAATCTATCCACCTCAGTCTTAAAAATATTCAAAGACTCTGCTTCCACCACCTTTTCAGGAAGAGAGTTCTAAAGACTCATGAACTTCTGAGTGAAAACATTTCTCCTTATCTCTGTTTTAAGTGGGCCACTCCTTATTTTTAAACAGTGACCCCTAGTTCTAGATTCTCCCACAAAGAGGAAACATCCTCTCTACATCCACCCTGTCAAGACCCCTCAGAATCTTATGCTTTTCAATCAAGTCGCTTCTTACTCTTCTAAACTCCAGCGGATACAAGCCTAATCTGTCCAACCTTTCCTCATAAGACAAACCATCAATTCCAGGTATTAGTCTGGTAAACCTTCTCTGAACTGCTTCCAATGCATTTACATCATTCCTTAAATAAGGTGACCAATGCTGTACACAGTACTCTAAATGTGATCTCACTAGTGCCCTGTACAACTGAACCATAACTTCCGTACTTTTGTGTTCAATTCCCTTCGCAGTAAATGATAACATTCTATTAGCTTTCCTAATTACTTGCTGTACTTGCATGCTAGCCTTTTGTGATTCATGCTCTAGGACACCCAGATCCCTCTCTAATCTCTCACCATTTAGATAATATACTTCTCTTCTGTTCTTCCTTCCCTCAGTTTCTCCCTTTCTGCTTTTTGCTTCAGAATGTGATACTTTGCATGGATACAGTTCCACAGATGTCAGTTGCTGTTTAGTACTTGGCACAAATGGCCAAAATTAATTTGATTGTATTAATTAAGTGGTGCTTTTGCAAGTTGTTTTGTTGCATGGAGGATCATAATCTTGTGGTCACCTAGCATGTGTGCACAGACACATGTCTCTGAATAACAATTGGCAGTGAAAATCCTGGCTAAAATTGCCTCCTGTGTCCTGCCTCCTTTACTATCCCCGTCCATTTTCCCATCTAAACCAGAAAGGCCAATTATAGTGTCCTCATCACTTTCCCAGTTAAGATTCATTAACTCAGCAGGCACTATGGATCAAAATGGGACCTTGTTGATTTTGTAAAGACATATATTTGAGTGATAGATTTTAGCATCCCATGATTGAAAAGGACGGATCAGTGTGCTGTTTTATATAATTTATTTGAATTTTTAATGCATGTGAAGCAATCCACCTGAAATGCTTTGTGAGAGTAAAAATAACTGAAGAATGAAATTTATTTTTGAATAGTTTAAGGGAAATGGACTGGAAGTGTGTTTCTTTGACAAAAAGATGCAATGAGATTGAGTAATTATGAATGGTAGAAGTTATAATGTCAAAGTAGTTTGCAATGAAGAAAACTGAAGTGACCGCTTGAGCTGAGAAGAAAAGTGAAAGCAGATTCTTGATAATAGCATGAGGTATAAAATGGATTTTTAATTTAGCTCTTCATGAAATAATAAAGACAGCATAGGTTCTTCAGTGGACATTTTATTAAGAAATATCTTCAAAAAACAAAAAGCATTAAAGGAAGTGTTCTTTGGATGAATTTGTGATCTAGCTAGGACTAAAAGTAATGGACCATGCAGCTCTTAAGTTTTCGAATTTTTTTTTTTGCTTTTCTGATTCCTTTCCATGAGTTGATTTTCCTTCTGGATTTGGAGAAAGTAGTATTGTGACATGCTGATTTTTTGATTCTTTTTATGCAGGGGACCATGTTTCTAGGGCTGTAGTGTGATGGCTAGCAAGACAGGTTTCTTCTGTTTGCCTTTACTTGTTTAGCTGCTGCATATTTTTAGACAGCATAATCACTTTCACTGAACAGTCAGTGCTATGCAAAATCTTTGCCAAGCAAAATTTTAAAAATATTGCAGCCAGTAACTGCATTTAGACCGTTACTTAGGTCATCAATGTTGGCAGCAAAACAGTCATAGTACTGTATGTAGAAATGAGATGATAAATGGTGTCCTTCTTTGGGCAAAACTGAAATTATGCAGGAATTATTTATACTTTCCTTTCACCAAACAGTGATTCTGATCCATTTGTTAGGTGTTGTTCTAAATGTCACCTCTGGACTCAGAACCCTGTTTCCAAGCAAAAAGGCAGTTCTACTAAAGAGAAGTAAATAGAACAGCCCATTTAGACGATTTCTGACTCATTTTTATTTCCCCTTCCACTTGCAATTAATGCCTGCCTTTAGAGCTAAATTAGATCATGTACTCACAGTACAATGTACTGGAGACCAATGACCTTGTGTTGTGGTCTGTCAGCACACTCAACGTGCTGGATCACCTTCCTTTACTTAAACTACTTCATATTTCTGTTCACAAAAGTAGTTTGAATTCATATGTTGCCTTTAACATAGTGAACCATTCTAAAGCGCACTTCACAGGAGCTTAATTGGGTCAATATTTGCACCATGCCAAAGAAGATATTAGGACAAGTAACCTAGAGCTTGAGCAAAGAGAAGTTTTAAGGAGGAGCTCAAAGGAGGAGAGAGACGCAGAGGTTTATGGAAGAAATTCCAGAATTTGGAGCCTAGATGGGTGAAGGCATGGCTGCTAATTGTGGTTCAAATGAAGTGGATTGCACAAGGTGTCAGAGTCTGAGGAACACTGAGTTCTCAGCAGGTTTTAGGGCTGGAGAAGATTAGACAAGCAGAGAGGGAACAGAGGATATGAAACATGGCTGAGAATTTATAAATCAAGGCCTTGGTGGATCAGCAGTCCATATAGGTCAACAAGAACAGTGCTGAAAGATAAATAGGGATTGGGGTGAATTAGGATAAAGCAGCAGAGTCTTAACTTTATGGAGGATAGAAGATGAGAGGCTAGGCAGGTAATTGAGTAAGGAGGTAATAAGCGTTAATCAAGATTTTGGAAGCAGATGGACAATATTATGGAGATGGTGATGACAGTCTTGGTGCTGATGAAGATGTGTGGTTAAAATCTCAGCACACTGATGTTGTGAACAGTCTGACTCAGCCTGAGAAGCAACCAGTGAGGGAGATGAGATTGGTGGTTAGGAAACAGTTTGTGGTGGCGGGAAAAGCCCATGGCTTTGGCCTTCCCATTGTTTCATAGAGGAAATTTTGGCTCATCGAAGACCAAATATTGGAAAAGCAGCCTGACGACTTACAAACAATGGGAGGGGTTGAGCGGTGGTGATGTGGTAGAACTGGGAGTTGGCAGTGTAAATGTGGAACTTGCCATCTTGTTTTTAGTCGATATTGCTGAGCAGTAGCCCCTTTTTTATTCATTCGTTGATTGTGAGCATTGCTGTTAATGCCAGCATTTATTGCACATTTCTAACGGCCCTTGATCCTTGAGAAGGTGGTAGTGAGCCAGCTTCTTTCACTGCTGCAGTTCATATTGTGTTGTTACACACATGGTGCTGTTAGGGAGGGAGTTCCAGGACCTTGATGATATACTTGCAAGTCAGGATAGTTTGTGACTTGGAGGAGAGCTTGGAGGTGGTGGTGTTCCCATGTATTTGCTGCCCTTATTCTTCTAGGTGGTAGAGGTCACACGTTTGCAAGACACTGTCTAAGGAGCTTTGGTGAGTTGCTGCTGTGCATCTTGCAAATGACACACAGTGCTGCTATTGTTTGCAGGCGGTGGAGAGAGTGAATGTGTAAGGTGGTTGATGGGTTGCTTTATCCTGGATTGTGTCGAACTTGAGTGTTGTTGGAGCAGCTTTCTTCTGAGCAAATGGAGAGTACTCCATTGCACTCCTTAATTGCACTTTGCAGGTGATGGACTGCCTTTGGGGAATTAGGAGTTGAATCATTTGCTTCAGAATTCCCAGCCTTTGACCTGCTTTTGTGCCCATGGAATTTGTATGGCTGGTCCAGTTATATTTCTGGTCAGTGGTAACCCCAGGATGTTGTTGATGAGGGATTCAACAATGATAATGCTTTTGAATGACAAAGGGGGATGGTTGGATTCTTCTCTTGTTCGAGATGGTCATTGCCCGGCCCTTGCATGGCACGAACATTGCTTGCATTTTATCAGCCCAAGCCTGAATGTTGTCCAGGTCTTGCATGTGGAAATGTTTTGCTTCAGTATCTGAGGAGTTGCAAATAGTACTGAACACTGCAGTCATCGGTGAACATCCCCACTTCTCAGCATTGTGTTGGAGGGAAGGTCATTGATGAAGCAGCTGAAGGTGGTTGTGCTAAGGACACTACATCGAAGAATCCTGCAGCAATGTTCTGGGGCTGAAATGATTGGCTTCCAACAACCACAAACAACTTCCTTTGTTCTGTATATGGCTCCAGCTAGTGGAGAGTTTTCTCTCTGACTCGCATTGAATTCAGTTTTGCTAGGGCTTCTTGATGCCATGCTCTGTAAAATGATGCCTTGATGTCAAAGGCAATCAATCGTCCCTCACTGGAATTCAGCTTGTTTGGACCACCACTGTCATGAGGTCAGGCGCTAAGTGACCCTGGCAGATGCCAAACTGAGCATTGGTGAGCAGGTTATTTCTGAGTAAGGTCTGCTTAATAGCACGGCCAGTGATGACTCCTGTCAGTTTGCTGATTGAGAGTTGAATAATGGGACAGTAATTGGATGGATTGGATTTGTTCTTTTTTTTGTGGACAGGGCATACCTGGGCGGTTTTCCACATTGCTGAGTAGATGCCAATGTTGTAGCTGCCCTGGAACTGCTTGGCTAGTTTTGGAGCATCAAGTCTTTCGCACTACAGCTGAGCTTTTGTGAGGGCCCAAAGCCTTTGCTGCATCCAGTGCCTTCAACCATTTCTTAATATCACGTGGAGTGAATCAAATTAGTTGAAGACTGGCATCTGTGATACTGGTGCCCCCAAGAGAGGCCAAGATGGATCATCAACTCAGCACTTCTGGTTGGAGATGGCTGCAAATGCTTCAGCCTTGTCTTTTGCACTGACATACTAGGCTCTGCCATCACTGACGATGGGCGGGTGTTTGTGGAACCGTCCCCTCCTGTTGTGTAACTTATTGCAAACATCTGGTTTATAATTCATATGTTTTAAAATATAATTTTTAGTTTGGGAATTAAAGTTTTAAATGTAGTTAAATGGGGGCATCTGGTCGAGAAACTGGTAAAAACAGATCTTATGTAAATACAAATCAAACAAGCCTAGGTTTAATTCATGGGGATTGTTCGCCTCCACTATTCTCCCTCCATCTGGCCCCCTCCCTCTGGCCTCTTACCTGCTCTTGATCTTTTCATTGAGAACTGTCGGCATGTCATCGGCTGTCTTAATTTCTCTGCTCCTCTCACTCACTGCAACCTGTCTCCTTCTGAACTTGCGGCACCACGTTCTCTTGGGTCCAACCCTGACTTTGTTATCAAACCTGCTGACAAGGGTGGTGCTGTTGTTGTCTGGTGTACTGATCTCTACCTCGCAGAGGCTGAGCGCCAAGTCTCAGACACTTCCTTAGTTTGGATTTGGTGAGGGAAAACCAGCTGGACAATTTGCTCTAGCTTGCAGCCAGTGAAAAAATCTACAGTGGCCCTCCCAGAGCCTTGTGGCAGAAAGCAATCACCAGAATTAACTTGGAAAACTGGGAGAAGGTAGTTACATATCTGCTGGCAACCCGAACAAGGAGCTGAGGCATCCACAGTTGTGAGGTTGGTAAAGAAAGGTGGAGGTTGTGTAGCCAAAAGCTGATGGAAGGACCCCCATGGAATCTTACTTTGGAGGAATAGCTGGAATTCTAAGGAGAATTAAAGTAAATTCCAGAGGGCTTTTGGGTTGGTCCCAGGAAAAGTGAATGAACCTTCAAGATTTAATAAGATATAGGAACTCTTGGGGGAAATAGAAAGTAGAACTGAGTTAATATCATAAGTATTTTTAAGTTTACAGTGTTAAGTTAATTGTGTCCACTATTTAAAAGCCTTTTTGATATACAATAAAGTTTGTTTTTGTTTAAAAGTGTGAAATTCTGTGGTGTAGTTCTGTTTAATTGTTGGGTGTTTAGATTTCATCTTTAAAGGTTAATGGGGCCCTACCAGGATCGTAGCAAATTGTCTTGCGCCATTCATGACTGGATGTGGCAGGACTCCAAAGCTTTGACCTGATCTGTTGGTTGTGAATTGCTTAGCTTTGTCCATAGTGCGCTGCTTCCTCTGTTTAACATGCATGTAGTCCTGCGTTGTAACTTCAAGATGTTGGCACCTCATTTTTAGGTATACCTGGTGCTGCTCCTGGCTTGCTCTCCTATACTGCTCATTTAAACCAGGGTTGATTGGCTGACTTGATGCTAATGGCAGAGAGGCGGATATGCCAGGCCATGAGATTATAGATTGTCGTGTAATACAATTCTGATGCCGATGCCCAACAGCACCTCATAGATGCCTAGTTTTTAGTAGGAGTCCCATGTGGGTGGGGTGAATCTTGTGTTGGGGGGGGGGGGGGGGGGGGAGAGAGTGCGGCCCCTTTGTTGTGGGGGGTGGGGGAGTGCCGTGGGTGAGGTAATTAGGGGGTGGGGGAGACCTCTGTGTCATCGGGGCGGAGGGGGAGTGGTAGTGAGGTGTCCCCTGGAGTGTTGTGGGGGGGGGCTGCCCCTGGAGGAGCGAGGGGAGTCCTATGGGGATTGGTCTGCGCCTGCATAATAGTTACCCAGAAGTTAGAAGTGGTTTTAATTCTTCAAGTTTTTTTCTGGTAACTATTGGCGTAACCCAGTCGAAACCATCCAAAGTTTGCAATTTAAATTGCATTTTTGATGGTTCCCATTGCAAGGCAATTAACTGTGAAACCTTACCTGTGAAATTCCAAGGGGTATTCCCCAGCGCACCTTTGGGGCACCCCCCAAATACGACGCTGGAGAGCTCGGAACTTGTGGCCCTATGTTAAAGGCAATATATGAATATAAGCCCTTGGTTTAATAAGATGCTGATATTGGTATAATTTAACTGCATGATGTAGAAAAGCTATTGAATTTGGCGAGGAGTGAGAAAGAAAGAAATGTTAAAAATTACTTCCTTTAAACTACTGTTCAAGAAATCTTTAAGATGTTGAAAATTAAGGTGGTGATGAAGTATTGCACTGTTTGTGTAGCTTGACAAGTAGTTTTGTCTGGCACTGTTTTGGAGTGGGTCTACAGAAAAGTTGCAACAGAGAAAGAAAATGAGCAGTGAAAGCATTTAAATAATGTTTCCTGATTGGGGAAAAAAAACTCTCGAAGTCCAGGATGGGTCATTCCCAGATTGCTGACCTATAATTTATATTTATTGATGCTTTCATAGCTCTTGTCCCTAAAAGATCACATTAAAAATCTTTCACTATTAGTAGTGAATTGTTACGGTTGAGTATATTTGCAAATTTTGAGTAATTGAGCACTTTTTCCTCTTGCTTGACTTCCCGAGGCATGCAGAATCATTATTTTTGGACTATTTCAAATCAGAAACCTGATTGGAGAGATTTTAAATCGGGAGTTGTGTGAAGAATGGCACAGATTGACTGGGAGAGTTTTGTGTCCTAAGAATGGATGCAGAAGTAAGTGGGTGGTGAGGAATGCAAAGAAGTGGCCAGAGATGGTGTTGTCAACAATCTAAACTATGGGAGTAGGGAAGTCCCGAGAGATGGCAAAATTGGGTGGCGGCCATGAATATGGAACGTACATATAGAGGAAGTGGTTTAGAGTGGATGGAAGATCATAGAAATTAGAGGAGAGTGTGAATGAAAAGATAGAATAGAACTCTATAAAACTGGAGGAGTACATTCAGTAGCAAAATTGTGTCTGGGACATCAGACAGGCCTGGCATGCCACTCAACTTTTTTATTGGTTTAGTTTCTTCAGTTTCATTGTTCATTCATGGGAGTTTTTAAACCATGCTGTGGTGAAACAGGGGTTCTAATGCTTAAAATATTTCACTTGTACTGCAAGTTTTATTGCATACTGTATGTATCTGCTTAAAGATGTTGTTGAAGAAGTGGCTCTAGTTCACGTGTCAATCAAGTGTTCGGCATACTTTGCTCACAGAATTAGATGCAAATCATTTACCTGCCTTTGACCCATATCCCTTAATACCCTTGATTCAGCATCAACAGTGTTTTAGAAGGAAAGTTCCATATTTCCACTACCCTTTATGTGAAAAAACCTTGCCGATTTCATTTCTAAATAGCCTATTTCTAATTTTATGCTTTGCTCTCTCTTGTTCTGGGCACCCCAACCAAAAGAAATAGCTTCAATATTTATCCTATCAGATGCTTTTATTATTTGAAACACATCTGAAATTGAATACCATAGACGTCAGCCTATGCCATGTTTGCGCACAGGTTGGATGTCCAAAGTCTTGGCACCCTTGGGACTGAGTCCATGCCGGACTTCGGATTTTGGACAACAGCAGTGCTAACCTGCATGAGCAGAGATCAGGTGGTTCGGGCTGGGTCGGGTGGAGCTGAGGGTTGTTTGGGTCAACTCAGAATGCAAGAACTCCACTGACCATGGTAAACAAGCAGTGGAGCCAATAACACCGAGAACTAGCCAATCTGTCCCGATATTTGGACAATAGTCTGAATTTCATTTGACTGAATATCAAGCGGAATACTTTCAAAAATTTCCAGTTTTCAGGCAGCCAAATTTTGGATGTCTAACCTGTATCTCCAAAAAATTAAAAATTACCATGGCAGAGACATGAGAAGAAGCATGTAAAATCTTCCCCATATAATACAGATTTCAACCAGTAAAGTCAGTACAGAAGAAGAGTATAATTTTTAAAAATATAATTTTGTAATGCAAACCCAAACAAAACATAACAATTACAGCTTAAAAAGCTTCTAAAGACGTGCTTATGTATGTTGTGGCTGAAAATATAACTGGAATCCTGTACAACTATTCTTTGTTGTGGTGGTTACAGATAGCTGTGAATGTAGACTTACAAATTGTCCTCTGATAAGAAGCACATAATGTTGTTTGTTGAAGTTTTTACCTCCTTTAATAAAATGTACAACTGTACATATGTTAAATATATGGAACCCAAAATTCCTGGCCCATTAAGAACACTCTTAAGTTAGTTGGAGTAAGGGTCTGAATTTGGAACTGGACACTATTTCAATGAGTCTCCATTTCATTCCTCAGAATAAAACATTCTTACGGCAGTGTACTGCCTGTCCCACACTGGTGTTGGAAGAGGAGGTGGAACATTAGGCTGACATCACCTTTCAGAAAGCTTATCATTTTTGTTTCCTCCGACAAGTGTACTCGCAGTGTAATATCTTTATGGAGTTGGGGATTACAATGCTGCTTCCTTAACAAAAGTTGATCACCTAGAGATGGATTGTCATTAGACAAGTGGTTGCCACAAAATAGGTCTGCTTAAAAAAAGTTACAGTTTCAGACAGAATGGTCCATCCTCCTTCAAATTCTTGGCTCTCCTCCAAGGCACACATCCAGGAACCATTGTACATGGTATGTACAGAGTCAAGGCTGAAGCAGACATTGATAAATTTTCCGTGCTGTATTTGTGACAGTGGAGTGAACCTCTGAGTTTTGGCAATGGTTTCATGGTCATTAGACAGAGCTTGTTGTATTAAGATACACAGTCCGAACACTTTGTAAAATATTTTTTTCAACAGAAGATATCAGCATATGATCTTATTTTATCCTTTTTTTATTATGTTTGTGATTAGTTTAGTGCTTCAAATTCATTAAGGGTAATGACCAACTGCATGGCAATAAGTAATGCATCTTCAGACTCTTGGCATTTGAAAGAAAGCAATCCGAATTTATGCTAGTGAAACCTGAATATGCATTTCCTTCAAATATTTCTGTTAACTGTGATTCCATTTCCTGCCAGTAATTCCTACTTGGGTAAGAACCCTGGGAATCCAATTTACTTCCTGTCCTTAGTTTCTAAATTTGAACCTCGACATCATCCTCCCCCTCAAAGTACATTTCAGTTTAAAGGAATCTTGTTGCTCAGCATTATTTGAGTTGAAGAGGTCTGACTGTAACAGTACTTCAGCTGTGATTTCCTTTTGAGGCCTCTGAACTCGAGATGTATAGCGTTCAGACTGTGTATCTTAATACAACAAGCTCTGTCTAATGTTACAATTAAGGGGGAGGGAGTGGCATAATGGTAGTGTCACTGGATTAGTAGTACAGAGGCCCAGGCTGATGAGCCTAGGCTCGGGTTCCAATCCCACCGTGGCAGCTGGTGGAATTTGAATTCAATTAATAAACCTGGAATTACAAAAGCTTAATCTCGATAATGATGACCATGAAACCATTGTCAATTGTTGTAAAGACCCACCAGGTTCACTAAGCCAGGTGGTTTGCCTGTACACTAAAGCGAGGCGTCCCTGATTGACTGCTATACAGGACTACAATGGCATTGATGATCGGAGGGACCATTTACTGCTTGGTAGCACTCTTTCTGGCAGCCCAGCTGAAAAAACAGAACTAAAACAAATCCATTGATGTGACTGGCACCTCTGAAATCCTCAACTCAAGAACAGGCATATAACTCTTTGTACAGTTATAACTCATTTGCTGCTTTCTGAGTTTGTTTGCTTGTGCAGCAGTTTTTGTAGTGTTTGTACATGAAATTGCAACAAGCTGTAGTCAATCAGTTTTATTTTGTGACTGGTGGTGAGAATTCCAGAGCCCGGGATGCTGCCTCAAAATAATGATCAGGTTAATTAGAAATTGGCATTGAATCTGTAAAGGGTTCAATAAAATGTATTTAAAAAGGGGTAGGATGAATAGAAAACAGTGCTCCAGGTGGTGGAATATGAAAGTTCTTTCACTTGCCCCAAAGATCATCAGGACTTGTGAAGAACCCATGAGGAACACTCATATTTACCACCATTATCATGAGATCTTGTGTAAGTCTTTGTGCAATTGCAATTATGTCTCTGTTGCTAAAATAAAGCTCCAACAGTGAAAAGGAAAATGTCTTTTAGGGAAAGAAATCTGCTGTCCTTGCCTGGTCTGGCCTACACGTGACTCCAGATCCACAGCAATGTCGTTAACTCTCTGAAATGGTCTAGGAAGACAATCACTTGTATCAAACTGCTACAGAAAAGTCCACAAAGAATGAAAATAGATGCACCACCTGGCATCAACCTAAACACTGGAAACGACAATGGCACACCCGGCCCTGTCGACTCTGCATAGTTGTCCTAAATAACACCTGGGGACTTGTGCCAAAGTTGGGAGAGCTGTCCATAGATTAGTCAAGCATTAGTTTGACATTGTCTGCAAGGTATGATTCTGTGAGTATGACTATGTCCCAGACTCCACCATCACCATCTCTGGGTATGTCCTGTCCCACTGCAGGATAGATCCGCCATTGCTGACAGCACGGAGGTATACAATTGGGAGGGAGTTGCCTTGGGAGTCCATGAAGTGTCTCATGGCATAAGGTCAAATGCGGGCAAGGAAGTGGTGGCATAGTGGTATCGTCTAGTATTCCATAGACCCAGGGTAATGCTTTGGGAACTCGGGTTCGAATCCCACCATGGCAGATGGTGAAATTTGAATTCAATAAAAAATCTGGAATTAAAAGTCTGATGATGACCATGAAACCATTGCCGATTGTCCAGACCCACAGCAATGTAGTTGACTGTTAAATGCTCTCTGAACAAGGAAAATTACGGATAGGCAATAAATACTGGCCTGGCCAGTGATACCCATGTCCTAGGAACAAATTTTAAAAAAATATTGCCAGCCAAGCTGATGAATCAGTATTCCTGTATGTTGGACACCACTTGGAGGCGGCATTGAGGGTGAAAAGGGCCTTGTACTTTGGGTGGGGGACTTCAATGCCCGTTGCCAAGAGTGGCTCAGTAGCACCACTTATGACTGAGTTGGCTGAGTCTTAAAGACTGTGGTGACGGAACCAAGAAGAAGGAAACATGCCTAAAAACTTGGAGAAACCTACTCGTTCTGAACTATACACCAAACTAACTGACGCAGATGTATCTGTCCATGACAGTTTCAGTCGGAATGACCACCGCACAGCCCTTGTGGAGACAATGTCCTCCGTCTTCGCATTGAGGATCTCCTCCATTGTGTTGTGCACTACCACCATGCTAAATGGATAAAATTCGAGCAGATCTAGTAATTCAAAACTGGACATCCATGAGGTATATCCTGGGGGAACAACCCTGGTTCAATGAAGAATGCAGGAGGCATGCCAGGAGCAAAGTGATGGAAGGTGTTGTCAGGCGGCACTTACTCAGCAGTAACCTGCTCACTGATGCCCCATTTGGATTGCTCCAGAGCCACACGGCTCCTGACCTCATTACAGCCTTAAATATGGACAAAAGAGCTGAACCCGAGAGGTGAGGCGTTAGTGACTTACCTTGATATCAAGGCTGCTTTTGACCGTGGCATCTGGGAGCCCAAGCAAAACTGGAGTCTCCACTGGTTCCAGTCATACCTAGCACAAAGGAAGATGGCTGTGCTTGTTTTTTTTTCGCTGATAAGCCTGTAATGACACCTGAACTAAAGCTCATGGTTACTCCAGTAATGATCTTTATACATATATTACAACTGTACAACTTTAGATGATCATGCTGAGCGCTGTTGCCATGACAGCCAGTCCCCATTATGCAGTTGCCCGAAGCATAGAAAACACATTTCCAACCCTGCTCAATTGTTAATTATAAAAAAACACATACACACCAGGTAGAACTTTACAATTAAACAATTCCTGGGACACCACTGACGAGTGGGAAGATGGCCAGACCCTGGTGTTATCCATGGCACTTGGAGCCATGGTCGGCCACCTTGTTGGCATCTCCCCCAGGCTGGACGTTCCTCAGGACTGTCGTCAACAAGCCGACTCCTAAACATGCGGCTGAGACTCCTTTCACATCCCGACACACATTCCCCCCCCTACAAACCCATCAATGTGCCCCAGCATCTCCCTACTGCTGGCTCTGCACCCCACCCCACAAACTGAGTCCCTCAATACCACAGGTGCTGGCCATCGTCTCTGTGCCTTAGAAGCCATATTTCGCCTGGGTCTGCCATTTGGTCAGACGATTATCGGACCACAGCGTTCTTCAGCTCCAGCTCTTTGGCCTGGTGGATTAGGTCTGATGCTTGTGTCTCTGTTGGCTCGTCGGTTGTTCACCTTGTTCCTTACAGAATAATTCCATGTCTTTCTCCTTAGACAAGGATTTCATGAGCTACTGCTGTGACCCACTCAACTGACCATCTCCTTTGATCTCCACAAAACTCACTTCTTGTTGCGATTTTTTTTCCTATGTAGCTTTTTGGATGCTTCATCATTCATGAATGTGTTCAATTCCTCTTCTGGTGCTGGTGCGAGGGCAGGGTCTGGTTCCTGACAGTAACTACTGTAGTAGTCCTGGTAATATTCATACTGCTCCATCCCCTGTGTGTTATAGTCCACATACTAATTACTAAACTCTGGCCCAGGGTTGGCAGGGGAACTGCAGGCTGCCGATGCTCACTGACTAGACACTCCTGTTGAACTCCAGCCAGGCATCAGCGGGGGTCGGGGGCTTCCCCAGCTTCGCCTGGGGCAGGTGCGGGCACTTGGGGAAGAGCGGGCAGTGGGCTCTCCCCTGTCAGGTTGCCCATGAAGATCTCAGTCCTGGCTCTGGGCGGCTGCCCTGACTCGGAGAGAGAAGAAGCTGAACTCTCCTTGAGCCTCCTCGTTCATGGTGTGCTTAATCACCTCAGTTCTGGGACATCGCTGCAGAAGATCTTCAGGGTAGTGTCCTAGGCCCAACTATCTTCAGCTGCTTCATCAATGACCACCTCTCCATCATAAGGTCAGAACTGGGATGTTTGCTGATGATTGCAAAATGTTCAGCACAATTCGCGACTCCTCAGATTCTGAAGCAGTCCGTGCCAGAGAGCAGTGGAGGCAGGATCACTGACTGTGTTTTTAAGGCAGAGGTAGATGGATTCTTGGCTAACAGGGAGTCAAAGGGGGGGTAGGCGGAATGTGGAGTTGAGGCCATTATCAGATCAGCTACACTCCTATTGAAGGGTGGAGCAGGCTTGAGGGGCCGAATGGCCTATCCCTGCTCCTAATTTGTATGTTTGCATGTGTCCATATGTGGCAAGACCTGGACAATATCCAGGCTTGGGCTGACAAGTGGCAAGTAACTTCCATGCCACACAAGTGCCAGGCAATAACCATCTCCAATATGAGAAAATGTAACCATCTCCCCTTGACATTCAATGGCATTACCATTGCTGAATCCCCCACTATCAACATCCTGGGAGTTACCGCTGACCAGAAACTTAAATAGACCATCCATATAAATAACGTGGCTACAAGAGCAGGTCAGAGGCTAGGAATTCTGTGGCAAGTAACTCACCTCCTAACTTCCCAAAGCCTATCCAGCATCTGCAAGGCACAGCTCAGGAGTGTGATGGAATACACTCCATTTGCTGGGATAAGTTCAGCTCCAGCAACACTCAAGCTTGACACCATCCAGGATAAAACAGCCCACATGATTGGCACCCCATCCACCATTTTAAACATTTTGCTCCCTCCACCACCAAAACACAGTGGCAGCAGTGTGTACCATCTACAAGATGCACCACAGCAACTCACCAAGGCTCCTTGGACAGCACTTCCAAACCCATGACCTCTACCACCATGAGCGACAAGGACAACAGAAGCATGGGAACACCACCACCTTCAAGTTTCCCTCCAAGTCACACATCATGCTAACTTGAAACTATATTGGCATTCTTTCACTGTTGCTGGGTGAAAACCCTGGAACTCCCTTCCTAGCAGCACTGTGGGTGTACCTACACCAGATGGACTTCAACACTGCAAGAAGGCAGCTCACCACCACCTTTTCAACGGTAATTAGGGATGGGCAGTAAATGCTAACCTAGCTAGCGATGCCCACATCCTATGAAAGAAGTTTATAAGATTGTTATATTTTGGAACTGTCTTTAAATTTAAGGTAAAATGAAAGGGGTCATGTGACGTGTTCTGAAGACTGCTTGAAAACAGGCCTGGATGGTTAAAGATCAAAGGAGGGGCCAAGATTGATTTACTGGGGTACTAGTGTAAGGTGTTCACAGTTGGAGACAGTGGCAGCAGTCTGAGTTCAGAATGGGTACACTGAATCTCCCAAAGCCCCCAGAAAGATGTTGAAAGTAATCGTTTGTAAACAGTTGTGCTGTAAATTGTCCATTTACTTCTAAAATGCAAGAAAGTTGGAGGGCCAAGACTAGCTAACCAGCCTTGCAAGGCTAATGTATTTCATGTTGCCATGGGGAAGTGTACAGAGGAAGCCATTTTTGAGATCAGATCATACACTTACCTACAAATCACTGAATATCATAACCAGCAGTTTTGTTGGTCAGCAGAGAGGAGGCTGCTTGCCTTTGCGAACTATCACAGCCAGATGCGGGATTGAGATGGTTTCCAGTGAAGCGATGCATCCTGCAGCCTTCTAAGGATTCCGGGAGATTTGTCCTGGCATGGCCAGACGGGAAGAATCATTAGGATAGGCTTCACTGCTGGCTGTGGATTTAGGAAACTCTCTGAAAACTAAAGGAAGTGTCTGGAGGTGGCCACTTTAAGTTCCTACTCAACAAAACCAGGAAATGCAAAGCCATTGGAAGCTGGGAGCAACTGTGGACTGTATACTATAAGGACTGCAATTCTGTGGAGAGTGCGATATATGAAAGGGGAATGTTCTTTTCTTTCATTTAAAGTTGCCTACAAAAATAGTGTTTAGTCAGTGGTGTTTGGCCATTTGTTACAGTAAAAGTTTTAAAATGTGAAATCTGAAAACCCCACTTGCCAATCAATCAACACCCTCTTTACATACAGTATAAATTGTGTTTTCCCCTTATTCTGATATTCTTACGAGTGTCCTGATGAGTGCAAGATGAAAAGCTTAGACATGTCTATTTTTTTCAGCAATACTCAAGTTCTGAACTACCAAATGACTACTTAATAATGGACTGTGAAATGCTTTATAATGCCCTGAGGCCTTAAGGCACTATATAAATGCAAGTTCTTATTATTAGCAGAAATTGGAGGTCCTGATGATGGTTTGAGAGCAGATCAAGATGCACATTCATCATTAGACAGATACAAATGTCTATAGGTGTTTTACTGTTGATATACAGGCTTTCATTTTCTACCCATAGAGCTTACATTTATATAGAGCCTTATTTTCTCAGGACAATATAGAGCACTTCATAGCCAAAGAATGGTACAAGCTGAACTTTTTAATCAGAGTTTATTCTCCTAAAGAATGTATCTATGACTCATTTGCAACATTGCTAATTATGGGTCATTGTATCTTTCTCTTGAAGTGTGTTGCTCAGTTATCAGTAAAGTATTCTGTGAGCCCCAGTTAAATTTAGCTGGTCTCACTGGAATCAAAATAGTTATTTTATAAACTTTTGTCTACATAACTGACCATGCTTAGTTGTGAAGTAAGAACCGCTAGCAAACTGAGAAAAATGATTTGTTTCCTTGTTAACACAGGTACCAGGATAAGCTACCATGCAGTAGCAGTAATATGAAACTTAAGATTTACAGACATCTTGGGATGGCAAATGTAACTGTACGTGTGTTAAAAGCAAAACACTGCGGATGCTGGAAATCTGAAACAAAAACAGAAAATGCTGGAAAAACTCAGCAGGTCTGACAGCATCTGTGGAGCAAGAAAAAAACAAAGTTAACATTTCGAGTCCTTATGACCCTTCTTCAGAGCAGCTCTGAAGAGTCATAAGGACTCGAAATGTTAACTTTGATTTTTTTCTCTCTCCACAGATGCTGTCAGACCTGCTGAGTTTTTTCCAGCATTTTCTGTTCTTGTAACTATACGTGTTATTGAAATGACTATAAAACTTGCTTTCGGCTTTAGTAACAGTCCAAACTTATCAAAGGTGCAAATAGAATAATCAATTGTAGTAAGCACCAAAAAATGTAATGCTGCGCATTGTTGTAAGGCATTCAAAAGCATACCCTTTGTGATACCAAACTGTATTCTTACATTAAGTGAATATAACTTTGTACTGACTTAGTTATTTGTTGCCTGAACGTAACTTCAAAATCAGGTAACAAAATCAATATATTTTCTTGTTTCATTGCTAAGCTTCTTTTCTCCTTTGTTCTGTTGAATGCTAGATTTAAGTTACATTGGGAGCTAGTCACCCTCTACTGCAGGAGTGTCCAAGACTTGGCCATGTGGTCGGAGGTATTGGCCATAATCTTCCAGACCTCTAGGTATCGGTGTGGTGATAGAGGACTTTGATAATTTCAAATGTTACACCCTTGTTCAAAAAAGGGTCTAAAGATAAACCCAGCAGTGAAAGGCCTGTCATTTTAACCATGGTGGTGGGATAACTTTTAGAAATGATCATCTGGGACAAAATAACAGTCACTTGGCCAAGTATGGATTAATTAAAAGAAGCCAACACAGATTTATCAAAGGCATGTACTAACTTGTTGCTCGATATATTCTGTTGCCCTTGCTTACTGCTATTCATCGTACATGTTTGAAATGAAGTGGTGTTACGGAACCATCTACAAGAATTTGAGTAAAATGAACAAGACACTTCACATTTCTTCAGAAAGGGTAGACCAAATTTGAGGATTGGTACATTTAGATTATTGGATAAGTTCAGTGATGCTATGTTGCAAGTGTCATCCTCAAAGTAGATTTTGATGGAGACTCAGCCAGCATACCTGACTTGCAGCATTCTGGATTTTTGGTCATCGCCAGCTTTAAGTAGGCCAATGGGAGCCTTTGCCTTGCTGAATTTACGTCTATAGGTTAAGCACTTGAAATTCACTATTTTATGTTTCCTTTTTTTTTGAATGATTATTTCCCTTTTAATGTTACATTTCACTTATCCATATTGCATGAATAACACATTAACTTTTTCTTTTCAGGATGGCCTCAATGCCCTGGTCCAGGATTTGGATTTCCCTGCTCTAAGGAAGAACAAAAACATTGAAAATTTCTTAAATAGGTGTAAGTTTGAAATCTTTTGCATATCTTAATGACTAGACTTTACCTATTAATTGAGTGTTACCATAATGCAGTGCTGTCTAATTCATTTTGATGCAAAGCTTAATAAAGAAGTGGTAATGAGATTTTAAAGTTTATAAATAAAGCATTCTGTGGAAAGTAATGGGGGAAGAATGTATCAGTTTTTATGAAGCATGTGACTAGTGGAACTGATCAGTAGATGCTATTTATAAGTATGCAATGAACAGTGGAGGTGATTCAGAAGGTGGCTTTGAGGAGCATTGTGGCAACATGGAGCAAATAATTACCTAGGGGAGTGAGAGATAGGCATACTAGAAGAATAGGATTCTGGCAGTAATGGGAGATTCTATAAGCAAGGAAATATATGGCCTTTTGTCCAGTGTAACAAAGTCCCAGAGTCCCAAATAAAACATTGGTTCTTTGGTGCTAGGCAGTGTTCCCTCTAAGCTGCATGCCCACACATCAATCTAGACTTTACTGTGCATTGAAATAAAAAAGCCACTCTCAACAACTAGCTCGGGTGGAGGTGGGGGGCCAGATTATGGGAGACCCATTTCACTTCCCTGTAAGATGAATGGATTTTTAAAATCACTTATGATCCAAGGCTAGACTTTCAAGCTATGTGCATGCTCTCTGTTCCTTTTGCATTGCATCTACTCTCCTGAAAGTGCAGGTTCTTGTGTTGGGAGAGGGTAGCTAACAGACTAGATGTGGGATGAGTGAGGTAACGTAGAACAGGGTGGGTGTGAGGAAGGCTAGAATGGGATGTCTGAGGAGAAGGAGAATGGGATCTGTGATAAAGTAGAATGGAGTCTTTGAGGAGAGGAGAATGGGACCAGTGTGAGGAGAGTAGTGTTGCCCCGAAGTTGCAAGCAATCTGAAATGTACCATGTTTTGAAATAAACAGGCCATTCACAACTTCATGAAAGTTCAACAATTTGTAAAATTTGAGCTGTCCATGGACAAATAAGTACTGTTCAGATGAGTTTGTACTTCACCTCGTACAAAGAAAATTTAGAGGGAACATTGGTGTTAGGATGAAAAGTGTCACAGAATGGGTGGTAAACCTTCTGGGAAGGGAAGGAGAGCAGCCAAAACTCATGACCCATTGTGAAACCAATGATGTAGATACAAGTATTATTGAGGTGTAGTGGAGGGAGCGTAGCAAGTTTGGCACTAGACAGAGAAACAGTATTTCAAGGGCCATCTATGAATTGCTTCATGTGTCATTCCGCTGTAGT